>NW_027363249.1:422500-1022500 GCF_046119375.1 Phyllobates terribilis
GACACCTGGCACCCCCACGATCAGCTGAAATCTGCTCCGGCAGGTGCCAGACACATGATAAGCATACTTGATAGGACGCTGCTTCTGGTCTATAGGACGCACACAATACTGAGCAAGATTTTTTGTTGTTAAAAAGTGCGTCATATAGTCTAGAAAATACAGTTAATGACGGTCACTCTTTATCTAAGAAATGCATCTTAACTTATGAAGGACTATATCCGTCATAATTCTGCTCCCTGCATTTCTTGCAGGCTCACACGCCGAGTCTGCATCTTTCTCGGCAGATGATGGCTGTGTTATTCAGCAATCATATGCCTCTAACAGTAGCAGGTTGAGCGGAGCTCTGCCCACGACAGTTAGCCTATTAAATCTTGCTATCAGTGTGTGACAGCGCCATTTAATGTGCGCCAGCAGGGGGTGCGCCATTCCATCTCTTCATTGGCGCACCCGTGACTGGATCACTGAAGATCCCTGTGTCTGTCATCACTGGATTCCTGTGACAGCCAGCCTGTTGCTAGTGTTCATAGGAGACCGTGATTTCTGCTATATATAGCAATGCTGTATATAGCACAAGCAATCAGATGATCGCAGGTTCAAGCCCCCTAAAGAGACGAACAAATACAGTGAAAAGTAAAAAAAAATGAAAAAAGTATAAAAGTTCAAATCATCCCAGTTTTCCCCCCATTAAAAATTAAGAAATATAAAACATTTAAACAATACACATATTTGGTATCGCTGCGTTTATAAAAGTCAGATCCATCAAAATATAAAATAAATTAATCCATTTAGTAAACGGCGTAACTAGAACATTACATAAAATGCCAGAATTACAGATTTTCAGTCGTTGCAACAAGAAAAAAATATATAATAACAGACAATCAAAACATTGTATATACCCCAAAATGATATCAATATAACCATCAGTTTGTGGTGCAAAAAACTAGCCCTCACGCAGCCCCATTCCCGAAACATGGAAACGCCGCGGCTTTCAGATCTCGGAAAGTGGCGACACAAGCAAATTATTTTTCATCACTTAAATATAAATCCTATAAATCGTCACTTAAGTAGAACAGATGAAGCTTTACTACCTCCTGCTCCAGCTCCAGCACTTCACCGCTGCCGCTGATCTTTAGTCACTGGCTTCAAGGGTGACATCATGACTGCAGCTCTGCAGCCAATCACTTGGCTCAGTGGCCCATGCTGACAGAGCTTCTAAGCTCAGTGATTGGCTGCAGCAGTGATGTGTGCTGAAGTTGAGCCATCACCCCTGCAGCCTGTCACAATAGACCACAGGAAGCGCTGAAGATCCAGAGCTGGAGCAGCAGGAGAAAGTAAAGCTCTGTGTGTTTTCTCTACCACTGGGAACCTCCTATATATTACATAAAAACATTCCTGAAAACCCCTTTAATCTGACTTTATAGAAAAAGTCTATATCCGGCTACTGTCCTCCCCTCATGAATCACAAAATATGCCAAGTGTGAACAGCTCCTGTCCCCAAATGAGGACTTGCAGGCGATCAGTTGATAGTCGGGGGTCCGGCAGTGAACCCCCTCAGCAATCAGCTGTGTTTTGCTGGAGGTAGTGGCCTCTCCAGGACACATGTGGTATTACATGGTGCTCTTTCAGAATAATATGTAATATATAATACATGATATCTTGAAGTCTTCCAGAAGAAGATATTGGCAGACAGGTAATGACTTATTACCTACCAGCCATTGTCTCTTTATCACTCGCTAGTTCTTATACACATTTGGATGATTTCACATCTTCGTTGGAAGCCGTATTAGGAACTTCCATCGCAGATTTTATCATACAGGACGAGTTCTCAGCCAACAGCTATTTGGCCATTGTTCACATGACGTAAGCCTATGTTATATACAGCAATATGCAGCAGGATACACGAGATCCAGGGAAATATCCGATCGCCAGAAATGGGGTCAGGAAGGAATTTTTTTCCCCCCTGAATCAGAATTCTTTTGGGGGGTTTCTTTGCCTTCTTCTGGATCTTTGGGTCCCAATGACTCTCAGGTGGTCCCCAATGACCGCAGCTCGTTTTGTGGTCTCCACCGGAGCCAATCTGAGAGTGACTGTGACCATAGTTTAATTTCTTAAAGGACCAGTAATATTTTCATTACAATGTTGCTTATTGCTATTTCAATAAAAAAATTAATTATATATATATATATTGTTTTGTGTGTATTTTTCTCCTGGATTTCACCTTACACAGTGAGAATGATAAGAGTAATCACAAAATATGGGGGCTCCATACACAGAGAGAACTCTGGTACCAAATTCCATGACAATTGTTCTGGGGTTCAGTCTGTGATGGAGCAGTAACATTGTATCCAGGACGTCGTACACACCATGCTACAGAAAGAAGACTGAAGAACGGGACGCAGCCGCAGAATACAGGAGACACAGGGTCTTGTGTAACAGTAAAAAACAGGAAAGATGCTCAACAAGTGGCCGGGGGGCTCCAGGACCAAACCAGGAGGGAGGCCTCAGTCATCAGTGGCCAATATTCCCATGAAGTGGCCACATTTACCAACCGTTCTGCAGCCACTCGTTTACCTTTCTCCAACACCTCCGTCGCTCATTGCAGTTATTAGGCCACCACTGAAATTCTCTTCTGACTACACACAGACACGTCCATAGAAACCGTGCATGCCGCCATCACCGGACACAACCAGAGTCCTGGTCCAGACCAGTGGCCTTTCCAATTCAAGTCTACTTGGGTTTAAACAAGGGCCCTGTCTCTAAGAGAACCATGTGCTTGCCACTTGGAACAGCAGTAATACAGTAACACCAGGTTAATATTCTTCGGGCACAGAGATGCACAGACAGTGAACCCTCTTAAAAAGAAGAATTGGACTGACATTCCCTAAGCAATAAGTACCCACACAATTGGAGGGACAGATTGCTAGCCCTTGCTGCACCGTGGTGTATGCCCAGTGGTGGCCACTCTTAGTCTAAGTTGGCTCGTCAGATTGCATGGTGATAAAGAACCTGAGGGCCATATACCTTCAAGAAAAAGATCTCATAAGGACACGTCGCCTTGAATTGTGAAGAACACAATAATGTTTTCCATACAATTCTATTGTGTTCTATTCAGGATATATTAAAAAAAAGTCTGGTCCTTAGAAGTTATAAAATGAGGTCAATACAACCTCAGGTGAACAACACATCACAAATTACACCAGGTCATCGAATATTTACCAAAAAATAGACTGAAATGCAGAAACAGGGTGTGAAAAATTAAAGGGGTTGTCCAATGAAAACAAGCTCCAATCTACAGGAACCTTCATCCCCTTTAGATTGGAACGGTGGTCCGCATGCTAAAATGCTACTCCATTCATTCTATATGAGGCGGCCATGAAGTGCGCCCGACTTTTTTGGACGGATGAGACAGAGTGGCGTTACAGAGAAGGGTCCTTGGATTAGACGCTGAGTTACGGACCCCAAAGCAGCACTGAATATGATGTACTAGTGGGAGTCACGAGTGCAAGGGTTCAAGGGCGCCAGTAGTGGAAGACATAGTGCGCGAAACCGAAGAACAAGTAAGCAGACCTGCTGATCAGCACTGCAGAGCTGAGGCCGAGTTATGGTGAAATAGGGAGCGACAGTGCGCCTCACCAGTCCTGGAGTATATTACAGAGGAAGGATACTGTGTGGAAAATGCTTCATACTGTAAAGGAAACGTCCAGAACACTTTGTGCCCCCCGATATCCCTTGTATGCCGGGACGTTGCTAGGGTCCTAAAAGATCAGGGGCCAAAGCCCCAAAGTAGGTGTTTCCCCATACAACCTCTCCGCCACTTAAAAGAGGACCTATACATATATAATTACAGTACACCATTGTTGCTAACCTAAAATACACAACTGAAAGACCAATATTCCCAAAATTACTTCTATACAAGGCAATAATAATCCCGCTACACAATGCCCTCTACCATCAACACTACACAGTGAGTACATAGTATTATGATATGACCATTGCCTCTACATAAAAAACACACTGTACAAAGACCATCTGACTTCTCACATTCCCAGCACCGTCCCCATCTATTCCCACCCTGCACAACCTCCCCATGCTGCCTGCTCCTCCGACGTGGAATAGGAACCTCAATACTTCAAAAATTATGTCATTACTATGATTACCCTCCACCAATTAATGCTACAAAGACTGTGTGCCAGATAGAGGGGACCTATCAAAATAATAGCGTCCCATAGAAAGTAGTAAAGACCCCACTGTGCTACCTAGCAAGTAATAATGCCAGATATGAACTTATGAAAGTTTCAATATCGGAAGTGTTCCCTCCAAGCAACAAATACCGTTGAGTATCCCCTTTAAGTAATAATGTCCCCTTAAAGCCACAATCAAACTACACCCAACTACAAAGTTCTTCTTCAAGTCTATGGAAGATGATTTCGGGGTGGTGAAAGAAGAAATTTCTGATGATGCACCCATTTAAAAGAAATAATGTCCTGAGTGCCCCCATAGCACCCTGTATATTGTATGATAGTCCCACAGCTCACTACACACTGTATGATGGTCCCCACAGCTCCCTATACACTGCATGATGGTCCCCACAGCTCCCTAGACACTGTATGATGGTCCCAACAGCTCCCTACGCACTGTATGATGATCCCCATAGCTCCCTATACCCTGTATGATGGTCCCCACAGCTCCGTATGCACTGCATAATGGTCCCCACAACTCCCTATGCCCTGTATGATGGTACTGACAGTTCCATATGCACTGTATCATGGTCCCCACATCTCCCTACGCTCTGTGTGATGGTCCCCACAGCTCCCTATGCACTGTATGATGGTCCCCACAGCTCCCTATGCACTGTATGATAGTACCCACAGCTCCATATGCACTGGTAACATGGTCCCCACAGCTCCCTACGCTCTGTATGATGGTCCCCACAGCTCCCTATACACTGTATGATGGTCCCCACAGCTCCCTACACACTGTATGATGGTCCCCACAGCTCCTTAGATACTGTACGATGGTCCCCACAGCTCCCTAGACACTATATGATGGTCCCCACAGCTTCATACACACTGTATGATTGTCCCCACAGCTCCTTAGATACTGGATGAGGGTCCCCACAGCTCCCTAGACACTGTATGATGATCCCCACAGCTCCCCCATGCACTGTATGATGGTCCCCACAGCTCACTATGCATTGCATAATGGTCCCCACAGCTCTCTATGCTCTGTATGATGGTCCCCATAGCTCCCTATGCCATGTATGATGGAACCCACAGCTCACTATGCACTGTATGATGGTCCCCACAGCTATCTACGCTCTGTATGATGGAACCCACAGCTCTCTACGCTCCGTATGATGGAACCCACAGCTCACTATGCACTGTATGATGGTCCCCACAGCTCCCTACACACTGTATGATGGTCCCCACAGCTCCTTAGATACTGTATGAGGGTCCCCACAGCTCCCTAGACACTGTATGATGGTCCCCACAGCTCCCTATGCTCTGTATGATGGTCCCCACAGCTCCCTATGGTCTGTATGATGGTCCCCACAGCTCCCTACGCTCTGTATGATGGTCCCCACAGTGCCCTATGCACTGTATGATGGTCTTCACAGCTCCCAATGCATTGTATGATGGTCTCCACAGCTCCCTATGCATTGTATGATGGTCCTCATAGCTCTCTACGCACTGTATGAAGGTCCCCGCAGCTCCTTATGCACTGAATGATGGTCCCCACGGCTCCTTATACACTGTATGACGGTCCCCACGGCTCCTTATGTACTGTATGATGGTCCCCGCAGCTCCCTACGCTCGGTATGATGGTCCCCACAGCTCCCTATACACTGCATAATGGTCCCCACAGCTCCCTATGCCCTGTATGATGGTCCCCACATCTCCCTATGCACTGTATGATGGTCCCCACAGCTCTCTACGCTCTGTATGATAGTCCCCACGGCTCCTTATACACTGTATGATGGTCCCCTCAGCTCCTTATACACGGTATGATGGTCCCCACAGCTCCTTATGTACTGTATGATAGTCCCCACAACTCCCTATGCACTGTATGATGGTCCCCACAACTCCCTATGCACTGCATAATGGTCCCCACAGCTCCCTACGCACTGCATAATGGTCCCCACAGCTCCCTACGCACTGCATAATGGTCCCCACAGCTCCCTATGCATTGTCTGATGGTCCCCACATATCCCTATGCACTGTATGATGGTCCCCACAGCTCCCTATACACTGTATGATGGTCCCCACAGCTCCCTATGCACTGTATGATGGTCTCCACAGCTCCCTATGCATTGTCTGATGGTCCCCACAGCTCCCTATGCACTGTATGATGGTCTCTACAACTCCTTATAACTGGCATGATGGTCCCTACAACTCCCTATATCCTGTATAATGGCCCTCACAGCCTCATATATACAGTACTGTATGATGGCCCCCGCAGCCCAATATATACTGTATGATGGCCCCCATACCCACTTGTACACTATATTATGGCCCCTACAGCTCCCTTTATACTGTATGATGGCCCCACAGCCCCTTATAAACTGTATTCTGGCACCCACTCCCCATTTTATATAATATGATGGCCCCACTGCCCCTTATATATAGCATGATGACTCCCATAGCCCCTTATAGCATGATGGCACCCACACCCATTATATATATACAGGTGCATCTCACTAAATTAGAATATCATCAAAAAGTTTATTTATTTTAGTTCTTCAATGCTGAAAATGAAACTCCTATATTATATAAAGTCATTACAATCAAAGTGATCTATTTCAAGTGTTTATTTCTGTTAATGTTGATGATTATGGCCAGGGGCGCACATAGAAATCATGAGGCCCCATAGCAGAAGCTCTAATTGGACCCCCCCCACCAAAAAAATAAAGAAATATTTGTCTGTGTCACAGAAGAGCCGATCTCACAACTTTCCAGCCTTTACTTCGCTTTTCTAATTTTCCTCCTATTGAAGTCCTAGATCCCTCTTTCATTGCCCCCATGAAGTATGATGCCAATAAAAGAGCCCCCCGAACACAGTATGATACCCCCATGGTGCATTCCTCCACATTAGCCTCTACATGAACAGTATAATGACCTTATTGTACCCCACTTCAACTCCCAAGGCAAAGTATGGTGACCCTAATACAGTATGATTCCCCCAACTGTGACTCCCACACAGCCCTCCATACAGTATAATGGGCCTACATACAGTATAATGGCCCACACTAGCCCTCCAAACAGTATAATGGCCCCACACAGCCCTCCAAACAGTATGATCGACCCCACACAAACCTTCACACCGTATAATTGCTTTCATACAGTATGACGGCCCCCCACATAGCCCTCAAAATATCATAATGGCCCCACATAGACTTCCATATAGTATAATATGCCACCCATAATCCTCCATATAGTATAATGCACCCTCCAAAATCCTCCATATAGTATAATGCACACCCCATAATCCTCCATATACTATAATGCATCCCCCATAATCCTCCATATAGTATAATGAACTTCCCATGGTCCTCGATAGAATATAATGCACTCCCCATAGTCCTCCATACAGTATATTTCACATCCCAAAGGGCAAAATGCAGCCCCCATATAGTATAATGCACCACACAGTCCTGCAGTATTATGGGCACCACGTACTCACTGATTTTAAAATACCGTATGTTTTAAATAAGACGACCCGAGTATAAGCCGAGGCCCCTAATTTTACCACAAAAAAACTGGGAAAAAGTATTGAGTTGAGTACGCTCTGTGTGTTTTCTCTACCACTGGGACCCTCCTATATATTACATAAAAACATTCCTGAAAACCCCTTTAATCTGACTTTATAGAAAAAGTCTATATCCGGCTACTGTCCTCCCCTCATGAATCACAAAATATGCCAAGTGTGAACAACTCCTGTCCCCAAATGTGGACTTGCAGGCGATCAGTTGATAGTCGGGGGTCTGGCAGTGACCACCCTCAGCAATCAGCTGTGTTTTGCTGGACGTAGTGGCCTCTCCAGGACACATGTGGTATTACACGGTGCTCTTTCAGAATAATATGTAATATGTAATACATGATATCTTGAAGTCTTCCAGAAGAAGATATTGGCAGACAGGTAATGACTTATTACCTACCAGCCATTGTCTCCTTTATCACTCGCTAGTTCTTATACACATTTGGATGATGTCACATCTTCGTTGGAAGCCGTATTAGGAACCTCCATCGCAGATTTTATCATATAGGATGAGTTCTCAGCCAACAGCTATTTGGCCATTGTTCACATAAAGTAAACCTATGTTATATACAGCAATATGCAGCAGGATACAAGAGATCCAGGGAAATATCCGATCGCCAGAAATGGGGTCAGGAATGGTATGTGTGGCCTCCTCATCCCCCCAATCCTGGTATGCATGGCCCCCTCATCCCCCAATCCTGGTATGCATAGCCCCCTCATCCCCCAATCTTGGTATGTATGTCCTCCTCACCCCCCAATCCTGGTATGTGTGGCCCCATCACTGCACACACAAAAAATAAACACTTATACTCACCTTCCTTCCTCACCTCTGCTCCAGAGCTGCTGTGTTCTGTCTGCCAGCAGCTCATGTTGGTATCTGAGCAGCGCGCGCTCTCAGTTGCCGAGGTGAGCTGCTGCTGCTGCCAGCATATTCACTCCTCTCCACGCCGGGACTATGAGCGTTGACAAGCGTGAATATGCATTCTCTTTAGTAGCAGGCACTGTAAGCAGGAGCCACGGCTCAGCGCTGCTCCGTGCCCGCTACTAAAGAGAATGAATATTCCCTCTTCTCCACGCCTATGGAAGTGGAGAAGAGGGAATATTCATGTCCCTTTACCAGCAGGCACACGTGGTAGCTACAGCAGCCGCTACTGCATGTGCCCGCTCCTCCTCCGCCGCAACCTCCCACCCCCCCAATACTCACCTATCCTCCTCGCTCCCCCGAGGCTCACGGGCACCATAGCAGTGGTGTGGCCTGCCACCATTGGCGGTACGCCACTGATTATGGCTTACAGCCAATGAAATCACAAAAGTCATTATCTCAGTAAATTAAAATACTTTATAACATCAGCTTGAAAAATGTTTTTAAAATCCGAAATGTTGGCCTACTGAAATGTATGTTCAGTAAATGCACTCAATACTTGGTCAGGCTCCTTTTGCATCAATTACTGCATAGTGCGGCGTGGCATGGAGGCGATCAGCCTGTGGCACTGCTGAGGTGTTATGGAAGCCCAGGTGGCTTTGATAGCAGCCTTCAGCTCGTCTGCATTGGTGGGTCTGGTGTCTCATCTTCCTCTTGACAATACCCCATAGATTCTCTATAATAGTTTCTCTATGGGGTTAAGTTCAGGTAAATTTGCTGGCCAATTAAGCAGAGTCATACTGTTGTTTTTAAACCAGGTATTGGTACTTTTAGCAGTGTGGACAGGTGCCAAGTCCTGCTGGAGAATGAAATTTCCATCTCCAAAAAGCTTGCCAGCAGAGGGAAGCATGAAGTGCTGTAAAATTTCCTGGTAGACGGCTGCGCTGACTTTGGTCTTGATAAAACACAGTGGACCTACACCAGCAGATGACATGGCTCCCCAAACCATCACTGATAGTGGAAACTTCACACTAGACCTCCAGCAGCTTGGACTGTGGCCTCTCCACTCTTCCTCCAGACTCTGGGACCTTGATTTCCAAAGGAAAATTGGAACTCTGGGACCTTGTGGATGGTGTCAATGACTGCCTTCTTGGCATTTGTAAAGTCAGCAGTCTTCCCCATGATTGTGGAGCCTACTGAAACAGACTATGGGACATTTTTAAAAACTTAGGAAGCCGTTGCAGGTGCTTTTTGTTAATTATTCTAATTTACTGAGATATTGACTTTAGTGTTTTCATTGGCTGTAAGCCATAATCGTCAACATTAACAGAAATAAACACTTGAAATAGATCTCTCTCTCTGTAATGACTCTATATAATAGATCTCTCTGTCTGTAATGACTCTATATAATATATGAGTTTCACTTTTTGTATTGAAGAACTCAAATAAATTAACTTTTTGATGATATTCTAATTTAGTGAGATGCACCTGCATATGATGACTGTTGCCCCCAGTGGAATATATGCGGTGTCTATTTTGGGATATTTTAGTATACCCATGATGATACTATAGACAGCCATTATACCTGGAATGGCCCCTTCCTTGCGTGCCTTGCTTTTTTTGGCTTACATGTCTAACAATCACATATGTGTTGTGTCCCTTCCCCCATCACCCTATTCTTCTATTGCTGAATAGATATGATAGATTTTATACTCCCTGGACTCCTTTGATGGTCTTTTACCCTGCGGGGTTTTCTTTCATATATGGACTCGCTGTGTGGTGGTGATGGTAGAGGACATTGTGTAGCAGGATCATTTTGGCCTTGTATAGTAGTAATTTTGGGAATATTGGTCTTTGTATAGTGTATTTTAGATTAGTAACAGTGGTATACTGCAATTATATATGTATAAATCCTCTTTTAAGTGGCAGGGAGGTTATATGGGGAAACATGTACTTTGGGGCTGGGGTCCCTGATCTCTTAGGACCCCAGCAACGCTCTTGCACTGGGGAAAAGCAGGGTCTGGAGGCCACTTTAATATCATCATTTTATGGATATGACGCCAAAGAAACTAATGAAGTGCTTTGCAAAGTGCCATAATTCAAAAATAAAATGGAACCATTTTACAAGACCCATAGCGTCTCCATTTTTCGGGATCTGGGGCCGGGTTTATTTTTTGCACGCCGAGCTGAAGTTTTTATTGATACCATTTTGGGGTAGATCCGATGTTTTGATCGCCCGTTATTGCATTTTATTGCAATATTGCGGTGACCAAAAACCGTAATTCTGGCGTTTAGAATTTTTTTTCTCGTTACGCCGTTTACCGATTGGATTAATAATTTTTTATATTGATAGATCGGGCGATTCTGAGCACGGCAATAGCAAATATGTGCATGTGGGTGGTATTTTTAGAATTTTATTTGGAATGGGGCGAAAGGGGGGTGATTTAAACTTTTATATATTTTTAATTTTTTTTTATATTTTTAAAAACATTTTTTTTTTTTTACACTTTTTGCTTGCTTCTATAGTCTCATTAGGAGGCTATAAGCAGCAACTGTCCAATCACCTCTGCTATATACAGGGGATGAGCAGATCAGCTCTATGTAGCAGAAATGCTCCTGTGCTATGAGCGCCGACCACTAGGTGGCGCTCATAGAGTCAGTACATGACAATCACTGAGGTCTGCTGCAGACCCAGGGTTGTCATGCCCACCCATCAGTGACCCGCGATTACGTGACGGGGTCACAGATGGGCGGGGTAAGTGACGCGCTTCCGGCGCGGCGCTGTTAAATGCCGCTGTCAGAGATTGACAGTGTAACGGGTCTGGGAGGTGGAACCTCAGAGCAACTATACAAAGGGGCAGTCCTTGTAAGGAAGCGGGTGGCTCCCAGGGAAGGCGGGCAGGTAGTCATGGCAAGTGACAGGGACAGTCTCTGGGTAGAAGGGCAGGAGGTCATGGCAAGTGACGGGGACAGTCTCTTGACAGGCGGATGGTCACGGCAAGTGACAGCAGGGTAAGAGTCTCTAGACAGGCAGGTGGTCACGGCAAGTGACAGCAGGATAAGAGTCTCTAGATAGGCTAGCAGGCAGGTAGCAGGTGAGCGCTCCCAGGTGAGCGGGCAAGAGTCTCTGGACAGGCAGGTGGTCACGGCAAGTGACGGCAGAGCCTCCAGGTAGGCTAGCAGGCAGGTAGCAGGTGAGCGATCCCAGGTGAGCGGGCAGGAGTCTCTGGACAGGCAGGTGGTCACGGCAAGTGACGGCAGAGCCTCCAGATAGGCTAGCAGGCAGGTAGCAGGTGAGTGCTTCCAGGTGAGCGGGCAAGAGTCTCTGGACAGGCAGGTGGTCACGGCAAGTGACGGCAGAGCCTCCAGGTAGGCTAGCAGGCAGGTAGCAGGTGAGCGCTCCCAGGTGAGCGGGCAGGAGTCTCTGGACAGGGAGGTGGTCACGGCAAGTGACGGCAGAGCCTCCAGGTAGGCTAGCAGGCAGGTAGCAGGTGAGCGCTCCCAGGTGAGCGGGCAAGAGTCTCTGGACAGGCAGGTGGTCACGGCAAGTGACGGCAGAGCCTCCAGGTAGGCTAGCAGGCAGGTAGCAGGTGAGCGTTCCCAGGTGAGCGGGCAGGAGTCTCTGGACAGGCAGGTGGTCACGGCAAGTGACGGCAGAGCCTCCAGGTAGGCTAGCAGGCAGGTAGCAGGTGAGCGCTCCCAGGTGAGCGGGCAGGAGTCTCTGGACAGGCAGGTGGTCACGGCAAGTGACGGTAGAGCCTCCAGGTAGGCTAGCAGGCAGGTAGCAGGTGAGCGCTCCCAGGTGAGCGGGCGGGCAGATCCATAGACAGACTGACATGTGTTGGAAGGCAGACTGTCGGACCGCAGGAATGCAAGCAGATAGACAGGAATCAGGTAGGTATCAAGCAGAGATCTGGCAGGTAACTGGCAGGTATCTGGTAACGGGACCTGAGGGCTGAAGCAGAGTTGAAAGGCTTTGCAACAACATTGCTCGGGCACCTCCATTTTGGAGGAGGTGCCTTATATATGGTGAGGTCCTCCGGCCATTGGCCGGGGACTCCTTAGGACGGTGCGCGCGGCCCCTTTAAGAGAGGGAGAGCGCGCGCGTGCCCTAAGCGCAGAGGCCGGGAAGCAGCGCGCGCTGCCAGCAGAGCGGGAGGAAGCTGCCGGGCACGGACCGGAGAGATGAGGGGAACGGCGTCCCAGCCTAGCAGGAGGCAGGGACGCCGACGCTACAGACAGCAGCATTTAACATGTTAACAGCCGCAAGTGGATCGCGATTCCACCCGCGGCTGTTGGGGGCACATGTCAGCTGTATAAATCACGGTTTTAGGCACTGGTCTTGTAGTGTGGTATTGGTCTGCGACCAAGTGTGAATAGGTTCAACAAAACACAGCTGGCAGACTTTAAATGGGGGGTAATATTTGGCACGCTCCACAAAATGTCACGATTATTAGGTAAGGTGTGTATAGGAAAATGTTATTTAAGGAAATAAAATGTACATTTTATTGGGGATTCCACCGCAGTCAGTGATTTTAGTCCAGTGTTTTCCTGTAACTCACATAGCAGTAGAAGACAAAGACAGAAACACAATACACAAATAACGGTAAAGTTTTAAATATTAGAGTTAGGACTGTCCCATAAGGGTCACCGTTACGAGGCGGGATGGCTTTCACATTATTTCGATCAAAATTATGTTAACTAAGTACGCTTTATTATTTTCATGCACTATTGCGATTTATTTATTTACTGCAGGGTGTTTGAGTATTGTATTTCTGTCTTAGTTTTTTTCTGGTTAGTGGCCATGTGTGAACATGCTCTTACATGCTGCATGCACGACAATTTAAATTCCAGTTCATGTCTCGAGGTTTTTTTCATATAGCAGTAGGTTATATGGATTAAAATAAAGGTTCATTTAAATAGCTGTCATGAATTATAACATGGGGCTGTGGGATATTTGCAGTCTGTGACTTTTTTGTTTAGTAATTTATTTCCTGAAGTGTAAACTTGATACATAAAACAGCAGTGTCCGTTATGATGACATCACAAAGCACATGACAGCACCGAGAACATGACATCATAGACCTCACATGACATCATAACTGCTACAGAATGTACAAAGTTCTATTCCTGAGCCATCTTGTGTCACAGCTTGAAGAGGACCAGTCCAGGTAAGTAGCTCATCACTGAACGCTGGGGATCGGGTCACTTCGGAAAGGGAGGAGGACTGGCTGCACAGCATTGTGTCACAGCACAAACAGCAGAGCAAGATCAGGAAGAGATCTGCAGTGTGTGCTGTATGGACTGTGTCCTCATCCCCATGATATTTCCAGATGATTATTAGCTGCATTGTTTTCTTTCTTCCTGACCTTCCTCAAGGCTGTTCTGAGATCTGTGGAGTAACTATCATACGTCCGGCAATTATCAACTGAGAAGACTTTTTGGGATTCAGCAAGAAGGTAGGTGTGCGTGCATGTGAGTGTGTGTGTAGGCACAGCATTGAAGGTTTGTGTGACCCCAGATCTAAAGGGAAGTGTGTCTGTGACCCCAGCACTACAGGGATGTGTGTCTGTGACCCCACCAATAAAGGGATGTGTGTCTGTGACCCCACCAATAAAGGGATGTGTGTCTGTGACCCCACCAATAAAGGGATGTGTGCCTGTGACCCCACCAATAAAGGGGTGGCTGTGTGATGGTTTGTGTGTCCCTGCACTAATGGGGTGTGTGTTTGTGTCCTCAACACTGCAGCACTGAAGGGGTGTGTGCACGTGCGTTTGGCACACATGTACATGTCTCCAGAAATGTAGCACTGAAGGGCTGTGTGTGTGGCCCCAGCACTGAAAGTGTGTGTCTGTGTCTATTTGTGTGACCTCAGCACCATAGGGATGTCTGTCTGTGATCCCAGAAATGAAGGGGTGTCTCTGTGACCCCATCAATAACGGGGTGGCTGTGTAATGGTTTGCGTGTCCCTGCACTAATGGGGTGTGTGCTTGTTTCCTAAACACTGCAGCACTGAAGGGGTGTGTGCACACGTGTTTGGCACACGTGTACATATCCTCTGAAATGCAGCACTGAAGGGCTGTGTGTGTGGCTCCAGCACTGAAGGTGTGTGTCTGTGTCTGTTTGTGTGACCTCAGCACAAAAGGGATGTGTGTCTGTGACCCCAGCAATAAAGATGTGTGTCTATATGGCCCCATCAATAACGGGGAAGCTGTGTGATGGTTTGCGTGTCCCTGCACTAATGGGGTGTGTGCTTGTTTCCTCATCACTGCAACACTGAAGGGGTGTGTGCACGTGTGTTTGGCACACGTGTACATGTCCCCTGAAATGCAGCACTGAAGGGCTGTGTGTGTGGGTCCAGCACTGAAGGTGTGTGTCTGTTTGTGTGACCTCAGCACCAAAGGGATGTGTGTCTGTGAACCCAGCAATGAAGGGGTGTGTCTCTATGGCCCCATCAATAAAAGGGGTGGTTGTGTGACGGTTTGTGTGTCCCTGCACTAATGGGGTGTGTGTTTGTGTCCTCATCACTGCAACACTGAAGGGGTGTGTGCACGTGTGTTTGGCACACGTCTACATGTCCCCTGAAATGCATCACTGAAGGGCTGTGTGTGTGGCTCCAGCACTGAAGGTGTGTGTCTGTGTCTGTTTGTGTGACCTCAGCACCAAAGGGATGTGTGTCTGTGACCCCAGCAATGAAGGGGTGTGTCTCTATGGCCCCATCAATAAAAGGGATGGTTGTGTGATGGTTTGTGTGTCCCTGCACTAATGGGGTGGGTGTTTGTGTCCTCAACACTGCAGCACTGAAGGGGTGTGTGCACGTGTGTTTGGCACAAGTGTACATGTCTCATGAAATGCAGCGCTGACGGGCTGTGTGTGTGGCCCCAGCACTGAAGGTGTGTGTCTGTCTCTGTTTGTGTGACCTCAGCACCAAAGGGATGTGTGTCTGTGATCCCAGAAATGAAGGGGTGTCTCTGTGACCCCATCAATCAAGGGGTGGATGTGTGATGGTTTGCGTGTCCCTGCACTAATGGGGTGTGTGCTTGTTTCCTCAACACTGCACCACAGAAGGGGTGTGTGAACGTGTGTTTGGCACACGTGTACATGTCCCATGAAATGCAGCACTGAAGGGCTGTGTGTGTGGCCCCAGCACTGAAGGTGTGTGTCTGTGTCTGTTTGTGTGACCTCAGCACCAAAGGGATGTGTGTCTGTGACCCCAGCAATGAAGGGGTGTGTCTCTATGGCCCCATCAATAAAAGGGATGGTTGTGTGATGGTTTATGTGTCCCTGCACTAATGGGGTGGGTGTTTGTGTCCTCAACACTGCAGCACTGAAGGGGTGTGTGCACGTGTGTTTGGCACAAGTGTACATGTCTCATGAAATGCAGCGCTGAAGGGCTGTGTGTGTGGCCCCAGCACTGAAGGTGTGTGTCTGTGTCTGTTTGTGTGACCTCAGCACCAAAGGGATGTGTGTCTGTGACCCCAGCAATAAAGATGTGTGTCTCTATGGCCCCATCAATTACGGGGAGGCTGTGTGATGGTTTGCGTGTCCCTGCACTAATGGGGTGTGTGCTTGTTTCCTCATCACTGCAACACTGAAGGGGTGTGTGCAAGTGTGTTTGGCACACGTGTACATATCCCCTGAAATGCAGCACTGAAGGGCTGTGTGTGTGGCCCCAGCACTGAAGGTGTGTGTCTGTGTCTGTTTGTGTGACCTCAGCACCAAAGGGATGTGTGTCTGTGACCCCAGCAATGAAGGGGTGTGTCTCTATGGCCCCATCAATAAAAGGGATGGTTGTGTGATGGTTTGTGTGTCCCTGCACTAATGGGGTGGGTGTTTGTGTCCTCAACACTGCAGCACTGAAGGGGTGTGTGCACGTGTGTTTGGCACAAGTGTACATGTCTCATGAAATGCAGCGCTGACGGGCTGTGTGTGTGGCCCCAGCACTGAAGGTGTGTGTCTGTCTCTGTTTGTGTGACCTCAGCACCAAAGGGATGTGTGTCTGTGATCCCAGAAATGAAGGGGTGTCTCTGTGACCCCATCAATAAAGGGGTGGATGTGTGATGGTTTGCGTGTCCCTGCACTAATGGGGTGTGTGCTTGTTTCCTCAACACTGCACCACAGAAGGGGTGTGTGAACGTGTGTTTGGCACACGTGTACATGTCCCATGAAATGCAGCACTGAAGGGCTGTGTGTGTGGCCCCAGCACTGAAGGTGTGTGTCTGTGTCTGTTTGTGTGACCTCAGCACCAAAGGGATGTGTGTCTGTGACCCCAGCAATGAAGGGGTGTGTCTCTATGGCCCCATCAATAAAAGGGATGGTTGTGTGATGGTTTGTGTGTCCCTGCACTAATGGGGTGGGTGTTTGTGTCCTCAACACTGCAGCACTGAAGGGGTGTGTGCACGTGTGTTTGGCACAAGTGTACATGTCTCATGAAATGCAGCGCTGAAGGGCTGTGTGTGTGGCCCCAGCACTGAAGGTGTGTGTCTGTGTCTGTTTGTGTGACCTCAGCACCAAAGGGATGTGTGTCTGTGACCCCAGCAATAAAGATGTGTGTCTCTATGGCCCCATCAATTACGGGGAGGCTGTGTGATGGTTTGCGTGTCCCTGCACTAATGGGGTGTGTGCTTGTTTCCTCATCACTGCAACACTGAAGGGGTGTGTGCACGTGTGTTTGGCACACGTCTACATGTCCCCTGAAATGCAGCACTGAAGGGCTGTTTGTGTGGCTCCAGCACTGAAGGTGTGTGTCTGTGTCTGTTTGTGTGACCTCAGCACCAAAGGGATGTGTGTCTGTGACCCCAGCAATGAAGGGGTGTGTCTCTATGGCCCCATCAATAAAAGGGATGGTTGTGTGATGGTTTGTGTGTCCCTGCACTAATGGGGTGGGTGTTTGTTTCCTCAACACTGCAGCACAGAAGGGGTGTGTGAACGTGTGTTTGGCACACGTGTACATGTCCCATGAAATGCAGCACTGAAGGGCTGTGTGTGTGGCCCCAGCACTGAAGGTGTGTGTCTGTGTCTGTTTGTGTGACCTCAGCACCAAAGGGATGTGTGTCTGTGACCCCAGCAATAAAGATGTGTGTCTCTATGGCCCCATCAATTACGGGGAGGCTGTGTGATGGTTTGCGTGTCCCTGCACTAATGGGGTGTGTGCTTGTTTCCTCATCACTGCAACACAGAAGGGGTGTGTGAACGTGTGTTTGGCACACGTGTACATGTCCCATGAAATGCAGCACTGAAGAGCTGTGTGTGTGGCCCCAGCACTGAAGGTGTGTGTCTGTGTCTGTTTGTGTGACCTCAGCACCAAAGGGATGTGTGTCTGTGACCCCAGCAATGAAGGGGTGTGTCTCTATGGCCCCATCAATAAAAGGGATGGTTGTGTGATGGTTTGTGTGTCCCTGCACTAATGGGGTGGGTGTTTGTGTCCTCAACACTGCAGCACTGAAGGGGTGTGTGCACGTGTGTTTGGCACAAGTGTACATGTCTCATGAAATGCAGCGCTGAAGGGCTGTGTGTGTGGACCCAGCACTGAAGGTGTGTGTCTGTGTCTGTTTGTGTGACCTCAGCACCAAAGGGATGTGTGTCTGTGACCCCAGCAATAAAGATGTGTGTCTCTATGGCCCCATCAATTACGGGGAGGCTGTGTGATGGTTTGCGTGTCCCTGCACTAATGGGGTGTGTGCTTGTTTGCTCATCACTGCAACACTGAAGGGGTGTGTGCACGTGTGTTTGGCACACGTCTACATGTCCCCTGAAATGCAGCACTGAAGGGCTGTTTGTGTGGCTCCAGCACTGAAGGTGTGTGTCTGTGTCTGTTTGTGTGACCTCAGCACCAAAGGGATGTGTGTCTGTGACCCCAGCAATGAAGGGGTGTGTCTCTATGGCCCCATCAATAAAAGGGGTGGTTGTGTGATGGTTTGTGTGTCCCTGCACTAATGGGGTGTGTGTTTGTGTCCTCACCACTGCAGCACTGAAGGGCTGTGTGTGTGGCCCCAGCACTGAAGGTGTGTGTCTGTGTCTGTTCGTGTGACCTCAGCACCAAAGGGATGTGTGTCTGTGACCCCAACAGTAAAGATGTGTGTCTCTATAGCCCCATCAATATCGGGGAGGCTGTGTGATGGTTTGCGTGTCCCTGCACTAATGGGGTGTGTGTTTGTGTCCTCAACACTGCAGCACTGAAGGGGTTTGTGCTCTCGTGTTTGGCACACGTGTACATGTTCCCTGAAATGCAGCACTGAAGGGCTGTGTGTGTGGCCCCAGCAGTGAAGGTGTGTGTCTGTTTGTGTGACCTCAGCACCAAAGGGATGTGTGTCTGTGATCCCAGAAATGAAGGAGTGTCTCTGTGACCCCATCAATAAAGGGGTGGATGTGTGATGGTTTGCGTGTCCCTGCACTAATGGGGTGTGTGCTTGTTTCCTCAACACTGCAGCACAGAAGGGGTGTGTGAACGTGTGTTTGGCACACGTGTACATGTCCCATGAAATGCAGCACTGAAGGGCTGTGTGTGTGGCCCCAGCACTGAAGGTGTGTGTCTGTGTCTGTTTGTGTGACCTCAGCACCAAAGGGATGTGTGTCTGTGACCCCAGCAATAAAGATGTGTGTCTCTATGGCCCCATCAATTACGGGGAGGCTGTGTGATGGTTTGCGTGTCCCTGCACTAATGGGGTGTGTGCTTGTTTCCTCATCACTGCAACACTGAAGGGGTGTGTGCAAGTGTGTTTGGCACACGTGTACATATCCCCTGAAATGCAGCACTGAAGGGCTGTGTGTGTGGCCCCAGCACTGAAGGTGTGTGTCTGTGTCTGTTTGTGTGACCTCAGCACCAAAGGGATGTGTGTCTGTGACCCCAGCAATGAAGGGGTGTGTCTCTATGGCCCCATCAATAAAAGGGATGGTTGTGTGATGGTTTGTGTGTCCCTGCACTAATGGGGTGGGTGTTTGTGTCCTCAACACTGCAGCACTGAAGGGGTGTGTGCACGTGTGTTTGGCACAAGTGTACATGTCTCATGAAATGCAGCGCTGACGGGCTGTGTGTGTGGCCCCAGCACTGAAGGTGTGTGTCTGTCTCTGTTTGTGTGACCTCAGCACCAAAGGGATGTGTGTCTGTGATCCCAGAAATGAAGGGGTGTCTCTGTGACCCCATCAATCAAGGGGTGGATGTGTGATGGTTTGCGTGTCCCTGCACTAATGGGGTGTGTGCTTGTTTCCTCAACACTGCACCACAGAAGGGGTGTGTGAACGTGTGTTTGGCACACGTGTACATGTCCCATGAAATGCAGCACTGAAGGGCTGTGTGTGTGGCCCCTGCACTGAAGGTGTGTGTCTGTGTCTGTTTGTGTGACCTCAGCACCAAAGGGATGTGTGTCTGTGACCCCAGCAATGAAGGGGTGTGTCTCTATGGCCCCATCAATAAAAGGGATGGTTGTGTGATGGTTTGTGTGTCCCTGCACTAATGGGGTGGGTGTTTGTGTCCTCAACACTGCAGCACTGAAGGGGTGTGTGCACGTGTGTTTGGCACAAGTGTACATGTCTCATGAAATGCAGCGCTGAAGGGCTGTGTGTGTGGCCCCAGCACTGAAGGTGTGTGTCTGTGTCTGTTTGTGTGACCTCAGCACCAAAGGGATGTGTGTCTGTGACCCCAGCAATAAAGATGTGTGTCTCTATGGCCCCATCAATTACGGGGAGGCTGTGTGATGGTTTGCGTGTCCCTGCACTAATGGGGTGTGTGCTTGTTTCCTCATCACTGCAACACTGAAGGGGTGTGTGCACGTGTGTTTGGCACACGTCTACATGTCCCCTGAAATGCAGCACTGAAGGGCTGTTTGTGTGGCTCCAGCACTGAAGGTGTGTGTCTGTGTCTGTTTGTGTGACCTCAGCACCAAAGGGATGTGTGTCTGTGACCCCAGCAATGAAGGGGTGTGTCTCTATGGCCCCATCAATAAAAGGGATGGTTGTGTGATGGTTTGTGTGTCCCTGCACTAATGGGGTGGGTGTTTGTTTCCTCAACACTGCAGCACTGAAGGGGTGTCTGTACGTGTGTTTGGCACAAGTGTACATGTCTCATGAAATGCAGCGCTGAAGGGCTGTGTGTGTGGCCCCAGCACTGAAGGTGTGTGTCTGTGTCTGTTTGTGTGACCTCAGCACCAAAGGGATGTGTGTCTGTGACCCCAGCAATAAAGATGTGTGTCTCTATGGCCCCATCAATTACGGGGAGGCTGTGTGATGGTTTGCGTGTCCCTGCACTAATGGAGTGTGTGCTTGTTTCCTCATTACTGCAACACTGAAGGGGTGTGTGCAAGTGTGTTTGGCACACGTCTACATGTCCCCTGAAATGCAGCACTGAAGGGCTGTGTGTGTGGCCCCAGCACTGAAGGCGTGTGTCTGTGTCTGTTTGTGGGACCTCAGCACCAAAGGGATGTGTGTCTGTGACCCCAGCAATGAAGGGGTGTGTCTCTATGGCCCCATCAATAAAAGGGATGGTTGTGTGATAGTTTGTGTGTCCCTGCACTAATGGGGTGGGTGTTTGTGTCCTCAACACTGCAGCACTGAAGGGGTGTGTGCACGTGTGTTTGGCACAAGTGTACATGTCTCATGGAATGCAGCGCTGAAGGGCTGTGTGTGTGGCCCCAGCACTGAAGGTGTGTGTCTGTTTGTGTGACCTCAGCACCAAAGGGATGTGTGTCTGTGATCCCAGAAATGAAGGAGTGTCTCTGTGACCCCATCAATAAAGGGGTGGATGTGTGATGGTTTGCGTGTCCCTGCACTAATGGGGTGTGTGCTTGTTTCCTCAACACTGCAGCACAGAAGGGGTGTGTGAACGTGTGTTTGGCACACGTGTACATGTCCCATGAAATGCAGCACTGAAGAGCTGTGTGTGTGGCCCCAGCACTGAAGGTGTGTGTCTGTGTCTGTTTGTGTGACCTCAGCACCAAAGGGATGTGTGTCTGTGACCCCAGCAATGAAGGGGTGTGTCTCTATGGCCCCATCAATAAAAGGGATGGTTGTGTGATGGTTTGTGTGTCCCTGCACTAATGGGGTGGGTGTTTGTGTCCTCAACACTGCAGCACTGAAGGGGTGTGTGCACGTGTGTTTGGCACAAGTGTACATGTCTCATGAAATGCAGCGCTGAAGGGCTGTGTGTGTGGACCCAGCACTGAAGGTGTGTGTCTGTGTCTGTTTGTGTGACCTCAGCACCAAAGGGATGTGTGTCTGTGACCCCAGCAATAAAGATGTGTGTCTCTATGGCCCCATCAATTACGGGGAGGCTGTGTGATGGTTTGCGTGTCCCTGCACTAATGGGGTGTGTGCTTGTTTGCTCATCACTGCAACACTGAAGGGGTGTGTGCACGTGTGTTTGGCACACGTCTACATGTCCCCTGAAATGCAGCACTGAAGGGCTGTTTGTGTGGCTCCAGCACTGAAGGTGTGTGTCTGTGTCTGTTTGTGTGACCTCAGCACCAAAGGGATGTGTGTCTGTGACCCCAGCAATGAAGGGGTGTGTCTCTATGGCCCCATCAATAAAAGGGGTGGTTGTGTGATGGTTTGTGTGTCCCTGCACTAATGGGGTGTGTGTTTGTGTCCTCACCACTGCAGCACTGAAGGGCTGTGTGTGTGGCCCCAGCACTGAAGGTGTGTGTCTGTGTCTGTTCGTGTGACCTCAGCACCAAAGGGATGTGTGTCTGTGACCCCAACAATAAAGATGTGTGTCTCTATAGCCCCATCAATATCGGGGAGGCTGTGTGATGGTTTGCGTGTCCCTGCACTAATGGGGTGTGTGTTTGTGTCCTCAACACTGCAGCACTGAAGGGGTTTGTGCTCTCGTGTTTGGCACACGTGTACATGTTGCCTGAAATGCAGCACTGAAGGGCTGTGTGTGTGGCTCCAGCACTGAAGGTGAGTGTCTGTGTCTGTTTGTGTGACCTCAGCACCAAAGGGATGTGTGTCTGTGACCCCAGCATTGAAGGGCTGTGTCTCTATGGCCCCATCAATAAAGGGGTGGTTGTGTGATGGTTTGTGTGTCCCTGCACTAATGGGGTGTGTGTTTGTGTCCTCAACACTGCAGCACTGAAGGGGTGTGTGCACGTGTGTTTGGCACACGTGTATAAGTCCCCTGAAATGCAGCACTGAAGGGCTGTGTGTGTGGCCCCAGCACTGAAAGTGTGTGTCTGTGTCAGTTTGTGTGACCTCAGCACCAAAGGGATGTGTGTCTGTGACCCCAGCAATAAAGATGTGTGTCTCTATGGCCCCATCAAAAACGGGGAGGCTGTGTGATGGTTTGCGTGTCCCTGCACTAATGGGGTGTGTGCCTGTTTCCTCATCACTGCAACACTGAAGGGGTGTGTGCACGTGTGTTTGGCACACGTGTACATGTCCCCTGAAATGCAGCACTGAAGGGCTGTGTGTGTGGCCCCAGCACTGAAGGTGTGTGTCTGTGTCTGTTTGTGTGACCTCAGCACCAAAGGGATGTGTGTCTGTGACCCCAGCACTGAAGATGTGTGTGTCTGTGACCCCATCAATAACGGGGTGGCTGTGTGATGGTTTGTGTGTCCCTGGTCTGTGTGTTTGTCTACCGAGCACTGCAGCATTGAAGGGGTGTGTGCACGTGTGTTTATTGTATGTGTATAGAGGTGAGTGTGTATTTGTGTCTGTGTGTGTATGTATGTGTGTGTTGAGGTGAGTGTGTATGTGTGTGAATGTTCATGGATGTATTAAAGGTAACCCATCACTTCATTTCAGGCCCCTAAACCACCACCATTGTGAAATACCACTGTGTAATGAGTTTATAAAGATGCCCCTGTATAAATCATTCATTTCTACATTGTGTAGACAATGAGCTTATAATGAACCAACAGTTTATACAAGGACATATTTATTATTCTGTTGGTGCCTTGGTGGTGATTTCATTTCTAGTCCCCTTAAAGGGTTATTTGAGACTTAAGAATTGATGACCTATCTGTAAGATAGCTGATCAGTATGAGATCGGGGGGTCTGACACCTGGCACCCCCACGATCAGCTGAAATCTGCTCCGGCAGGTGCCAGACACATGATAAGCATACTTGATAGGACGCTGCTTCTGGTCTATAGGACGCACACAATACTGAGCAAGATTTTTTGTTGTTAAAAAGTGCGTCATATAGTCTAGAAAACACAGTTAATGACGGTCACTCTTTAACCAAGAAATGCATCTTAACTTATGAAGGACTATATCCGTCATAATTCTGCTCCCCGCATTTCTTGCAGGCTCACACGCCGAGTCTGCATCTTTCTCGGCAGATGATGGCTGTGTTATTCAGCAATCATATGCCTCTAACAGTCGCAGGTTGAGCGGAGCTCTGCCCACGACAGTTAGCCTATTAAATCTTGCTATCAGTCTGTGACAGCGGCATTTAATGTGCGCCAGCAGGGGGTGCACCATTCCATCTCTTCATTGGCGCACCCGTGACTTGATCACTGAAGATCCCTGTGTCTGTCATCACTGGATTCCTGTGACAGCAGCCTGTTGCTAGTGTTCATAGGAGACCGTGATTTCTGCTATATATAGCAATGCTGTATATAGCACAAGCAATCAGATGATCGCAGGTTCAATCCCCCTAAAGAGACGAACAAATACAGTGAAAAGTAACAAAAAAATGAAAAAAGTATAAAAGTTCAAATCATCCCAGTTTTCCCCCCATTAAAAATTAAGAAATATAAAACATTTAAACAATACACATATTTGGTATCGCTGCGTTTATAAAAGTCAGATCCATCAAAATATAAAATAAATTAATCCATTTAGTAAACGGCGTAACTAGAAAATTACATAAAATGCCAGAATTACAGATTTTCAGTCGTTGCAACAAGAAAAAAATATATAATAACAGACAATCAAAACATTGTATATACCCCAAAATGATATCAATATAACCATCAGTTTGTGGTGCAAAAAACGAGCCCTCACGCCGCCCCATTCCCGAAACATGGAAACGCCGCGGCTTTCAGATCTCGGAAAGTGGCGACACAAGCAAATTATTTTTCATCACTTAAATATAAATCCTATAAATCGTCACTTAAGTAGAAGAGATGAAGCTTTACTACCTCCTGCTCCAGCTCCAGCACTTCACCGCTGCCGCTGATCTTTAGTCACTGGCTTCAAGGGTGACATCATGACTGCAGCTCTGCAGCCAATCACTTGGCTCAGTGGCCCATGCTGACAGAGCTTCTAAGCTCAGTGATTGGCTGCAGCAATGATGTGTGCTGAAGTTGAGCCATCACCCCTGCAGCCTGTCACAATAGAGCACAGGAAGCGCTGAAGATCCAGAGCTGGAGCAGCAGGAGAAAGTAAAGCTCTGTGTGTTTTCTCTACCACTGGGAACCTCCTATATATTACATAAAAACATTCCTGAAAACCCCTTTAATCTGACTTTATAGAAAAAGTCTATATCCGGCTACTGTCCTCCCCTCATGAATCACAAAATATGCCAAGTGTGAACAGCTCCTGTCCCCAAATGAGGACTTGCAGGCGATCAGTTGATAGTCGGGGGTCTGGCAGTGAACACCCTCAGCAATCAGCTGTGTTTTGCTGGACGTAGTGGCCTCTCCAGGACACATGTGGTATTACATGGTGCTCTTTCAGAATAATATGTAATATGTAATAGATGATATATTGAAGTCTTCCAGAAGAAGATATTGGCAGACAGGTAATGACTTATTACCTACCAGCCATTGTCTCTTTATCACTCGCTAGTTCTTATACACATTTGGATGATGTCACATCTTCGTTGGAAGCCGTATTAGGAACCTCCATCGCAGATTTTATCATACAGGACGAGTTCTCAGCCAACAGCTATTTGGCCATTGTTCACATGACGTAAGCCTATGTTATATACAGCAATATGCAGCAGGATACACCAGATCCAGGGAAATATCCAATCGCCAAAAATGGGGTCAGGAAGGAATTTTTTTCCCCCCTGAATCAGAATTCTTTTGGGGGGGTTTCTTTGCCTTCTTCTGGATCTTTGGGTCCCAATGACTCTCAGGTGGTCCCCAATGACCGCAGCTCGTTTTGTGGTCTCCACCGGGGCCAATCTGAGAGTGACTGTGACCATAGTTTAATTTCTTAAAGGATCAGTAATATTTTCATTACAATGTTGCTTATTGCTATTTCAATAGCAGTAACATTGTATCCAGGACGTCGTACACACCATGCTACAGAAAGAAGACTGAAGAACGGGACGCAGCCGCAGAATACAGGAGACACAGGGTCTTGTGTAACAGTAAAAAACAGGAAAGACGCTCAACAAGTGGCCGGGGGGCTCCAGGACCAAACCAGGAGGGAGGCCTCAGTCATCAGTGGCCAATATTCCCATGAAGTGGCCACATTTACCAACCGTTCTGCAGCCACTCGTTTACCTTTGTCCAACACCTCCGTCGGTCCTGGGAGTTATTAGGCCACCACTGAAATTCTTTTCTGACTACACACAGACACGTACATAGAAACCGTGCATGCCGCCATCACCGGACACAACCAGAGTCCTGGTCCAGACCAGTGGCCTTTCCAATTCAAGTCTACTTGGGTTTAAACAAGGGTCCTGTCTGTAAGAGAACCATGTGCTTGCCACTTGGAACAGCAGTAATACAGTAACACCAGGTTAATATTCTTCGGGCACAGAGATGCCCAGACAGTGAACCCTCTTAAAAAGAAGAATTGGACTGACATTCCCTAAGCAATAAGTACCCACACAATTGGAGGGACAGATTGCTAGCCCTTGCTGCACCATGGTGCAGCAAAAACCAGGGGAGGAGTCCTGAGGAGATAATTTGCATATTCCCACTGCATTTTGGGGTAAGTGAAGAGTCTCCGCAAGCTCAAAGAACACTGGATTTTGGCTGTTGGAGCTGAAAAGAGGACATCGGTAAACCGCGCGCCGCATTTTGAAGCTTTTTTTTTAAGCTTTTTTCACTGTTTTCAGAACATTAACAATAAGAACATGGAAGAGTCCAGGAGACATTTGGTGAGCTGCATATCCTGCTACATGTTCACAGACTTGCCAGTGGAAAAGCCAAACTTCACATGCCAGAAATGCAAGCTTGTGTCCCTGTTGGAGGAAAAGTTGCGAAATCTAGAAGAGAGGTTAACTACCTTGAAAATCATTAAGGAAGGTGAAGAGTTCTTAGACAGAGCAGAATTATCTCTTCATGATTCAGAAAGAGAAGAAATTCGAACTGCACCTGACGAAACAGAGGAATGGAAGCATGTGACCCAGAGAAGCAGGAGGATCGAGAGGCAGTCAGCACCCATACTGCTCAGGAACCAGTACCAGGCTCTCACGCAGGAGAACCATGAAGAAATACAGCAAAATAAGACTTTGCCAGCAATGAATAACCTTGTAAGCCCTCAGAATCCTCCTGGATGGAGAAAGAAGAATGTTGTGAAGAAAAAACGGAGAGTGGTGGTCATGGGGGATTCCCTGTTAAGAGGAACAGAGGCAGTTATCTGCAGACCAGACATAACCTCAAGAGAAATGTGCTGTCTTCCAGGAGCAAAAATTAAAGATGTGTCTGACAGGATATCAAGACTCTTCAGACCTACAGATCACTACCCATTCCTGCTAATACATGTGGGGACAAATGACACCGCAAGAAAGGACCTGGAAACCATCTGCAGTGACTTTGAAGACTTAGGCAAGAAAGTGAAAGAATTGGGAGCGCAGGTGGTCTTCTCATCCATCCTCCCAGTGGATGGCCATGGAACAATGAGGTGGAATAAGATTCTACAGGTGAACAACTGGCTACGTCGATGGTGCCGTCAACAAGGATTTGGATTTCTGGATCACGGAATGAATTACCTATACGATGGACTACTTGCTAGAGATGGGGTGCACCTTACGAAGACTGGAAAACATGTATTTGGAAGTCGCCTTGCTACACTCATCAGAAGAGTTTTAAACTAGAACAATGTGGGAAGGGAAGCAAAAGGCCAGAAAAAGCCATACAGCTGACAAATACTATTGAGATCTCTGCTACTGGAAGTGGAAAAGAAGAACAAAGACAAAACAATTTAACCCCTTAATAACATCTGACGTACTAATACGCGTCTGTGCCCTGGGACTTAAGAGCCAGACCCGTATTAGTACGTCATCGCGATCGCGCGCGCACACAGGCTGTGCGGGCGCGATCGCCGCCGGGTGTCAGCTGATTGTCACAGCTGACACCCGGTACTATGTGCAGGGAGCGGTCACGCACCGCTCCCAGCACATTAACCCCCGCGATGCTGCGATCGAAGTCGATCGAAGTCGATCGCGGCATTGCGGGGGCAAGGGGAGGTGATCGGCGATACTCACCTCCTCTTCCGGCTTCCAGCGCAGTCTGCAAAGGCTTCCCGGGTGTTGCCATGACGACCCGATGTCGTCATGACAACATCCGGGTCACCAGAGAGCAGGAAGATTGCTTGGACATGCGCAGTGCATCTCCAAGCAATCTTTACACTGTGCACTTCTGACAGCCTTCATGGCATAGGGATGGTGCTCCATTCCTGTGCCATGCAGGCGATCAGAAAAAAAAAAGTGAAAGTCCCAGAGTGGGACAAAGTAATAAAGTGTATAAACTGTGTGAAAGTGGAAAAAAAAAAAAAAAAAAAATGTGCAAAAATATTATAAAAAAATAAAAAAATAATACACCAAAAATAAAAATATAATGTTCCCATCAATAAATATTATTATAAAAAAAATAAAAAAAAACAATAAAAGTACACATATTTGGTATCGCCGCGTCCGGAAAAACCTGACCTATAAAACTGTCCCACTAGTTAACCCCTTCAGTGAACACGGTAAAAAAAAAAAAAAAAAAAACAAGCAAAAAACAATGCTTTATCACCATACCGCCAAACAAAAAGTGGAATAACACGCGATCAAAAAGACGCATATAAATAAAAATGATACCGCTGAAAACGTCATCTCGTCCCGCAAAAAACAAGCCGCCATATAGCTCCATCAGCCGAAAAATAAAAAAGTTATAGCTCTCAGAATAAAGCGATACTAAAAAATATTTTTTTCTATAAAATAGCTTTTATTGTGTATAAGCGCCAAAACATAGAAAAATGATACAAATGTGGTACCGCTGTAAACGTACTGACCCGAAGAATAAAGCTACCTCATCAATTTTACCACACGCGGCACAGAATAAAAAAAAACAAAAAAAAAACAATTCCTGAATTGTTGGTTTTTGTTTATTCTGCCTCCCAAAAATCGGAATAGAAAGCGATCAAAAAATGTCACGTGCCTGAAAATGGCACCAATAACAACGTCAAGTCATCCCGCAAAAAACGAGCCGTCACATGACTGTCTGCCAAAATCTGGAAAAGTTATAGCTCTCAAAATATGGCGATGCAAAAACTAGATTTTACAAAAAATGGTCTTTTAGTGTGTGACAGCTGTCAGTCATAAAAACCCCATATGATTCTGGCATTGCTGTAATCACACCGACCCGAAGAATAAAGTCGTCTAATCACTTATACCGCACAAGGAACGGCGTCAAAAATAAACTCTTGAGTTAGGATTGGGCTAGGGTTAGGGCTGGGTTTGGGGCTAGGGTTGTGCTGGGGCTAGGGTTGTGCTGGGGCTAGGGTTGTGCTAGGGTTAGGGCTGGGGTTGGGATTTTTTTCAAAAGTAAGAAAAAAAGATGACGATATGGCGACTAGTGTTGAGAGCAAGTGCTCGCTACTTGAGTTTGCATCGGGTGCTCTGGTATGCATTTAGTATCGTGGGTATTTGAGTGACATGCTCGAGTCTCTGCCCCATATGCTTCGCGGCCAAAAAACTTTACGGGGATTGCCTGCCATGCACGAGCGATCCCCGCATGTTTTTTTTTGGGTGTATAATAACCGTGAAACATGCGGAGCAGGGACTCGAGCATGTCACTCGAGCACACGCTGTACATGGTGCATACCTGAGTACCCGATGCAAACTCAAGTAGCGAGCACTTGCGCTCAAGAATAATGACAACTTATTCAATATGATGACCTAATGTAAACAAATAATGTGCCGTACCTCTGGGTTCAAAATGTTCACTATACACCTTAATAAAATCTTTGAGGGGTATAGTTTCCAAAATGGGGACACTTGTGGGGGAGCTCCACTGTTTAGGCACATCACGGGCTCTCCAAACGCGACATGGTGTCCGCTAACAAATTGAATGGAAAATCGGCTCAAATTGTTAGCGGACGCCATGTTGCGTTTGGAGAGCCCCTGTGTGCCCAAACATTGGAGCTCCCCCACAAGTGACCCCATTTTGGAAACTAGACCCCCCAAGGCACCTATCTAGATGCATAGTGAGCACTTAGAACCCCCAGGTGCTTCACAAATTGATTCGTAAAAATGAAAAAGTGAAAATAAAACACTTTTTCATTTTTATGAATCAATTTGTGAAGCACCTGGGGTTCCAAGTGCTCACTATAAATCTAGATAGGTGCCTTGGGGGTCTAGTTTCCAAAATGGGGTCACTTGTGGGGGAGCTCCAATGTTTGGGCACACAGGGACTCTCTAAATGCAACATGGTATCCGCTAACAAATTGAATGGAAAATCGGCTCAAATTGTTAGCGGACACCACATTGCGTTTGGAGAGCCCCTCTGTGCCCAAACTTTGGAGCTCCCCCACAAGTGACCCCATTTTGGAAACTAGACCCCCCAAGGCACCTTTCTAGATGCATAGTGAGCACTTGGAACCCCCAGGTGCTTCACAAATTGATTCGTAAAAATGAAAAAGTGAAAGAAAAAACACTTTTTCATTTTTATGAATCAATTTGTGAAGCACCTGGGGTTCCAAGTGCTCACTATGAATCTAGATAGGTGCCTTGGGGGGTCTAGTTTCCAAAATGGGGTCACTTGTGGGGGAGCTCCAATGTTTGGGCACACAGGGACTCTCCAAATGCAACATGATATCCGCTAACAAATTGTCGGCTCAAATTGTTAGCGGATATCATGTTGCATTTGGAGAGTCCCTGTGTGCCCAAACATTGGAGCTCCTCCACAAGTGACCCCATTTTGGAAACTAGACCCCCCAAGGCACCTATCTAGATGCATAGTGAGCACTTGGAACCCCTAGGTGCTTCACAAATTAATTCGTAAAAATGAAAAAGTGTTTTTTTTTTCACTTTTTCATTATTACGAATGAATTTGTGAAGCACCTGGGGGTTCCAAGTGCTCACTATGCATCTAGAAAGGTGCCTTGGGGGGTCTAGTTTCCAAAATGGGGTCACTTGTGGGGGAGCTCCAAAGTTTGGGCACAGAGGGGCTCTCCAAACGCAATGTGGCGTCCGGTAACAATTTGAGCCGATTTTCCATTCAATTTGTTAGCGGATACCATGTTGCATTTAGAGAGTCCCTGTGTGCCCAAACATTGGAGCTCCCCCACAAGTGACCCCATTTTGGAAACTAGACCCCCCAAGGCACCTATCTAGATGCATAGTGAGCACTTGGAACCCCTAGGTGCTTCACAAATTGATTCGTAAAAATGAAAAAGTGTTTTTTTTTTCACTTTTTCATTATTACGAATCAATTTGTGAAGCACCTGGGGGTTCCAAGTGCTCACTATGCATCTAGAAAGGTGCCTTGGGGGGTCTAGTTTCCAAAATGGGGTCACTTGTGGGGGAGCTCCAAAGTTTGGGCACAGAGGGGCTCTCCAAACGCAATGTGGTGTCCGCTAACAATTTGAGCCGATTTTCCATTCAATTTGTTAGCGGATACCATGTTGCATTTAGAGAGTCCCTGTGTGCCCAAACATTGGAGCTCTCCCACAAGTGACCCCATTTTGGAAACTAGACCCCCCAAGGCACCTATCTAGATGCATAGTGAGCAGTTGGAACCCCCAGGTGCTTCACAAATTGATTCATAAAAATGAAAAAGTGTTTTTTTTTTCACTTTTTCATTGTTACGAATCAATTTGTGAAGCACCTGGGGGTTCCAAGTGCTCACTATGCATCTAGATAGGTGCCTTGGGGGGTCTAGTTTCCAAAATGGGGTCACTTGTGGGGGAGCTCCAATGTTTGGGCACATAGCAGCTCTCCAAACGCAACATGGTGTCGCTAACAATTTGAGCCAATTTTGCGTTAAATTTGTTAGCGGACACCATGTTGCATTTAGAGAGCCGCTGTGTGCCCAAATATTGGAGCTCCCCCACAAGTGACCCCATTTTGGAAACTAGACCACCCAAGGCACCTATCTAGATGCATAGTGAGCACTTGGAACCCTCAGGTGCTTCACAAATTGATTCATACAAATGAAAAAGTGTTTTTTTTTCACTTTTTCATTGCTACGAATCAATTTGTGAAGCACCTGGGGGTTCCAAGTGCTCACTATGCATCTAGATAGGTGCCTTGGGGGGTCTAGTTTCCAAAATGGGGTCACTTGTGGGGGAGCTCCAATGTTTGGGCACACAGGGACTCTCTAAATGCAACATGGTGTCCTCTAACAAATTTAACGGAAAATCGGCTCAAATTGTTAGCGACATCATGTTGCGTTTGGAGAGCCGCTGTGTGCCCAAACATTGGAGCTCCCCCACAAGTGACCCCATTTTGGAAACTAGACACCCCAAGGCACCTATCTAGATGCAATTGTGAGCACTTGGAACCCTCAGGTGCTTCACAAATTGATTCATAAAAATGAAAAAGTGTTTTTTTTTTTCACTTTTTCATTGTTACGAATCAATTTGTGAAGCACCTGGGGGTTCCAAGTGCTCACTATGCATCTAGAAAGGTGCCTTGGGGGGTCTAGTTTCCAAAATGGGGTCACTTGTGGGGGAGCTCCAAAGTTTGGGCACACATGGGCTCTCCAAACACAACATGGCGTCCGCTAATTATTCAAGCAAATTTTACAATCAAAAAGTCAAATGGCGCTCCTTCCCTTCCGAGCCCTGCCGTGCGCCCAAACAGTATTTTTTCCCCAAATATTGGGTATCTGCGTGCCCAGGGGAAATTGCACAACAAATTTTGGGGTCCATTTTTTCTTGTTACCCCTGTGAAAATAAAAAAAATTGGGTCTAAAGTAACATTTTTGTGAAAAAAGTTAAATGTTCATTTTTTTCTTCCACATTCAAAAAATTCCTGTGAAGCACCTGAAGGGTTAATAAAGTTCTTGAATGTGGTTTTGAGCACCTTGAGGGGTGCAGTTTTTAGAATGGTGTCACTTTTGGGTATTTTCTGTCATAAAGACCTCTCAAAGTGACTTCAAATGTGATGTGGTCCCTAAAAAAATGGTTTTGTAAATTTTGTTGGAAAAATGAGAAATCGCTGGTCAACTTTTAACCCTTATAGCTCCCTAACAAAAAAAAATTTTGGTTCCAAAATTGTGCTGATGTAAAGTAGACATGTGGGAAATGTTATTTATTAACTCTTTTGTGTGACATATCGCTCTGATTTCAGGGCTTAAAAATTCAAATTTTGAAAATTGCAAAATTTTCAAAAATTTCGCCAAATTTCCATTTTTTTCACAAATAAACGCAAGTGATATCGAAGAAATTTTTCCACAATCATGAAGTACAATATGTCACGAAAAAACAATCTCAGAATCAGGGGGATCCGTTGAAGCGTTCCAGAGTAATTACCTCATAAAGTGACAGTGGTCAGAATTGTAAAAATTGGCCCGGTCATTAACGTGCAAACCACCCGCGGGGCTTAAGGGGTTAAATAATAAAAATATGGGAGGAAGAGAAACCAATCACAAACTAAAATGTTTTTATACAAATGCACAAAGCATGGGCAACAAACAAGGAGAATTGGAACTACTAATGCAGGAAAAGGAATATGATGTCATTGGAATCACTGAAACTTGGTGGGACGATACACATGATTGGAATAAAAGGCTAAAAGGATACAACTTGTTTGCAAGAAACAGACTTGATAAACGAGGAGGAGGTGTCGCATTGTATGTTAGAAAAGCGTATATCTGCACAGAGATTGAAGCTTCAGAGACTGGGAGTTCTGTGGAAACTGTTTGGGTAAGAATACAAGGAGAGAACAACGGAAAGGACACCATTGTAGGCATTTACTACAGGCCACCTGGGAAAGCTGAAGATATGGATGAACTCTTTATGTATCAAATGACCAAGTTCTCCAAAAAATATGACGTAGTGGTCATGGGAGATTTCAACTATCCAGACATTTGTTGGGAATCTCTCTCAAGTAAAACTAACAGGTCAAGCAAATTCTTATCCTCTCTTGCTGACAACTTTATCTTCCAAAAGGTAGGGGAGAAAACAAGGGGATCTGCTACTTTGGATCTAATCCTTATAAACAGGGAGGAAATGGTTGAGGAGGTAAAGGTGGCTGGGACCCTAGGAGGCAGCGATCATGCTATTATAGAATTTTGGATAACTAGAGGAGGAAGACATGTGAAGACTCAAACTTCAAGGTTAGATTTTAGAAAGGCAGATTTTAAGAGACTCAGAAAGAGAATAGGAGGGATCCAATGGCTGGATGTACTTAAGGACAAAAATGTCCAGGAAGGATGGGAAATTTTTAAAAATGAGATTCTCAAAGCACAATCGTTAACAATCCCGAAAAGTAGGAAGAATGGGAAGCTTTTAAGGAAACCAGGATTGATGAACACAGAACTTAAACACATGCTAAAAAGAAAGAAAGAAATGTTTATTAAATGGAAAGAGGGAGGCATATCTAAAGAAGATTATAATGCAGTCTGCAGATCCTGCAGGGCACGTATCAGGTTAGCTAAAGCTGACAATGAATTAAGGCTTGCAAGAGATGTCAAAAGCAATAAAAAAGGATTTTGGGGGTATGTCAAAAGTAAAAGAAAAGTCAAAGATGCTATTGGATTTTTACAGGATGAAAATGGAGAAATGGTAAGAGAGGATGTTGAGAAGGCCAAACTTTTTAATTCCTATTTTGCATCTGTTTTCTCTCAGAAAGAAAATGTAACATCAACTGATCTTCACTGTCCTTTTAAAGGAATAGAGGAATCCAAGTTATCTGTAAACAGAAAGATTGTGAGGGAATATTTAGCTAACATAAATGAGTTCAAGTCTCCAGGTCCAGATGAATTATACCCCAGAGTACTGAAGGAGATCGTAGAAGAAATTTTAGAACCACTCTCCATAATCTTTGAAAATTCTTGGAGAACAGGAGAAGTCCCAGAAGACTGGAGAAGAGCAAATGTTGTTCCTATCTTCAAAAAGGGGAATAAGGTGGACCCAGGGAACTATAGGCCGGTGAGTCTGACTTCTATACCAGGAAAGATCTTTGAGCAAATTATTAAACAACATGTATGTAAGTACATGGATAAGAATGAAGTGATTAACCAGAGTCAGCATGGGTTTGTAACTAACAAGTCATGTCAGACTAACTTAATTTCCTTCTATGACAGAATCACTGACTGGGTGGATCAGGGAAATGCTGTAGATATAGTATATCTTGACTTCAGCAAAGCATTTGACAAAGTATCTCACACCATCCTTATTGAAAAAATGACCAAGTATGCAATGGACCAGGCAACTGTTAGGTGGATTCATAACTGGCTTAGTGATCGGACTCAAAGGGTGGTTGTAAATGGCTTCACATCCAGCTGGATGAATGTCTCAAGTGGGATACCACAGGGCTCCGTCCTGGGACCTGTATTGTTCAACATCTTTATCAATGATTTAGATGAAGGAATTGAGGGTAAGCTGATTAAATTTGCTGATGACACAAAGCTAGGAGGGATAGCTAATACTAGAGAAGAGAGAGAGAGGATTCAAAAAGACCTAAATAAACTGGAGCAGTGGGCAGCAACCAACAGAATGGTTTTTAACAGGGAAATATGCAAAGTACTACATCTGGGCAATAAAAATGAAAAAAGCATATACAGAATGGGAGGAATAGAGCTAAGCAACAGTACATGTGAAAAAGACTTAGGTATACTAATAGATCATAGACTGAACATGAGTCAACAGTGTGATGCAGCAGCAAAAAAGGCAAATACAATTCTGGGATGTATTAACAGAAGCATACAGTCTAGATCACGTGAAGTCATTATAGGTCTTTACTCCTCTTTGGTCAGACCTCATCTGGAATACTGTGTACAGTTTTGGGCACCACATTTTAAAAAAGACATAGACAAACTGGAGCAAGTTCAGAGAAGAGCGACCAGAATGGTGACTGGTCTGCAAACCATGTCCTATGAGGAACGGTTGCAGGATTTGGGAATGTTTAGCTTGCAAAAAAGAAGACTGAGAGGAGACTTAATAGCTGTCTACAAATATGTCAAGGGCTTTCACATTGTAGAAGGATCATCTTTATTCTCATTTGCACAAGGAAAGACTAGAAGCAATGGGATGAAACTAAATGGGAGGAGACACAGATTAGATATTAGAAAAAACTTTTTGACAGTTAGGGTGATCAATGAGTGGAACAGGCTGCCACGAGAGGTGGTGAGTTCCCCTTCAATGGACGTCTTCAAACAGAGGCTGGACAGACATCTGTCTGAGATGATCTAGTGAATCCTGCTTTGAGCAGGGGGTTGGACCAGATGACCCAGGAGGTCCCTTCCAACTCTACCATTCTATGATTCTATGATTCTATGATTCTATGATGGTGTATGCCCAGTGGTGGCCACTCTTAGTCTAAGTTGGCTCTTCAGATTGCATGGTGATAAAGAACCTGAGAGTCATATACCTTCAAGAAAAAGATCTCATACGGACACGTTGCCTTGAATTGTGAAGAACACACTAATGTTTTCCATACAATTCTATTGTGTTCTATTCAGGATATATTAAAAAAAAGTCTGGTCCTTATAAGTTATAAAATGAGGTCAATACAACCTCAGGTGAAGAACAACACATCACAAATTACACCAGGTCATCGAATATTTACCAAAAAATAGACTTAAATGCAGAAACAGGGTGTGAAAAATTAAAGGGGTTGTCCAATGAAAACAAGCTCCAATCTACAGGAACCTTCATCCCCTTTAGATTGGAACGGTGGTCCGCATGCTAAAATGCTGCTCCATTCATTCTATATGAGGCGGCCATGAAGTGCGCCTGACTTTTTTGGACCGATGAGACAGAGTGGCCTTACAGAGAAGGGTCCTTGGATTGGACGCCGAGTTACGGACCCCAAAGCAGCACTGAATATGGTGTACTAGTGGGAGTCACGAGTGCAAGGGTTCAAGGGCGCCAGTAGTGGAAGACATAGTGCGCGAAACCGAAGAACAAGCAAGCAGACCTGCTGATCAGCACTGCAGTGCTGAGGCCGAGTTATGGCGAAATAGGGAGCGACAGTGCGCCCCACCAGTCCTGGAGTATATTACAGAGGAAGGATACTGTGTGGAAAATGCTTCATACTGTAAAGGAAACCTCCAGAACACTTTGTGCCCGATATCCCTTGTATGCCGGGACGTTGCTAGGGTCCTAAAAGATCAGGGGCCAAAGCCCCAAAGTAGGTGTTTCCCCATACAACCTCCCCGCCACTTAAAAGAGGACCTATACATATATAATTACAGTACACCATTGTTGCTAACCTAAAATACACAACTGAAAGACCAATATTCCCAAAATTACTTCTATACAAGGCAATAATAATCCCGCTACACAATGCCCTCTACCATCAACACTACACAGTGAGTACATGAGCAAAAAAGAAGCAAGACAAAAATATATCTCATACCCTACCATAATTATATATAAATGTAAAGCAAAGTTGCATAATAAATATAGGGTACTTAGTGAACTATTTTTGATCAAAAAAAGTATACAAGCCGTCCCACCAGCGGCAAGGTGACCCTAAATTGGGACGGTACCTATACTGCCTATATTAAAAACCTTACTGTATATCAAAGTTGAAGTAATGCATATAAAAGGGTAGACAAATAGGACCGGGTCCCAACTCCAGACCACCTAGGCCCGTGGTAAGCTACATATATACCAATCAGCTCAACAAAGGGCATGCCACACCCTTAAATTGCACAGAATGCAAACAAGTCAAAAAACCAGACAATGTGAACTGAGGTCTAAGATGGCAGACATACAAGAAACAGAGGCATGTTCACACTAGCAAAAAAGAAGCAAGACAAAAATATATCTCATACCCTACCATAATTATATATAAATGTAAAGCAAAGTTGCATAATAAATATAGGGTACTTAGTGAACTATTTTTGATCAAAAAAAGTATACAAGCCGTCCCACCAGCGGCAAGGTGACCCTAAATTGGGACGGTACCTATACTGCCTATATTAAAAACCTTACTGTATATCAAAGTTGAAGTAATGCATATAAAAGGGTAGACAAATAGGACCGGGTCCCAACCGAAGAACAAGCAAGCAGACCTGCTGATCAGCACTGCAGTGCTGAGGCCGAGTTATGGCGAAATAGGGAGCGACAGTGCGCCTCACCAGTCCTGGAGTATATTACAGAGGAAGGATACTGTGTGGAAAATGCTTCATACTGTAAAGGAAACCTCCAGAACACTTTGTGCCCCCCGATATCCCTTGTATGCCGGGACGTTGCTAGGGTCCTAAAAGATCAGGGGCCAAAGCCCCAAAGTAGGTGTTTCCCCATACAACCTCCCCGCCACTTAAAAGAGGACCTATACATATATAATTACAGTACACCATTGTTGCTAACCTAAAATACACAACTGAAAGACCAATATTCCCAAAATTACTTCTATACAAGGCAATAATAATCCCGCTACACAATGCCCTCTACCATCAACACTACACAGTGAGTACATAGTATTATGATATGACCATTGCCTCTACATAAAAAACACACTGTACAAAGACCATCTGACTTCTCACATTTCCAGCACCGTCCCCACCTATTCCCACCCTGCACAACCTCCCCATGCTGCCTGCTCCTCCGACGTGGAAGAGGAACCTCAATACTTCAAAAATGATGTCATTACTATGATTACCCTCCACCAATTAATGCTACAAAGACTGTGTGCCAGATAGAGGGGACCTATAAAAATAATAGCGTCCCATAGAAAGTAGTAAAGACCCCACTGTGCTACCTAGCAAGTAATAATGTCAGATATGCTCTTATGAAAGTTTCAATATCTGAAGTGTTCCCTCCAAGCAACAAATACCGTTGAGTATCCCCTTTAAGTAATAATGCCCCCTTAAAGCCACAATCAAACTACACCCAACTACAAAGTTCTTCTTCAAGTCTATGAACGATGATTTCGGGGTGGTGAAAGAAGAAATTTCTGATGATGCACCCATTTAAAAGAAATAATGTCCTGAGTGCCCCCATAGCACCCTGTATATTGTATGATAGTCCCACAGCTCACTACACACTGTATGATGGTCCCCACAGCTCCCTATGCACTGTATGATGGTCCCCACAGATCCCTATACACTACATGATGGTCCCCACAGCTCCCTACGTACTGTATGATGGTCCCCACAGCTCCGTATGCACTGTATGATGGTCCCCACAGCTCCCTACGCACTATATGATGGTCCCCAAAGATCCCTATACACTGTATGATAATCCCCATAGCTCCCTATACCCTGTATGATGGTCCCCACAGCTCCGTATGCACTGCATAATGGTCCCCACAGCTACCTATGCCCTGTATGATCGTACCCACAGTTCCATATGCACTGTATCATGGTCCCCACAGCTACCTATGCACTGTATGATGGTCCCCACAGCTATCTACGCTCTGCATGATGGAACCCACAGCTCCCTATGCACTGTATGATGGTCCCCACAGCTATCTACGCTCTGTATAATGGTCCCCACAGCTCACTATGCACTGTATGATGGTCCCCACAGCTCCTTAGATACTGTATGATGGTCCTCATACTTCCCTATACACTGTATGATGGTCCCCACAGCTCGCTACACACTGTATGATGGTCCCCACAGCTCCTTAGATACTGTATGAGGTCCCCACAGCTCCCTAGACACTGTATGATGGTCCCCACAGCTCCCTAGACACTGTATGATGGTCCCCACAGCTCCCTATGCTCTGTATGATGGTCCCCACAGCTCCCTACGCTCTGTATGATGGTCCCCACAGTGCCCTATGCACTGTATGATGGTCTTCACAGCTCCCTAAGCATTGTATGATGGTCTCCACAGCTCCCTATGCATTGTATGATGGTCCTCATAGCTCTCCACGCACTGTATGATGGTCCCCGCAGCTCCTTAAGCACTGTATGATGGTACCCACGGCTCCTTATACACTGTATGATGGTCCCCACGGCTCTTTATGTACTGTATGATGGTCCCTGCAGCTCCCTACGCTCGGTATGATGGTCCCCACAGCTCCCTATGTACTATATAATGGTCCCCACACCTCCCTATGCCCTGTATGATGGTCCCCACATCTCCCAATGCACTGTATGATGGTCCCCACAGCTCCTTAGGCACTGTATGATGGTCCCCACAGCTATCTATGCACTGCATAATGGTCCCCACAGCTCCCTATGCACTGCATAATGGTCCCCACAGCTCCCTATGCCCTGTATGATGGTCCCCACATCTCCCTATGTACTGCATAATGGTTCCCACAGCTCTCTATGCACTGCATAATGGTCCCCACAGCTCCCTATGCACTGTATGACGGTCTCCACAGCTCCCTATGCATTGTCTGATGGTCCCCACAGCTCCCTATGCCCTGTATGATGGTCTCCACAGCTCCCTATGCATTGTCTGATGGTCCCCACAGCTCCCTATGCCCTGTATGATGGTCCCCACAGATCCCTATGCACTGTATGATGGTCTCCACAGCTCCCTATAAATAGTCTGATGGTCCCCACAGCTCCCTATGCACTGTATGTTGGTCTCTACAACTCCTTATAACTGGCATGATGGTCCCTACAACTCCCTATATCCTGTATAATGGCCCTCACAGCCCCATATATACAGTACTGTATGATGGCCCCCGCAGCCCAATATATACTGTATGATGGCCCCCACACCCACTTGTACACTATATTATGGCCCCTACAGCTTCCTTTATACTGTATGATGGCCCCACAGCCCCTTATAAACTGTATTCTGGCACCCACTCCCCATTTTATATAATATGATGGTCCCACTGCCCCTTATATATAGCATGATGACTCCCATAGACTCTTATAGTATGATGGCACCCACACCCCTTATATATACAGGTGCATCTCACTGAATTAGAATATCATCAAAAAGTTTATTTATTTTAGTTCTTCAATGCTGAAAATGAAACTCATATATTCTATAAAGTCATTACAATCAAAGTGATCTATTTCACGTGTTTATTTCTGTTAATGTTGATGATTATGGCCAGGGGCGCACATAGAAATCATGAGGCCCCATAGCAGAAGCTCTAATTGGACCCCCCCACCAAAAAAATAAATGAATATTTGTCTGTGTCACAGAAGAGCCGATCTCACAACTTTCCAGCCTTTACTTCGTTTTTCTAATTTTCCTCCTACTGAAGTCCTAGATCCCTCTTTCATTGCCCCCATGAAGTATGATGCCAATAAAAGTGCCCCCCAAACACAGTATGATACCCCCATGGTGCATTCCTCCACATTAGCCTCTACATGAACAGTATAATGACCTTATTGTACCCCACTTCAACTCCCAAGGCAAAGTATGGTGACCCTAACACAGTATGAGTCCCCCATCTGTGACTCCCACACAGCCCTCCATACAGTATAATGGGCCTACATACAGTATAATGGCCCACACTAGCCCTCCAAACAGTATAATGGCCCCACACAGCCCTCCAAACAGTATGATGGACCCCACACAGCCCTCCATACAGTATGATGGACCTCACACAGCCCTCCATACAGTATAATGGGCCTACATACAGTATAATGGCCCAAACTAGCCCTCCAAACAGTATAATGGCCCCACACAGCCCTCCAAACAGTATGATGGACCCCACACAAACCTTCACACCATATAATTGCTTTCATACAGTATAAAGGCCCCCCACATAGCCCTCAAAATATCATAATGACCCCACATAGACTTCCATATAGTATAATATGCCACCCATAATCCTCCATATAGTATAATGCACCCTCCAAAATCCTCCATATAGTATAATGCACCCCCCATAATCCTCCATATAGTATAATGAACTTCCCATGGTCCTCGATAGAATATAATGCACTCCCCATAGTCCACCATACAGTATATTTCACACCCCAAAGGGTAAAATGCAGCCCCCATATAGTATAATGCACCACACAGTCCTGCAGTATTATGGGCACCACGTACTCACTGATTTTAAAATACTGTATGTTTTAAATAAGACGACCCGAGTATAAGCCGAGGCCCCTAATTTTACCACAAAAAAACTGGGAAAAAGTATTGAGTTGAGTATAAGCCTATGGTGGGAAATGCAGCAGCTACTGGAAAATTTCACCATCCTGGTATGTATGGCTCCCTCATCACCAATCCTGGTATGTATGGCACCCCTCATCACCAATCCTGCTATGTATGGCACCCCTCATCCCCCAATCCTGGTACATATGGCACCCCTCATCCCCCAATCCTGGTATGCGTGGTCCCCTCATCCCCCAATCCCGGTATGTGTGGCCTCCTCATCCCCCAATCCTGGTATGTGTGGCCTCCTCATCCTCCAATCTTGATATGTGTGGCCTCCTCATTCCCCAATCCCGGTATGTGTGGCCTCCTCATCCCCCAATCCTGGAATGTGTGGCCTCCTCATCCCCCAATCCTGGTATGTGTGGCCTTCTCATCCCACAATCCCCTGGTGTGTGTGGACCCCTCAACCCCCAATCCTGGTATGCATGGCCCCCTCATCCCCCAATCCTGGTATGTGGGGCCTCCTCACCCCCCCAATCCTGGTATGTGTGGCCCCATCACTGCACACTGTCTGTCATCACTGTATTCCTGTGACAGCCAGGCTGTTGCTAGTGTTCATAGGAGACCGTGATTTCTGCTATATATAGCAATGCTGTATATAGCACAAGCAATCAGATGATCGCAGGTTCAAGCCCCCTAAAGAGACGAACAAATACAGTGAAAAGTAAAAAAAAAAAATCAAAAAAGTATAAAAGTTCAAATCATCCCAGTTTTCCCCCCATTAAAAATTAAGAATTATAAAACATTTTAAAAAATACACATATTTGGTATCGCTGCGTTTGTAAAAGTCAGATCCATCAAAATATAAAATAAATTAATCCATTTAGTAAACGGCGTAACTAGAAAATTACATAAAATGCCAGAATTACAGATTTTCAGTCGTTGCAACAAGAAAAAAATATATAATAACAGACAAAACATTGTATATACCCCAAAATGATATCAATATAACCATCAGTTTGTGGTGCAAAAAACTAGTCCTCACGCAGCCCCATTCCCGAAACATGAAAACGCCGCGGCTTTCAGATCTTGGAAAGTGGCGACACAAGCAAATTATTTTTATTATTTTTTTTACAAATTTCAGATTTTTTTTTTCATCACTTAAATATATATCCTATAAATCGTCACTTAAGTAGAAGAGATGAAGCTTTACTACCTCCTGCTCCAGCACTTCACCGCTGCCGCTGATCTTTAGTCACTGGCTTCAAGGGTGACATCATGACTGCAGCTCTGCAGCCAATCACTTGGCCATGCTGACAGAGCTTCTAAGCTCAGTGATTGGCTGCAGCAATGATGTGTGCTGAAGTTGAGCCATCACCCCTGCAGCCGGTCACAATAGAGCACAGGAAGCGCTGAAGATCCAGAGCTGGAGCAGCAGGACAAAGTAAAGCTCTGTGTGTTTTCTCTACCACTGGGAACCTCCTATATATTACATAAAAACATTCCTGAAAACCCCTTTAATCTGACTTTATAGAAAAAGTCTATATCCGGCTACTGTCCTCCCCTCATGAATCACAAAATATGCCAAGTGTGAACAACTCCTGTCCCCAAATGAGGACTTGCAGGCGATCAGTTGATAGTCGGGGGTCTGGCAGTGAACACCCTCAGCAATCAGCTGTGTTTTGCTGGACGTAGTGGCCTCTCCAGGACACATGTGGTATTACACGGTGCTCTTTCAAAATAATATGTAATATGTAATACATGATATCTTGAAGTCTTCCAGAAGAAGATATTGGCAGACAGGTAATGACTTATTACCTACCAGCCATTGTCTCCTTTATCACTCACTAGTTCTTATACACATTTAGATGATTTCACATCTTCGTTGGAAGCCGTATTAGGAACCTCCATCGCAGATTTTATCATATAGGACGAGTTCTCAGCCAACAGCTATTTGGCCATTGTTCACATGACGTAAGCCTATGTTATATACAGCAATATGCAGCAGGATACACGAGATCCAGGGAAATATCCAATCGCCAGAAGTGGGGTCAGGAATGGTATGTGTGGCCTCCTCATCCCCCCAATCCTGGTATGTGTGGCCCCCTCATCCCCCAATCCTGGTATGCATGGCTCCCTCATCCCCCAATCCTGGTATGTATGGCCTCCTCACTCCCCAATCCTGGTATGTGTGGCCTCCTCATCCCCCAATCCTGGTATGTGTGGCCTCCTCATCCCCCCAATCCTGGTATGTGTGGCCCCGTCATCCCCCAATCCTGGTATGTGTGGCCCCCTCATCCCCTAATCCTGGTATGCATAGCCCCCTCATCCCCCAATCCTGGTATGCATGGCCCCCTCATTCCCCAATCCTGGTATGTGTGGCCTCCTCACTCCCCAATCCTGGTATGTGTGGCCCCATCACTGCACACACAAAAAATAAACACTTACACTCACCTTCCTTCCTCACCTCTGCTCCAGAGCTGCTGTGTTCTGTCTGCCAGCAGCTCATGTTGGTATCTGAGCAGCGCGCGCTCTCAGTTGCCTAGGTGAGCTGCTGCTGCTGCCAGCATATTCACTCCTCTCCATGCCGGGACTATGAGCGTTGACAAGCGTGAATATGCATTCTCTTTAGTAGCGGGCACTGTAAGCAGGAGCCATGGCTCAGCGCTCCTCCGTGCCCGCTACTAAAGAGAATGAATATTCCCTCTTCTCCACGCCCATGGAAGTGGAGAAGAGGGAATATTCATGTCCCTTTAGCAGCGGGCACACGTGGTAGCTACAGCAGCCGCTACTGCGTGTACCCGCTCCTCCGCCGCCGCAGCCTGCCACCCCCCCCCAATACTCACCTATCCTCCTCGCTCCCCCGAGGCTCACGGGCCCCATAGCAGTGGTGTGGCCTGCCACCATTGGCGGTACGCCACTGATTATGGCTTATAGCCAATGAAATCACAAAAGTCATTATCTCAGTAAATTAAAATAGTTTATAACATCAGCTTGAAAAATGTTTTTAAAATACGAAATGTTGGCCTACTGAAATGTATGTTCAGTAAATGCACTCAATACTTGGTCAGGGCTCCTTTTGCATCAATTACTGCATCAATGCGGCGTGGCATGGAGGCGATCAGCCTGTGGCCCTGCTGAGGTGTTATGGAAGCCCAGGTGGCTTTGATAGCAGCCTTCAGCTCGACAGCATTGTTGGGTCTGGTGTCTCATCTTCCTCTTGACAATACCCCATAGTTTCTCTATGGGGTTAAGTTCAGGTGAATTTGCTGGCCAATTAAGCAGAGTGATGCTGTTGTCTTTAAACCAGGTATTGGTACTTTTAGCAGTGTGGACAGGTGCCAAGTCCTGCTGGAGAATGAAATTTCCATCTCCAAAAAGCTTGCCGGCAGAGGGAAGCATGAAGTGCTGTAAAATGTCCTGGTAGACGGCTGCGCTGACTTTGGTCTTGATAAAACACAGTGGACCTACACCAGCAGATGACATGGCCCCCCAAACCATCACTGATTGTGGAGACTTCACACTAGACCTTCAGCAGCTTGGATTGTGGCCTCTTCACTCTTCCTCCAGACTCTGGGACCTTGATTTCCAAAGGAAAATAGGAACTCTGGGACCTTGTGGATGGTGTCAATGACTGCCTTCTTGGCATTTGTAAAGTCAGCAGTCTTCCCCATGATTGTGGAGCCTACTGAAACAGACTATGGGACATTTTTAAACACTTAGGAAGCCGTTGCAGGTGCTTTTTGTTAATTATTCTAATTTACTGAGATATTGACTTTAGTGTTTTCATTGGCTGTAAGCCATAATCGTCAACATTAACAGAAATAAACACTTGAAATAGATTTCTCTGTCTGTACTGACTCTATATAATATATGAGTTTCACTTTTTGTATTGAAGAACTCAAATAAATTAATTTTTTGATGATATTCTAATTTAGTGAGATGCACCTGCATATGATGACTGTTGCCCCCAGTGGAATATATGCGGTGTCTATTTTGGGATATTTTAGTATACCCATGATGATACTATAGACAGCCATTATACCTGGAATGGCCCCTTCCTTGCGTGCCTTGCTTTTTTTCGCTTACATGTCTAACAATCACATATGTGTTGTGTCCCTTCCCCCATCATCCTATTCTTCTATAGCTGAATAGATATGATAGATTTTATACTCCCTGGACTCCTTTGATGGTCTTTTACCCTGCGGGGTTTTCTTTCATATATGGACTCACTGTGTGGTGGTGATGGTAGAGGACATTGTGTAGCAGGATCATTTTGGCCTTGTATAGTAGTAATTTTGGTAATATTGGTCTTTGTATAGTGTATTTTAGATTAGTAACAGTGGTATACTGTAATTATATATGTATAAATCCTCTTTTAAGTGACAGGGAGGTTATATGGGGAAACACGTACTTTGGGGCTGGGGTCCCTGATCTCTTAGGACCCCAGCAACGCTCCTGCACTGGGGAAAAGCAGGGTCTGGAGGCCACTTTAATATGATCATTTTACGGATATGACGCCAAAGAAACTAATGAAGTGCTTTGCAAAGTTCCATAATTAAAAAATAAAATGGAACCATTTTACAAGACCCGTAGCGTCTCCATTTTTCGGGATCTGGGACCGGGTTTATTTTTTGCACACCGAGCTGAAGTTTTTATTGATACCATTTTGGGGTAGATCCGATGTTTTGATCGCCAGTTATTGCATTTTATTGCAATGTTGCGGCGACCAAAAAACGTAATTCTGGCGTTTAGAATTTTTTTCTCGTTACGCCGTTTACCGATTGGATTAATTATTTTTTTATATTGATAGATCGGGCGATTCTGAGCACGGCAATAGCAAATATGTGTATCTGGGTGGTATTTTTAGAATTTTATTCTGAATGGGGCGAAAGGGGGGTGATTTAAACTTTTATATATTTTTAATTTTTTTTAATATTTTTAAAAACATTTTTTTTTTTTACACTTTTTGCTTGCTTCTATAGTCTCATTAGGAGGCTAGAAGCAGCAACTGTCCAATCACCTCTGCTACATACAGGGGATGAGCAGATCAGCTCTATGTAGCAGAAATGCTCCTGTGCTATGAGCGCCGACCACTAGATGGCGCTCATAGAGTCAGTACATGACAATCACTGGGGTCTGCTGCAGACCCAGGGTTGTCATGCCCACCCATCAGTGACCCGCGATTACGTGACGGGGTCACAGATGGGCGGGGTAAGTGACGCGCTTCCGGCGCGGCGCTGTTAAATGCCGTTGTCAGAGATTGACAGTGTAACGGGTCTGGGAGATGGAACCTCAGAGCAACTATACAAAGGGGCAGTCCTTGTAAGGAAGCGGGTGGCTCCCAGGGAAGGCGGGCAGGTAGTCACGGCAAGTGACAGGGACAGTCTCTGGGTAGAAGGGCAGGAGGTCATGGCAAGTGACGGGGACAGTCTCTTGACAGGCGGATGGTCACGGCAAGTGGCAGCAGGGTAAGAGTCTCTAGACAGGCAGGTGGTCACGGCAAGTGACAGCAGGATAAGAGTCTCTAGATAGGCTAGCAGGCAGGTAGCAGGTGAGCGCTCCCAGGTGAGCGGGCAAGAGTCTCTGGACAGGCAGGTGGTCACGGCAAGTGACGGCAGAGCCTCCAGATAGGCTAGCAGGCAGGTAGCAGGTGAGCGCTCCCAGGTGAGCGGGCAAGAGTCTCTGGACAGGCAGGTGGTCACGGCAAGTGACGGCAGAGCCTCCAGGTTCGCTAGCAGGCAGGTAGCAGGTGAACGCACCCAGGTGAGCGGGCAAGAGTCTCTGGACAGGCAGGTGGTCACGGCAAGTGACGGCAGAGCCTCCAGATAGGCTAGCAGGCAGGTAGCAGGTGAGCACTCCCAGGTGAGCGGGCAAGAGTCTCTGGACAGGCAGGTGGTCACGGCAAGTGACGGCAGAGCCTCCAGGTAGGCTAGCAGGCAGGTAGCAGGTGAGTGCTCCCAGGTGAGCGGGCAGGAGTCTCTGGACAGGCAGGTGGTCACGGCAAGTGAAGGCAGAGCCTCCAGATAGGCTAGCAGGCAGGTAGCAGGTGAGCGCTCCCAGGTGAGCGGGCAGGAGTCTCTGGACAGGCAGGTGGTCACGGCAAGTGACGGCAGAGCCTCCAGATACGCTAGCAGGCAGGTAGCAGGTGAGCGCTCCCAGGTGAGCGGGCGAGAGTCTCTGGACAGGCAGGTGGTCACGGCAAGTGACGGCAGAGCCTCCAGGTAAGCTAGCAGGCAGGTAGCAGGTGAGCGTTCCCAGGTGAGCGGGCAGGAGTCTCTGGACAGGCAGGTGGTCACGGCAAGTGACGGCAGAGCCTCCAGGTAGGCTAGCAGGCAGGTAGCAGGTGAGCGCTCCCAGGTGAGCGGGAAGGAGTCTCTGGACAGGCAGGTGGTCACGGCAAGTGACAGCAGAGCCTCCAGGTAGGCTAGCAGGCAGGTAGCAGGTGAGCGCTCCCAGGTGAGCGGGCGGGCAGATCCATAGACAGACTGACAGGTGTTGGAAGGCAGACTGTCGGACCGCAGGAATGCAAGCAGATAGACAGGAATCAGGTAGTTATCAAGCAGAGATCTGGCAGGTAACTGGCAGGTATCTGGTAACGGGACCTGAGGGCTGAAGCAGAGTTGAAAGGCTTTGCAACAACATTGCTCGGGCACCTCCATTTTGGAGGAGGTGCCTTATATATGGTGAGGTCCTCCGGCCATTGGCCGGGGACTCCTTAGGACGGTGCGCGCGGCCCCTTTAAGAGAGGGAGAGCTCGCGCGCGCGTGCCCAAAGCACAGAGGCCGGGAAGCAGCGCGCGCTGCCAGCAGAGCGGGAGGAAGCTGCCGGGCACGGAGCGGAGAGGTGAGGGGAACGGCGTCCCTGCCTAGCAGGAGGCAGGGACGCCGACGCTACAGACAGCAGCATTTAACATGTTAACAGCCGTAAGTGGATCGCGATTCCACCCGCGGCTGTTGGGGGCACATGTCAGCTGTATAAATCACGGTTTTAGGCATTGGTCTTGTAGTGTGGTATTGGTCTGCGACCAAGTGTGAATAGGTTCAACAAAACACAGCTGGCAGACTTTAAATGGAGGGTAATATTTGGCACGCTCTACAAAATGTCACGATTATTAGGTAAGGTGTGTATAGGAAAATGTTATTTAAGGAAATAAAATGTACATTTTATTGGGGAATCCACCGCAGTCAGTGATTTTAGTCCAGTGTTTTCCTGTAACTCACATAGCAGTAGAAGACAAAGACAGAAACACAATACACAAATAACGGTTAAGTTTTAAATATTAGGGTTAGGATGTCCCATAAGAGTCACCGTTACGAGGCAGGATGGCTTTCGCATTATTTAGACAAAAATTATGTTAACTAAGTACGCTTTATTATTTTCATGCACTATCGAGATTAATTTATTTACTGCAGGGTGTTTGAGTATTGTATTTCTGTCTTAGTTTTTTTCTGGTTAGTGGCCATGTGTGAACATGCTCTTACATGCTGCATGCATGACAATTTAAATTCCAGTTCATGTCTCGAGGTTTTTTTCATATAGCAGAAGGTTATATGGATTAAAATAAAGGTTCATTTAAATAGCTGTCATGAAATATAACATGGGGCTGTGGGATATTTGCAGTCTGTGACTTTTTTGTTTAGTAATTTATTTCCTGAAGTGTAAACTTGATACATAAAACAGCAGTGTCCGTTATGATGACATCACAAAGCACATGACAGCACCGAGAACATGACATCATAGACCTCACATGACATCATAACTGCTACAGAATGTATAAAGTTCTATTCCTGAGCCATCTTGTGTCACACCTTGAAGAGGACCAGTCCAGGTAAGTAGCTCATCACTGAACACTGGGGATCGGGTCACATCGGAAAGGGAGGAGGACTGGATGCACAGCATTGTGTCACAGCACAAACAGCAGAGTAGGATCAGGAAGAGATCTGCAGTGTGTGCTGTATGGACTGTGTCCTCATCCCCATGATATTTCCAGATGATTATTAGCTGCATTGTTTTCTTTCTTCTTGACCTTCCTCAAGGCTGTTCTGAGATCTGTGGAGTAACTATCATACGTCCGGCAATTATCAACTGAGAAGACTTTTTGGGATTCAGCAAGAAGGTAGGTGTGCGTGCATGTGAGTATGTGTGTAGGCACAGCATTGAAGGTTTGTGTGACCCCAGATCTAAAGGGAAGTGTGTCTGTGACCCCAGCACTACAAGGATGTGTGTCTGTGACCCCACCAATAAAGGGATGTGTGTCTGTGACCCCACCAATAAAGGGATGTGTGTCTGTGACCCCACCAATAAAGGGATGTGTGCCTGTGACCCCACCAATAAAGGGGTGGCTGTGTGATGGCTGGTGTGTCCCTGCACTAATGGGGTGTGTGTTTGTGTCCTCAACACTGCAGCACTGAAGTGGTGTGTGCACGTGTGTTTGGCACACATGTACATGTCTCCAGAAATGCAGCACTGAAGGGCTGTGTGTGTGGCCCCAGCACTGAAAGTGTGTGTCTGTGTCTATTTGTGTGACCTCAGCACCAAAGGGATGTCTGTCTGTGATCACAGAAATGAAGGGGTGTCTCTGTGACCCCATCAATAACGGGGAGGCTGTGTAATGGTTTGCGTGTCCCTGCACTAATGGGGTGTGTGCTTGTTTCCTAAACACTGCAGCACTGAAGGGGTGTGTGCACGTGTGTTTGGCACAAGTGTACATGTCTCATGAAATGCAGCGCTGAAGGGCTGTGTGTGTGGCCCCAGCACTGAAGGTGTGTGTCTGTGTCTGTTTGTGTGACCTCAGCACCAAAGGGATGTGTGTCTGTGACCCCAGCAATGAAGGGGTGTGTCTCTATGGCCCCATCAATAAAAGGGGTGGTTGTGTGATGGTTTGTGTGTCCCTGCACTAATGGGGTGTGTGTTTGTGTCCTCATCACTGCAACACTGAAGGGGTGCGTGCACGTGTGTTTGGCACACGTCTACATGTCCCCTAAAATGCAGCACTGAAGGGCTGTGTGTGTGGCTCCAGCACTGAAGGTGTGTGTCTGAGTCTGTTTGTGTGACCTCAGCACCAAAGGGATGTGTGTCTGTGACCCCAGAAATGAAGGGTTGTGTCTCTATGGCCCCATCAATAAAGGGGTGGCTGTGTGATGGTTTGTGTGTCCCTGCACTAATGGGGTGTGTGTTTGTGTCCTCAACACTGCAGCACTGAAGGGGTGTGTGCACGTGTGTTTGGCACACATGTACATGTCTCCAGAAATGCAACACTGAAGGTCTGTGTGTGTGGCCCCAGCACTGAAAGTGTGTGTCTGTGTCTGTTTGTGTGACCTCAGCACCAAAGGGATGTGTGTCTGTGATCCCAGAAATGAAGGGGTGTCTCTGTGACCCCATCAATAAAGGGGTGGATGTGTGATGGTTTGCGTGTCCCTGCACTAATAGGGTGTGTGCTTGTTTCCTCAACACTGCAGCACAGAAGGGGTGTGTGAACGTGTGTTTGGCACACGTGTACATGTCTCATGAAATGCAGCACTGAAGGGCTGTGTGTGTGACCTCAGCACCAAAGGGATGTGTGTCTGTGACCCCAGCAATGAAGGGGTGTGTCTTTATGGTCCCATCAATAAAACGGATGGTTGTGTGATGGTTTGTGTGTCCCTGCACTAATGGGGTGGGTGTTTGTGTCCTCAACACTGCAGCACTGAAGGGGTGTGTGCACGTGTGTTTGGCACAAGTGTACATGTCTCATGAAATGCAGCGCTGAAGGGCTGTGTGTGTGGCCCCAGCACTGAAAGTGTGTGTCTGTGTCTGTTTGTGTGACCTCAGCACCAAAGGGATGTGTGTCTGTGATCCCAGAAATGAAGGGGTGTCTCTGTGACCCCATCAATAAAGGGGTGGATGTGTGATGGTTTGCGTGTCCCTGCACTAATGGGGTGTGTGCTTGTTTCCTCAACACTGCAGCACAGAAGGGGTGTGTGAACGTGTTTTTGGCACACGTGTACATGTCCCATGAAATGCAGCACTGAAGGGCTGTGTGTGTGGCCCCAGCACTGAAGGTGTGTGTCTGTGTCTGTTTGTGTGACCTCAGCACCAAAGGGATGTGTGTCTGTGACCCCAGCAATGAAGGGGTGTGTCTCTATGGCCCCATCAATAAAAGGGATGGTTGTGTGATGGTTTGTGTGTCCCTGCACTAATGGGGTGGGTGTTTGTGTCCTCAACACTGCAGCACTGAAGGGGTGTGTGCACGTGTGTTTGGCACAAGTGTACATGTCTCATGAAATGCAGCGCTGAAGGGCTGTGTGTGTGGCCCCAGCACTGAAGGTGTGTGTCTGTGTCTGTTTGTGTAACCTCAGCACCAAAGGGATGTGTGTCTGTGACCCCAGCAATAAAGATGTGTGTCTCTATGGCCCCATCAATTACGGGGAGGCTGTGTGATGGTTTGCGTGTCCCTGCACTAATGGGGTGTGTGCTTGTTTCCTCATCACTGCAACACTGAAGGGGTGTGTGCAAGTGTGTTTGGCACACGTCTACATGTCCCCTGAAATGCAGCACTGAAGGGCTGTGTGTGTGGCCCCAGCACTGAAGGTGTGTGTCTGTGTCTGTTTGTGTGACCTCAGCACCAAAGGGATGTGTGTCTGTGACCCCAGCAATGAAGGGGTGTGTCTCTATGGCCCCATCAATAAAAGGGATGGTTGTGTGATGGTTTGTGTGTCCCTGCACTAATGGGGTGGGTGTTTGTGTCCTCAACACTGCAGCACTGAAGGGGTGTGTGCACGTGTGTTTGCCACAAGTGTACATGTCTCATGAAATGCAGCGCTGAAGGGCTGTGTGTGTGGCCCCAGCACTGAAGGTGTGTGTCTGTCTCTGTTTGTGTGACCTCAGCACCAAAGGGATGTGTGTCTGTGATCCCAGAAATGAAGGGGTGTCTCTGTGACCCCATCAATAAAGGGGTGGATGTGTGATGGTTTGCGTGTCCCTGCACTAATGGGGTGTGTGCTTGTTTCCTCAACACTGCACCACAGAAGGGGTGTGTGAACATGTGTTTGGCACACGTGTACATGTCCCATGAAATGCAGCACTGAAGGGCTGTGTGTGTGGCCCCAACACTGAAGGTGTGTGTCTGTGTCTGTTTGTGTGACCTCAGCACCAAAGAATGTGTGTCTGTGACCCCAGCAATGAAGGGGTGTGTCTCTATGGCCCCATCAATAAAAGGGATGGTTGTGTGATGGTTTGTGTGTCCCTGCACTAATGGGGTGGGTGTTTGTGTCCTCAACACTGCAGCACTGAAGGGGTGTGTGCACGTGTGTTTGGCACAAGTGTACATGTCTCATGAAATGCAGCGCTGAAGGGCTGTGTGTGTGGCCCCAGCACTGAAGGTGTGTGTCTGTGTCTGTTTGTGTGACCTCAGCACCAAAGGGATGTGTGTCTGTGACCCCAGCAATAAAGATGTGTGTCTCTATGGCCCCATCAATTACGGGGAGGCTGTGTGATGGTTTGCGTGTCCCTGCACTAATGGGGTGTGTGCTTGTTTCCTCATCACTGCAACACTGAAGGGGTGTGTGCACGTGTGCTTGGCACACGTCTACATGTCCCCTGAAATGCAGCACTGAAGGGCTGTTTGTGTGGCTCCAGCACTGAAGGTGTGTGTCTGTGTCTGTTTGTGTGACCTCAGCACCAAAGGGATGTGTGTCTGTGACCCCAGCAATGAAGGGGTGTGTCTCTATGGCCCCATCAATAAAAGGGATGGTTGTGTGATGGTTTGTGTGTCCCTGCACTAATGGGGTGGGTGTTTGTGTCCTCAACACTGCAGCACTGAAGGGGTGTGTGCACGTGTGTTTGGCACAAGTGTACATGTCTCATGAAATGCAGCGCTGAAGGGCTGTGTGTGTGGCCCCAGCACTGAAGGTGTGTGTCTGTGTCTGTTTGTGTGACCTCAGCACCAAAGGGATGTGTGTCTGTGACCCCAGCAATAAAGATGTGTGTCTCTATGGCCCCATCAATTACGGGGAGGCTGTGTGATGGTTTGCGTGTCCCTGCACTAATGGGGTGTGTGCTTGTTTCCTCATCACTGCAACACTGAAGGGGTGTGTGCAAGTGTGTTTGGCACACGTCTACATGTCCCCTGAAATGCAGCACTGAAGGGCTGTGTGTGTGGCCCCAGCACTGAAGGTGTGTGTCTGTGTCTGTTTGTGTGACCTCAGCACCAAAGGGATGTGTGTCTGTGACCCCAGCAATGAAGGGGTGTGTCTCTATGGCCCCATCAATAAAAGGGATGGTTGTGTGATGGTTTGTGTGTCCCTGCACTAATGGGGTGGGTGTTTGTGTCCTCAACACTGCAGCACTGAAGGGGTGTGTGCACGTGTGTTTGGCACAAGTGTACATGTCTCATGAAATGCAGCGCTGAAGGGCTGTGTGTGTGGCCCCAGCACTGAAGGTGTGTGTCTGTCTCTGTTTGTGTGACCTCAGCACCAAAGGGATGTGTGTCTGTGATCCCAGAAATGAAGGGGTGTCTCTGTGACCCCATCAATAAAGGGGTGGATGTGTGATGGTTTGCGTGTCCCTGCACTAATGGGGTGTGTGCTTGTTTCCTCAACACTGCACCACAGAAGGGGTGTGTGAACGTGTGTTTGGCACACGTGAACATGTCCCATGAAATGCAGCACTGAAGGGCTGTGTGTGTGGCCCCAGCACTGAAGGTGTGTGTCTGTGTCTGTTTGTGTGACCTCAGCACCAAAGGGATGTGTGTCTGTGACCCCAGCAATGAAGGGGTGTGTCTCTATGGCCCCATCAATAAAAGGGATGGTTGTGTGATGGTTTGTGTGTCCCTGCACTAATGGGGTGGGTGTTTGTGTCCTCAACACTGCAGCACTGAAGGGGTGTGTGCACGTGTGTTTGGCACAAGTGTACATGTCTCATGAAATGCAGCGCTGAAGGGCTGTGTGTGTGGCCCCAGCACTGAAGGTGTGTGTCTGTGTCTGTTTGTGTGACCTCAGCACCAAAGGGATGTGTGTCAGTGACCCCAGCAATAAAGATGTGTGTCTCTATGGCCCCATCAATTACGGGGAGGCTGTGTGATGGTTTGCGTGTCCCTGCACTAATGGGGTGTGTGCTTGTTTCCTCATCACTGCAACACTGAAGGGGTGTGTGCACGTGTGCTTGGCACACGTCTACATGTCCCCTGAAATGCAGCACTGAAGGGCTGTTTGTGTGGCTCCAGCACTGAAGGTGTGTGTCTGTGTCTGTTTGTGTGACCTCAGCACCAAAGGGATGTGTGTCTGTGACCCCAGCAATGAAGGGGTGTGTCTCTATGGCCCCATCAATAAAAGGGATGGTTGTGTGATGGTTTGTGTGTCCCTGCACTAATGGGGTGGGTGTTTGTGTCCTCAACACTGCAGCACTGAAGGGGTGTGTGCACGTGTGTTTGGCACAAGTGTACATGTCTCATGAAATGCAGCGCTGAAGGGCTGTGTGTGTGGCCCCAGCACTGAAGGTGTGTGTCTGTGTCTGTTTGTGTGACCTCAGCACCAAAGGGATGTGTGTCTGTGACCCCAGCAATAAAGATGTGTGTCTCTATGGCCCCATCAATTACGGGGAGGCTGTGTGATGGTTTGCGTGTCCCTGCACTAATGGGGTGTGTGCTTGTTTCCTCATCACTGCAACACTGAAGGGGTGTGTGCAAGTGTGTTTGGCACACGTCTACATGTCCCCTGAAATGCAGCACTGAAGGGCTGTGTGTGTGGCCCCAGCACTGAAGGTGTGTGTCTGTGTCTGTTTGTGTGACCTCAGCACCAAAGGGATGTGTGTCTGTGACCCCAGCAAGGAAGGGGTGTGTCTCTATGGCCCCATCAATAAAAGGGATGGTTGTGTGATGGTTTGTGTGTCCCTGCACTAATGGGGTGGGTGTTTGTGTCCTCAACACTGCAGCACTGAAGGGGTGTGTGCACGTGTGTTTGGCACAAGTGTACATGTCTCATGAAATGCAGCGCTGAAGGGCTGTGTGTGTGGCCCCAGCACTGAAGGTGTGTGTCTGTCTCTGTTTGTGTGACCTCAGCACCATAGGGATGTGTGTCTGTGATCCCAGAAATGAAGGGGTGTCTCTGTGACCCCATCAATAAAGGGGTGGATGTGTGATGGTTTGCGTGTCCCTGCACTAATGGGGTGTGTGCTTGTTTCCTCATCACTGCAACACTGAAGGGGTGTGTGCACGTGTGCTTGGCACACGTCTACATGTCCCCTGAAATGCAGCACTGAAGGGCTGTTTGTGTGGCTCTAGCACTGAAGGTGTGTGTCTGTGTCTGTTTGTGTGACCTCAGCACCAAAGGGATGTGTGTCTGTGACCCCAGCAATGAAGGGGTGTGTCTCTATGGCCCCATCAATTACGGGGAGGCTGTGTGATGGTTTGCGTGTCCCTGCACTAATGGGGTGTGTGCTTGTTTCCTCATCACTGCAACACTGAAGGGGTGTGTGCAAGTGTGTTTGGCACACGTCTACATGTCCCCTGAAATGCAGCACTGAAGGGCTGTGTGTGTGGCCCCAGCACTGAAGCTGTGTGTCTGTGTCTGTTTGTGTGACCTCAGCACCAAAGGGATGTGTGTCTGTGACCCCAGCAATGAAGGGGTGTGTCTCTATGGCCCCATCAATAAAAGGGATGGTTGTGTGATGGTTTGTGTGTCCCTGCACTAATGGGGTGGGTGTTTGTGTCCTCAACACTGCAGCACTGAAGGGGTGTGTGCACGTGTGTTTGGCACAAGTGTACATGTCTCATGAAATGCAGCGCTGAAGGGCTGTGTGTGTGGCCCCAGCACTGAAGGTGTGTGTCTGTGTCTGTTTGTGTGACCTCAGCACCAAAGGGATGTGTGTCTGTGATCCCAGAAATGAAGGGGTGTCTCTGTGACCCCATCAATAAAGGGGTGGATGTGTGATGGTTTGCGTGTCCCTGCACTAATGGGGTGTGTGCTTGTTTCCTCATCACTGCAACACTGAAGGGGTGTGTGCAAGTGTGTTTGGCACACGTCTACATGTCCCCTGAAATGCAGTACTGAAGGGCTGTGTGTGTGGCCCCAGCACTGAAGGTGTGTGTCTGTGTCTGTTTGTGTGACCTCAGCACCAAAGGGATGTGTGTCTGTGACCCCAGCAATGAAGGGGTGTGTCTCTATGGCCCCATCAATAAAAGGGATGGTTGTGTGATGGTTTGTGTGTCCCTGCACTAATGGGGTGGGTGTTTGTGTCCTCAACACTGCAGCACTGAAGGGGTGTGTGCACGTGTGTTTGGCACAAGTGTACATGTCTCATGAAATGCAGTGCTGAAGGGCTGTGTGTGTGGCCCCAGCACTGAAGGTGTGTGTCTGTCTCTGTTTGTGTGACCTCAGCACCAAAGGGATGTGTGTCTGTGATCCCAGAAATGAAGGGGTGTCTCTCTGGCCCCATCAATAAAGGGGTGGATGTGTGATGGTTTGCGTTTCCCTGCACTAATGGGGTGTGTGCTTGTTTCGTCAACACTGCACCACAGAAGGGGTGTGTGAACGTGTGTTTGGCACACGTGTACATGTCCCATGAAATGCAGCACTGAAGGGCTGTGTGTGTGGCCCCAGCACTGAAGGTGTGTGTCTGTGTCTGTTTGTGTGACCTCAGCACCAAAGGGATGTGTGTCTGTGACCCCAGCAATGAAGGGGTGTGTCTCTATGGCCCCATCAATAAAAGGGATGGTTGTGTGATGGTTTGTGTGTCCCTGCACTAATGGGGTGGGTGTTTGTGTCCTCAACACTGCAGCACTGAAGGGGTGTGTGCACGTGTGTTTGGCACAAGTGTACATGTCTCATGAAATGCAGCGCTGAAGGGCTGTGTGTGTGGCCCCAGCACTGAAGGTGTGTGTCTGTGTCTGTTTGTGTGACCTCAGCACCAAAGGGATGTGTGTCAGTGACCCCAGCAATAAAGATGTGTGTCTCTATGGCCCCATCAATTACGGGGAGGCTGTGTGATGGTTTGCGTGTCCCTGCACTAATGGGGTGTGTGCTTGTTTCCTCATCACTGCGACACTGAAGGGGTGTGTGCACGTGTGCTTGGCACACGTCTACATGTCCCCTGAAATGCAGCACTGAAGGGCTGTTTGTGTGGCTCCAGCACTGAAGGTGTGTGTCTGTGTCTGTTTGTGTGACCTCAGCACCAAAGGGATGTGTGTCTGTGACCCCAGCAATGAAGGGGTGTGTCTCTATGGCCCCATCAATAAAAGGGATGGTTGTGTGATGGTTTGTGTGTCCCTGCACTAATGGGGTGGGTGTTTGTGTCCTCAACACTGCAGCACTGAAGGGGTGTGTGCACGTGTGCTTGGCACAAGTGTACATGTCTCATGAAATGCAGCGCTGAAGGGCTGTGTGTGTGGCCCCAGCACTGAAGGTGTGTGTCTGTCTCTGTTTGTGTGACCTCAGCACCAAAGGGATGTGTGTCTGTGATCCCAGAAATGAAGGGGTGTCTCTGTGGCCCCATCAATAAAGGGGTGGATGTGTGATGGTTTGCGTGTCCCTGCACTAATGGGGTGTGTGCTTGTTTCCTCAACACTGCACCACAGAAGGGGTGTGTGAACGTGTGTTTGGCACACGTGTACATGTCCCATGAAATGCAGCACTGAAGGGCTGTGTGTGTGGCCCCAGCACTGAAGGTGTGTGTCTGTGTCTGTTTGTGTGACTTCAGCACCAAAGGGATGTGTGTCTGTGACCCCAGCAATGAAGGGGTGTGTCTCTATGGCCCCATCAATAAAAGGGATGGTTGTGTGATGGTTTGTGTGTCCCTGCACTAATGGGGTGGGTGTTTGTGTCCTCAACACTGCAGCACTGAAGGGGTGTGTGCACGTGTGTTTGGCACAAGTGTACATGTCTCATGAAATGCAGCGCTGAAGGGCTGTGTGTGTGGCCCCAGCACTGAAGGTGTGTGTCTGTGTCTGTTTGTGTGACCTCAGCACCAAAGGGATGTGTGTCTGTGACCCCAGCAATAAAGATGTGTGTCTCTATGGCCCCATCAATTACGGGGAGGCTGTGTGATGGTTTGCGTGTCCCTGCACTAATGGGGTGTGTGCTTGTTTCCTCATCACTGCAACACTGAAGGGGTGTGTGCACGTGTGCTTGGCACACGTCTACATGTCCCCTGAAATGCAGCACTGAAGGGCTGTTTGTGTGGCTCTAGCACTGAAGGTGTGTGTCTGTGTCTGTTTGTGTGACCTCAGCACCAAAGGGATGTGTGTCTGTGACCCCAGCAATGAAGGGGTGTGTCTCTATGGCCCCATCAATAAAAGGGATGGTTGTGTGATGGTTTGTGTGTCCCTGCACTAATGGGGTGGGTGTTTGTGTCCTCAACACTGCAGCACTGAAGGGGTGTGTGCACGTGTGTTTGGCACAAGTGTACATGTCTCATGAAATGCAGCGCTGAAGGGCTGTGTGTGTGGCCCCAGCACTGAAGGTGTGTGTCTGTGTCTGTTTGTGTGACCTCAGCACCAAAGGGATGTGTGTCTGTGACCCCAGCAATAAAGATGTGTGTCTCTATGGCCCCATCAATTACGGGGAGGCTGTGTGATGGTTTGCGTGTCCCTGCACTAATGGGGTGTGTGCTTGTTTCCTCATCACTGCAACACTGAAGGGGTGTGTGCAAGTGTGTTTGGCACACGTCTACATGTCCCCTGAAATGCAGCACTGAAGGGCTGTGTGTGTGGCCCCAGCACTGAAGCTGTGTGTCTGTGTCTGTTTGTGTGACCTCAGCACCAAAGGGATGTGTGTCTGTGACCCCAGCAATGAAGGGGTGTGTCTCTATGGCCCCATCAATAAAAGGGATGGTTGTGTGATGGTTTGTGTGTCCCTGCACTAATGGGGTGGGTGTTTGTGTCCTCAACACTGCAGCACTGAAGGGGTGTGTGCACGTGTGTTTGGCACAAGTGTACATGTCTCATGAAATGCAGCGCTGAAGGGCTGTGTGTGTGGCCCCAACACTGAAGGTGTGTGTCTGTGTCTGTTTGTGTGACCTCAGCACCAAAGGGATGTGTGTCTGTGATCCCAGAAATGAAGGGGTGTCTCTGTGACCCCATCAATAAAGGGGTGGATGTGTGATGGTTTGCGTGTCCCTGCACTAATGGGGTGTGTGCTTGTTTCCTCATCACTGCAACACTGAAGGGGTGTGTGCAAGTGTGTTTGGCACACGTCTACATCTCCCCTGAAATGCAGTACTGAAGGGCTGTGTGTGTGGCCCCAGCACTGAAGGTGTGTGTCTGTGTCTGTTTGTGTGACCTCAGCACCAAAGGGATGTGTGTCTGTGACCCCAGCAATGAAGGGGTGTGTCTCTATGGCCCCATCAATAAAAGGGATGGTTGTGTGATGGTTTGTGTGTCCCTGCACTAATGGGGTGGGTGTTTGTGTCCTCAACACTGCAGCACTGAAGGGGTGTGTGCACGTGTGTTTGGCACAAGTGTACATGTCTGATGAAATGCAGTGCTGAAGGGCTGTGTGTGTGGCCCCAGCACTGAAGGTGTGTGTCTGTCTCTGTTTGTGTGACCTCAGCACCAAAGGGATGTGTGTCTGTGATCCCAGAAATGAAGGGGTGTCTCTGTGGCCCCATCAATAAAGGGGTGGATGTGTGATGGTTTGCGTGTCCCTGCACTAATGGGGTGTGTGCTTGTTTCCTCAACACTGCACCACAGAAGGGGTGTGTGAATGTGTGTTTAGCACACGTGTACATGTCCCATGAAATGCAGCACTGAAGGGCTGTGTGTGTGGCCCCAGCACTGAAGGTGTGTGTCTGTGTCTGTTTGTGTGACCTCAGCACCAAAGGGATGTGTGTCTGTGACCCCAGCAATGAAGGGGTGTGTCTCTATGGCCCCATCAATAAAAGGGATGGTTGTGTGATGGTCTGTGTGTCCCTGCACTAATGGGGTGGGTGTTTGTGTCCTCAACACTGCAGCACTGAAGGGGTGTGTGCACGTGTGTTTGGCACAAGTGTACATGTCTCATGAAATGCAGCGCTGAAGGGCTGTGTGTGTGGCCCCAGCACTGAAGGTGTGTGTCTGTGTCTGTTTGTGTGACCTCAGCACCAAAGGGATGTGTGTCTGTGATCCCAGAAATGAAGGGGTGTCTCTGTGACCCCATCAATAAAGGGGTGGATGTGTGATGGTTTGCGTGTCCCTGCACTAATGGGGTGTGTGCTTGTTTCCTCATCACTGCAACACTGAAGGGGTGTGTGCAAGTGTGTTTGGCACACGTGTACATGTCCCCTGAAATGCAGCACTGAAGGGCTGTGTGTGTGGCCCCAGCACTGAAGGTGTGTGTCTGTGTCTGTTTGTGTGACCTCAGCACCAAAGGGATGTGTGTCTGTGACCCCAGCAATGAAGGGGTGTGTCTCTATGGCCCCATCAATAAAAGGGATGGTTGTGTGATGGTTTGTGTGTCCCTGCACTAATGGGGTGGGTGTTTGTGTCCTCAACACTGAAGCACTGAAGGGGTGTGTGCACGTGTGTTTGGCACAAGTGTACATGTCTCATGAAATGCAGTGCTGAAGGGCTGTGTGTGTGGCCCCAGCACTGAAGGTGTGCGTCTGTCTCTGTTTGTGTGACCTCAGCACCAAAGGGATGTGTGTCTGTGATCCCAGAAATGAAGGGGAGTCTCTGTGGCCCCATCAATAAAGGGGTGGATGTGTGATGGTTTGCGTGTCCCTGCACTAATGGGGTGGGTGTTTGTGTCCTCAACACTGCAGCACTGAAGGGGTGTGTGCACGTGTGTTTAGCACAAGTGTACATGTCTCATGAAATGCAGCGCTGAAGGGCTGTGTGTGTGGCCCCAGCACTGAAGGTGTGTGTCTGTGTCTGTTTGTGTGACCTCAGCACCAAAGGGATGTGTGTCTGTGACCCCAGCAATAAAGATGTGTGTCTCTATGGCCCCATCAATTACGGGGAGGCTGTGTGATGGTTTGCGTGTCCCTGCACTAATGGGGTGTGTTCTTGTTTCCTCATCACTGCAACACTGAAGGGTTGTGTGCACGTGTGCTTGGCACACGTCTACATGTCCCCTGAAATGCAGCACTGAAGGGCTGTTTGTGTGGCTCCAGCACTGAAGGTGTGTGTCTGTGTCTGTTTGTGTGACCTCAGCACCAAAGGGATGTGTGTCTGTGACCCCAGCAATGAAGGGGTGTGTCTCTATGGCCCCATCAATAAAAGGGATGGTTGTGTGATGGTTTGTGTGTCCCTGCACTAATGGGGTGGGTGTTTGTGTCCTCAACACTGCAGCACTGAAGGGGTGTGTGCACGTGTGTTTGGCACAAGTGTACACGTCTCATGAAATGCAGCGCTGAAGGGCTGTGTGTGTGGCCCCAGCACTGAAGGTGTGTGTCTGTGTCTGTTTGTGTGACCTCAGCACCAAAGGGATGTGTGTCTGTGACCCCAGCAATAAAGATGTGTGTCTCTATGGCCCCATCAATTACGGGGAGGCTGTGTGATGGTTTGCGTGTCCCTGCACTAATGGGGTGTGTGCTTGTTTCCTCATCACTGCAACACTGAAGGGGTGTGTGCACGTGTGCTTGGCACACGTCTACATGTCCCCTGAAATGCAGCACTGAAGGGCTGTTTGTGTGGCTCTAGCACTGAAGGTGTGTGTCTGTGTCTGTTTGTGTGACCTCAGCACCAAAGGGATGTGTGTCTGTGACCCCAGCAATGAAGGGGTGTGTCTCTATGGCCCCATCAATAAAAGGGATGGTTGTGTGATGGTTTGTGTGTCCCTGCACTAATGGGGTGGGTGTTTGTGTCCTCAACACTGCAGCACTGAAGGGGTGTGTGCACGTGTGTTTGGCACAAGTGTACATGTCTCATGAAATGCAGCGCTGAAGGGCTGTGTGTGTGGCCCCAGCACTGAAGGTGTGTGTCTGTGTCTGTTTGTGTGACCTCAGCACCAAAGGGATGTGTGTCTGTGACCCCAGCAATAAAGATGTGTGTCTCTATGGCCCCATCAATTACGGGGAGGCTGTGTGATGGTTTGCGTGTCCCTGCACTAATGGGGTGTGTGCTTGTTTCCTCATCACTGCAACACTGAAGGGGTGTGTGCAAGTGTGTTTGGCACACGTCTACATGTCCCCTGAAATGCAGCACTGAAGGGCTGTGTGTGTGGCCCCAGCACTGAAGCTGTGTGTCTGTGTCTGTTTGTGTGACCTCAGCATCAAAGGGATGTGTGTCTGTGACCCCAGCAATGAAGGGGTGTGTCTCTATGGCCCCATCAATAAAAGGGATGGTTGTGTGATGGTTTGTGTGTCCCTGCACTAATGGGGTGGGTGTTTGTGTCCTCAACACTGCAGCACTGAAGGGGTGTGTGCACGTGTGTTTGGCACAAGTGTACATGTCTCATGAAATGCAGCGCTGAAGGGCTGTGTGTGTGGCCCCAGCACTGAAGGTGTGTGTCTGTGTCTGTTTGTGTGACCTCAGCACCAAAGGGATGTGTGTCTGTGATCCCAGAAATGAAGGGGTGTCTCTGTGACCCCATCAATAAAGGGGTGGATGTGTGATGGTTTGCGTGTCCCTGCACTAATGGGGTGTGTGCTTGTTTCCTCATCACTGCAACACTGAAGGGGTGTGTGCAAGTGTGTTTGGCACACGTCTACATGTCCCCTGAAATGCAGTACTGAAGGGCTGTGTGTGTGGCCCCAGCACTGAAGGTGTGTGTCTGTGTCTGTTTGTGTGACCTCAGCACCAAAGGGATGTGTGTCTGTGACCCCAGCAATGAAGGGGTGTGTCTCTATGGCCCCATCAATAAAAGGGATGGTTGTGTGATGGTTTGTGTGTCCCTGCACTAATGGGGTGGGTGTTTGTGTCCTCAACACTGCAGCACTGAAGGGGTGTGTGCACGTGTGTTTGGCACAAGTGTACATGTCTGATGAAATGCAGTGCTGAAGGGCTGTGTGTGTGGCCCCAGCACTGAAGGTGTGTGTCTGTCTCTGTTTGTGTGACCTCAGCACCAAAGGGATGTGTGTCTGTGATCCCAGAAATGAAGGGGTGTCTCTGTGGCCCCATCAATAAAGGGGTGGATGTGTGATGGTTTGCGTGTCCCTGCACTAATGGGGTGTGTGCTTGTTTCCTCAACACTGCACCACAGAAGGGGTGTGTGAACGTGTGTTTGGCACACGTGTACATGTCCCATGAAATGCAGCACTGAAGGGCTGTGTGTGTGGCCCCAGCACTGAAGGTGTGTGTCTGTGTCTGTTTGTGTGACCTCAGCACCAAAGGGATGTGTGTCTGTGACCCCAGCAATGAAGGGGTGTGTCTCTATGGCCCCATCAATAAAAGGGATGGTTGTGTGATGGTCTGTGTGTCCCTGCACTAATGGGGTGGGTGTTTGTGTCCTCAACACTGCAGCACTGAAGGGGTGTGTGCACGTGTGTTTGGCACAAGTGTACATGTCTCATGAAATGCAGCGCTGAAGGGCTGTGTGTGTGGCCCCAGCACTGAAGGTGTGTGTCTGTGTCTGTTTGTGTGACCTCAGCACCAAAGGGATGTGTGTCTGTGATCCCAGAAATGAAGGGGTGTCTCTGTGACCCCATCAATAAAGGGGTGGGTGTGTGATGGTTTGCGTGTCCCTGCACTAATGGGGTGTGTGCTTGTTTCCTCATCACTGCAACACTGAAGGGGTGTGTGCAAGTGTGTTTGGCACACGTCTACATGTCCCCTGAAATGCAGCACTGAAGGGCTGTGTGTGTGGCCCCAGCACTGAAGGTGTGTGTCTGTGTCTGTTTGTGTGACCTCAGCACCAAAGGGATGTGTGTCTGTGACCCCAGCAATGAAGGGGTGTGTCTCTATGGCCCCATCAATAAAAGGGATGGTTGTGTGATGGTTTGTGTGTCCCTGCACTAATGGGGTGGGTGTTTGTGTCCTCAACACTGAAGCACTGAAGGGGTGTGTGCACGTGTGTTTGGCACAAGTGTACATGTCTCATGAAATGCAGTGCTGAAGGGCTGTGTGTGTGGCCCCAGCACTGAAGGTGTGCGTCTGTCTCTGTTTGTGTGACCTCAGCACCAAAGGGATGTGTGTCTGTGATCCCAGAAATGAAGGGGTGTCTCTGTGGCCCCATCAATAAAGGGGTGGATGTGTGATGGTTTGCGTGTCCCTGCACTAATGGGGTGTGTGCTTGTTTCCTCAACACTGCACCACAGAAGGGGTGTGTGAACGTGTGTTTGGCACACGTGTACATGTCCCATGAAATGCAGCACTGAAGGGCTGTGTGTGTGGCCCCAGCACTGAAGGTGTGTGTCTGTGTCTGTTTGTGTGACCTCAGCACCAAAGGGATGTGTGTCTGTGACCCCAGCAATGAAGGGGTGTGTCTCTATGGCCCCATCAATAAAAGGGATGGTTGTGTGATGGTCTGTGTGTCCCTGCACTAATGGGGTGGGTGTTTGTGTCCTCAACACTGCAGCACTGAAGGGGTGTGTGCACGTGTGTTTAGCACAAGTGTACATGTCTCATGAAATGCAGCGCTGAAGGGCTGTGTGTGTGGCCCCAGCACTGAAGGTGTGTGTCTGTGTCTGTTTGTGTGACCTCAGCACCAAAGGGATGTGTGTCTGTGACCCCAGCAATAAAGATGTGTGTCTCTATGGCCCCATCAATTACGGGGAGGCTGTGTGATGGTTTGCGTGTCCCTGCACTAATGGGGTGTGTTCTTGTTTCCTCATCACTGCAACACTGAAGGGGTGTGTGCACGTGTGCTTGGCACACGTCTACATGTCCCCTGAAATGCAGCACTGAAGGGCTGTTTGTGTGGCTCCAGCACTGAAGGTGTGTGTCTGTGTCTGTTTGTGTGACCTCATCACCAAAGGGATGTGTGTCTGTGACCCCAGCAATGAAGGGGTGTGTCTCTATGGCCCCATCAATAAAAGGGATGGTTGTGTGATGGTTTGTGTGTCCCTGCACTAATGGGGTGGGTGTTTGTGTCCTCAACACTGCAGCACTGAAGGGGTGTGTGCACGTGTGTTTGGCACAAGTGTACATGTCTCATGAAATGCAGCGCTGAAGGGCTGTGTGTGTGGCCCCAGCACTGAAGGTGTGTGTCTGTGTCTGTTTGTGTGACCTCAGCACCAAAGGGATGTGTGTCTGTGACCCCAGCAATAAAGATGTGTGTCTCTATGGCCCCATCAATTACGGGGAGGCTGTGTGATGGTTTGCGTGTCCCTGCACTAATGGGGTGTGTGCTTGTTTCCTCATCACTGCAACACTGAAGGGGTGTGTGCAAGTGTGTTTGGCATACGTCTACATGTCCCCTGAAATGCAGCACTGAAGGGCTGTGTGTGTGGCCCCAGCACTGAAGGTGTGTGTCTGTGTCTGTTTGTGTGACCTCAGCACCAAAGGGATGTGTGTCTGTGACCCCAGCAATGAAGGGGTGTGTCTCTATGGCCCCATCAATAAAAGGGATGGTTGTGTGATGGTTTGTGTGTCCCTGCACTAATGGGGTGGGTGTTTGTGTCCTCAACACTGCAGCACTGAAGGGGTGTGTGCACGTGTGTTTGGCACAAGTGTACATGTCTCATGAAATGCAGCGCTGAAGGGCTGTGTGTGTGGCCCCAGCACTGAAGGTGTGTGTCTGTCTCTGTTTGTGTGACCTCAGCACCAAAGGGATGTGTGTCTGTGATCCCAGAAATGAAGGGGTGTCTCTGTGACCCCATCAATAAAGGGGTGGATGTGTGATGGTTTGCGTGTCCCTGCACTAATGGGGTGTGTGCTTGTTTCCTCAACACTGCACCACAGAAGGGGTGTGTGAACGTGTGTTTGGCACACGTGTACATGTCCCATGAAATGCAGCACTGAAGGGCTGTGTGTGTGGCCCCAGCACTGAAGGTGTGTATCTGTGTCTGTTTGTGTGACCTCAGCACCAAAGGGATGTGTGTCTGTGACCCCAGCAATGAAGGGGTGTGTCTCTATGGCCCCATCAATAAAAGGGATGGTTGTGTGATGGTTTGTGTGTCCCTGCACTAATGGGGTGGGTTTTTGTGTCCTCAACACTGCAGCCTGAAGGGGTGTGTGCACGTGTGTTTGGCACAAGTGTACATGTCTCATGAAATGCAGCGCTGAAGGGCTGTGTGTGTGGCCCCAGCACTGAAGGTGTGTGTCTGTGTCTGTTTGTGTGACCTCAGCACCAAAGGGATGTGTGTCTGTGACCCCAGCAATAAAGATGTGTGTCTCTATGGCCCCATCAATTACGGGGAGGCTGTGTGATGGTTTGCGTGTCCCTGCACTAATGGGGTGTGTGCTTGTTTCCTCATCACTGCAACACTGAAGGGGTGTGTGCACGTGTGCTTGGCACACGTCTACATGTCCCCTGAAATGCAGCACTGAAGAGCTGTTTGTGTGGCTCCAGCACTGAAGGTGTGTGTCTGTGTCTGTTTGTGTGACCTCAGCACCAAAGGGATGTGTGTCTGTGACCCCAGCAATGAAGGGGTGTGTCTCTATGGCCCCATCAATAAAAGGGATGGTTGTGTGATGGTTTGGGTGTCCCTGCACTAATGGGGTGGGTGTTTGTGTCCTCAACACTGCAGCACTGAAGGGGTGTGTGCACGTGTGTTTGGCACAAGTGTACATGTCTCATGAAATGCAGCGCTGAAGGGCTGTGTGTGTGGCCCCAGCACTGAAGGTGTGTGTCTGTGTCTGTTTGTGTGACCTCAGCACCAAAGGGATGTGTGTCTGTGATCCCAGAAATGAAGGGGTGTCTCTGTGACCCCATCAATAAAGGGGTGGATATGTGATGGTTTGCGTGTCCCTGCACTAATGGGGTGTGTGCTTGTTTCCTCATCACTGCAACACTGAAGGGGTGTGTGCAAGTGTGTTTGGCACACGTCTACATGTCCCCTGAAATGCAGCACTGAAGGGCTGTGTGTGTGGCCCCAGCACTGAAGGTGTGTGTCTGTCTCTGTTTGTGTGACCTCAGCACCAAAGGGATGTGTGTCTGTGACCCCAGCAATGAAGGGGTGTGTCTCTATGGCCCCATCAATAAAAGGGATGGTTGTGTGATGGTTTGTGTGTCCCTGCACTAATGGGGTGGGTGTTTGTGTCCTCAACACTGCAGCACTGAAGGGGTGTGTGCACGTGTGTTTGGCACAAGTGTACATGTCTCATGAAATGCAGTGCTGAAGGGCTGTGTGTGTGGCCCCAGCACTGAAGGTGTGTGTCTGTCTCTGTTTGTGTGACCTCAGCACCAAAGGGAAGTGTGTCTGTGATCCCAGAAATGAAGGGGTGTCTCTGTGGCCCCATCAATAAAGGGGTGGATGTGTGATGGTTTGCGTGTCCCTGCACTAATGGGGTGTGTGCTTGTTTCCTCAACACTGCACCACAGAAGGGGTGTGTGAACGTGTGTTTGGCACACGTGTACATGTCCCATGAAATGCAGCACTGAAGGGCTGTGTGTGTGGCCCCAGCACTGAAGGTGTGTGTCTGTGTCTGTTTGTGTGACCTCAGCACCAAAGGGATGTGTCTGTGACCCCAGCAATGAAGGGGTGTGTCTCTATGGCCCCATCAATAAAAGGGATGGTTGTGTGATGGTCTGTGTGTCCCTGCACTAATGGGGTGGGTGTTTGTGTCCTCAACACTGCAGCACTGAAGGGGTGTGTGCACGTGTGTTTGGCACAAGTGTACATGTCTGATGAAATGCAGTGCTGAAGGGCTGTGTGTGTGGCCCCAGCACTGAAGGTGTGTGTCTGTGTCTGTTTGTGTGACCTCAGCACCAAAGGGATGTGTGTCTGTGATCCCAGAAATGAAGGGGTGTCTCTGTGACCCCATCAATAAAGGGGTGGATGTGTGATGGTTTGCGTGTCCCTGCACTAATGGGGTGTGTGCTTGTTTCCTCATCACTGCAACACTGAAGGGGCGTGTGCACGTGTGCTTGGCACACGTCTACATGTCCCCTGAAATGCAGCACTGAAGGGCTGTTTGTGTGGCTCCAGCACTGAAGGTGTGTGTCTGTGTCTGTTTGTGTGACCTCAGCACCAAAGGGATGTGTGTCTGTGACCCCAGCAATGAAGGGGTGTGTCTCTATGGCCCCATCAATAAAAGGGATGGTTGTGTGATGGTTTGTGTGTCCCTGCACTAATGGGGTGGGTGTTTGTGTCCTCAACACTGCAGCACTGAAGGGGTGTGCGCACGTGTGTTTGGCACAAGTGTACATGTCTCATGAAATGCAGCGCTGAAGGGCTGTGTGTGTGGCCCCAGCACTGAAGGTGTGTGTCTGTGTCTGTTTGTGTGACCTCAGCACCAAAGGGATGTGTGTCTGTGACCCCAGCAATAAAGATGTGTGTCTCTATGGCCCCATCAATTACGGGGAGGCTGTGTGATGGTTTGCGTGTCCCTGTACTAATGGGGTGTGTGCTTGTTTCCTCATCACTGCAACACTGAAGGGGCGTGTGCACGTGTGCTTGGCACACGTCTACATGTCCCCTGAAATGCAGCACTGAAGGGCTGTTTGTGTGGCTCCAGCACTGAAGGTGTGTGTCTGTGTCTGTTTGTGTGACCTCAGCACCAAAGGGATGTGTGTCTGTGACCCCAGCAATGAAGGGGTGTGTCTCTATGGCCCCATCAATAAAAGGGATGGTTGTGTGATGGTCTGTGTGTCCCTGCACTAATGGGGTGGGTGTTTGTGTCCTCAACACTGCAGCACTGAAGGGGTGTGTGCACGTGTGTTTGGCACAAGTGTACATGTCTCATGAAATGCAGTGCTGAAGGGCTGTGTGTGTGGCCCCAGCACTGAAGGTGTGTGTCTGTGTCTGTTTGTGTGACCTCAGCACCAAAGGGATGTGTGTCTGTGATCCCAGAAATGAAGGGGTGTCTCTGTGACCCCATCAATAAAGGGGTGGATGTGTGATGGTTTGCGTGTCCCTGCACTAATGGGGTGTGTGCTTGTTTCCTCATCACTGCAACACTGAAGGGGTGTGTGCAAGTGTGTTTGGCACACGTCTACATGTCCCCTGAAATGCAGCACTGAAGGGCTGTGTGTGTGGCCCCAGCACTGAAGGTGTGTGTCTGTGTCTGTTTGTGTGACCTCAGCACCAAAGGGATGTGTGTCTGTGACCACAGCAATGAAGGGGTGTGTCTCTATGGCCCCATCAATAAAAGGGATGGTTGTGTGATGGTTTGTGTGTCCCTGCACTAATGGGGTGGGTGTTTGTGTCCTCAACACTGCAGCACTGAAGGGGTGTGTGCACGTGTGTTTGGCACAAGTGTACATGTCTCATGAAATGCAGTGCTGAAGGGCTGTGTGTGTGTGGCCCCAGCACTGAAGGTGTGTGTCTGTCTCTGTTTGTGTGAGCTCAGCACCAAAGGGATGTGTGTCTGTGATCCCAGAAATGAAGGGGTGTCTCTGTGGCCCCATCAATAAAGGGGTGGATGTGTGATGGTTTTCGTGTCCCTGCACTAATGGGGTGTGTGCTTGTTTCCTCAACACTGCAGCACAGAATGGGTGTGTGAACGTGTGTTTGGCACACGTGTACATGTCCCATGAAATGCAGCACTGAAGGGCTGTGTGTGTGGCCCCAGCACTGAAGGTGTGTGTCTGTGTCTGTTTGTGTGACCTCAGCACCAAAGGGATGTGTGTCTGTGACCCCAGCAATGAAGGGGTGTGTCTCTATGGCCCCATCAATAAAAGGGATGGTTGTGTGATGGTTTGTGTGTCCCTGCACTAATGGGGTGGGTGTTTGTGTCCTCAACACTGCAGCACCGAAGGGGTGTGTGCACGTGTGTTTGGCACAAGTGTACATGTCTCATGAAATGCAGCGCTGAAGGGCTGTGTGTGTGGCCCCAGCACTGAAGGTGTGTGTCTGTGTCTGTTTGTGTGACCTCAGCACCAAAGGGATGTGTGTCTGTGACCCCAGCAATAAAGATGTGTGTCTCTATGGCCCCATCAATTACGGGGAGGCTGTGTGATGGTTTGCGTGTCCCTGCACTAATGGGGTGTGTGCTTGTTTCCTCATCACTGCAACACTGAAGGGGTGTGTGCACGTGTGTTTGGCACACATCTACATGTCCCCTGAAATGCAGCACTGAAGGGCTGTTTGTGTGGCTCCAGCACTGAAGGTGTGTGTCTGTGTCTGTTTGTGTGACCTCAGCACCAAAGGGATGTGTGTCTGTGACCCCAGCAATGAAGGGGTGTGTCTCTATGGCCCCATCAATAAAAGGGGTGGTTGTGTGATGGTTTGTGTGTCCCTGCACTAATGGGGTGTGTGTTTGTGTCCTCAACACTGCAGCACTGAAGGGGTGTGTGCACGTGTGTTTGGCACAAGTGTACATATCCCCTGAATTGCAGCACTGAAAGGGCTGTGTGTGTGGCCCCAGCACTGAAGGTGTGTGTCTGTGTCTGTTTGTGTGACCTCAGCACCAAAGGGATGTGTCTGTGATCCCAGAAATGAAGGGGTGTCTCTGTGACCCCATCAATAAAGGGGTGGATGTGTGATGGTTTGCGTGTCCCTGCACTAATGGGGTGTGTGCTTGTTTCCTCATCACTGCAACACTGAAGGGGTGTGTGCACGTGTGTTTGGCACACGTGTACATGTCCCCTGAAATGCAGCACTGAAGGGCTGTGTGTGTGGCCCCAGCACTGAAGGTGTGTGTCTGTGTCTGTTTGTGTGACCTCAGCACCAAAGGGATGTGTGTCTGTGACCCCAGCACTGAAGATGTGTGTGTCTGTGACCCCATCAATAACGGGGTGGCTGTGTGATGGTTTGTGTGTCCCTGGTCTGTGTGTTTGTCTACCGAGCACTGCAGCACTGAAGGGGTGTGTGCACGTGTGTTTATTGTATGTGTATAGAGGTGAGTGTGTATTTGTGTCTGTGTGTGTATGTATGTGTGTGTTGAGGTGAGTGTGTATGTGTGTGAATGTTCATGGATGTATTAAAGGTAACCCATCACTTCATTTCAGGCCCCTAAACCACCACCATTGTGAAATACCAGTGTGTAATGAGTTTATAAAGATGCCCCTGTATAAATCATTCATTTCTGCATTGTGTAGACAATGTTCTTATAATGAACCAACAGTTTATACAAGGACATATTTATTATTCTGTTGGTGCCTTGGTGGTGATTTCATTCCCAGTCCCCTTAAAGGGTTATTTGGGACTTAAGAATTGATGACCTATCTGTAAGATAGCTGATCAGTATGAGATCGGAGGGTCTGACACCTGGCACCCCCACGGTCAGCTGAAATCTGCTCCGGCAGGTGCCAGACACATGATAAGCATACTTGATAGGACGCTGCTTCTGGTCTATAGGACGCACACAATACTCAGCAAGATTTTTTGTTGTTAAAAAGTGCGTCATATAGTCTAGAAAATACAGTTAATGACGGTCACTCTTTAACTAAGAAATGCATCTTAACTTATGAAGGACTATATCCGTCATAATTCTGCTCCCCGCATTTCTTGCAGGCTCACACGCCGAGTCTGCATCTTTCTCGGCAGATGATGGCTGTGTTATTCAGCAATCATATGCCTCTAACAGTCGCAGGTTGAGCGGAGCTCTGCCCACGACAGTTAGCCTATTAAATCTTGCTATCAGTGTGTGACAGCGGCATTTAATGTGCGCCAGCAGGGGGTGCACCATTCCATCTCCTCATTGGCGCACCCGTGACTTGATCACTGAAGATCCCTGTGTCTGTCATCACTGGATTCCTGTGACAGCCAGACTGGTGCTAGTGTTCATAGGAGACCGTGATTTCTGCTGTATATAGCAATGCAGTATATAGCACAAGCAATCAGATGATCGCAGGTTCAAGCCCCCTAAAGAGACGAACAAATACAATGAAAAGTAACAAAAAAATGAAAAAAGTATAAAAGTTCAAATCATCCCAGTTTTCCCCCCATTAAAAATTAAGAAATATAAAACATTTAAAAAATACACATATTTGGTATCGCTGCGTTTGTAAAAGTCAGATCCATCAAAATATAAAATAAATTAATCCATTTAGTAAACGGCGTAACTAGAACATTACATAAAATGCCAGAATTACAGATTTACATTTGTTGCAACAAGAAAAAATATATAATAACAGACAATCAAAACATTGTATATACCCCAAAATGATATCAATATAACCATCAGTTTGTGGTGCAAAAAACTAGCCCTCACGCAGCCCCATTCCCGAAACATGGAAACGCCGCGGCTTTCAGATCTCGGAAAGTGGCGACACAAGCAAATTATTTTTATTATTTTTTTTACAAATTTCAGAATTTTTTTTCATCACTTAAATATAAATCCTATAAATCGTCACTTAAGTAGAAGAGATGAAGCTTTACTACCTCCTGCTCCAGCTCCAGCACTTCACCGCTGCCGCTGATCTTTAGTCACTGGCTTCAAGGGTGACATCATGATTGCAGCTCTGCAGCCGATCACTTGGCTCAGTGGGCCATGCTGACAGAGCTTCTAAGCTCAGTGATTGGCTGCAGCAATGATGTGTGCTGAAGTTGAGCCATCACCGCTGCAGCCTGTCACAATAGAGCACAGGAAGCGCTGAAGATCCAGAGCTGGAGCAGCAGGAGAAAGTAAAGCTCTGTGTGTTTTCTCTACCACTGGGAACCTCCTATATATTACATAAAAACATTCCTGAAAACCCCTTTAATCTGACTTTATAGAAAAAGTCTATATCCGGCTACTGTCCTCCCCTCATCAATCACAAAATATGCCAAGTGTGAACAACTCCTGTCCCCAAATGAGGACTTGCAGGCGATCAGTTGATAGTCGGGGGTCCGGCAGTGAACCCCCTCAGCAATCAGCTGTGTTTTGCTGGATGTAGTGGCCTCTCCAGGACACATGTGGTATTACATGGTGCTCTTTCAGAATAATATGTAATATGTAATACATGATATCTTGAAGTCTTCCAGAAGAAGATATTGGCAGACAGGTAATGACTTATTACCTACCAGCCATTGTCTCCTTTATCACTCGCTAGTTCTTATACACATTTGGATGATGTCACATCTTCGTTGGAAGCCGTATTAGGAACCTCCATCGCAGATTTTATCATACAGGACGAGTTCTCAGCCAACAGCTATTTGGCCATTGTTCACATGACGTAAGCCTATGTTATATACAGCAATATGCAGCAGGATACACCAGATCCAGGGAAATATCCGATCGCCAGAAATGGGGTCAGGAAGGAATTTTTTTTCCCCCCTGAATCAGAATTCTTTTGGGGGGGTTTCTTTGCCTTCTTCTGGATCTTTGGGTCCCAATGACTCTCAGGTGGTCCCCAATGACCGCAGCTCGTTTTGTGGTCTCCACCGGGGCCAATCTGAGAGTGACTGTGACCATAGTTTAATTTCTTAAAGGGCCAGTAATATTTTCATTACAATGTTGCTTATTGCTATTTCAATAAAAAAATTAATTATATATATATATATTGCTTTGTGTGTTTTTTTCCTGGATTTCACCTTACACAGTGAGAATGATAAGAGTAATCACAAAATATGGGGGCTCCATACACAGAGAGAACTCTGGTACCAAATTCCATGACAATTGTTCTGGGGTTCAGTCTGTGATGGTGCAGTAACATTGTATCCAGGACGTCGTACACACCATGCTACAGAAAGAAGACTGAAGAACGGGACGCAGCTGCAGAATACAGGAGACACAGGGTCTTGTGTAACAGTAAAAAACAGGAAAGATGTTCAACAAGTGGCCGGGGGGCTCCAGGACCAAACCAGGAGGGAGGCCTCAGTCATCAGTGGCCAATATTCCCATGAAGTGGCCACATTTACCAACCGTTCTGCAGCCACTCGTTTACCTTTGTCCAACACCTCCGCCGGTCCTTGCAGTTATTAGGCCACCACTGAAATGCTTTTCTGACTACACACAGACACGTCCATAGAAACCGTGCATGCCGTCATCACCGGACACAACCAGAGTCCTGGTCCAGACCAGTGGCCTTTCCAATTCAAGTCTACTTGGGTTTAAACAAGGGTCCTGTCTCTAAGAGAACCATGTGCTTGCCACTTGGAACAGCAGTAATACAGTAACACCAGGTTAATATTCTTCGGGCACAGAGATGCACAGACAGTGAACCCTCTTAAAAAGAAGAATTGGACTGACATTCCCTAAGCAATAAGTACCCACACAATTGGAGGGACAGATTGCTAGCCCTTGCTGCACCATGGTGTATGCCCAGTGGTGGCCACTCTTAGTCCAGGGCTCGACAAACCCAGGCGCCTGGTCGCCAGTGGCGCCTAGAAAATGTTGTCTGGCGCCTAGCCCACACACCCGCCCGCCCACTCACTGTCGGGGCCGGGCTCACACACCCACCCGCCCACTCACTGTCGGGGCCCGGGCCGCTTCCTCGGCACATGTTCAGGGACGCAGGCGCTGCTTGATTGCCGGCACTTCCCCCAGACATGGCCGCGCGCTGTCCGGCTGTGTCTGCTAGTAATGACACGGCAGGGTCGACGGCACTGCACCTTTAATTGTGCTTGTGTGTCGCTCCTGCCGCGTCATTACTAGCAGACACAGCCGGACAGCGCGCGGCCATGTCTGGGGGAAGTGCCGGCAATCAAACACCGTCGGAGCGGAGGTCCTGCACAGATGGTGGGGAGCGGCCCGGACCCGACCGCAAGTGGGCCCCTCTGATGGTCCAGGACCATGATGGCTGTGACACGCCTGGGGCCCTGCACTGCCCCATACCCGAGGAGCTGCTGGACAGGACACTGGACTGGGGACAGGTGTGTGAGGCTTCCCCAATCCCCATATTAAAAATATTAGTAATGGGTCTGTGTGAGTGCATGTATGTGAATGTCAGTGTATATGACTGTGTATATATATTTGTCTGTTTTATCTATGTGTATGTCTGTATGTGTACATATGTCTGCGTACCGTGTGTGCGCATGCATATGTCTGCGTACCGTGTGTGCGTGCATATGTCTGCGTACCGTGTGTGCGTGCATATGTCTGCGTACCGTGTGTGCGTGCATATGTCTGCGTACCGTGTGTGCGCACGCATATGTCTGCGTACCGTGTGTGCGCACGCATATGTCTGCGTACCGTGTGTGCTCACGCATATGTCTGCGTACCGTGTGTGCGCACGCATATGTCTGCGTACCGTGTGTGCGCGCGCATATGTCTGCGTATGTGAAGGATGAGGGGGCAGGCTGGGCCATGTGTAATAAATAAATATATATATATAAATATATATATACATATATATATATTTATATATTTATTTCTCCGCCGTATCTGTGCATCATGAATCGTGTATGTGTTAAAAGGGCCCACTGAGACTCTTTCGCCCGGGGCCCAGAAAAACCTGGAGCCGGCCCTGGGGGGAAGGATCGCTGTGGCCGGGGGGCCGCTACCTGTGTAAGTACATACAAAGGCCGTGCTCCCCGGGGAGACGCCGTGTGTGAGGGGGTCTATATGTACAGTTTGTCAACAAAAAAAATTCTGGCTCCTAAATTTTTTGGCTGGCTCCTAGATTCTGAACAACTTTGTCGACCCCTGTTAAGTTGGCTCTTCAGATTGCATGGTGATAAAGAACCTGAGGGCCATATACCTTCAAGAAAAAGATCTCATAAGGACACGTTGCCTTGAATTGTGAAGAACACAATAATGTTTTCCATACAATTCTATTGTGTTCTATTCAGGAAATATTAAAGAAAGTCTGGTCCTTAGAAGTTATAAAATGAGGTCAATACAACCTCAGGTGAAGAACAACACATCACAAATGACACCAGGTCATCGAATATTTACCAAAAAATAGATTTAAATGCAGAAACAGGGTGTGAAAAATTAAAGGGGTTGTCCAATGAAAACAAGCTCCAATCTACAGGAACCTTCATCCCCTTTAGATTGGAACGGTGGTCCGCATGCTAAAATGCTGCTCCATTCATTCTATAGGAGGCGGCCATGAAGTGCGCCCGACTTTTTTGGACCGATGAGACAGAGTGGCCTTACAGAGAAGGGTCCTTGGATTGGACGCCGAGTTACGGACCCCAAAGCAGCACTGAATATGATGTACTAGTGGGAGTCACGAGTGCAAGGGTTCAAGGGCGCCAGTAGTGGAAGACATAGTGCGCGAAACCGAAGAACAAGTAAGGAGACCTGCTGATCAGCACTGCAGTGCTGAGGCCGAGTTATGGTGAAATAGGGAGCGACAGTGCGCCTCACCAGTCCTGGAGTATATTACAGAGGAAGGATACTGTGCGGAAAATGCTTCATACTGTAAAGGAAACCTCCAGAACACTTTGTGCCCCCCGATATCCCTTGTATGCCGGAACGTTGCTGGGGTCCTAAAAGATCAGGGGCCAAAGCCCCAAAGTAGGTGTTTCCCCATACAACCTCCCCTCCACTTAAAAGAGGACCTATACATATATAATTACAGTGCACCATTGTTGCTAACCTAAAATACACAACTGAAAGACCAATATTCCCAAAATTACTTCTATACAAGGCAGTAATAATCCCGCTACACAATGCCCTCTACCATCAACACTACACAGTGAGTACATAGTATTATGATATGACCATTGCCTCTACATAAAAAACACACTGTACAAAGACCATCTGACTTCTCACATTTCCAGCACCGTCCCCATCTATTCCCACCCTGCACAACCTCCCCATGCTGCCTGCTCCTCCGACGTGGAATAGGAACCTCAATACTTCAAAAATTATGTCATTACTATGATTACCCTCCACCAATTAATGCTACAAAGACTGTGTGCCAGATAGAGGGGACCTATAAAAATAATAGAATCCCATAGAAAGTAATAAAGACCCCACTGTGCTACCTAGCAAGTAATAATGCCAGATATGCTCTTATGAAAGTTTCAATGTCTGAAGTGTTCCCTCCAAGCAACAAATACCGTTGAGTATCCCCTTTAAGTAATAATGCCCCCTTAAAGCCACAATCAAACTACACCCAACTACAAAGTTCTTCTTCAAGTCTATGGACGATGATTTCGGGGTGGTGAAAGAAGAAATTTCTGATGATGCACCCATTTAAAAGAAATAATGTCCTGAGTGCCCCCATAGCACCCTGTATATGGTATGATAGTCCCACAGCTCAGTACACACTGTATGATGGTCCCCACAGCTCCCTATGCATTGTATGATGGTCCCCACAGATCCCTATACACTGCATGATGGTCCCCATAGCTCCCTATGCACTGCATGATGGTCCTCACAGCTCCCTAGACACTGTATGATGGTCCCCACAGATCCGTACACACTGTATGATGGTCCCCACAGCTCCCTATGCACTGTATGATGGTACCAACAGTTCCATATGCTCTGTATCATGGTCCCCACAGCTCCCTACACTCTGTATGATGGTCTCCACAGCTCCCTATACCCTGTATGATGGTCCCCACAGCTCCCTATGCACTGTATAATGGTCTCCATAGCTCGATATGCACTGTATGATGGTACCCACAGCTCCATATGCACTGGTATCATGGTCCCCACAGCTCCCTACGCTCTGTATGATGATCCCCACAGCTCCCTATACACTGTATGATGGTCCCCACAGCTCCTTAGAAACTGTATAATGGTCCCCACAGCTTCCTACACACTGTATGATTGTCCCCACAGCTCCTTAGATACTGTATGAGGGTCCCCACAGCTCCATATACACTGTATGATGGTCCCCACAGCTCCCTATGCATTGTATGATGGTCCCCACAGATCCCTATACACTGCATGATGGTCCCCATAGCTCCCTATGCACTGCATGATGGTCCTCACAGCTCCCTAGACACTGTATGATGGTCCCCACAGATCCGTACACACTGTATGATGGTCCCCACAGCTCCATATGCACTGCATAATGGTCCCCACAGCTCCCTATGCACTGTATGATGGTACCAACAGTTCCATATGCTCTGTATCATGGTCCCCACAGCTCCCTACACTCTGTATGATGGTCTCCACAGCTCCCTATACCCTGTATGATGGTCCCCACAGCTCCCTATGCACTGTATAATGGTCTCCACAGCTCGATATGCACTGTATGATGGTACCCACAGCTCCATATGCACTGGTATCATGGTCCCCACAGCTCCCTACGCTCTGTATGATGATCCCCACAGCTCCCTATACACTGTATGATGGTCCCCACAGCTCCTTAGAAACTGTATAATGGTCCCCACAGCTTCCTACACACTGTATGATTGTCCCCACAGCTCCTTAGATACTGTATGAGGGTCCCCACAGCTCCATATACACTGTATGATGATCCCCACAGCTCCCCTATGCATTGCATAATGGTCCCCACAGCTCTCTATGCTCTGTATGATGGTCCCTACAGCTCCCTATGCCCTGTATGATGGTACCAATAGCTCCCTATGCACTGTATGATGGTCGCCACAGCTATCTACGCTCTGTATGATGGTCCCCACAGCTCACTATGCACTGTATGATGGTCTCCACAGCTCCTTAGATACTGTATGATGGTCCCCACAGCTCCTTAGATACTGTATGATGGTCCTCATACTTCCCTATACACTGTATGATGGTCCCCACAGCTCCTTAGATACTGTATGAGGGTCCCCACAGCTCCCTAGACACTGTATGATGGTCCCCACAGCTCCCTATGCTCGGTATGATGGCCCCACAGATCCCTATGCTCTGTATGATGGTCCCCACAGCTTCCTAAGCTCTGTATGATGGTCCCCACAGTGCCCTATGCATTGTATGATGGTCCTCATAGCTCTCTACGCACTGTATGATGGTCCCCGCAGCTCCTTATGCACTGAATGATGGTCCCCACGGCTCCTTATACACTGTATGATGGTCCCCACGGCTCCTTATGTACTGTATGATGGTCCCCGCGGCTCCCTACGCTCGGTATGATGGTACTCACAGCTCCCTATGCACTGCATAATGGTCCCCACAGCTCCCTATGCCCTGTATGATGGTCCCCACATCTCCCTATGCACTGTATGATGGTCCCCACAGCTCCTTAGGCACTGTATGATGGTCTCCACAGCTCCCTATGCATTGTCTGATGGTCCCCACAGCTCTCTACGCACTGTATGATGGTCCCCGCAGCTCCTTATGCACTGTATGATGGTCCCCACAGCTCTTTTTACACTGTATGATGGTCCCGACAGCTCCTTATGTACTGTATCATAGTCCCCACAGCTCCCTATGCATTGTCTGATGGTCCCTACAGCTCCCTATGCACTGCATAATGGTCCCCACAGCTCCCTATGCACTGTATGATGGTCTCCACAGCTCCCTATGCATTGTCTGATGGTCCCCACAGCTCCCTATGCACTGTATGATGGTTCCCACAGCTCCCTATGCACTGCATAATGGTCCCCACAGCTCCCTATGCACTGTATGATGGTCTCCACAGCTCCCTATGTATTGTCTGATGGTCCCCACAGCTCCCTATGCCCTGTATGATGGTCTCCACAGCTCCCTATGCACTGTATGATGGTCTCTACAACTCCTTATAACTGGCATGATGGTCCCTACAACTCCCTATATCCTGTATAATGGCCCTCACAGCCCCATATATACAGTACTGTATGATGGCCCCCGCAGCCCAATATATACTGTATGATGGCCCCCACACCCACTTGTACACTATATTATGGCCCTTACAGCTCCCTTTATACTGTATGATGGCCCCACGGCCCCTTATAAACTGTATTCTGGCACCCACTCCCCATTTTATATAATATGATGGCCCCACTGGCCCTTATATATAGCATGATGACTCCCATAGCCCCTTATAGTATGATGGCACCCACACCCCTTATATATACAGGTGCATCTAACTAAATTAGAATATCATCAAAAAGTTTATTTATTTTAGTTCTTCAATGGTGAAAATGAAACTCATATATTATATAAAGTCATTACAATCAAAGTGATCTATTTCAAGTGTTTATTTCTGTTAATGTTGATGATTATGGCCAGGGGCGCACATAGAAATCATGAGGCCCCATAGCAGAAGCTCTAATTGGACCCCCCCACCAAAAAAATAAAGAAATATTTGTCTGTGTCACAGAAGAGCCGATCTCACAACTTTCCAGCCTTTACTTCGCTTTTCTAATGTTCCTCCTACTGAAGTCCTAGATCCCTCTTTCATTGCCCCCATGAAGTATGATGCCAATAAAAGTGCCCCCCAAACACAGTATGATACCCCATGGTGCATTCCTCCACATTAGCCTCTACATGAACAGCAAAATGACCTTATTGTACCCCACTTCAACTCCCAAGGCAAAGTATGGTGACCCTAACACTGTATGATCCCCCAACTGTGACTCCCACACAGTCCTCCATACAGTATAATGGGCCTACATACAGTATAATGGCCCACACTAGCCCTCCAAACAGTATAATGGCCCCACACAGCCCTCCAAACAGTATGATGGACCCCACACAAACCTTCACACCGTATAATTGCTTTCATACAGTATAACGGCCCCCCACATAGCCCTCAAAATATCATAATGGCCCCACATAGACTTCCATATAGTATAATATGCCACCCATAATCCTCCATATAGTATAATGCACCCTCCAAAATCCTCCATATAGTATAATGAACCCCCCATAATCCTCCATATAGTATAATGAACTTCCCATGGTCCTCGATAGAATATAATGCACTCCCCATAGTCCTCCATACAGTATATTTCACACCCCAAAGGGTAAAATGCAGCCCCCATATAGTATAATGTACCACACAGTCCTGCCGTGTTATGGGCACCACGTACTCACTGATTTTAAAATACCGTATGTTTTAAATAAGACGACCCGAGTATAAGCCGAGGCCCCTAATTTTACCACAAAAAAACTGGGAAAACGTATTGAGTTGCGTATAAGCCTAGGGCGGGAAATGCAGCAGCTACTGGAAAATTTCACCATCCTGGTATGTATGGCTCCCTCATCACCAATCCTGGTATGTATGGCACCCCTCATCCCCCAATCCTGGTACACATGGCACCCCTTATCCCCCAATCCTGGTATACATGGCCCCCCTCATCCCCCAATCCTGGTATGCATGGCCACCCCTCATCCACCAATCCTGGTATGCATAGCACCCCTCATCCCCCAATCCTGGCATGCATGGCCCCCCCTCATCCCCCAATCCTGGTATGCATGGTCTCTTCATTCCCCAATCCTAATATGAATGGTCTCCTCATCCCGCAATCCTGGTATGTATGGCCTCTTCATCCCCCAATTTTGGTATGCATGGCCTCTTCATCCCCCATTCCTGGTATATATGGCCCACCTCATCCCCAATCCTGGTATGCATGGCACCCCTCATCCCCCAATCCTGGTATGCGTGCCCCCCCCTCATCCCCCAATCCTGGTATGCGTGCCCCCCCTCATCCCCCAATCCTGGTATGCGTGGCCCCCTCATCCCCTAATCCTGGTATGCCTGGCCCCCTCATCCCCCAATACTGGTATGTATGGCCTCCTCATCCCCCAATATTGGTATCTGTGGCCTCCTCATCCCCCAATCCTGGTATGTGTGGCCTCCTCATCCCCCAATCCTAGTATGTGTGGCCTTCTTATCCCCCAATCCTGGTATGTGTGGCCCCCTCAACCCCCAATCCTGGTATGTGGGGCCTCCTCACAATGCCAATCCTGGTATGTGTGGCCCCCTCAACCCCCAATCCTCGTATGCATGGCCCCCTCATCCTCCAATCCTGGTATGTGTGGCCTCCTCATCCCCCAATCCTGGTATGTGTGGCCTCCTCATTCCCCAATCCTGGTATGCATGGCCCCCTCATCCCTCAATCCTGGTATGTGGGGCCTCCTCACAATGCCAATCCTGGTATGTGTGGCCCCCTCAACCCCCAATCCTCGTATGCATGGCCCCCTCATCCTCCAATCCTGGTATGTGGGGCCTCCTCACCCCCCAATCCTGGTATGTGTGGCCCCATCACTGCACACTGTCTGTCATCACTGCATTCCTGTGACAGCCAGCCTGTTGCAAGTGTTCATAGGAGACCGTGATTTCTGCTATATATAGCAATGCTGTATATAGCACAAGCAATCAGATGATTGCAGGTTCAAGCCCCCTAAAGAGACGAACAAATACAGTGAAAAGTAAAAAAAAAAATGAAAAAAGTATAAAAGTTCAAATCATCCCAGTTTTCCCCCCATTAAAAATTAAGAAATATAAAACATTTAAAAAATACACATATTTGGTATCGCTGCGTTTGTAAAAGTCAGATCCATCAAAATATAAAATAAATTAATCCATTTAGTAAACGGTGTAACTAGAACATTAAATAAAATGCCAGAATTACAGATTTACATTTGTTGAACAAGAAAAAAATATATAATAACAGACAATCAAAACATTGTATATACCCCAAAATGATATCAATATAACCATCAGTTTGTGGTGCAAAAAAACAGCCCTCACGCCGCCCCATTCCCGAAAAATGAAAACGCCGCGGCCTTCAGATCTCGGAAAGTGGCGACACAAGCAAATCATTTTTCATCACTTAAATATAAATCATCTAAATCGTCACTTAAGTAGAAGAGATGAAGCTTTACTACCTCCTGCTCCAGCTCCAGCACTTCACCGCTGCCGCTGATCTTTAGTCACTGGCTTCAAGGGTGACATCATGATTGCAGCTCTGCAGCCAATCACTTGGCTCAGTGGGCCATGCTGACAGAGCTTCTAAGCTCAGTGATTGGCTGCAGCAATGATGTGTGCTGAAGTTGAGCCATCACCCCTGCAGCCTGTCACAATAGACCACAGGAAGAGCTGAAGATCCAGAGCTGGAGCAGCAGGAGAAAGTAAAGCTCTGTGTGTTTTCTCTACCACTGGGAACCTCCTATATATTACATAAAAACATTCCTGAAAACCCCTTTAATCTGACTTTATAGAAAAAGTCTATATCCGGCTACTGTCCTCCCCTCATGAATCACAAAATATGCCAAGTGTGAACAACTCCTGACCCCAAATGAGGACTTGCAGGCGATCAGTTGATAGTCGGGGGTCTGGCAGTGAACCCCCTCAGCAATCAGCTGTGTTTTGCTGGAGGTAGTGGCCTCTCCAGGACACATGTGGTATTACATGGTGCTCTTTCAGAATAATATGTAATATGTAATACATGATATCTTGAAGTCTTCCAGAAGAAGATATTGGCAGACAGGTAATGACTTATTACCTACCAGCCATTGTCTCCTTTATCACTCGCTAGGTCTTATACACATTTGGATGATGTCACATCTTCGTTGGAAGCCGTATTAGGAACCTCCATCGCAGATTTTATCATACAGGACGAGTTCTCAGCCAACAGCTATTTGGCCATTGTTCACATGACGTAAGCCTATGTTATATACAGCAATATGCAGCAGGATACACGAGATCCAGGGAAATATCCAATCGCCAAAAATGGGGTCAGGAATGGTATGTGTGGCCTTCTCATCCCCCAATCCTGGTATGTGTGGCCCCCTCATCCCCCAATCCTGGTATGCATGGCTTCCTCATCCCCCAATCCTGGTATGTGTGGCCCCCTCATCCCCCAATCCTGGTATGCATGGCTTCCTCATCCCCCAATCCTGGTATGTATGGCCTCCTCAGCCCCCAATCCAGGTATGTGTGGCCCCATCACTGCACACACAAAAAATAAACACTTATACTCGCCTTCCTTCCTCACTTCTGCTCCAGAGCTGCTGTGTTCTGTCTGCCAGCAGCTCATGTTGGTATCTGAGCAGCGCGCGCTCTCAGTTGTCGAGGTGAGCTGGTGCTGCTGCCGGCATATTCACTCCTCTCCACGCCGGGACTATGAGCGTTGACAAGCGTGAATATGCATTCTCTTTAGTAGCGGGCACTGTAAGCAGGAGCCATGGCTCAGCGCTCCTCCGTGCCCGCTACTAAAGAGAATGAATATTCCCTCTTCTCCACGCCCATGGAAGTGGAGAAGAGGGAATATTCATGTCCCTTTAGCAGCGGGCACACGTGGTAGCTACAGCAGCCGCTACTGCGTGTGCCCACTCCTCTGCCGCAACCTCCCACCCCCCCAATACTCACCTATCCTCCTCGCTCCCCCGAGGCTCACGGGCCCCATAGAGGTGGTGTGGCCCGCCACCATTGGTGGTACGCCACTGATTATGGCTTACAGCCAATGAAATCACAAAAGTCATTATCTCAGTAAATTAGAATACTTTATAACATCAGCTTGAAAAATGTTTTTAAAATCCGAAATGTTGGCCTACTGAAATGTATGGTCAGTAAATGCATTCAATACTTGGTCAGGGCTCCTTTTGCATCAATTACTGCATAGTGCGGCGTGGCATGGAGGCGATCAGCCTGTGGCACTGCTGAGGTGTTATGGAAGCCCAGGTGGCTTTGATAGCAGCCTTCAGCTCGTCTGCTTTGTTGGGTCTGGTGTATCTTATCTTCCTCTTGACAATACCCCATAGATTCTCTATAATAGATCCTCTATGGGGTTAAGGTCATGTGAGTTTGCTAACCAATTAAGCACAGTGATACTGTTGTGTGTAAACCAGGTATTGGTACTTTTGGCCGTGTGGACAGGTGCCAAGTCCTGCTGGAGAATGAAATTTCCATCTCCAAAAAGCTTGTCGGCAGAGGGAAGCATGAAGTGCTGTAAAATGTCCTGGTAGACGGCTGCGCTGACTTTGGTCTTGATAAAACACAGTGGACCTACACCAGCAGATGACATGGCTCCCCCAAACCATCACTGATTGTAGAAACTTCACCCTAGACCTCAAGCAGCTTCGATTGTGGCCTCTTCACTCTTCCTCCAGACTCTGGGACCTTGATTTCCAAAGGAAAATTGGAACTCTGGGACCTTGTGGAGTGTGTCAATGACTGCCTTCTTGGCATATGTCAAGTTATCAGTCTTCCCCATGATTGTGGAGCCTACTGAAACAGACTATGGGACATTTTTAAACACTTAGGAAGCCGTTGCAGGTGTTTTTTGTTAATTATTCTAATTTACTGAGATAATGACTTTTGTGTTTTCATTGGCTGTAAGCCATAATCGTCAACATTAACAGAAATAAACACTTGAAATAGATCTCTCTGTTTGTAATGACTCTATATAATATATGAGTTTCACTTTTTGTATTGAAGAACTGAAATAAATTAACTTTTTGATGATATTCTAATTTAGTGAGATGCACCTGTATATCATGACTGTTGCCCCCAGTGGAATATATGCGGTGTCTATTTTGGGATAATTTAGTATACCCATGATGATACTATAGACAGCCATTATACCTGGAATGGCCCCTTCCTTGCGTGCCTTGCTTTTTTTGCTTACATGTCTAACAATCACATATGTGTTGTGTCCCTTCCCCCATCATCCTATTTTTCTATTGCTGAATAAATATTATAGATTTTATACTCCCTGGACTCCTTTGATGGTCTTTTACCCTGCGGGGTTTTCTTTCATATACAGTACAGACCAAAAGTTTGGACACACCTTCTCATTTAAAGATTTTTCTGTATTTTCATAACTATGAAAATTGTACATTCACACTGAAGGCATCAAAACTATGAATTAACACATGTGGAATTATATACTTAACAAAAAAGTGTGAAACAACTGAAAATATGCCTTATATTCTAGGTTCTTCAAAGTAGCCACCTTTTGCTTTGATGACTGCTTTGCACACTCTTGGCATTCTCTTGATGAGCTTCAAGAGGTAGTCACCGGAAATGGTTTTCACTTCACAGGTGTGCCCTGTCAGGTTTAATAAGTGGGATTTCTTGCCTTATAAATGGGGTTGGGACCATCAGTTGTGTTGTGCAGAAGTCTGGTGGATACACAGCTGATAGTCCTACTGAATACACTGTTAGAATTTGTATTATGGCAAGAAAAAAGCAGCTAAGTAAAGAAAAATGAGTGGCCATCATTACTTTAAGAAATGAAGGTCAGTCAGTCCGAAAAATTGGGCAAACTTTGAAAGTGTCCCCAAGTGCAGTTGCAAAAACCATCAAGCGCTACAAAGAAACTGGCTCACATGAGGACCGCCCCAGGAAAGGAAGACCAAGAGTCACCTCTGCTTCTGAGGATAAGTTTATCCGAGTCACCAGTCTCAGAAATCGCAGGTTAACAGCAGCTCAGATTAGAGACCAGGTCAATGCCACACAGAGTTCTAGCAGCAGACACATCTCTTCAACAACTGTTAAGAGGAGACTTTGTGCAGCAGGCCTTCATGGTAAAATAGCTGCTAGGAAACCACTGCTAAGGACAGGCAACAAGCAGAAGAGACTTGTTTGGGCTAAAGAACACAAGGAATGGACATTAGACCAGAGGAAATCTGTGCTTTGCTCTGATGAGTCCAAATTTGAGATCTTTGGTTCCCACCACCGTGTCTTTGTGCGACGCAGAAAAGGTGAATGGATGGACTCTACATGCCTGTTTCCCACCGTGAAGCATGGAGGAGGAGGTGTTATGGTGTGGGGGTGCTTTGCTGGTGACACTGTTGGGGATTTATTCAAAATTGAAGGCATACTGAACTAGCATGGCTACCACAGCATCTTGCAGCGGCATGCTATTCCATCCGGTTTGCGTTTAGTTGGACCATCATTTCTTTTTCAACAGGACAATGACCCCAAACACACCTCCAGGCTGTGTAAGGGCTATTTGACTGAGAAGGAGAGTGATGGGGTGCTACGCCAAATGACCTGGCCTCCACAGTCACCAGACCTGAACCCAATCGAGATGGTTTGGGGTGAGCTGGACCGCAGAGTGAAGGCAAAAGGGCCAACAAGTGCTAAGCATCTCTGGGATCTCCTTCAAGATTGTTGGAAGACCATTTCCGGTGACTACCTCTTGAAGCTCATCAAGAGAATGCCAAGAGTGTGCAAAGCAGTCATCAAAGCAAAAGGTGGCTACTTTGAAGAACCTACAATATAAGACATATTTTCAGTTGTTTCACACTTTTTTGTTAAGTATATAATTCCACATGTGTTAATTCATAGTTTTGATATCTTCAGTGTGAATGTACAATTTTCATAGTCATGAAAATACAGAAAAATATTTAAATGAGAAGGTGTGTCCAAACTTTTGGTCTGTACTGTATGTACTCACTGTGTGGTGGTGATGGTAGAGGACATTGTGTAGCAGGATCATTTTGGCCTTGTATAGTAGTAATTTTGGGAATATTGGTCTTTGTATAGTGTATTTTAGATTAGCAGCAGTGGTATACTGTAATTATATATGTATAAATCCTCTTTTAAGTGGCAGGGAGGTTATATGGGGAAACATGTACTTTGGGGCTGGGGTCCCTGATCTCTTAGGACCCCAGCAACGCTCCTGCACTGGGGAAAAGCAGGGTCTGGAGGCCACTTTAATATCATCATTTTATGGATATGACGCCAAAGAAACTAATGAAGTGCTTTGCAAAGTGCCATAATTTTCACAATTCTGAAAACAAATTGTAAGTTTAGTTCCACTATAAGTGATCTTAATTCTGTTATGAGAGCTAACCTTCTGAGACAATTTATCACTGCGCTGTGTGAATTGTCACATTAAGCTTTGCTACATCTATACATAGTGAAGTTCAGGATGAAAATGCTGCAGGTCCCATCTCTTCTACAGAACAATCCCATGGAAATAAAGCTGATCATTTTATCAGACGGGATCATTAGAACTTACCTGGTTGGATCCTTTGTTTCTGGTGGTTTCTTTCCCAGGTCGTCATTAAGGCCCTTTACAATAAGCTCCAAAAACTCATCGGACTTTCTGAATCTTTCCAGCGTTTTCTCCATCACAGAAAGGACAGAAAGGAGGCGCTTATCCTGGCAGAAGAGGATCACAGATATATTGTTCTACATCTTCCAGATGTTTGGATTTATTCACAGACTAATGATTAATCTCGCAAGAAGAATGATAATATTATAACAGATCAAAATTTTGGGGTAAAATTATTCAATTTTAAAAATATATATATATAGCAATTCCATTATTCTGACAAGACCAATTTTCTATTTTTTTCCTCCCCTTTTCCCAAAAAATATAACTTTGTTTTTTCATTAACAGACGGAGGGCTTGTGTTTTGTGGGACTAGTTGTTGTTTGGAATGAGAACATTCAATTTAGCACATAAAGTATTGAAAAATGGGGGAAAAATCAAAGTAAGGTTATTATTTTTGTTTCTTTGGGGTTTTTTAGGAACATTTAAAAAAAAATGTGGTTTGTGAGACCATTTTCATCTTGCGAAGACCTAATTTTATAAAATGATCCCATTGATGGAGTTGTCGGCTTTCTCTTGTGGAGAGATCAGTAGTTACAAGTTTGTGATTGCATTTTTGGGAGGGAAGAAGAGTGACCCAAAAACCACAACCACAACCATGGCACTTTACTGTCCTTTACAGCATTGACCCGACGTGTAATAGATTTATATATAATGAAAGATTGGACTTATGTCAATGCAGCAGAAACAAATATTGTTTTACGCTTTTTCTTTTTTATAGTTGGCCAGAAAACCGCAGAACCTTAAGCAGAAAATGACATGAATGAGAACATCTGCCCGGCTTGTACCGGATCCGGGGGTGTTAGGTACAAGGTGAAGGTCCCAGAATAAGGATTTGCTTCATTTTGGTGCAGAGTTTCTAGTAGTTTCTGGTTACTACTGTTACAGGCAGATGCCGTCTGCATAATACAGCCAGCACCGCCTCAACCCCCTCCATGCATGTGGACCCCGGCACAAGCACTCAGGTCCATCCTTTTATGTTAAGACATTAATAATTCTACAATTATCACACACAACTTATATACAGAAACCTCCCAACCGTCCCCGATCCAATGGGACTGTCCGGCTGTCGCTGGAGGTCGGGGCTATGTCCTGACGAGCTGTGTTCTGTCAGGACAGTCAGTGTAGTACAAGAACGTCTCATGCCGTGCATGCTGCTGTGATCGCTCCTGGAGAGGGGCAGCATCCGCTCCGCACGCCTCGTACACGCCCGGCTCCGCACGCCTCGTACACAGGGCTCTGCTCCGTACACCTCGTACACACGCGGCTCCGCTCCGTACGCCTCGTACACACGCGGCTCCGCTCCGTACGCCTCGTACACACGCGGCTCCGCTCCGTACGCCTCGTACACGCGCGGCTCCGCTCCGTACGCCTCGTACACGCGCAAGCCGCTCCGTACACCTCGTACACGCCTGGCTCCGCTCCGCACACCTCGTACACGCGCGGCTCCGCTCCGTACACCTCGTACACGCCTGGCTCCGCTCCGCACACCTCGTACACGCGCGGCTCCGCTCCGTACACCTCGTACACGCCCGGCTCCGCTCCGTACGCCTCGTACACGCGCGGCTCCGCTCCGTACGCCTCGTACACGCGCGGCTCCGCTCCGTACACCTCGTACACACGCGGCTCTGCTCCGTATACCTCGTACACACGCGGCTCTGCTCGGTACACCTCGTACACGCCCGGCTCCGCTCCGTACGCCTCGTACACGCGCTGCTCCGCTCCGCACGCCTCGTACACGCCCGCTCCGCACGCCTCGTACACACGCGGCTCTGCTCCGTACACCTCGTACACAGGCGGCTCTGCTCCGTACACCTCGTACACGCGCGGCTCCGCTCCGTACGCCTCGTACACGCGCGGCTCCGCTCCGTACGCCTCGTACACGCGCGGCTCCGCTCCGTACGCCTCGTACACGCGCGGCTCCGCTCCGTACGCCTCGTACACGCGCGGCTCCGCTCCGTACGCCTCGTACACGCGCGGCTCCGCTCCGTACGCCTCGTACACGCGCGGCTCCGCTCCGTACGCCTCGTACACGCGCGGCTCCGCTCCGTACGCCTCGTACACGCGCGGCTCCGCTCCGTACGCCTCGTACACGCGCGGCTCCGCTCCGTACGCCTCGTACACGCGCGGCTCCGCTCCGTACGCCTCGTACACACACGGCTCCGCTCCGAACGCCTCGTACACACACGGCTCCGCTCCGTACGCCTCGTACACACGCAGCTCCGCTCCGTACGCCTCGTACACACGCAGCTCCGCTCCGTACGCCTCGTACACACACGGCTCCGCTCCGTACGCCTCGTACACACACGGCTCCGCTCCGTACGCCTCGTACACACGCTGCTCCGCTCCGTACGCCTCGTACACACGCGGCTCCGCTCCGTACGCCTCGTACACACGCGGCTCCGCTCCGTACACCTCGTACACACGCGGCTCTGCTCCGTACACCTCGTACACACGCGGCTCTGCTCCGTACACCTCGTACACACGCGGCTCTGCTCCGTACGCCTCGTACACACGCGGCTCTGCTACATCCACACTGTAAACCCCTCCTGACCCCACACATAAACTTCAGCTCATCCAGCACCATGACAACCAGCACAGCAGAGTCCTGCATCCACTGAGGCCCCTGATCATGTGACCCCTGACTCCTCCCCTCCTGTGACCTCATCACAGCTCCTGTACGCACAGAGCAGCCATATATGTGGTGGCGGCTCTGCAGGTGGAGGTATGTGGAGATCCCCCATTACTGGGCGCAGGGGGCATTAACCCCTTCAGCACCGAGACTCTTTTGGGGTCTTGTGTTGCCCCTTTATAAGATTCATAAGGTTTTTGTTCTGTTTCCTGTAATAGATACATACGACCCAACTATGGAGACAGGAAGGGAGGAAACGTATTGTTCTCATAGTACAGGACCCCTTTACTGCCCCACAGTGTAATGCCCCCATTATGCCCCTTATGCAGTATGTATGATGCCCCCACACAGTGTAATGCCCCCATTATGCCCCTTATACAGGATGTATGATGCCCCCACACAGTGTAATGCCCCCATTATGCTCCTTATGCAGTATGTATGATGCCCCCACACAGTGTAATGCCCCCATTATGCCCCTTATGCAGGATGTATGATGCCCCCACACAGTGTAATGCCCCTATTATGCCCCTTATGCAGGATGTATGATGCCCCCACAGTGTAATGCCCCCATTATGCCCCTTATGCAGGATGTATGATGCCCCCACAGTGTAATGCCCCCATTATGCCCCTTATGCAGGATGTATGATGCCCCCACACAGTGTAATGCCCCCATTATGCCCCTTATGCAGTATGTATGATGCCCCCACAGTGTAATGCGCCCATTATGCCCCTTATGCAGTATGTATGATGCCCCCACACAGTGTAATGCCCCCATTATGCCCCCTTATGCAGGATGTATGATGCCCCCACAGTGTAATGCCCCCATTATGCCCCTTATGCAGGATGTATGATGCCCCCACACAGTGTAATGCCCCTATTATGCCCCTTATGCAGGATGTATGATGCCCCCACAGTGTAATGCCCCCATATGCCCCTTATGCAGGATGTATGATGCCCCCACAGTGTAATGCCCCCATTATGCCCCTTATGCAGGATGTATGATGCCCCCACACAGTGTAATGCCCCCATTATGCCCCTTATGCAGTATGTATGATGCCCCCACACAGTGTAATGCCCCCATTATGCCCCTTATGCAGGATGTATGATGCCCCCACAGTGTAATGCCCCTTATGCAGGATGTATGATGCCCCCACACAGTGTAATGCCCCCATTATGCCCCTTATACAGTATGTATGATGCCCCACAGTGTAATGGCCCCATTATGCCCTTATGCAGGATGTATGATGCCCCCACACAGTGTAGTGCCCCCATTATGCCCCTTATGCAGGATGTATGATGCCCCCCACACAGTGTAATGCCCCCATTATGCCCCTTATACAGGATGTATGATGCCCCCACAGTGTAATGCCCCCATTATGCCCCTTATGCAGGATGTATGATGCCCCCCACAGTGTAATGCCCCAATTATGCCCCTTATGCAGGATGTATGATGCCCCACACAGTGTAATGCCCCCATTATGTCCCTTATACACGATGTATGATGCCCCCCACACAGTGTAATGCCCCCATTATGCCCCTTATACAGTATGTATGATGCCCCACAGTGTAATGGCCCCATTATGCCCTTATGCAGGATGTATGATGCCCCCACACAGTGTAGTGCCCCCATTATGCCCCTTATGCAGGATGTATGATGCCCCCCACACAGTGTAATGCCCCCATTATGCCCCTTATACAGGATGTATGATGCCCCCACAGTGTAATGCCCCCATTATGCCCCTTATGAAGGATGTATGATGCCCCCACAGTGTAATGCCCCCATTATGCCCCTTATGCCCCTTATGCAGTATGTATGATGCCCCCACAGTGTAATGCCCCCATTATACCCCTCATGCAGTATGTATGATGCCCCCACAGTGTAATGCCCTCATTATGCCCCTTATGCAGTATGTATGATGCCCCCCACAGTGTAATGCCCCCATTATGCCCCTTATGCAGGATGTATGATGCCCCACACAGTGTAATGCCCCCATTATGTCCCTTATACAGGATGTATGATGCCCCCCACACAGTGTAATGCCCCCATTATGCCCCTTATACAGTATGTATGATGCCCCACAGTGTAATGCCCCCATTATGCCCCTTATGCAGGATGTATGATGCCCCCACACAGTGTAATGCCCCCATTATGCCCCTTATGCAGGATGTATGATGCCCCCCACACAGTGTAATGCCCCCATTATGCCCCTTATACAGGATGTATGATGCCCCCACAGTGTAATGCCCCCATTATGCCCCTTATGAAGGATGTTTGATGCCCCCACAGTGTAATGCCCCCATTATGCCCCTTATGCAGTATGTATGATGCCCCCACAGTGTAATGCCCCCATTATACCCCTTATGCAGTATGTATGATGCCCCCACAGTGTAATGCCCCCATTATGCCCCTTATGCAGTATGTATGATGCCCCCCAGAGTGTAATGCCCCCATTATGCCCCTTATGCAGGATGTATGATGCCCCCCACAGTGTTATGCCCCCATTATGTCCCTTATACAGTATGTATGATGCCCCCCACACAGTGTAATGCCCCCATTATGCCCCTTATACAGTATGTATGATGCCCCCCACACAGTGTAATGCCCCCATTATGCCCCTTATGCAGGATGTATGATGCCCCCACACAGTGTAATGCCCCCATTATGCCCCTTATACAGGATGTATGATGCCCCCATTATGCCCCTTATGCAGGATGTATGATGCCCCCCACACAGTGTAATGCCCCCATTATGCCCCTTATGCAGGATGTATGATGCCCCTGTAACACCCTGAGGATTCGGCTGCTACAGGGGTATTGCACCTCAACCCAGAGGTGTGATATTCCACTCCCGGGTAAGGATGGAGTGTGGAACTGAGCTCAGTAGGCTGCATGCACTACACACATCCCATTTCCGGAGGGCAGACCAACGGTACTCCCACTTAGAAATGTGCAGGTACGACCGAGTCTGTCCTTGGCTGGAGTGGGAGGGGGGTGGAACATCCCAGTAGTGTAGGGGCAGATAGGGGGAGCAGCCTGGGTAAAGTTAGGAGCTCATTGGGTGCTGGTCACCTGAGCTCACACATAGAGGGAGTATATAAGGTGGGAACCATCTTAGATCAGGGTCAGTCAGTCAGCCACAGTCAGTCAGTCAGACAGTCTGTCAGAAAGCCTGAGAAGCAGAGCAGAGGAGAAGGAAGAGGGACGCAGAGGCGCAGAAGAGGGGACCCCAAGAGCCCACAAGAGAACTAATTGGGTGAAGGGTCGGCAACAGGGTACCGGATCCCAAGCTGGTGGAGGCCACAGCACTAATCCTCAGCCAGAGACCGGAGGTCGTGGGCAGGATCTGCCACGACCACCCACTAAATCCACCCGGAAGGCAGACCAAGAATAGGGTCAGGGAACCCAGAGACAAGGGTTACCAACAGAAGGCCCGAGGGAGCCGGACTTAGGTGGATCCCTGGTGGGGACGGCCAGAAGAAGGGAGAGTCAGTAAGGAGCTCAGGACCACACTCCGGAGTTCCCCGGGAGTTGACCGAGTCCAGGACCTGGTGGACGCAGCACGGCTCGGGTGGTCACTGCTGTACACAGTGACCCGAGCAACACCAGTAAGTAAAACCCTGGAACTGCATTTAATGCCTCTGAGTCTCTTTGCTGCACCTTCACAACCACCATCCTCCACGGCTGACCCCCTGAGGCTATACCCCTCCCGTTGGGGGTTATACTACCGAAGCTGCACAAACACCATCAGCCTCAGCGGACCCTGCTGCAGCGGCGGCCGTAGTGACCGCAAATCAACGGGTGGCGTAGTCGACACATAAAGAACTTTGATAACATCTGTAGGACTGCCACACACTCAGCTTGACACCCTGGGCACGGACCGGGTCACAGCCACTCGGAGACTACAACCCCCATCTGATCCGGCTCCGGGTATCCCCCAAACAACACTGGCCCAGGGGGTGCGTCAACTTTGGCGTAGTCGGCAGGATTACGTGCCCGCAACAACCGGGTACTGCGTGCCTGAAGAAAAGTGCAAGTTTACCTCAAAAAGAAGTCTCCTGCCGGTTCCGGAGGGTCCCCGCCATCGGACCCCATCACAGGTCGTTTCCCGCCGGTTGTCCGCCATTTGCAGCTTTTTCCCGCCATCTGCAGAGTTTCCCGCCACTGGGAGACGATTCCCGCCATTTCCAAAGATTTCCCGCCTTGGAAGAGCGGACGCCATTATGGGCGTGCCAGAGGGTGGCAAGAGGCCACCTCCCATCGTGGGCCAGGTCGAAGAATGGCGCCAAAAGCGGAAACCGCCCCCACCAACAGAGACTGTGATGCTGGAGGTGTCGGTCAGCGTGAAAGAACTGCCCCTGGAGCTGACACTCACCAAGTTGCCCCGGGACCGCCCTCGAAGTGGGAGGAGACAGAACAAAAGAACAAAGATGGGTGCCGCCTGGAGGAGTCCAGAAAGCGCGCACCCGGAGACAAGAAGCCTGGAGCAGAGTCCAGAGAAAGCCTACCCGGAGATGGAAGGAGAGCAGAGCAGCACCGGCCCACTGGCCAGGAGCCTGCTGGAAGCAACAAGTCCACTAGGCTTAGTGGAGATCTTAGCACAGCTCCCCCGAGATCGGGAGTGTGCACAGACTGCGCTGGAGGGCCTCGCACAGAGGTTGGCCCGGGTGCAACGAGAGACGTTGGCGGAGTGGAGCCGTGAGATGGCCCAGCAGACCGAGACCCGTCAGCGGAGCACGCCACCCGAGACGAGGAGACAGACCGCCTCTGAGGATGGCGCAGGATGACTGAAGGCCGGAGACGGCGCCGAGAAGGGAGCCGAACGAATGGAGGCAGGTAAAGGGGACGTCTCTACCCCGAGCCGGGAAACCGCATGCCTGCCCCAGCTCCCCGTCGCAGAGCCCGAAGTACCCCCTGCCGTGCCCGTCGCTGCAACGTCACCGCCGCAGACTAGGCCTCAAACGAAAGCCGCGACCCCTGTGACGTCACACGCCTCGACCCTGAGCGTGGCCAAGCAGGAAGTACCATCGGCCTGGTCGCAAGGCCTAGTACCCCCGGGCGACGCAATACCAACAGCGCCCCCTACCTCCGCGGAGCCCCCGGCCTGGTCGCAGGGCCAAGTAACACAGGGCGCCACCGTTCTTACGGTGCCCTTTACTTTCAAGGTGCCCCAAGCCTGGTCGCAAGGCCTGGGCAACCCGGGCGCCGCTACCACCACAGCGCCCATAAGAACAAGAGTGCCGCACCTGGGTGAAGACCTGTTCGCCCAACATACGTGCCCGGATGGGCAGCCCTTCGTATGGCCCCAGGAATACATCCAGCTGGAGCTGCAAAAAGCAAGGGCCATGTGCGAACCCCTGATCCCGGCTCCAAAGCCCGTAAAGAGGATCTCGCCCCCGCTAGAAGAGACCCAGTTTGAGTGGGACCCCACCGGAGAAGATCTCATGGGGTTCACTCAGGAGACTCGGGCAGCCGCAGCGGAGCGTGCGGAGTGCTGCCGCCAGCAGCTCGAGGTCTTTGAGAGGGAGCGGAGAGAGAGGCGGGTCCGGGAACAGCAAGCCCAAATAAGGAGCGCGGAGCAGAAGAGCCGGACCAGGAGAGACCCCCGTGCAGCGCATGGTCCCCGCACCATCGGGACTGTGATAAAGTTTAATCTGCAGCATGGGTGGGGTTTCATCAGGGATCACCGCACCCCAGGCGACGTCTTCGTGACCAGGAGAGACGTTGAGTCCCACCTACCGGAGGGACACAGAGGTCGTGACCTGTATATAGGGGACGAGGTCACCTTCACCCGGTACAAGTGTGCCAAAGGACCCTACGCCCTCCATGTGCATCGCCTGACGGAGGAGGAGCTGCGGTGTGAGGAGGAGCAAGAGGACCCGGACGGGTCTGAAACTGAAACTGTCCACAAAGAAAGAGCAGGAGGACGCCGTCGTTGAGTACGGTAGAGAAGAGACTGTAAATAGTTACCCGTCGGGGTACCAAAAACTGTTGCTGCTATTATAGTCCCCGTTGGGACCAGCGAATTGAACTGTTAACCCGTGTATCCCCTATCCATTACCAGGCTGAGGACTGTGAACAGCCATTCTTATTATCCTTATACCTGGCCGAGGACTGAGAGCGGCCATATCCCCTTTGTATATAGTTGCGCTTCCTAAAGCGCCCCCTACCGGTTTTATAGGAAAACCATTTTCTTAAAGAAACTGTCGCACTTTACCCGGTCACAAGTAGTCGTGGCCGGAGGAACAAGAATGTTTCTAATGAAAAGTTTTTATGAAAAGTTTTATATGATGTTTATATGTTTATGTTTTAAAAAAAAAAAAAATTTTGTATGTTTTTGAATGTTTTTATATCTTACAGCCCGAGGGCGTGCTGTGATTTACCAGGGGGGAATATAGCACCCTGAGGATTCGGCTGCTACAGGGGTATTGCACCTCAACCCAGAGGTGTGATATTCCACTCCCGGGTAAGGATGGAGTGTGGAACTGAGCTCAGTAGGCTGCATGCACTACACACATCCCATTTCCGGAGGGCAGACCAACGGTACTCCCACTTAGAAATGTGCAGGTACGACCGAGTCTGTCCTTGGCTGGAGTGGGAGGGGGGTGGAACATCCCAGTAGTGTAGGGGCAGATAGGGGGAGCAGCCTGGGTAAAGTTAGGAGCTCATTGGGTGCTGGTCACCTGAGCTCACACATAGAGGGAGTATATAAGGTGGGAACCATCTTAGATCAGGGTCAGTCAGTCAGCCACAGTCAGTCAGTCAGACAGTCTGTCAGAAAGCCTGAGAAGCAGAGCAGAGGAGAAGGAAGAGGGACCCAGAGGCGCAGAAGAGGGGACCCCAAGAGCCCACAAGAGAACTAATAGGGTGAAGGGTCGGCAACAGGGTACCGGATCCCAAGCTGGTGGAGGCCACAGCACTAATCCTCAGCCAGAGACCGGAGGTCGTGGGCAGGATCTGCCACGACCACCCACTAAATCCACCCGGAAGGCAGACCAAGAATAGGGTCAGGGAACCCAGAGACAAGGGTTACCAACAGAAGGCCCGAGGGAGCCGGACTTAGGTGGATCCCTGGTGGGGACGGCCAGAAGAAGGGAGAGTCAGTAAGGAGCTCAGGACCACACTCCGGAGTTCCCCGGGAGTTGACCGAGTCCAGGACCTGGTGGACGCAGCACGGCTCGGGTGGTCACTGCTGTACACAGTGACCCGAGCAACACCAGAAAGTAAAACCCTGGAACTGCATTTAATGCCTCTGAGTCTCTTTGCTGCACCTTCACACCCACCATCCTCCACGGCTGACCCCCTGAGGCTATACCCCTCCCGTTGGGGGTTATACTACCGAAGCTGCACAAACACCATCAGCCTCAGCGGACCCTGCTGCAGCGGCGGCCGTAGTGACCGCAAATCAACGGGTAGCGTAGTCGACACAAAAAGAACTTTGATAACATCTGTAGGACTGCCACACACTGAGCTTGACACCCTGGGCACGGACCGGGTCACAGCCACTCGGAGACTACAACCCCCATCTGATCCGGCTCCGGGTATCCCCCAAACAACACTGGCCCAGGGGGTGCGTCACCCCCACAGTGTAATGCCCCCATTATGCCCCTTATGCAGGATGTATGATGCCCCCACACAATGTAATGCCCCCATTATGCCCCTTATGCAGGATGTATGATGCCCTCGCACAGTGTAATGCCCCCATTATGCCCCTTATGCAGGAAGTATGATGCCCCCGCACAGTGTAATGCCCCATTATGCCCCTTATGCAGGATGTATGATGCCCCCATTATGCCCCTTATGCAGTATGTATGATGCCCCCACAGTGTAATGCCCCCATTATGCCCCTTATGCAGGATGTATGATGCCCTCACACAGTGTAATGGCCGCATTATGCCCCTTATGCAGGATGTATGATGCCCTCACACAGTGTAATGCCCCCATTATGCCCCTTATGCAGGATGTATGATGCCCCCACACAGTGTAATGCCCTATTATGCCCCTTATGCAGGATGTATGATGCCCCCACAGTGTAATGCCCCCATTATGCCCCTTATGCAGGATGTAGGATGCCCCCACACAGTGTAATGCCCCCATTATGCCCCTTATGCAGGATGTATGATGCCCCACACAGTGTAATGCCCCCATTATGTCCCTTATACACGATGTGTGATGCCCCCCACACAGTGTAATGCCCCCATTATGCCCCTTATACAGTATGTATGATGCCCCACAGTGTAATGCCCCCATTATGCCCCTTATGCAGGATGTATGATGCCCCCACACAGTGTAATGCCCCCATTATGCCCCTTATGCAGGATGTATGATGCCCCCCACACAGTGTAATGCCCCCATTATGCCCCTTATACAGGATGTATGATGCCCCCACAGTGTAATGCCCCCATTATGCCCCTTATGAAGGATGTATGATGCCCCCACAGTGTAATGCCCCCATTATGCCCCTTATGCAGTATGTATGATGCCCCCACAGTGTAATGCCCCCATTATACCCGTTATGCAGTATGTATGATGCCCCCACAGTGTAATGCCCTCATTATGCCCCTTATGCAGTATGTATGATGCCCCCCGCAGTGTAATGCCCCCATTATGCCCCTTATGCAGGATGTATGATGCCCCACACAGTGTAATGCCCCCATTATGTCCCTTATACAGGATGTATGATGCCCCCCACACAGTGTAATGCCCCCATTATGCCCCTTATACAGTATGTATGATGCCCCACAGTGTAATGCCCCCATTATGCCCCTTATGCAGGATGTATGATGCCCCCACACAGTGTAATGCCCCCATTATGCCCCTTATGCAGGATGTATGATGCCCCCCACACAGTGTAATGCCCCCATTATGCCCCTTATACAGGATGTATGATGCCCCCACAGTGTAATGCCCCCATTATGCCCCTTATGAAGGATGTATGATGCCCCCACAGTGTAATGCCCCCATTATGCCCCTTATGCAGTATGTATGATGCCCCCATTATACCCCTTATGCAGTATGTATGATGCCCCCACAGTGTAATGTCCCATTATGCCCCTTATGCAGTATGTATGATGCCCCCCACAGTGTAATGCCCCCATTATGCCCCTTATGCAGGATGTATGATGCCCCACACAGTGTAATGCCCCCATTATGTCCCTTATACAGTATGTATGATGCCCCCCACACAGTGTAATGCCCCCATTATGCCCCTTATACAGTATGTATGATGCCCCACAGTGTAATGCCCCCATTATGCCCCTTATGCAGGATGTATGATGCCCCCACACAGTGTAATGCCCCTTATGCAGGATGTATGATGCCCCCCACACAGTGTAATGCCCCCATTATGCCCCTTATACAGGATGTATGATGCCCCCACAGTGTAATGCCCCCATTATGCCCCTTTTGCAGGATGTATGATGCCCCCCACACAGTGTAATGCCCCCATTATGCCCCTTATGCAGGATGTATGATGCCCCCAGAGTGTAATGCCCCCATTATGCCCCTTATGCAGGATGTATGATGCCCCCACACAATGTAATGCCCCCATTATGCCCCTTATGCAGGATGTATGATGCCCTCACACAGTGTAATGCCCCCATTATGCCCCTTATACAGGAAGTATGATGCCCCCACACAGTGTAATGCCCCATTATGCCCCTTATGCAGGATGTATGATGCCCCCACAGTGTAATGCCCCCATTATGCCCCTTATGCAGTATGTATGATGCCCCCACAGTGTAATGCCCCCATTATGCCCCTTATGCAGGATGTATGATGCCCCCACACAGTGTAATGCCCCCATTATGCCCCTTATGCAGGATGTATGATGCCCCCACACAGTGTAATGCCCCCATTATGCCCCTTATGCAGGATGTATGATGCCCCCACACAGTGTAATGTCCCATTATACCCCTTATGCAGGATGTATGATGCCGCACACAGTGTAATTCCCCCATTATGCCCCTTATGTAGGATGTATGACGCCCCCACACAGTGTATTGTTCCCATAGTACCGCCATCCCCCCACACAGTGTAATGCCCCCATTATGCCCCTTATACAGGATGTATGATGCCCCCACAGTGTAATGCCCCCATTATGCCCCTTTTGCAGGATGTATGATGCCCCCCACACAGTGTAATGCCCCCATTATGCCCCTTATGCAGGATGTATGATGCCCCCAGAGTGTAATGCCCCCATTATGCCCCTTATGCAGGATGTATGATGCCCCCACACAATGTAATGCCCCCATTATGCCCCTTATGCAGGATGTATGATGCCCTCACACAGTGTAATGCCCCCATTATGCCCCTTATACAGGAAGTATGATGCCCCCACACAGTGTAATGCCCCATTATGCCCCTTATGCAGGATGTATGATGCCCCCACAGTGTAATGCCCCCATTATGCCCCTTATGCAGTATGTATGATGCCCCCACAGTGTAATGCCCCCATTATGCCCCTTATGCAGGATGTATGATGCCCCCACACAGTGTAATGCCCCCATTATGCCCCTTATGCAGGATGTATGATGCCCCCACACAGTGTAATGCCCCCATTATGCCCCTTATGCAGGATGTATGATGCCCCCACACAGTGTAATGTCCCATTATACCCCTTATGCAGGATGTATGATGCCCCACACAGTGTAATTCCCCCATTATGCCCCTTATGTAGGATGTATGACGCCCCCACACAGTGTATTGTTCCCATAGTACCGCCATCCCCCCACACAGTATAATCAGAGGCATAACTATGATGGGACCTGTTGCTTGTTGATTTTGACCACCACCCATCCTGATATATACAGTGGGTACGGAAAGTATTCAGACCCCTTTACATTTTTCACTTTTTTTTTCATTGCAGCCATTTGGTAACTTCTAAAAAGGTCATTTTTTCTCATTAAAGTACACTCTGCACCCCATCTTGACTGAAAAAAAAACAAATGTAGAAGTTTTTTCAAATTTATTAAAAAAGAAAAACTGAAATATCTCATGGTCATAAGTATTCAGACCCTTTGCTCAGACACTCATATTTTAGTCCCATGCTGTCCATTTCCTTGTGATCCTCCTTGAGATGGTTCTACTCCTTAATTGGAGTCCAGCTGTGTTTAATTAAACTGATAGGACTTGATTTGGAAAGGCACACACATGTCTATATAAGACCTCACAGCTCACAGTGCATGTCAGACCAGATGAGAATCATGAGCTCAAAGGAACTACCCAAGGAGCTCAGAGACAGAATTGTGGCAAGGCACAGATCTGGCCAAGGTTACAAAAGAATTTCTGTAGTACTCAAGGTTCCCAAGAGCACAGTGGCATCCATATTCCTTAAATGGAAGAAGTTTAGGACCACCAGAAGTCTTCCTAGACATGGCTGTCCAGCCAAACTGAGGAATCGTGAGAGAAGAACCTTGGTGAGCGAGGTAAAGAGGAACCCCAAGATCACTTGGCTGAGCTCCAGAGATGCAGTAGGGAGATGGAAGAAAGTTCCACAAAGTCAACTATCACTGCAGCTCTCCACCAGTCGGGCTTTTATGGCTGAGTGGCCCGACGGAGGCCTCTCCGCAGTGCAAAACATATGAAAGCCAGCATAGAGTTTGAACAAAAACACATGAAGGACTCCCAGACTATGAGAAATAAGATTCTCTGGTCTGATGAGACGAAGATAGAATTATCATCAAAAAGTTCTAAGCGGTATGTGTGGCGAAAACCAGGCACTGCTCATCACCTGCCTAATACAATCCCAACTGTGAAACATGGTGGTGGCAGCATCATGCTATGGGGGTGTTTTTCAGCTGCACGGACAGGATGACTGCTTGCAATTGAAGGAAACATGAATGCGGCCAAGTACATATTCTGGATGAATACTTCTTCCAGAGTGCTTTGGACCTCAGACTTGGCTGAAGGTTCAACTTCCAACAAGACAATGACCCCAAGCACACAGCTAAAATAACAAAGGAGTGGCTTCAGAACAACTCTGTGACCATTCTTGACTGGCCCAGCCAGAGCCCTGACCTAAGCCCAATTGAGCATCTCTGGAGAGACCTGAAAATGGCTGTCCACCAACGTTCACCATCCAACCTGACGGAAGTGGAGAGGATCTGCATGGAAGAATGGCAGAGGATCCCCAAATCCAGGTGTGAAAAACTTGTTGCATCATTCCCAAGAAGACTCATGGCTGTACTAGCTCAAAAGGGGGCTTCTACTCAATACTGAGCAAAGGGTCTGAATACTTATGACCATGTGATATTTCAGTTTTTCTTTTTTATTAAATTTGCAAAAGTTTCTACATTTCTGTTTTTTTTTCAGTCAAGATGGGGTGCAGAGTGTACTTTAACCCCTTAAAAGCCCAGGGCGTACTAATACGCACCTGCCCCCTGGGCTTTCAGAGCCAGGTACGTATTAGTGCGCCCTGTTGATTTTGCCCGCACATAGGCTGTGCGGGCGTGATCGCCGTCGGGTGTCAGCTGATTGTCACAGCTGACACCCGGTGCTATGTGCCTGGCACATTAACCCATGCAATGTACGATCAAAGTCGATTGGGGAGGTGATCGCCCATACTCACCTCTCCTGCCGGCGTCCAACACTGTCTGCCGCGGCTTCCCGGATGTTGCCATGTCATAAAAACATCCGGGTCACCAGACAGCAGGAGGATACTTTGGTCATATGCAGTGCACGACCAAAGTATCTTCTGCATCTGCAGCACTGACAGCCTGTATAGCACAGGGATGGTGCTCCATCCCTATGCTATACAGGTGATCAGAGTGAAAAAAGTCCTATTGTGGGAAAAAGTCTAAAAGTAAAAAAAAAATTGTTAAAAAATGAAAAAAAAAATTGTAAAAATATTTAAAAAAAAAAAATCAAAAAAATAATCCACCAAAAATAAAAATATAATGTACCCATCAATAAATATTATTATGAAAAAAAAACAACAAAACAATAAAAGTACACATATTTGGTATCGCTGCGTCCGGAACGACCTGACCTATAAAACTGTCCCACTAGTTAACCCCTTTAGTGAACACGGTAAAAAAAAAACTAAGCAGAAACCAATGCTTTATCATCATACCGCAAAAACAAAAAATGGAATAACACACGATCAAAAAGACGAATATAAATAAAAATGGTACCGCTGAAAACGTCATCTTGTCCCACAAAAAAGCAAGCCGCCATACAGCTCAATCAGCCGAAAAATAAAAAAGTTATAGCTCTCAGAATAAAGCGATGCAAAAAAAAAAATTCTATAAAATAGCTTTTATTGTGTAAAAGCGCCAAAACATAGAAAAACTATATAAATGTGGTACCGCTGTAAACGTACTGACCTGAAGAATAAAGCTGCCTTATCAATTTTACCACACGCGGAACGGCATAAAAAAATTGTAAAAAAAAAAAAAACATTTCCTGAATTGTTGTTTTTTGTTTATTCTGCCTCCCAAAAATCGGAATAGAAAGCAATGTCACGTGCCTGAAAATGATACCAATAAATACGTCAACTCATCCCGCAAAAAACAAGCTGTCACATGACTCTGTCGGCCAAAATATAGAAAAATTATAGCTCTCAAAATATGGCGATGCAAAAGCTAGATTTTACTAAAAAATGCGTCTTTTAGTGAGTGACAGCTGTCAATCATAAAAACCCGATATGATTCTAGTATCGCTGCAATCGCACCGACCCGAAGAATAAAGTCGTCTAATCACTTATACCGCACGAGGAACGGCGCAAAAAACAAACTCTAGGGTTAGGGTTGGGGTTGTATTAGGGTTGGGGGTAAGGTTGGGATATTTAAAAAAAAAATAGATGACAATATGGCGACTAGTGTTGAGCGCAAGTGTTCGCTACTTGAGTTTGCATCGGGTGCTCGGATATGCACATTGCGGGGATTGCTTGCCACATCTAAGCAACAGCTCTGGGAGGGTATTCTGTCCTCATGCAAAACAATTGAAGCAGAAACCATCCAAAACCTGACAAATTCAATGGACGAGAGAGTTCAGAAGCTCCTTTCCAACAAGGGGTCCTATGTGAAAATGTAACATCACCTAGAATAAAGTTTTGAGTTGAAAACTGTTGGATTTCAGTTTGTAATAACCTGCTAATGCTTATAATTTCAAAAATGACCATTTTTTTGTTCTTTATTAAAATGAAAAGGTTGAAAACTCTGCTGTGCATAATAATTTGGAACATGCATTTTGAGTGCAGTTTGAGTTTTTTTTTTTTTTTTAAATATACTGTTATCATAGGCAATTTGTACAAAAACCTTTCAATTGTACTCTAATAGTTATTTGACTGGAAAATTACAATGACTGCAATTCATATAGGTAATTTGGGAAAATCTGAGAAAATATTATTTGCATAATAATTTGGAACACAGTGTAATGCACAGCCCATGGTCCGTACATGTAGTATAATGCACAGCCCATGGTCCGTACATGTAGTATAATGCACAGCCCATGGTCCGTACATGTAGTATAATGTGCAGCCCATAGTCCGTACATGTAGTGTAATGCACAGCCCATAGTCCGTACATGTAGTGTAATGCACAGCCCATAGTCCGTACATGTAGTGTAATGTGCAGCCCATGGTCCGTACATGTAGTATAATGTGCAGCCCATAGTCCGTACATGTAGTATAATGCGCAGCCCATGGTCCGTACATGTAGTATAATGCACAGCCCATGGTCCGTACATGTAGTATAATGCACAGCCTATGGGCCGTACATGTAGTATAATGCGCAGCCCATAGTCCGTACATGTAGTGTAATGCACAGCCCATAGTCCGTACATGTAGTGTAATGCACAGCCCATAGTCCGTACATGTAGTGTAATGCACAGCCCATGGTCCGTACCTGTAGTGTAATGCACAGCCCATCCTCTTACATGTAGTATAATGCACAGCCCATAGTCCGTACATGTAGTATAATGCACAGCCCATAGTCCGTACATGTAGTATAATGCACAGCCCATAGTCCGTACATGTAGTGTAATGCACAGCCCATAGTCCATACATGTAGTGTAATGCACAGCCCATAGTCCATACATGTAGTATAATGCACAGCCCATAGTCCATATGTGGCACCCCAGGGGTCTGGTTTCCACAGTAATAGCAGTATTACGTCTGTGAGCAGGTGGGAGGTCTCCTGGGCAGGAATCCTGAGCATGCCACACCTCCTGCCCAGTCCTGGGAGGGGAAGAACTTCCCCTACATAAACTGGGGCTGAGGCAGGGTTAGAGAGAGGAGTTCCAGACAGAGACGGAGTCTGGTCTGGACACGCAGAAACAGGGACAGATAGACATCAGGAGCTCTGTAGGAGCCAAGGAGAAGCGCCAGGGGCTGGAGCTGTGCAGAGCTTTCCCTGGGAGAAGGTACTAAAACCGGACACAGGAGTCCGAGGCTGTGGGGACTAAGATATACCCAGCAGCAGAATCCATCCGGCAGGGGATTCCAGGTCCTCTGGCCATAAAAGCCCGGAGGCTCAGTCACAACGAAGGGACCAGCACCGCCATCCCAGAGCGGAGGCTAACAGGAGGCCCCAGGTCACCAGCCATACGGGTGAGCACCACACGGTATACCCAGGGACGTGGGCTACTTGTAACCGCCGAAAGCAGGGTAGCCAGGAAGGGTACAGACTAATGGGAAGGCCTACAACTCCACCTGGCCAGGGGAACTCCGGCTTACTCGCAGACTAACCAGGCCCCAACTACTAGCCAGTACTCCCGGGGGAATTTGCCTTGTACCATCAGTAAAGGCCCTGAACTGTACCCTCGCGTCTCCGTGCTTCCTTGTCGCACCGTTAGTGCTGGGACATCCACACCATCACACCCAACATCACCCACATCCGCTGCCCTGAGGCCATACCTCTCCCGTTGGGGGTTATATCAACATTGCTGCACACCTATACCACCGGCCTCAGCGGTCTGCCCTGCAGCGGCGGTTTCATAACCGCATTCAACGGGTGGCGTAGTCGGACACTAATACCATCATACCAATAACTGCCACTTAGTTTGACCACCCTGGGCGCGGACCGGGTCACCGCCACACGAAGACTACTACCCCCATCGGATCCGGCTCCGGGTATCCCCCGCGCGCACGCGCGCCGCACTACAGCACTGGCCCAGGGGGTGAGTCAACTTTGGCGTAGTCGGCAGGATTACGTGCCCGCAACCACCGGGTACTGCGTGCCTGAAAAAAGAGACTTTTATACTTACCTGTGGTGAAGTTTCCCGCCGTCCGGAGTCGTTTCCCGCCATCTGGAGCCGATTCCCGCCATCCGACGCCATCTTCTGCCTTCTTCCCGCCATCCGTGGAGTTTTCCCGCCATTGGACGCCATCCTGAGGGCGCCGCGCGGGAAGAAGAGGGGCGTGGACTCCGAAAGCCCGCGAGAACTGAAGCCCCTCCTCACGTCCGGACGTTGCGTAAGGTCCTGGAAGGAGCCCAGCAGACGCCGACGTCATAGGAGCGCGACGGAAGGTCCTCAACCCTGACGATCCACTGCGGAGCCGCGGCCTACGGAAGAGGATCATCGCAAGGTAGGCCACGGTCCACTAGGGGGGAGGAGGATGTCGGATACGGAGGAGAGCTTCACCGCCTCAGCCGCCGCCAGCGCCACCGCTGCTGCGGTCATGCCTTTCACCATGCCCTATATCCCGGGGGCAGCCTGGCTACCCCAGTACTCAGGGGAGTCACATACCCTAAATGACTTCAGAGAAAGGCTGGATAGCCTCTTCCAGGTGTATCCCCTCACGGAGGCGCAATAAGTGAGCATCCTGGTGGCCCAATTAATCGGGGCAGCCCAAAGGGAGGTAAAGTCCTGGCCACCTGGGAGGAAGAGGACTGTCAGAGACATACTAACCCGGCTGAAAGACACATTTGACACCCGCACCTCAGCCGAAATAAAACTAAGATTTTATGGGTGCAAACAATGGGCACATGAGAGTATAAGAGACTATGCTCTAAACCTACAAGAGGCCCTGAGAGCCATTAAGCAGGCAGACCCTGACAGCGTGGGAAACGAAGATAAGCTGTTGACTGAACAATTCATTGAGGGTCTACTGTGCAATGCCCACCGAACCCAGTTGCGGGCAATGGCCTTACAGGACCCTGACCTGGACTTTGCAAAGTTCAAGGACAGAGCCATCCGGGTGCTCCGAGAACCGGCACCAGGTGGCGCTGTGACCCACAGGCGCCCTGCTATCACTTATCACCAGGAGACGGCGCCCTTGTCTGCAGGGCCTGTGGGAGCTGATGCGCAGGCTTTAAACAGTGACCCGGCTACAGACCTGCACCATCAGGTCCAAGAGCTAACTAAAAGCGTTGCCGCGCTAACGCGAACCTTGCAGTCTTTACAGGTTTCTACTGCAGGGAAGATCGAGCTGGCATCCGGACCGGAGGACATCCCGTGGCGCCGAACAAGGAGGACCCCACCGGCCAGAGGAAGACCCAGCGATCGATACAACGAGGACGGACGACCTATTTGCCGCCGCTGCAATCAACCCGGACATGTGGCAAGGTACTGTCATTTAAACGGGCACAACCTGGGGTAGAGGGCCAACCCCCAGGCATAAGACCATCAGGCCCATCAAACTGGCGTGATAAATACATAGGGGGGACGTCCAATCTTGCCTGTGGTACTGGATGGCATTCCTATGAGTGCCCTACTAGACACTGGGTCACAGGTCACCACCATCCCGTACGTGCTCTTCAAGCAGTACTGGAATGATTCGGACATAACCCGCTACCCAGACGACGACCTGAGTATCATCGCCAGCAATGGTCAGCCCGTGCCGCAGGTGGGATTCAAGGAGGTGACCATTAAAATCGGTAAAGTCGAACTGGCGGCACAAGGACTGATTATAGTGGACATAGACCGTCATGAGAGTCACCCTAGAATCACCCTGGGAACCAATGTAATTGAAAATTGTCTTGCAGAGGTGATTCTCATTTTACAGCAGGTTGCCAAGAACGCCAGTTCCGGCCAGCAGCGTGTGCTCCAAAAAGAGATCCGGGCACTGATGAAGCGGCAACAGGTGGAACTATCTGGTGGTGAGATAGGTAGCGTGAGAATGTGTGACCCGTTCCCTATTGCCATGCCCCCAAAAAGTGAGATGATGATTTGGTGCCGGGCAGCTATTGGTCTAAGAGGTAGAGACTACCAAGCAATGGTAGAACCCGTCTACTCAGACAGTAGGCCCACCATTTTGACAGCACGGGGGGTGGTCGATGTACGCCATGGGAGGGTGCCCGTTCGCATCATAAATATCGGTGAGAGAGAAGTACACCTGCCCCGGTATGCCACGCTAGCTAAATTGTTCACCATAAACCAGAATTCTGTACAGGCCGTGGAACCCTTGCCTCCATCTCAACCAGAGGAAGGTAACGGCTCTAAGAAACCAGTGGAGGACTGGTGTCAGCAACTACATCTGGGTACTGACTCCACTCCCTCACACCAGAAACAAGGAGTCTATCGGGTGGTTCAAGAGTACGAGAGAGTGTTTAGTAAACACCCGTTAGACTTCGGGCGAGTCAAGGGGGTAGAACACCACATCCCCACGGGAGACCATCCTCCCATAAAGGAGAGATACCGACCCGTACCCCCTGCACACTACCAACACGCCAAGGGGATGCTTAGAGACATGAAGGAGGCTGGGGTAATCAGGGACAGCTGTAGCCCCTGGGCAGCTCCACTAGTCTTAGTGAAAAAGAAGGACAACACTATGAGAATGTGTGTAGACTACAGGAAGGTCAACCGTATCACACACAAAGATGCGTACCCGTTACCAAGGATAGAAGAGTCCTTAGCTGCATTAAAATCTGCTAACTTCTTCTCTACTTTGGATCTCACTAGCGGGTACTGGCAGGTTCCTGTAGCAGAGGCAGACCGGGAGAAGACCGCATTCACCACCCCGATGGGTCTCAGCGAATTTAACTGTATGCCGTTCGGGCTCTGCAACGCACCAGGAACCTTCCAACGGTTGATGGAATGCTGTCTGGGACACCGGAACTTCGAGACGGTCCTGTTATACCTGGACGATGTCATCGTCTATTCCAAGACCTACGAGGACCACCTGAAACACCTGGCAGAAGTGTTCGAAGCTCTGGCAAACTACGGCCTAAAGGTGAAACCCTCCAAGTGTCACCTCCTGAAACCAAAGGTGCAATACCTGGGACACGTGGTGAGTGCTGACGGAGTGGCTCCTGACCCTGATAAGATCACCGTGATTAAGGACTGGCCAAGACCCTCCAGCATAAAGGAAGTGCGGCAGTTCCTCGGGTTGGTAGGCTACTACCGAAGATTCATTCCCGGTTTCACCAAAATGGCAGCCCCTATGCAGGACCTCCTGATAGGTCAATCTCGAAAAGCCAAAAACCAGAAGCCGCCCTTCAGGTGGGAAAAGCTGGAAGAGGAGTCCTTTTGCCAGCTGAAGATGGCCCTCACGGGGGATGAAATCCTGGCATATCCAGACTACAGCCAGCCCTTTATCCTCCACACGGACGCAAGTAACATCGGGCTAGGAGCCGTGCTGTCCCAGATCCAGCAAGGAAAAGAACGAGTAATCGCTTACGCTAGCCGAAAGCTACGACCCACCGAGAGGAACCCTGAGAATTATAGCTCATTCAAGCTGGAGTTCCTGGCAGTAGTGTGGGCAGTGACCGAACGTTTCAAGCATTACCTTGCCTCCTCCAAATTCATCGTGTACACGGATAACAACCCGTTGACACACCTGGACACTGCAAGGCTCGGTGCTCTGGAACAGAGATGGATGGCTTGCCTGTCCAACTTTGAATTCACCATCAAATACCGGGCAGGACGCTCAAATGCCAACGCGGATGCCCTGTCTAAAATGCCGAACTTACCGGACGTAGGGGAAGATCCAGAAGATCTGGAAGAAGTTGAGCTCCCTGCGTTCCACCGCCATGGGATTACCCTGTATTCCCACCGGGTGAAGGACAGGCGCTCCGCGACGTTCAATCCCTTGCCCCACTACAACTGGGCGGAGACGCAAGACAGTGATCCTGCAGTCCGTCTGGTGAAGGAAATGCTGACCCAAGCCGATGCCAGTCTGGACCCAGACGCCCCAGAGGAGACTAAGCAACTGTGGAAGGAGAAAAGTAGGCTGTTCCTCTACAGGGAGAAGTTGTGCCGGAGAATGGTTAACTCTCGAACACATGAGTTGACCTGGCAGGTAGTGGTCCCCAGACGAGACACGGCTATGATTCTGGAGGCGTACCACAACGGAGCAGGACATTTCGGGTGGAAGAAGCTGGAGTTCTTATTGTGTGAACGGTTCTACTGGGTAGGCATGAGAGGAGCCATCGAGAGGTGGTGCAGAGACTGTGGACCGTGCCACCTAAGAAGGAAGGACCGTGCCAGCCAGAAGACTCCCTTGCAGCCCATCATCACCCGACAGCCACTGGAACTGGTAGCCCTGGACCATGTGAAACTGGCTCCAAGCAGATCTGGGTATGTCTACGCCCTCACAATCGTAGATCATTACTCCCGGTTCCTGGTGGTGGTCCCGGTCAAGGACTTAACGGCTCAAACAGCAGCTAGAGCCTTCCAGCAGCACTTCTGCCGTCCACACGGGTACCCGGACCAAGTGCTGACAGACCAAGGGCCAGCCTTCGAAGCGGAAGTCTTCCAGGAGTTCTGCAACCTGTATGGCTGCACGAAGATAAGAACAACGCCCTATCACCCACAAACTAATGGACTCTGCGAGAAGATGAACCAGGTGGTGATAGACCTCCTGAAAACATTGCCCCTGGAAGAACGCAGTCTGTGGCCTGAGAAGCTGCCTGATCTGGTGGACCTATACAACCACATCCCTGTAGGTTCTACCAACTGTACCCCGGCTTACCTAATGAGAGCGAGGCCTGGTAAGCTGCCTATCGACCTGGATATGGGAGTCCTGACGCCCGAGGACACCTCGCCAGAGGCAGACTGGGATACAGGATGGCAGCAGCAGTATCGGAAAGTGCAGGAGAGCGTGGAGCGAAGTCTGTCTCAAGCTAGAGAAAGGCAAGAGAAGGCTTATAATCAGTATGCTCCCGCTGTTCCCCTGGTACCTGGAGAGCAGGTCTTGAAGAGGAAAAGACGGCTCCACAAGTTGGACGACCAGTGGGAGAAGGACCCGTACACCGTACTGCCATCAAGCCATGAGAACCCAAAGATTTGCGTGATCAGTAAGGATGGAGGAGAAACCACAGCCGTTGTCTCCAGAGACCACCTGAAGAAGTGTCCCGAGCAGCTGCAAAACCCTGAAGAAGAAGATCAAGAAAACCCTCGACCCGCAGAGGAAAGGGAAGAAATGATCAGGACTGTACTCGGAGACTTCCCCCGGTCTTGGACACAAGTAAACGGTGCTGTCGTGGTACCCGTCCTCACCTTTCTCCAGCCAGCCCCGCAAGTGCCTACAGAAGAACCAGTAGAGCTGGAAGAGCAGCCGGCCCAAGAGGCAGAAGAGTCCACACCAGCAGTACAGGAGGATCAACCCTCTGCTAGTAGTGAGCCTGCCGTGCCCCTAGTGAGCCAAAGAGTGCGCAGAAAGCTGCCCAGTCTGCCCATAACACCTCCTACACCCTGTAGTGCAGGACCAGTTAGTGAGCTCCGTAGGTCCACTTGGGTTACCAGAGGCCAGTTGCCCGTACGTTGGAGAATCTAAGTTGGCTAGTTGCTTTAACTATTTTATGTTTACCTGTTTTTGTTGTAGCCGTTGCTAATTATGTTTTTCAGTTACAGATTTCTTTATATGGACTGACAGGTTATGGACAGTGAGTAACCGGAACTCTGTTGTAAATATGTTTGGAGCGTGACCCAGGAATGGACTAAAGACTGTTGGGGACTTGGGGCGGGACAGACCCCTACCTGGTTACGGCTCCCTGTTCTTTGGTGAAATGGACACCCTTATTGCTTCCCGGTTACGGACACGCCGTGACCATCTCATGTATTTAATTGTTATTGTTTATACCCTGTTATGTTTAGTCCGGGAGTACTAAATTTCACTAGGGGGGAATGTGGCACCCGACGGGTCTGGTTTCCACAGTAATAGCAGTATTACGTCTGTGAGCAGGTGGGAGGTCTCCTGGGCAGGAATCCTGAGCATGCCACACCTCCTGCCCAGTCCTGGGAGGGGAAGAACTTCCCCTACATAAACTGGGGCTGAGGCAGGGTTAGAGAGAGGAGTTCCAGACAGAGACGGAGTCTGGTCTGGACACGCAGAAACAGGGACAGATAGACATCAGGAGCTCTGTAGGAGCTAAGGAGAAGCGCCAGGGGCTGGAGCTGTGCAGAGCTCGCCCTGGGAGAAGGTACTAAAACCGGACACAGGAGTCCGAGGCTGTGGGGACTAAGATATACCCAGCAGCAGAATCCATCCGGCAGGGGATTCCAGGTCCTCTGGCCATAAAAGCCCGGAGGCTCAGTCACAACGAAGGGACCAGCACCGCCATCCCAGAGCGGAGGCTAACAGGAGGCCCCAGGTCACCAGCCATACGGGTGAGCACCACACGGTATACCCAGGGACGTGGGCTACTTGTAACCGCCGAAAGCAGGGTAGCCAGGAAGGGTACAGACTAATGGGAAGGCCTACAACTCCACCTGGCCAGGGGAACTCCGGCTTACTCGCAGACTAACCAGGCCCCAACTACTAGCCAGTACTCCCGGGGGAATTTGCCTTGTACCATCAGTAAAGGCCCTGAACTGTACCCTCGCGTCTCCGTGCTTCCTTGTCGCACCGTTAGTGCTGGGACATCCACACCATCACACCCAACATCACCCACATCCGCTGCCCTGAGGCCATACCTCTCCCGTTGGGGGTTATATCAACATTGCTGCACACCTATACCACCGGCCTCAGCGGTCTGCCCTGCAGCGGCGGTTTCATAACCGCATTCAACGGGTGGCGTAGTCGGACACTAATACCATCATACCAATAACTGCCACTTAGTTTGACCACCCTGGGCGCGGACCGGGTCACCGCCACACGAAGACTACTACCCCCATCGGATCCGGCTCCGGGTATCCCCCGCGCGCACGCGCGCCGCACTACAGCACTGGCCCAGGGGGTGAGTCACATACATGTAGTGTAATGCACAGCCCATCCTCTTACATGTAGTATAATGCACAGCCCATAGTCCGTACATGTAGTATAATGCACAGCCCATAGTCCGTACATGTAGTATAATGCACAGCCCATAGTCCATACATGTAGTATAATGCACAGCCCATAGTCCGTACATGTAATATAATGCACAGCCCATCCTCTTACATGTAGTATAATGCACAGCCCATAGTCCGTACATGTAGTATAATGCACAGCCCATAGTCCGTACATGTAGTATAATGCACAGCCCATAGTCCGTACATGTAGTGTAATGCACAGCCCATAGTCCATACATGTAGTATAATGCACAGCCCATAGTCCGTACATGTAGTGTAATGCACAGCCCATGGTCCGTACATGTAGTGTAATGCACAGCCCATAGTCCGTACATGTAGTATAATGCACAGCCCATAGTCCATACATGTAGTATAATGCACAGCCCATAGTCCGTACATGTAGTATAATGCACAGCCCATAGTCCGTACATGTAGTATAATGCACAGTCCATAGTCCGTACATGTAGTGTAATGCACAGCCCATAGTCCGTACATGTAGTATAATGCGCAGCCCATAGTCCGTACATGTAGTGTAATGCACAGCCCATAGTCCGTACATATAGTATAATGCACAGTCCATAGTCCACACATGTAGTATAATGCGCAGCCCATAGTCCACACATGTAGTATAATGCGCAGCCCATAGTCCACACATGTAGTATAATGCACAGCCCATAGTCCGTACATGTAGTATAATGCACAGCCCATAGTCCGTACATGTAGTATAATGCGCAGCCCATAGTCCGTACATGTAGTATAATGCGCAGCCCATAGTCCGTACATGTAGTATAATGCGCAGCCCATGGTCCGTACATGTAGTGTAATGCGCAGCCCATAGTCCGTACATGTAGTATAATGCACAGCCCATAGTCCGTACATGTAGTATAATGCGCAGCCCATAGTCCGTACATGTAGTATAATGCGCAGCCCATAGTCCGTACATGTAGTATAATGCGCAGCCCATAGTCCGTACATGTAGTATAATGCGCAGCCCATAGTCCGTACATGTAGTATAATGCACAGTCCATAGTCCGTACATGTAGTGTAATGCACAGCCCATAGTCCGTACATGTAGTATAATGCGCAGCCCATAGTCCGTACATGTAGTATAATGCGCAGCCCATAGTCCGTACATGTAGTATAATGCGCAGCCCATAGTCCGTACATGTAGTGTAATGCACAGCCCATAGTCCGTACATATAGTATAATGCACAGTCCATAGTCCGTACATGTAGTGTAATGCACAGCCCATAGTCCGTACATGTAGTATAATGCACAGCCCATAGTCCGTACATGTAGTATAATGCGCAGCCCATAGTCCGTACATGTAGTATAATGCGCAGCCCATAGTCCGTACATGTAGTATAATGCGCAGCCCATAGTCCGTACATGTAGTATAATGCGCAGCCCATAGTCCGTACATGTAGTATAATGCACAGTCCATAGTCCGTACATGTAGTGTAATGCACAGCCCATAGTCCGTACATGTAGTATAATGCACAGCCCATAGTCCGTACATATAGTATAATGCACAGCCCATAGTCCGTACATATAGTATAATGCACAGCCCATAGTCCGTACATGTAGTATAATGCACAGTCCATAGTCCGTACATGTAGTATAATGCACAGCCCATAGTCCGTACATGTAGTATAATGCACAGCCCATAGTCCGTACATGTAGTATAATGCACAGCCCATAGTCCGTACATGTAGTATAATGCACAGCCCATAGTCCGTACATGTAGTATAATGCACAGCCCATAGTCCGTACATGTAGTATAATGCACAGCCCATAGTCCGTACATGTAGTATAATGCACAGTCCATAGTCCGTACATGTAGTATAATGCACAGCCCATAGTCCGTACATGTAGTATAATGCACAGCCCATAGTCCGTACATATAGTATAATGCACAGCCCATAGTCCGTACATATAGTATAATGCACAGCCCATAGTCCGTACATGTAGTATAATGCACAGCCCATAGTCCGTACATGTAGTATAATGCACAGCCCATAGTCCGTACATGTAGTATAATGCACAGTCCATAGTCTGTACATGTAGTATAATGCACAGTCCATAGTCCGTACATGTAGTATAATGCACAGCCCATGGGCCGTACATGTAGTATAATGCACAGCCCATAGTCCGTACATGTAGTGTAATGCACAGCCCATAGTCCGTACATGTAGCGTAATGCACAGCCCATAGTCCGTACATGTAGTATAATGCACAGCCCATAGTCCGTACATGTAGTATAATGCACAGCCCATAGTCCGTACATGTAGTATAATGCACAGCCCATAGTCCGTACATGTAGTGTAATGCACAGCCCATAGTCCGTACATGTAGTGTAATGCACAGCCCATAGTCCGTACATGTAGTGTAATGCACAGCCCATAGTCCGTACATGTAGTGTAATGCACAGCCCATAGTCCGTACATGTAGTATAATGCACAGCCCATAGTCCGTACATGTAGTATAATGCACAGCCCATAGTCCGTACATGTAGTATAATGCACAGTCCATAGTCCGTACATGTAGTATAATGCACAGCCCATGGGCCGTACATGTGGTATAATGCACAGCCCATAGTCCGTACATGTAGTGTAATGCACAGCCCATAGTCCGTACATGTAGCGTAATGCACAGCCCATAGTCCGTACATGTAGTGTAATGCACAGCCCATAGTCCGTACATGTAGTGTAATGCACAGCCCATAGTCCGTACATGTAGTGTAATGCACAGCCCATAGTCCGTACATGTAGTATAATGCACAGCCCATAGTTTGTACATGTAGTATAATGCACAGCCCATAGTCCGTACATGTAGTATAATGCACAGCCCATAGTCCGTACATGTAGTGTAATGCACAGCCCATAGTCCATACATGTAGTATAATGCACAGCCCATAGTCCGTACATGTAGTATAATGCACAGCTCATCCTCTTACATGTAGTATAATGCACAGCCCATAGTCCGTACATGTAGTATAATGCGCAGCCCATAGTCCGTACATGTAGCGTAATGCACAGCCCATAGTCCGTACATGTAGTGTAATGCACAGCCCATAGTCCGTACATGTAGTGTAATGCACAGCCCATAGTCCGTACATGTAGTGTAATGCACAGCCCATAGTCCGTACATGTAGTGTAATGCACAGCCCATAGTCCGTACATGTAGTATAATGCACAGCCCATAGTTTGTACATGTAGTATAATGCACAGCCCATAGTCCGTACATGTAGTATAATGCACAGCCCATAGTCCGTACATGTAGTATAATGCACAGCCCATAGTCCGTACATGTAGTATAATGCACAGCTCATCCTCTTACATGTAGTATAATGCACAGCCCATAGTCCGTACATGTAGTGTAATACACAGCCCATCCTCTTACATGTAGTATAATGCACAGCCCATAGTCCGTACATGTAGTATAATGCACAGTCCATAGTCCGTATATGTAGTATAATGCACAGCCCATAGTCCATACATGTAGTATAATGCACAGCCCATAGTCCGTACATGTAGTATAATGCACAGCCCATAGTCCGTACATGTAGTATAATGCACAGCCCATAGTCCGTACATGTAGTATAATGCACAGTCCATAGTCCGTATATGTAGTATAATGCACAGCCCATAGTCCATACATGTAGTATAATGCACAGCCCATAGTCCGTACATGTAGTATAATGCACAGCCCATAGTCCGTACATGTAGTATAATGCACAGCCCATAGTCCGTACATGTAGTATAATGCACAGCCCATAGTCCGTACATGTAGTATAATGCACAGCCCACACTCTTACATGTAGTATTATGGCCAAGGGCACCGTGTACTCGCTGATTTAAAAAATACCAAAACATTATACTCGCCTTCTCTCCGCTCCCTCGCCGCGCGGTGTCTTTTTCTGGAGCTGCCGCTGACTTCAGCTGGAAGTGACAGGAGAAGATGATGTCACTTCCACGCGCCCCTAATGACGTACATGCTGATGTCAGCTGCTGGCCTCTGATTGGTCGGCAGCGTGTATTGTGGCACTTCAGCTGAATGTCAGTCCGAGAGCACACATCCAGCTGCAGCAGGGGCTGGTGGTGGCTGGGCCCGGTCACAGGAGCGACTGCGGTCATTAAGCCTCTCAATATAATGCTCTCATAGTACCTCTATTTCCCCACACTGTATAATGTTCTCACAGTACCGCCATCTTCCCACATACAGTATAATGTTCTCACAGTACCGCCATCTTCCCACATACAGTATAATGTTCCCACAGTACCGCCATCTTCCCACATACAGTATAATGTTCCCACAGTGCCGCCATCTTCCCACATACAGTATAATGTTCCCACAGTACCGCCATCTACCCACATACAGTATAATGTTCTCACAGTACCGCCATCTACCCACATACAGTATAATGTTCCCACAGTACCGCCATCTTCCCACATACAGTATAATGCTCTCACAGTACCGCCATCTTCCCACATACAGTATAATGCTCTCATAGTACCTCTATTTCCCACACTGTATAATGTTCCCACAGTACCGCCATCTTCCCACATACAGTATAATGCTCTCACAGTACCGCCATCTTCCCACATACAGTATAATGTTCCCACAGTACCGCCATCTACCCACATACAGTATAATGTTCCCACAGTACCGCCATCTACCCACATACAGTATAATGTTCTCACAGTACCGCCATCTACCCACATACAGTATAATGTTCCCACAGTACCGCCATCTTCCCACATACAGTATAATGCTCTCACAGTACCACCATCTTCCCACATACAGTATAATGTTCCCACAGTACCACCATCTACCCACATACAGTATAATGTTCTCACAGTACCGCCATCTACCCACATACAGTATAATGTTCCCACAGTACCGCCATCTTCCCACATACAGTATAATGTTCCCACAGTACCATCATCTACCCACATACAGTATAATGTTCTCACAGTACCGCCATCTTCCCACATACAGTATAATGTTCCCACAGTACCGCCATCTTCCCACATACAGTATAATGTTCTCACAGTACCGCCATCTACCCACATACAGTATAATGTTCTCACAGTACCGCCATCTTCCCACATACAGTATAATGTTCCCACAGTACCATCATCTACCCACATACAGTATAATGTTCTCACAGTACCGCCATCTACCCACATACAGTATAATGTTCTCACAGTACCGCCATCTTCCCACATACAGTATAATGTTCCCACAGTACCACCATCTACCCACATACAGTATAATGTTCTCACAGTACCGCCATCTACCCACATACAGTATAATGTTGTCACAGTCCCGCCATCTTCCCACATACAGTATAATGTTGTCACAGTCCCGCCATCTTCCCACATACAGTATAATGTTCCCACAGTACCGCCATCTTCCCACATACAGTATAATGTTCCCACAGTACCACCATCTTCCCACATACAGTATAATGTTCCCACAGTACCATCATCTACCCACATACAGTATAATGTTCTCACAGTACCGCCATCTTCCCACATACAGTATAATGTTCTCACAGTACCGCCATCTACCCACATACAGTATAATGTTCCCACAGTACCACCATCTACCCACATACAGTATAATGTTCTCACAGTACCGCCATCTACCCACATACAGTATAATGTTCTCACAGTACCGCCATCTTCCCACATACAGTATAATGTTGTCACAGTCCCGCCATCTTCCCACATACAGTATAATGTTGTCACAGTCCCGCCATCTTCCCACATACAGTATAATGTTCCCACAGTACCACCATCTTCCCACATACAGTATAATGTTCCCACAGTACCACCATCTTCCCACATACAGTATAATGTTCTCACAGTACCGCCATCTACCCACATACAGTATAATGTTCTCAGTACCGCCATCTACCCACATACAGTATAATGTTCTCACAGTACCGCCGTCTTCCCACATACAGTATAATGTTCTCACAGTACCGCAATCTTCCCACATACAGTATAATGTTCTCACAGTACCGCCGTCTTCCCACATACAGTATAATGTTCCCACAGTACCGCCATCTTCCCACATACAGTATAATGTTCCCACAGTACCGCCATCTTCCCACATACAGTATAATGTTGTCACAGTACCGCCATCTTCCCACATACAGTGTAATGTTCCCACAGTACCGCCATCTTCCCACATACAGTATAATGTTCCCACAGTACCGCCATCTACCCACATACAGTATAATGTTCCCACAGTACCGCCATCTTCCCACATACAGCATAATGTTCTCACAGTACCGCCATCTTCCCACATACAGTATAATGTTCTCACAGTACCGCCATCTACCCACATACAGTATAATGTTCTCACAGTACCGCCATCTACCCACATACAGTATAATGTTCCCACAGTGCCGCCATCTTCCCACATACAGTATAATGTTCCCACAGTACCGCCATCTTCCCACATACAGTATAATGTTCCCACAGTAGCGCCATCTACCCACATACAGTATAATGTTCCCACAGTACCGCCATCTTCCCACATACAGTATAATGTTGTCACAGTACCGCCATCTACCCACATACAGTATAATGTTCTCAGTACCGCCATCTTCCCACATACAGTATAATGTTCCCACAGTACCGCAATCTTCCCACATACAGTATAATGATCCCACAGTCCCGCCAACCCCAATTTTATTTTATGTTTTAACACTTGGTTTTCTTTTTTTAGTGTTTTTCATGTAATATATGGAAACCTACAGGAAAATGCTAAAAGAAACATAATATCCAGGAAAAAAAACACTGTACATGGAGACATTAGCATCAAATAACTCCTGTCTGTGTTCTTACAAACAAGTTCTTATAAACGAGATCTAACGTGATAAACGATTACAGCCTGGGAAAGACGGGAAACATTCATGTAGACAGTCGGTGATGATGAGGTCAGCGACGGACTCTGGCCAAATTTGTTTCTAGAGCCGTATTAGAAGATGTAGATGTCGTCCTCATCATGAAGTAGTTACTTCTCATGTCACGTGTAATGTATATGACGAGAATTAGCGTTATGGAAGATGAGTCTATAAGACACGTATTCAGCTTCAGACTCCGAGGAAGAAACTGCTTGTTGTCTGTGGCCTAAAATATATAGGTTTTATTAGTATGTCAGGGACAAAAGCAGAATGTTGTAAAATAATAAAAATACCATTGCTGCTTGGGTTTCTGGGTGATTCTTACTGAAGCAGTGGCCAACTTAGCGATTGGAAGTATGGAGGAGATGTCTAAGTCATCAATTCAACTTGTGTTCCAGTCCATAAAAGACTAGAGAATACAACATCTACACATCTACTGATATATTTCTCTTATTGTCTCCAGTAATTGTATTATTACACAGGATCTTTATGATGTTACATCGGCTCATCTTCTTCTCATTCAGGTCCCTACAATATCGCATCCTCTCAGTGAAGATCTTCTATATTAAGAGAATTTTTCTGAATCACCTATTAAGGATGGATATGGACAGAGACAAGATGGTGGAGAGGATATTCCACCTCACCCTAGAGATCCTCTTCCGGCTTACTGGAGAGGTGAGAGATTCTGATGACGTCACATTACATCATTCTTATCTATGGGAATAACAGATGGACAGAACTGGAGAGGTGAGGACTCTGGAAATGTCTGTACTGAGATTTATTAATGTGTTTCTCCATTATCAGGATTACACAGTAGTGAAGAAGACCTCTAGTGAGCGCTGTCAGGACCCTGTGTCTGAGGGATGGGGAAGACCCCTGAGCCCAATCACAAGGCCTCCACCTCACCCCCTGATACATGAGGACATCAATGACCAGAAGATCCTAGAACTAACCTACAAGATGATTGAGCTGCTGACTGGAGAGGTGACACTGCTGGGAATGCTGGGACATTATACCGCTATGAAGGGATCGGGGGATGACTGTATCATTGTATGTGTCAGGTTCCTATAAGGTGTCAGGATGTCGCTGTCTATTTCTCCATGAAGGAGTGGGAGTATTTAGAAGGTCACAAAGATCTGTACAAGGATGTCATGATGGAGGTTCCCCAGCCCCTCACATCACCAGGTAATAGACAGGACTAAATACACACAGCCTATAATTATCTTATCTAATTATGTGTAAAAAATGAATTCAGTCCCTGTATGTGTTTCCTCCAGATCTATCCAGTAAGAGGACAACACCAGAGAGATGTCCCCGTCCTCTTCTTCCACAGGACTGTAAACAAGAAGACCCCAATGTTCCTCAGGATCATCAGGTAGATGGAGAGAAGGTGTCATGAGATCTCCCCTATGATGTGTAGACGGCTGTGAAGGTCTTGTGCTCAGTCTTGTTTTATCCACCAGTATTATATGTTTTATACTAGTGTAATGAGAACGGTGGAGATGGCAGGATTAGAGCTGATCATAGATGTGACTTCTCCATCTGTCTGTGACTTTTACAATATTTGTTTCAGGGTGAAGATCAGACCCATATTAATACTACAGAGACATATGTGAGGGGTGATGAGTGGTGTAAAGAGGAGATTCTTACATATGACTACCCAGGTGAGTAGTAACCACCATATGCAGAGAAGTCACAGATTCTTCTCTGTCACCGGCTGTGGCTGTTTTATCGGTTGTGTAGTCCGGCCATATCACAATCGTGTGATCACCATTTTGCTTCCAGATCACAACATTCTCATCCACCCAAAACTGTTCAAATGACTTTGGGTAATGAAAGCCCTTTTCTACAGAACTTACAACCTGGAGGATCCACCTACCCCCTGGGATTAGGAGACGCTGACCCTTACCTGTCTATATCTATAAAATACAAAGCCAAATGACAGCTTATGCAGAATGTGCTAACAAGTGAGAAAATCACTTGCAGAAAAATATTCTGATGGGCCTCTAATAGAAAGCGGAGAGTAATGATACTGTTGGCTTCCTAGATCCCTGATATCTCTCCTTTCTGTGCCGCTGAATGTCCTCATATGGTCCCTACAAGACCAGGTCCAGTCTTTCTGGCCAAACTTCACTTTTATGATCGAAAATATTAAATGTGCAGTGAGGGACAAGTGTGAATTTCTGTACAATAACAGCAGAGTTTCCCTTTATCCTGACTTTTCAATTTCTTTTTAAACCAACTAACTTTAAACAGGATTGTGATAAACTACACAGAAAGCATTCCACCTGTGCCATGATATATCTCTAAGCTGTGCGTGGCTGATGGCTGTAATATACATTTATTCACGCCTGCAGGAGATGTGTTGGCTCCAGCCCTGGTTTCATGGATTCACTCAACGTCATAAATTCCATTATGTTTTCAATCCTAAGGAATTCAGATTACTGCTCAATCTCTCCTGAAATGGGGGCGCTAATACTTTCTTTACTCTTTTGGTCAGGACTCATAGTAGCTCCAATGGTTTATCATAAATGAGTGCAACTCCGGTTTAGTGTTGGCGTTCTCCCCCCAAACATACGTTCTTGTTGAGGATGTATCATATTTTTTTATGTCTTTTTTTAACAGGTTCATTCTGTATGATAGCTTGATTGTGATGGGATCTGCCTCACTTATGTGAGTCTGTAACTCCCTGGTAGTCTTTAAAAAAGGTCTCCATTTCCTCTTCCAAATGCCCAAGATTTAAATTTAAGACACCTCAGCTCTGCACTATTATAAAAAGTTCTCTTTAAATGTCTAATATTTCTTCTTAAAACTCATCTGATAGAAAATATTGGCCCTTACAATGGTTTACATTGCTAAGAGCCACCGAGCCCCATACTCTTAATTACCCCAAAAAGGTTTCACCACTAGTTACTCTTTTTTTTTCTGAAGAATACAGTTGAGCTTCATCATTTCAGTAGTTATGTTATTGGGTTTGGTCACAGTTTTGCCCATCATCCTTTAACTTTTTTAACCCCTCCATATGGATCTGGACTTACTCAGAGACCCCTACACTTGGGCCATGGTGCTACCTGATGTTCTGTGGAGTGAGATGGGAAGAAGAATAATCAAGTAGACGGGTCGTTACCAGGAGGGCAGAGAAAATACAAACTCAGAAGACACAAGAGTAGTCAGTAAACGGGCCGAGGTCACAACAGGGAACAACTACACAAGCCGGGAGCTGAGCACAGAGGACTGAACCAGAGGAGAACAAGGCTGCATCTGGTAGCTTCTAGCAATATGCTTTGAGATTTAGTAGGGTGCGGTGCTTTCCCATTGGCTGAAGTAGGGAGCAGATTACTCCAGCTGACAGCACATACGCCCATACTGCCAGACTGGATGGTACTACTGATCCCAGCAACCCTAATCTTAGGGGATGAAGGGAGCCCGTCTTGCCCAGAGCTTTTGATTCTGTCTTCTCCTCCATCACCAATGCCATCTGCTGAGAGAAGCAGACGTCGCAGGAGCTGATCCCAGAGAAAATGGGACACACCAATTGCTGAAGTTCTAATACAACAAAATGGCAGAAAACCAGAGCAGTAGAAATCCCCATAGAGTAGTGACGAATTTGACTTCACAGCCACTTTCTGGAAATTAGCACGCCATGGATGTTGGAGAGTGAAAATAGCCAATCTGCCATTTTATTACCCAACACATAGTGCCCAGATTGTGCTCCAGGAGACACACACCGTAAATTAAGTGGGTTCTTCTCACTACATCAATGCCAAATACATGGTTGCTAAATGTGGTTTGGACACAGTCTATTAGACTGTGAACTGTCATTGTCTTGGTGAATAATACAATATTTTTACATAACTTGCCATTTCTACGGACAATTTAAGTAGAAATGTTCAAAAATATAAAATTCAAGGATATTTTATTAAAAAAATAACAATTGGTTTTATTCTTAGCAGATGTCTGTGCCAGGAGACCAGAGGGACAGCTGACATCTTCAATTTTTAAATGGGATGAGCTTGATATCACACAGGATACAACTGAAGTGAATGCCATTACTCCAGATATACCATCGTCCCTTCACAGCAAAGATCTGTCTTCTGATTCATTAGCGACTACTAAGGAAATTCAAAGTCACAAAATAAGCATTAAAAAACAAACTACTCCTAAAGCAAAGAAGCCATTTTTATGTTCAGAATATGGAAATAGTTTTCCCATCGAAAAGTCTTTACTTAAACATCAAAAAATTCACACAGCGGACAATAGATTTTCTTGTTCCAGGTGTGGGAGATGTTTTAACCAGAAATCAGATCTTGTTAAGCACCAGAGAATTCACTCAGGGGAGAAGCCATTTTCATGTTCAGAATGTGGGAAATATTTTATCCAGAAATGGAATCTTGTCATACACCAGAGAACTCACACAGGGGAGAAGCCTTTTTCATGTTCAGAATGTGGGAAATGTTTTGTATGCAAATTACACCTCGTTAGTCACCAGAGAACTCACACAGGAGAGAAGCCTTTTTCATGTTTGGAATGTGGGAAATGTTTTGGATGCAAATCCCACCTTGCTAGTCACCATAGAACTCACACAGGGGAGAAGCCATTTTCATGTTCAGAGTGTGGGAAAAGTTTTAATCAGAAGTCAGATTACATTAAGCACCAGAGAACCCACACAGGGGAGAAGCCTTTTTCATGTTCAGAATGTGGGAAATGTTTTGGATGCAAATCCCACCTTGCTAGTCACCAGAGAACTCACACAGGGGAGAAGCCATTTTTATGTTCAGAGTGTGGGAAAAGTTTTAACCAGAAGTCAGATTTCATTAAGCACCAGAGAACCCACACAGGGGAAAAGCCTTTTTCTTGTTCAGAATGTGGAAAATGTTTTAACCAGAAAGCGCATCGTGATAGCCACCAGAGAACCCACACAGGGAAGAAGTCTTTTCCATGTTCAGAATGTGGGACATGTTTTAACGACAAATCAGATTTTGTTAACCACCAGAGAACCCACACAGGGAAGAAGCTTTTTTCATGTTCAGAATGTGGGAAATGTTTTATCCAGAAATGGAATCTTGTTATACACCAGAGAACCCACACAGGAGAGAAGCCTTTTTCATGTTTAGAATGTGGGAAATGTTTTAACCAGAAATCGCATTTTGTTAGACACCAGAGGACCCACACAGGAAAAAAGCCGTTTTCCTGTTCATAGAATCATAGAATGTTAGAGTTGGAAGGGACCTCCAGGGTCATCGTGTCCAGCCTCCTGCTCATTGCAGGATTTACTAAACCAGCTCAGACAGATGTCTGTCCAGACTCTGTTTGAAGACTTCCATTGAAGGAGAGCTCACCATCTCTTGTGGCAGCCTGTTCCACTCATTGAACACCCTCACTGTCAAAATGTTTTTTCTAATATCTAGTCAGTATCCTCTCCCATTCAGTTTCATTCCATTGCTTCTTGTGTTTCCACGTGCAAATGAGTGTAAGGATGTTCCTGCTACATTCTGATATCCCTTCACATATTTGTAGACCGCTATTAAGACTCGTCTTAGCCTTCTTTTTTGCTAGCTAAACATTCCCAAATCCTTTAACCTTTCCTCATAGGACATAGTTTGTAGTCCTCTCGTCATTTTGGTCGCTCTTCTTTGAACTTGCTCCAGTTTTTCAATGTCTTTTTTAAAATGTGGTTCCCAGAGCTGGACACTATTCCAGATGAGGCCTGACCAAGGAGGAGTACAGAGTGATAACTACTTCACATGATCTAGATTCTATGCTTCTCTTAATACATCCCAGAACTGTATTTGCCTTTTTTTGCTGCTGCAGCAAAATGTTGACTCAAGTGTTAAAAAAGGGCTGTTGCTTAGTTCTATTTCTCCAGATCTGTAACTGTAATTTTCCTTTTTCTTGCCCAGATGTAGGATCTTGCATTTCTCCCTGTTAATTACCATTTTATTAGTCGCTGTCCATTGTTCAAACTTATCTAGATCCATCAGAATCCTTTCTCTGTCTTCTGTAGTGTTAAGGCCCCGTCACACTAAGCGATGCAGCAGCGATCCCGACAACGATACGACCTGTCAGGGATCGTTGCTGCATCGCTAATACATCGCTGGTGAGCTGTCAAACAGGCAGGCTCACCAGCGATGAGGGGAGCAGCGATATCGTGGAAAGAATCGTTCCACGATGTCCTGCTCCCGTTACCAGCCTGCTGCTTAAGCAGGAGCAGGCTGGTAACTATGGTAAATATCGGGTTACTAAGTGCACGTGTGCCCCTAGTAACCCGCTGTTTACCATGGATACCACTCTGCTACGGTGCGCTGGAGCCTCCGCTCACCGTAGCAGAGTGGTATCTATGGTAAACAGCGGGTTACTAAGTGCGCGCGTGCCCCTAGTAACCCGATATTTACCATGGTTACCAGCCAGATCGTTGGTCCCGCTGGTCACACACAGCGATGTGTGCTGGCCAGCGGGAGGCCAACGACCAAAAAAATGGTCCAGGACACTTTGCAATGATCAGCGACCTCACAGCAGGGGCCTGATCGTTGCAAAGTGTCACACATAGCGACATCGCTGGTGAGGTCGCTGGTGAGTCACCAAAACCGTGACACAGCAGCGATCTCGCTAGCGATATCGCTTAGTGTGACGGGGCCATTAGCTATCCCTCCTAGCTTTGCATCATCTGCAAATTTGATTAGTTTACCTTCAGTTCCCTTATCTAGATCATTTATAAAAATGTTGAACAACATTGGGGCCAGGACAGAGCCTTGTGGTACCCAACTTGAAACACTCTTCCAATTGGATGACCAACCATTTATTACCACTCTTTGCGTAAGATCACTGAGCCAATTATGAATCCACCTAACTGTAGCCTTGTCAATCTCATACTTGGTCATTTTTCAATAAGGATAGTATGAGATACTTTATCAAATGGTTTGCTGCAGTCGAGATTTACTATATCTACCGCATTTCCCTGATCCAGCTTCTCAGTGATTTCATCATAGTAGGGAATTAGATTAATCTGGCATGACTTGGTTGCTACAAAGCCATGCTGGCTCTGGTTAATTACTGTATTCTTATCCAAGTACTTGCATACATGCTGTTTAATTATTTGTTCAAAGATCTTTGCTGGTATAGAAGTAAGGCTCACTGGCCTGTGATTTCCAGGCTCCATCTTCTTTTCTTTTTTGAAGATAGGAACAACATTTGCCCTTCTCCAATCTTCTGGGATGTCTCCTCCAGGATTTTTCAAAGATTCTGGCTAGTGGTTCTGCAATTTCCTCTGCTAATTCTTTAATACCCTAGGATGTAATTTATCTGGACAACTAGATTTATATTCGTATAACTTAGCTAAGTGTTCCCTCACTGTGACGACACAGCTTCTAATCTTAATTAGCCAGACGTTAAGATTTGTTAAGCCAGGAGAAATACACTATTATCTTTGTTGACTTTTGAATGTGTGTGTTTGTTTGGTTAATAATAACAATAATTTTTATTTATATAGCGCCAACATATTTCACCGCTTTACAATTAAGTAGGGACATGTACAGACAATAAAACAATACAATGTATCATAATTCAACAGTACAGGAGAAGTGAGGGCCTTGCTCACAAGCTTGCAATCTATATGGAAATAGGGGGACACAATAGATAGAACATTGTCTTCCTTCAGCCAGTATCAGTATCTAAGTGCAGTTACTGTGTGCTATTGGGTGCATGAAGGATGTGGAGACAGAGGAATAGGCAGGAGCAGATTAAGACTAACATTTAGGAGGGAACAGGGGAGAGTTATGTTAGTGAGCTGAGGTCATAGGCTTGTCTAAACAGATGTGTTTTTAAAGCACGTTTAAAACATGGGGGCTAGATATTAGTCAAATTGTTTGAGGTAGTGCATTCCAGAAAACTGGCGCAGCATGAGAGAAGTCTTGGAGACGGAGTAAGCGAGGTTCGGATTAAGGAGGATGTTAGTCTTAGATCAGTTGCAGAACGAAGGGCACAGGAAGGGTGATAGACAGAAATGAGGGAAGAGATAAAGGGCGGTGCAGAATTGTGGAGAGCTTTGTGGGTGAGAGAGATGAGTTTGTATTGTATTCTGTAGTAAATGGGTAACCAGTGCAATGACTGGCACAGGGTAGAGGCATCGGTGAAGCGGCCTGATAGAAATACGACCCTGGCTGCTGCATTAAGAATGGACTGGAGAAGAGAGAGTTTGTTTAGAGGGAGGGTTGGTCAAGAAGGACGGTGACTCAGTGTTTGGGACACTGATGTTTGTTATTATGCTAATTGAATATTGTACTAACCCAGCTAGTTTATTTACAAGAGCAGGGGGATTAGCTCAAACAGTGAGACCTGAGTGAGCCCTGCACCTTCCCCCCAACTTGTGACTAATAACCTTAGCCACATATGTAAATATAAAAAGGGTTTTCTATGCTGCTGCAAAGAGAATCAAGGAGAATCAGAGAGACATTCCTCAGGACAGAAGATGGATAGCATCCTCAGATTTTGATTCTACACAATAGGGACACAATAGGTTTCCAGCCTAAAAGTATATAGTTCTGACTGGAAGGATACTGATCTGCTTCATTGACCATCAGAGAATTCATGGATACAACTAGGTATCAGGGTTGCTACAATGAGGTCACCTGGCACCATGGCTATTTTGTTTGGGGTTGCCAGGTGGGACCCTCCATCGCCTGGAAACCATGGAGACATTCGGAGAAGCCAGATTGGGAGCAGCCTGTCATCTGGCCCAATGGAAACTATCGAAGAGGCCAGGGTGAGACCCTCGGGTCTCCTGGCCTTGTACCTCGATGGACTGTCAGCTTCATAAGCTTGCCGCTACCTCTTCTCTGTGGGGACCCGCCAAAAGTGAGGGGCCACTAGTTGAGGTAGTTGATGCTGGAAGTCCCAAAGTCGCAGCTGCTCTATTCTCAATAGGCCAGCGGAAGGGTGAGACTGTGTAATTTTGCACCATCTCGGATATTTTCTCAGACTGTTCTATATGTTTGTTGTCTGTTTAGTGGTTCAATAAAATATTGCCACACTGTTTTACCCTCACCCTGTCTTGTCTGAGTAGTATTATGCCCACGGAAGACCCTCGGGTCTTCACACTCGCCATCTCTCTGTTTATAGATAGTGTATTCTTGTATTCCTTCGATAGCACCATGAAGATCAGTTCATGTTACAATTTCTTTCTTGAAGACATATACAAAATAGGAATTTAAAAGTTCAGCCTTCTCAACGTAATTTTTTACCAATTCACCCTGTTCATCCTGTAAAAATTCTATAGCATCTGACTTTTCTTTTGCTTTTGACTAGAGATGAGCGTTGTTCGACTCGAACTGTTCGCCAATCTGAAATTCGAGCTGTCTTGGGCAGTGTTCGAGCCGTTCGGCGAACACGAACGATTTGAAAAAAATTCGGCTGTTCGAGGTTATGTTCGATAACTGTTCGTGCACCAAAATCATAACTGGATTTTTTCTCAGTAATGATGAAAATTAATGTTAATACGCAGTTTGAGTGTACAGCGGGGTGGGGGGAGGGGCAGGGGATGGATCTCTGCAGGAATAATGAAGATCTCCATTTTTTTTTCTCTTTCCCGCAGTTACAGTGGGGAGGTGCAATCTGTCAGCCTATCAGCAGCGCACACACGGAGCGAAGTGCTTTTTTTCACACAAGCAAGGGCATGTGTCATTGGCAGTGTATGTCACATGTCCTTGCCCTATAAGACCCAGCCATTTTCCCCGTCGCCACCATTTTCTCACTGCTGCAGCTGCGTGTTAGACGGCACCGCTGTTGCTGTGTGCACTATACCTTGTTAATTTCAAGCCAATTTTCGCACAAATCTACAGATAGCTTGGGAGTAGGGAATAGTTGTGATTGCAGTCCTTTTAAGGACTAGGTTACATCATTTCCTATGACTTTTATCAGACAGGTCTGTGCTCTTAAATAGATAGGTTGTGGGAGTAAAGAGTAATTGTAATTGCAGTCCTTTTCAGGACTAAGTTACATCAGTTCCTATCAGTTTTTGCCAGGCAGGTCTGTGCCAGTGCTGTGCAAGTTTTTTTCACAGCATTTGGCTAAATCTAGCAAAGCTAATCCCTTTTGGCCTATTGCAGAGTGTGTTAGTCAGTGGAGTAGCCTATCTGTGTTGCAAGCTACACCACCTGTGTATAGAATACCAATTTTTTTACTGCACCTAGTGAAGTGAAACCTTTTGGGCATAGCATCATTCTATTAGTCCATCTATACTAACCTCCACCAGGTTGCAAATTGAATATAATATTTTTTTGCATCTAGCTCTGAAAAAATCTTTGGCCTTCTAGCAGTGTGTGGGACTTGTTCTATTAGTCCATCTATACTGACCTCCATCAGGTTGCAAACTGAATATAATTTTTTTCTGCATCTACCTCTGAAAAAATATTTGGGCTTCTAGCAGTGTGTGGGACTTGTTCTAGTAGTCCATCTATACTGACCTCCATCAGGTTGCAAACTGAATATAATTTTTTTCTGCATCTACCTCTGAAAAAATATTTGGGCTTCTAGCTGTGTGTGGGACTTGTTCTATTAGTCCATCTATGCTGACCTCCATCAGGTTGCAAACTGAATATAATTTTTTTCTGCATCTACCTCTGAAAAAATATTTGGCCTTCTAGCAATGTGTGGGACTTTCTCTATTAGTCCATCTATACTGACCTCCATCAGGTTGCAAACTGAATATAATTTTTTGTCTGCATCTACCTCTGAAAAAATATTTGGGCTTCTAGCAGTGTCTGGGACTTGTTCTAGTAGTCCATCTATACTGACCTCCATCAGGTTGCAAATTGAATATAATATTTTTCTGCATTTAGCTCTGAAAAAATATTTGGCCTTCTAGCAGTGTGTGGGACTTGTTCTATTAGTCCATCTATACTGACCTCCATTAGGTTGCAAACTGAATATAATTTTTTTCTGCATCTACCTCTGAAAAAATATTTGGGTTTCTAGCTGCGTGTGGGACTTGTTCTATTAGTCCATCTATACTGACCTCCATCAGGTTGCAAATTGAATATAATTTTTTTCTGCATCTACCTCTGAAAAAATATTTGGGCTTCTAGCTGTGTGTGGGACTTGTTCTATTAGTCCATCTATACTGACCTCCATCAGGTTGCAAACTGAATATAATTTTTTTCTGCATCTAACCCAGACAATAGTTTTGGCCTAATACCACAGTTTGGCCACTCAGCTCTGCTCGGTTCCCATCCATTGTTTTTTTGTGCAAACAACTCCAGAGTTGTGAATTAGTTAACCACCAAAATGAGTGGAAAAAGGCCTGCTGCTGGTGGAAAGGGGAATAGGCGTGTTGGGAAGGGGAAAAAAGGTTGTGTCCGTGGAGTAGGTGTTAAAGCAACAGTAAGATCTGCAGAAGAAAGACCATCTTCCAGCAAAACTAAAATGTCTACTTCTTTTAGCGGACAATGTGATAAGATCCCTTTCTTACGGCCACGCCAATCGCTACAAATTCCAGATGCGGCTCAAAAACAGCAGGTGCTTCAACGGATATCAAGTGCTCCTTTAAGTGGGCTCTCCTCCACATCAACTTCAACATCACAAATACTCCAGTCCTCAGAGGTGTCACCCCAATCGCACTTGCTTCCTCACAGCTCCCAAATCTCCAGCTGCCCGTCTGAGTATGAGGTAGAACAGATGGTTGAGTCTGCAGAGCTGTTTACTCGTACTATAGCCTGGGAATCAGAGGTCGACTCCAGCGCTTCTGTGAATCCAGACGAGGAAATGATCTGCACTGATGCCCAGAATCTTTATGAGTCGGATCCAGGACCAGACGCAGAAGGTTCTGACCATAATGTAGACCCTCATTCCCAAACTGTAACTCCTGTTGGTGGAGACAATGAGGAAGACGATGATAAGACTCAAATACCTGATTGGAGCGACAACTTTAGTTTTTTGTCAGGGCAGGAACAGGTTGGCTCTGAGGACGACGGGTGTGATAACGCACAGGGTGATGATGATGAGGTTGGAGATCCCACTTACTGTCAACCCACAGTCAGCCAAGAGATGAGGTCATCAGAGGAGGTGGAGGAAGATGCTAGTGACGACGAGGTCAGGTTGCGCCTTCCTGGACAGAGATGTAGTACTGGAAGCACGTCAACAACTGCATCCTCAAACACAACTCTGCCTCTGACCACAAGTCGTGGTGGCTCTTCAGGTCGCATGGGTGCTAAGCCTTGCATAGCCTGGGCATTTTTTCAGATCGATAAAGATGACCCAACTCGTGTTATCTGTAACATTTGTCAACAAAAGCTAAGTAGAGGCCAAAAAATACATAGTTTGAGTACTTCATGCATGAACCGGCACATGGACATGAAGCATAAGTTGCAGTGGGAAGCTCACTGTGCTACAATGCGGCCTAGCCGGCCGGGCCAACTATCGTCTGCCCCATCTTGTGCATCTGCGGCCTCTTCCTCCTCTGTGACTGGGGTGACAGCAGTCACACCTGTTTTGGGACGCAGACCTGCCACCTCTTTACCCGCAACAGCCAGCGTGATTGGCAGGTCATCATATTCTTTGGAGGTGGTAACACCAGCTGCTGTTGAGCGCTGTCCGACATCGATAGCACCACCTTTGGATCAAGGCAACCTAACATGTCCGCCTGCATCTTCCTCACAGACCGGCAGTTTGCCGGGGACACCCTTATCAACCCCGTCTAAGCACAACAGCCAGCCCTCAGTCCCTCAGATGTGGACAAGTAAAATACCATTTCCACCTAGCCATGAGAAAGCTAAGAGGTTGAATTTCACCATCTGCAAGCTCTTGGCTGCAGAAATGCTGCCTTTCCGCCTGGTGGACACAGAGGATTTTCGAGACCTTATGTCCGTCGCAGTGCCCCAGTACCAGATGCCCAGTCGGCACTACTTCTCAAAGAAAAGTGTGCCTGCGCTCCACCAGCATGTCGCACACAACATCACCGCTTCTTTGAGAAACTCTGTGTGTGACAGGGTGCATTTCACCACAGACACTTGGACGAGTAGGCATGGACAGGGGCGTTACATGTCGCTGACTGGGCACTGGGTAACTATGGTGACAGCAGGACAAGGGGCTGCTGTCCAAGTCTTGCCGTCCCCACGAGTTGTGCGTCAATCCTCTTTATCTCAAAGTTCCTCCACTGCTTCTGCCTCCTCAACCTCCTCTCGGTCCTCCACCTGCACCCAAAGCCTGTCTGGTCATGCCACAAGCTTTCTAACTGCGCAGAAGGGATCCTGCACACCTCCTTACTATGCTGGCAGTAGGGCTCAACGTCAACAGGCGGTTTTTACTTTGAAATGTCTGGGAAATGTGAGTCACACAGCTGAGGAGTTGTGGTCAGCTCTGGAGAACCAATTTCATGAATGGTTGTCTCCACTGGACCTGAAACCAGGGAAGGCCGTGTGCGACAATGCTGCAAACCTGGGTGCGGCCCTTCGCCGGGGCAATGTCACACACGTGCCTTGTATGGCTCACGTGTTGAACCTGGTTGTCCAGCAATTTTTAGCCCACTATCCCGGACTAGATGGCCTTCTGCAGAGGGCACGGTCGCTGTGTGCTCACTTCCGCCGTTCGCATCCCGCAGCTCAGCGACTTACATCTCTACAGAAGTCGTTGGGCCTGCCACTTCACCGGCTAAAATGCGATGTGCCTACCCGGTGGAATTCAACTCTGCACATGTTGCAGCGACTGTGGCAGCACCGACAAGCCCTGGTGCAATATGTTCTGATGTACAGCCTGGGCCAACGGGATCCAGAGGTGGGGCAAATCACGCTGGAGGAGTGGTCTCAGATCAGGGACCTATGCACCCTTCTGCACAGTTTTGAAATGGCGACGAAGATGTTTAGTGCTGACGATGCCATTATCAGCATGACTATTCCGGTGATTTACATGCTGGAGCACATGTTAAACAGAATTCGGAGTCAGGTGGTGGCTCAAGAGGAGGTGGAGGAAGTAGAGGAGGAGGAGTTGTATGCGGAAGGGCTAATATCTGCAAGGTCCAGACGGTCGGCAGCACCAAGGCGGCAGGCATGTGAGGGTGGGGGAGATGGTTTTACCAGGGCGCATGGTAGCAGCCAAACTAGTGAGGAAGGTGCAGGAGCCCAGGAAGAAGTGGAGGACGAACTGATGGAAGACTCATCAGATGAGGGAGACCTTGATCACATTTCTGTTGTGCGAGGTTGGGGGGAGAGGACAGAGGAAGGAAGCATAATTGTTACCTCGCCACCAACACAACAGGGACTTGGTGCTCCTGGATGCGCAAGACACATGAGTGCCTTCTTGCTGCACTACCTGCAACATGACCCTCGAATTGGGAGAATTAGAAATAATCCTGACTACTGGGTTGCCACACTGTTAGATCCCCGGTACAAAAGTAAATTTGCAGAAATAATTCCTGCCATAGAAAGGGATGCACGCATGCAGGAGTATCAGCAGAGACTGTTGCAGAATCTTACATGTGCTTTTCCACAAAATACCAGTGGTGCACGTAGTGAATCTCACAGTTCCAACTTGCCAACCGTGGGACCGTCGAGTGTTCAGCACTCAAACCGTAACAGAAACACAGTATCTGCTGGTAACATCAATTTTGCGGAATCATTTCACCACTTTTTTAGCTCATCCTTTGCAAGGCCACAGGAGACAAGAAGTCTGACACATAGTCAACGCCTAGAGACGATGGTACAGGAGTATCTCCAAGTAAACATTGAAGCCATGACTGTGTCACTGGACCCCTGCTCTTTTTGGGCTTCCAATCTGGATAAATGGCCGGAGCTCGCCACTTACGCCTTGGAGATCTTGTCATGCCCCGCAGCCAGCGTTCTGTCTGAACGTGTGTTCAGCGCTGCTGGTGGTGTGCTGACAGATAAGCGCACGCGGCTCTCCACTGATAATGTAGACAGACTCACGTTCATAAAGATGAACAAATCATGGATCCGAAACGACTTTTCTACCCCTGTGTCATCCTGGGGAGAGTAAAAGCTTGATGATTGGTTAAAATCACCTCACCAACCGTTTTAAGCTTTCAAATTACTAATCATGTTTATCTGTATCTTGGCTGGAAAATTATTTGGGCTTTGTAGCAGTGTGCAGTAATGATTCTATTAGGCCATCTATAATAAGCTCCACCAGATTTAAAATTACTAATCATGTTTATCTGTATCTTGGCTGGAAAATAATTTGGGCTTTGTAGCAGTGTGCAGTACTGATTCTATTAGGCCATCTATACTAAGCTCCACCAGATTTAAAATTAATAATAATATTTAGCTGCATCTAGCCCGGAAAATAATTTTGGGGCTCCGAGATGCGCAAGACACATAAGTGCCTTCTTGCTGCACTACCTGCAACATGACCCTCAGATTGTCAGAATTCGAAGTAATCCTGACTACTGGGTTGCCACACTCTTAGATCCCCCACACTCTTCGATCAACCTTTTCATTTTAATAAAGACCAAAAAAATGGTCATTTTTGAAATTATAAGCATTAGCAGGTTATTAGAAACTGAAATCAAACAGTTTTCAACTCAAAACTTTATTCTAGGTGATGTTACATTTGCACATAGGACCCCTTGTTCGAAAGGAGCTTCTGAACTCTCTCGTCCATTGAATTTGTCAGGTTTTGGATAGTTTCTAATTCAATTGTTTTGCATGAGGACAGAATACCCTCCGAGAGCAGTTGCTTAGATGTGAACTGCCTCCCGCCATCATAGACACTCCTTTTGATGATGCTCCAGAGGTTCTGAATGGGGTAGAGGTCATGGGAGCATGGGGGGTCACACCATAAGTTTGTCCCCTTTTATGCCCATATCAGCCAGAGATGCAGATGTGTTATGTGCAGCATGAGACGGTGCATTATCATGCATGAAAATGATCTTGCTGTGGAATACACGGTTCTTCTTCTTGAACCATGGCAGGAAGTGCTGTTTGAGAAACTCCACATACATTATGGAGTTCATCTTTACCCCTTCAGGGATCTTAAAGGGGCTGACGATCTCTCTCCCCATGATTCCAGCCCAAAACATTACTCCACCTCCTCCTTGTTGGCGCTGTAGCCGTGTTTGCGTGGGGTGTCCATCAACCAGCCATCCTCCACTCCATCCATCTGGACCATCGAGCGTTGCACGGCACTCATCCGTGAACCAAACAGTTTTGAAATCAGTCTTCATGTAATGTTTGGCCCACTGGAGCCGTTTCTGCTTGTGTGCAGTGGATAGAGGAGGTCGACAGGATGGCGTACGCACTGCTGCAAACCTCTGAAGGACCCTGCATCTTGTTGTTCGGGGGACGTTGGAGGCACCAGCAGCTTCAAAAACTTGTCTGCTGCTATGACGAGGCTTTTTTGCCGCTGCTCTTTTAACCTGACGTAATTGCCTGTAGGAAAGAGTCCTCAATTTGCCCTTATCAGCACGCACACGTGTGTACTGTGAATCAGCTGCATACTTCTTGATTGCCAAGACACTTCATCCTGATCATCGCACAATGTTGATTGTAGCCATGCCTTCACCTAAACACTACACAACTTGTTGCTTCTCAGCAGCCGACACATCCTTTTTCTTTCCCATTTTGGCAGAAAATGTAGGCTGCTTAATAATGTGGGACAGCCTTCTTAAGTATTCTTGCCGTTCATTGGACACACCTGCCAAACTAATTAATTAGCACAGGTGTCTGCAATTGCTTACAGTGATATAAAGAGCCCTGACACACATCACCATCAATGAGTTTAACTGACAAACAAATTCTTCCCTTATCACTCCTAAACACTTTTTGCATAATAATTTGGAACACAGTGTACATGTGCTTTTCCACAAAACACCAGTGGTTCATGTAGTGAATCTTACAGTTCTAACTTGCCAACCGTGGTCTGTATGGAGTTGTTCAATAAAGGGCCCAAAATTAAGATAACATAAACGGGAGAGGTCTCTATGAATAGGAATTCCTAAGAATTTGATACCCTGTGAGGGCCAGGCAAAGGGAAAGTTGGACTGGATGGAATCCTGTATGGATTTGGGGAGGGAGACATCGAGGGCCTCAGACTTCGCTGCATTGATTTTAAAATTTGACCATGTAACAAAGTGATCTATTTCAGCCATAACAGCAGGGATGGATATATGTGATTGAGTGATATATACTAGGACATCATCAGCAAATAGAGAGCACTTGTACTCGGTGCCTCCCACCTCAATCCACCTAATATTGGGGTTATGGCGAATTGATGAGAGCAGGTGCTCCGTCACTAGGATGTATAAGAGAGGGGACAGAGGACATCCCTGCCTTGTCCCATTGGTGATTATGAAAGGTGATGAAAATGTTCTGACGCGCCCCCTGGGCCTTGGGACACCCGGAGCCGGACCCTTTTTGGTGGATGCTGGTGGTTGTAGTCTCCGTGGCGGCGACCCGACTCCGTGGCTCAGGGCGGTCAAACCAGTGGCGGAACTATTTATGTGGTTTTGATGTTTAAATGTCCGACTACGCCACCCGTGGATTGCGGTCAGAGTGAACCGCCGCTGCAGGGCAGACCGCTGAGGCTGGTGTTGTGGGTGCAGCAGAGCGTAGCATAACTCCCCACGGGAGGAGTATAGCCTCAGGGCAGTGTATGCGGAGGATGGGGGTGATGGTGCAGGGCAGCAGCAGTAACGACACGGAGTCAGTGATGCAGTCCAGGGCCTTTACTCACAGTTCTTATTATCCAGACCACTTCTGCAGGTAACGGCTGCCCACGTCGTACTGTGCTCACCAGGTGAGTGGCTCAGACAACTCCCACATAACTTTGGAGCGCTTCACAGGACCCCCTTTGTGTGTCCTTTGTCTGGCCTTTCTTACCAACCCTTCTGTCCGGCTGCCTCGGGCCTCCTCTTGGTAAACTTGGCGCCAGTTTCCCTGACCCTTTGTGGTGCCTTCCTAGCGGGTGTAGCGAGGGGCTGCGCCACATAAAATGTCACAGCCTCCGGTTTCTAGCTGAGGGTCGTTTCCCGCCTCCACTAGTTTTGGGGACCAGTCTCCCCCTTTGGCCTGACCCCTCCACGCAGGTGGATTCGGGCGTGCGGTGGCGACTCGCCCGTCCGCACCCCTGGGATCCCTTCGTTCCTCGTTCCTGGAGCCTTCTCCGCTCCTCTTCCTTCTTTCTCCCTCTTCCAGGCCTGGGCCTCTGTTACTAGGCCCGCCTTTGGAGCAGAGCTCATGCAGAGCCCCTGCTCCCTGTCACTTCTGCTCAGACTTCTCTGCACTGAACTAAGATGGTGCCCACCTTTTATACTCCCTTCTCAATGCACCCAGGAACTGCTTCCTCCCTGCTCCTGCACTACAGGGTTCCCCTTCCTCAGTGTTCCCTCCCCCCACTCCAGCCAGGGACAGGGACTGTCGTGCCCATCTCAGGGGCATATTGGTCGCCCTGCCCCACGGCAATGTGGTGTAATGCATGCAGGTGTTGGGTCCTGATCCACACTCCATCCTTACCTGAGAGTGAGATATCACACCTCTGGGTGAGGTGCAATACCTCTGTAGCAACCGAGCCCTCAGGGTGCTACAGTTCCATTTATCTTCAGCCTAGGTGACGTATTGCGATACAGGGCCGTGATTTTGGCTATAAAAGGGTCCCCTAGACCCCTACCCCAAGCTTTTTAAGAGAATAATATATGGCGTGCCAGGAGACTCTATGGAATGCTTTCTTAGCATAGCATCCAACGAGAGTATCTAATTACAAATTTTTAACTGCATCTAGCCCAGGAAATACTTTGTGCCTAGTAGCAGTGTCTGCTAGTCAGCGGATTATCCCGGCTGGTAAGCAAGCTATACCACCTGTAGTTTGGACACTTAATTTTTTCAAAGGAAATGCTTCGGGACCACGGGATACTCAGTGAAGAGCATCAGGAGGCACCCCAAGGCATAGGGGCTGGGACTGGCACTAGGATGCCTTGCGGTGGACAGCCGAGCTCGATCCTTATAAAAGCTTTTTAACTGCAGCAGCTTTAGTGGACGCTACTGGAGCTGGAATTACGCGGCTGCTGGCATGAGACTTGCCCTCCAATAGATCCTTGTAAAAGGATTTAAAGTGTATTCATTCAAATTAGAGAGACAATTTAAATTAAAAAGCTTAGAGCTGCCTCCACCACAGGGGGGCTCGCTCGACCCACCAGCGGACAGGCACCAGTATTGGGAGAGGGGGGCTGGCCGTCAGGGTCCACCGCGGCTCTGGCATAAACCCGGCGACACGGAGGTGGCACGGGCAGGAACGGACTGGCCGTGTCGGGTTCTCACTTTTTGGATTTTAGAAGGGCATGACATGCCTATATCTGTGTCTCCCCCTCCTTTTACTCCTCCACCTCTTTTCTTTTCGCATGACTATATGTACTTGTCACTTTTCCATGTGTTAGTTATGTCTTCTGAGCAGTTTGTCAGCTTTTGGACACCTTTGAAGGTGTTTTCTATGTGTTTCTATGTGTTTTTGTTTGCCTGCCATTGGTTTTAACGGTGTTCGATGGTGTTCGATGAACAGTTCGACGAACAGTTCGGCGAACACACGGGTGTTCGACGAACCGAACCGAACTCGAACACTACGGGGGTGGCTCAACACTAATTTCAACGCAAGATTGTGCAGATGGTGGATAAAGAACCTCAACTAACATCCAAACAAGTTCAAGCTGCCTTGCAGTCCGAGGGTACAACAGTGTCAACCCGTACTATCCGTCGGCGTCTAAATGAAAAGGGACTGTATGGTAGGATACCCAGGAAGACCCCACTTCTTACCCCGAGACATAAAAAAGCCAGGCTGGAGTTTGCCAAAACTTACCTGAGAAAGCCTAAAACGTTTTGGAAGAATGTTCTCTGGTCAGATGAGACAAAAGTCGAGCTTTTTGGGAAAAACCATCAACATAGAGTGTACAGGAAAAAAAAAGAGGCATTCAAAGAAAAGAACATGGTCCCTACAGTCAAACATGGCGGAGGTTCCCTGATGTTTTGGGGTTGCTTTGCTGCCTCTGGCACTGGACTGCTTGACCGTGTGCATGGCATTATGAAGTCTGAAGACTACCTACAAATTTTGCAGCATAATGTAGGGCCCAGTGTGAGAAAGCTGGGTCTCCCTCAGAGGTCATGGGTCTTCCAGCAGGACAATGACACAAAACACACTTCCAAAAGCACTATAAAATGGTTTGAGAGAAAGCAATGGAGACTTCTAAGGTGGTCAGCAATGAGTCCAGACCTGAATCCCATAGAACACCTGTGGAGAGATCTCAAAAAGGCAGTTTGGAGAAGGCACCCTTCAAATATCAGGGACCTGGAGCAGTTTGCCAAAGAAGAATGGTCTACAATTCCAGCAGAGCATTGTAAGAAACTCATTGATGGTTACCGGAAGCGGTTGTTCGCAGTTATTTTGGCTAAAGGTTGTGCAACCAAGTATTAGGCTGAGGGTGCCAATACTTTTGTCCGGCCCATTTTTGGAGTTTTGTGTGAAATGATCAAGGATTTGATTTTTGCTTCATTCTCTTTTGTGTTTTTTCCTTGCAAGCAAATTAAATGAAGATAAAAATAGCAAAGAATTTGTGATTGCAATCATTTTCAGGAAGAAACAGAGTATTATCCGACAGAATTGCAGGGGTGCCGATACTTTTGGCCACCACTGTAATGGCATAATACACATGCAGGTATTGAAGGACTCAGGTGGACAACTCGTCATGAAACACATGTATACGGAGACAAAAGATGACGAGCAATAGTCCAGGGTAATGTACAAAAGTAGGAAAAAACAAGGAGTGATCCAGCATCCAAAAGTCTTCTTTAAAATCAATAATCCTATATTGGAAAACTATTTTAAAAATCATATGCAGAAAAGTCACATCATACAATGATTAAGGACCATAAGGTCTGAAACTCGTCTGTACATCACCTCCTCCTGTGGGGGCTGTGACTTCTCTGCATATGATTTTTAAAATAGTTTTCCAATATAGGATTATTGATTTTAAAGAAGACTTTTGGATGCCGGATCACTCCTTGTTTTTTCCTGCTAATCTCCCGGGGCACTGCCGGCTGTTCCATGCACCTGATGTCTGAGTAAGTTGAGCTGACTTTTTTTTCCTCTTTTGTTTCAATGTTCAAAAGTGGAAAATTTATTGATGGATAAAAATATACATGAACAGGGCAGGGGGGAATAGGACACACATCCACGTGTGAAGACAAACTGTGGAAAAAAGGGGCACGCAATATAGGAACATTAATAATAGTATATATCAAATATCATATACATTATCATATGTACTATCATAACAGATAAAAAGGAATACTATGTCATAAAAAAGAAATCCTGCCGTTATACCAATAAATAGTGTTATCAAGGTATATGTGACAAATTATCCCACTAGAACTATGCTAATGCACCAAACAAGAAGCATTATGAAATACTTTGGACATCAATGATGCAGGAGCTCTAACTATTAGTGCGTCCGCCCCTGACGCGCATTTCGAACCAGCCTTCGTCAGGTGGCACGGTCTCCACTTATTCCCTGACTTATACACTACGCCAGATGAAGAAAAAAGGCGATGTAGTGCAGCCCTGCACAGTAACAGGACCTCCCTTTTGTTTCCCCCATGGAACACCAATACATTTCAATTGAATGTGTGTCCTCGGATGTACATTCAGTTGAAACCAGTGGGCCCACTCTATGTCCTGCTCGGGGACACGCCAAAGATCTGGGCCCACCGAAGAGTTGTCCGATGTCCCATTCAGGGGTGGATTAAGAGTAGCAAGGGCCCCGGGCAGTTTAGAAGGCGCGCCCGCCCCCCCCACCTGATTTATCACGTGACATGTCACATGATCCCCTGTGATAGATCATGTGATAGTTCACGTGAAATGAATTTGGCACAATATTAATTATAATATATTTTTTTTTGGGCTGTGTGCCCACTATGCGTTTTTTAAGCGTTTCCGCAGCGGCAATTCCGCTGCAGAGACGCTTAAAAGACGCTTGGTAGAAGGTCTGCCATGTTCCCCAATGATAATCCGCATGTGCTGTGTACATGCTGCGGAAATTTCCGCTGCGGATTATCTTTGCGGAAAAATCTGCAGCATTACCAATTATTTTGTGGAAGCGCTGCATTTTCGCTGCCATTGACTTGCATTAGAACGCATGGAATCCGCATCACTGCATCTGTACATGCGGATTCCATGTGTTTCAATGTGCGGATGGTACCCGGGTGTGGAGGAGAGGAGACTCTCCTCCGGACCCGGGTACCGTAGAACCTGTAAAAAAAGAATAAAATAAAAAATAAATATTATACTTACCTTCTGATGGCCCCCGGTGTCTTTATCCAATGCGTCCTGGCTTGCCGGCAGCTCGCGATGGTCTGAAAAGGACCTGCCGTGACGTCATTTAGTCATGTGACGGGTCACGCGACCGCTGATGTCGGCAGGCCATCAGAAGGTAAGTATATAATTTTTTATTTTTTACCATTCTTTTACGGGCACACTATATAAATCCATGCCGGTTGCATGGATTTATATAGTGTGACCAAGTTGTCAAGAACTTTCCAAGTGATGCTAAAATCACTTTGAAAGCGCTTGTCAACCCGCACGCGGAAATGCATGTGAAGAAAGCTTCACATCCGCTTGTCCCTGGCAGGAAAAACGAATGTACAATCCGCATGTAAAATCCGCGTGTACAATCCGCATGCGTTTCTTCTGCCAGGGAGATGCAGAAACGCTCAAAAAAAATCCAGAACATTTCTGTATCGTGGGCACATAGCCTTACATTAATTGTATGACTCAATATTGAGCACACGTAGCCATCTATACACAGCGGGAGGCAGCACGGTGCCATCTATACACAGCGGGAGGCAGCACGGTGCCATCTATACACAGCGGGAGGCAGCACGGTGCCATCTATACACAGCGGGAGGCAGCACGGTGCCATCTATACACAGCGGGAGGCAGCACGGTGCCATCTATACACAGCGGGAGGCCGCACATAGCCATCTATACCCTGCGGGAGGCCGCACGGCGCCCCCCCAGAGACAGCAGGAGGCCGCACGTAGCCATCTATGCACAGCAGGAGGCCGCACGTAGCCCCCCCCAGAGACAGCAGGAGGCCGCACGTAGCCATCTATACACAGCAGGAGGCTGCACGTAGCCCCCCCCCCAGAGACAGCAGGAGGCCGCACGTAGCCATCTATACACAGCAGGAGGCCGCACGTAGCCATCTATACACAGCAGGAGGCCGCACGGTGCCCCCCCCGGAGACAGCAGGAGGCCGCACGTAGCCATCTATACACAGCAGGAGGCCGCACGTAGCCCCCCCCAGAGACAGCAGGAGGCCGCACGTAGCCATCTATACACAGCAGGAGGCCGAACGTAGCCATCTATACCCAGCGGGAGGCCGCACGGCGCCTCCCCCAGAGACAGCAGGAGGCCGCACGTAGTCATCTATACACAGCAGGAGGCCACACGGCGCCATCTATACACAGCATGGGGCCGCACGACGCCATCTATACACACACGCCCCCTGAAGAAGGCAAACGCCGAAACGTGCGTTGGGGTGGGCGAGCGGTCCACGTGAGGGTACCCTGACATCACAGCTTGTGGCCCAGGTAATTCTCCCTTATATAATGCAGCACTTGCTTCTTTCTTACCTGTACTTAACTACCTTTATACTTGTTTGGTATAGACTCTGTCAACATAAATCTATTTAATTGAATTTTCCTAGCCGTCATACTTTGACTATAATTGTACCATAGTGGCTATTACTAGTGTCCCTTATGTGGCATTTGGTATGATGAATGTATATCTTAGCTGCTGGTATATGGCATCCTGACAGTATAGATTATGAGTCTCCTATGAGGTATTTCCAAGTATTTGATACTACTTGTGGTATGCACTACTATATGAACATTACCATGGGTATTGTACTGTGGCCATTTGATAGTCCTCTTTATTGGTATGTCATATGAAGGACTACATATATGCTTTTTTGCTGTGGTGTCTCGGCCCCCTTTCACTTGTGGACCGGATCGTCCCTTCAGTGAGATGGTCATCCTACATGATATGTGTTTCTCTGCATTTCTGTACTGTGCCTTATATTGATTATGAAGTAACTTTTTATACTATTTATGAATAAAAGTTAATTTTTATATTTGCCTTGGGTTGATATGGTCGTATTTTTTCTCTCTTCAAGTATTTATCTATGTCGAACGACTTAACCTAGATTTCCACCAGTAGGTGCTAGCCATTGAGCAATATACATATTATCTCTAATATGCACCAATTGAGAAACTTATATTGGGCCATCTATGCACAGCATGGGGCCGCACGGCGCCATCTATACACAGCAGGGTGCCGCACGGCGCCATCTATACACAGCAAGGGGCCGCACGGCGCCATCTATACACAGCAGGGGGCCGCACGGCGCCATCTATATGTAACGGGTCTGGGAGGTGGAACCTCTGAGCAACTATACAAGGGGGCAGTCCATGTAAGGAAGCGGGTGGCTCCCAGGGAAGACGGGCAGGTACTCACGGCAAGTGACAGGGACAGTCTCTGGGTAGAGGGGCAGGTAGTCACGGCAGGTGACAGGGACAGTCTCTGGATAGAAGGGCAGGTAGTCACGGCAAGTGACAGGGACAGTCTCTGGGTAGAAGGGCAGCAGACAGGTGGCTGGTGAGCGCTCCCAGGTGAGCGGGCGAGAGTCTCTGGACAGGCAGGTGGTCACGGCAAGTGACGGCAGAACCTCCAGGTAGACTAGCAGACAGGTAGCAGGTGGACGCTCCCAGGTGAGCGGGCAAGAGTCTCTGGACAGGCAGGTGGTCACGGCAAGTGACGGCAGAGCCTCCAGATAGGCTAGCAGGCAGGTAACAGGTGAGCGCTCCCAGGTGAGCGGGCAGGCTGGTCCATAGACAGACTGACAGGTGTCGGAAGGCAGACCGTCGGACCTCAGGCTTGCAAGCAGGTAAGCGGATATCAGGCAGGTATCAAGCAGGAAACTGGCAGGTGACTGGCAGGTAACAGGCAGGAATCTGGCAGGTAACTGGTAACGGGACCTGAGGGCTGAAGCAGAGTGAAGGCTTTGCAACAACATTGCTCGGGCACCTCCATTTTGGAGGAGGTGCCTTATATAAGGAGAGATTCTCCGGCCATTGGCCGGGGACTCCTTAGGACGGCGCGCGTGGCCCCTTTAAGAGAGGGGGAGCGCGCGCGCGCGCCCTAAGCACATAGGCCGGGAAGCAGCGCGCGCTGCCAGCAGAGCGGGAGGAAGCCGCCGGGCACGGAGCGGAGAGGTGAGGGGAACGGCGTCCCTGCCTAGCAGGGGGCAGGGACGCCGACGCTACAGTACCCCCCCCTTTAGGCCCCCCCTTTTTTAGGCCAGAGAGAAATTTAGCAAGGATGAGTGGGGCATGGATGTTCTCCCGGGGCTCCCATGTTCTCTCCTCAGGACCAAACCCTTTCCAATCTACCAAAAAAAAGGTCTTTCCTCTTACCCTCTTAGTGGCCAGAATACTCTCTACCTCAAAGATGTCTTCAGCGGAAACCGGAGCAGGAGGATTACCTGGATTGTTGGAAAAAGAGTTAAAGACAACGGGTTTGAGGAGAGATACGTGGAAGGAGTTGGGAATCCCTAAGGTGGCCGGGAGTTTTAATTTGTAGGCCACTGGATTAATTTGCCTGAGGATTTCGAAAGGACCGATGAAGCGAGGACCTAACTTGTAGGAGGGTATCTTGAGCCGTACATGTTTGGAAGAGAGCCAAACCTTGTCTCCCGGACGGAATTGAGGCGGATCCAGACGTCTCTTATCAGCATATCGCTTCATCCGCTCGGAGGACTGAAGAAGTGCAGACCTGGTACTCTCCCAAATGGTAGAAAACTCGCTGACAAGAGACTGCGCGGCAGGGTTGTCCACAGAGGCGGAGACAGGAAACGGAATCCGGAGGTGCTGGCCATAGACAATAAAGAACGGGGACTTACTTGGTAGAGGATTCGCTCTCGTGGTTATTATAAGAGAACTCGGCCCAAGGAAGGAGGTCCACCCAATCAGAATGGTGAGCATTAACAAAGTGCCGGAGATAGCTGGTAAGGATCTGATTGATCCACTCCACTTTACCATTGGACTGAGGGTGGTAAGCGGAGGAGAAGTCCAGGGTGACGTCCTGCCACATGTGGCTCTCCAGAAGCGTGAGGTAAACTGAACCCCTCGATCCGACACGATGTGGAGGGGTAGGCCATGGAGACGGAAGATATGGCGAATAAAGTCCTTAGCCAGCTCAGGTGCAGACGGAAGACCAGGCAGGGGAATGAAGTGGGCCATTTTAGAGAAGCGGTCCGCGACCACTCAAATGACAGTACACCCGGCAGAGACAGGAAGATCGGTAATGAAGTCCATAGCGATGTGTTGCCACGGGGCAACAGGTATGGGAAGCGGCAGGAGATGACCGGCTGGTAAGTGTCTGGGAACTTTGTTTCGGCCACAAGATGAACAGGCAGAGACTAAGTCTACCACATCCTTACGCAGGGTAGACCACCAGTAATGCCGGGAAATGAGTAGGAAGGTCTTCTTTTGGCCGGCATGGCCAGCTAGTTTAGAAGAATGACCCCAGCGAAGAACCCTCTCACGGTCTGGAGGCGCCACGAACGTCTTGCCGGGTGGAAGACGAGTCAAATCCAAGGGGGCCACATTCATCACCTTGGAGGGGTCGATAATGTGCATAGGCTCCTCCTCTTGGTCGGAGGACAGGAAGGATCGGGACAAGGCATCAGCTTTGACATTTTTGTCCGCCGGGCGGAAATGAAGGATGAAATCGAAGCGGGCAAAGAACAAAGACCACCGGGCCTGACGTGGATTAAGTCTCTGGGCATTTTGGAGATATGCCAGGTTCTTGTGATCCGTATAGATGATCACCGGGTATAGAGCCCCTTCAAGCAGGTAATGCCATTCCTCCAGCGCCAATTTAACGGCAAGCAGTTCTCGGTCTCCTATGGAGTAATTGCGCTCAGAGGAGGAGAAAATTTTAGAGAAAAAGCCGCAGGTTACCATTCTCCCGGAGGAAGACTTCTGGGTGAGCACCGCTCCGGCTCCAGAGGAGGAGGCATCAACCTCCAGGTAGAACTGTTTGTTGCAGTCCGGACGGTGCAGCACAGGGGCAGAGGAGAAGGCTTGTTTCAGGGAAAGGAAGGCCTCCTCAGCTTCGGATGACCATACCTTGGGATTTGCTCCCTTACTGGTGAGCGCAGATATGGGCGCAGTCCGTGACGAGAAGTGAGGAATGAAGAGACGATAGTAATTAGCGAAGCCCAGGAATCGCTGTATCGCCTTCAAGCCCTCCGGACGGGGCCACTTTAGGACAGCAGAGAGCTTCTCGGGATCCATTCGCAAGCCTGTCTGGGAGATAACATAGCCCAGGAAAGGAAGAGAGGTCTGCTCAAAAAGGCACTTCTCGTATTTGGCATAGAGGTGGTTCTGCCTGAGCCTAAGCAGGACCTGACGAACATCCCTCCGGTGTGTGGGAAGATCCGGAGAGAAGACCAAGATGTCGTCCAGGTATACCACCACGCAGGAGTAAAGAAGGTCACGGAAGATGTCGTTGACCAGTTCTTGGAGGACGGCGGGAGCATTGCAGAGACCGAAGGGCATCACACGGTACTCATAGTGTTCGTCCCGGGTATTAAATGCTGTTTTCCACTCGTCTCCCTGACGGATACGGACCAGGTTATATGCTCCGCGTAGATCCAGCTTGGAGAAGATCCTGGCGCCTTTAAGACGATCAAATAACTCAGAGATGAGCGGAAGGGGGTATTTATTTTTAACCGTGATCTGATTGAGTCCTCTATAGTCAATACAGGGGCGAAGCGAGCCATCTTTTTTTTTGACAAAGAAGAATCCGGCTCCAGCCGGGGAAGTAGACTTCCGGATGAATCCCCTGGCCAGATTCTCCTCTATGTACTCAGACATGGCCCGGGTTTCTGCTGCAGACAACGGATAAATACGCCCACGGGGTGGAGTGGCACCAGGTACCAGGTCGATCGGGCAATCATATGGCCTATGAGGAGGCAATGTCTCTGCTTCCTTCTTACCGAAGACGTCAGCATAGGGCCAGTAAGGAGCCGGAAGACCGGGTAAATTAGCTGGGATAGGTGGAGGACGAACCGGACGAACCGGAACCAGGCAGATCTTGTGGCAGGCTGGCCCCCAACGGAGTACTTCACCGGAATGCCAGTTCAACACGGGTTCATGTGTCTGGAGCCAAGGTAGACCTAGCAATAGGGAGTGGGAGAGTCCGGACAACACATGGAAGAAGATTACCTCAGAGTGCAGCATTCCCACCTGCAGGGTTATGGGTTCCGTGACGAGCAGGATGGTCACCGGAAGGAGTCTTCCATCCACGGAGGCGACTGACAAAGGTTCAGCCAGAGACTTGGTGGGAATATGGTATTTCTCAACCAGGGACTGAGAGATGAGGTTTCCAGCGGATCCAGAATCCAGGTGGGCGAGTTCAAAGTGACGGTTCTCTCCCCAGGAGATAGATACAGACAAAGTCAGGGTTGGAGAGGACTTATTTTTGTCTAGGGCGACCTCTCCGAGTGGACCTAGACACTGGAGTTTCCCGGCCTCTCCGGGCAGGAACGAATCAGGTGCTCCTTACTGCCACAATAGAAGCAGCTCCTCTCGGCTCGGCGTGACTCTTGGCAAGATTTGACCAACTTGGTCTGGTCGATCTGCATGGACTCGGGTGAGTGCGCCCGGGGAGTGACAGAAGAGGAGACAGGTTTCTGGAAAGTAGGAGCTAGGCAGGGAAACCTTCTCTCACGGGTGGTCTCTTTGGTACGTTCTTGAAACCGGATGTCAATCCGGGTGGCCAGAGACACCAGGTCATTCAGGGTGGTAGGAATGTCCCGACCGGCGAGCTCATCTTTAATCCGACCGGAAAGGCCCTCCCAGAAGATGGACACCAGGACCTCATTATCCCAGGCAAGCTCAGAAGCGATGGTGCGGAACCGTATGGCATATTGACTCACGGTGAGACTCCCTTGGCGGAGACGTAGCAAAGAGGAGGCAGATGAGGTCTTTCGTCCCGGTTCATCGAAGACCCCTCGGAAAGCAGTGAGGAAAGATGACAGGTCGGACACCAGGGGATCCCCTCTCTCTCACAGAGGGTTAAGCCATGCCAGTGCCTCCCCAGTGAGATGGGACATGATGAATGCCACTTTGGCTCGGTCGGAGATAAACTGGTGGGCCAGGAGTTCAAAGTGCAGGGTGCACTGGTTTATGAAGCCCCGAGCTTGAGCGGGGTCGCCTCCGAAGCGAGGAGGTGCAGAAAGCCGGGGACCGGGGCAGGATGCCATGGTATTGGTGGCAGCGGCGCTGCCGGGTTGCGAGTCATGACACTAGCGGTGGTTGCTGGTGGAGCAGTCAGAGTGTCCAGGCGAGAGTTGACATTCCGCAGGTGGCTCAGGATGGACTCCTGTTGGGACCTCTGACGGGACAGTTCATGGCATAGGTCCGAGAGCGAGGGAGATTGGGTGCCACCGGGTTCCATGGCCCGAGCAAACTGTAACGGGTCTGGGAGGTGGAACCTCTGAGCAACTATACAGGGGGCAGTCCATGTAAGGAAGCGGGTGGCTCCCAGGGAAGACGGGCAGGTACTCACGGCAAGTGACAGGGACAGTCTCTGGGTAGAGGGGCAGGTTGTCACGGCAGGTGACAGGGACAGTCTCTGGGTAGAAGGGCAGGTAGTCACAGCAAGTGACAGGGACAGTCTCTGGGTAGAAGGGCAGCAGACAGGTGGCTGGTGAGGGTTCCCAGGTGAGCGGGCGAGAGTCTCTGGACAGGCAGGTGGTCACGGCAAGTGACGGCAGAACCTCCAGGTAGACTAGCAGACAGGTAGCAGGTGGACGCTCCCAGGTGAGCGGGAAAGAGTCTCTGGACAGGCAGGTGGTCACGGCAAGTGACGGCAGAGCCTCCAGGTAGGCTAGCAGGCAGGTAGCAGGTGAACGCTCCCAGGTGAGCGGGCAAGACTCTCTGGACAGGCAGGTGGTCACGGCAAGTGACGGCAGAGCCTCCAGGTAGGCTAGCAGGCAGGTAACAGGTGAGCGCTCCCAGGTGAGCGGGCAAGAGTCACTGGACAGGCAGGTGGTCACGGCAAGTGACGGCAGAGCCTCCAGGTAGGCTAGCAGGCAGGTAACAGGTGAGCGCTCCCAGGTGAGCGGGCAAGAGTCACTGGACAGGCAGGTGGTCACGGCAAGTGACGGCAGAGCCTCCAGGTAGGCTAGCAGGCAGGTAACAGGTGAGCGCTCCCAGGTGAGCGGGCAGGCTGGTCCATAGACAGATTGACAGGTGTCGGAAGGCAGACCGTCGGACCGCAGGCTTGCAAGCAGGTAAGCGGATATCAGGCAGGTATCAAGCAGGAAACTGGCAGGTGACTGGTAGGTAACAGGCAGGAATCTGGCAGGTGACTGGCAGGTAACTGGTAACAGGACCTGAGGGCTGAAGCAGAGTGAAGGCTTTGCAACAACATTGCTCGGGCACCTCCATTTTGGAGGAGGTGCCTTATATAAGGAGAGATCCTCTGGCCATTGGCCGGGGACTCCTTAGGACGGCGTGCGCGGCCCCTTTAAGAGAGGGGGAGCGCGCGCGCGCCCTAAGCACAGAGGCCGGGAAGCAGCGCGCGCTGCCAGCAGAGCGGGAGGAAGCCGCCGGGCACGGAGCGGAAAGGTGAGGGGAACGGCGTCCCTGCCTAGCAGGGGGCAGGGACGCCGACGCTACACTATACACAGCAGGGGGGCGCACGGCGCCATCTATACACAGCAGGGGGCCGCACGGCGCCATCTATACACAGCAGGGGGCCGCACGGCGCCATCTATACACAGCAGGGGGCCGCACGGCACCATCTATACACAGCAGGGGGCCGCACGGCACCATCTATACACAGTGGGAGGCCGCACGGCGCCCCCCTCCCCCCCAGAGATAGCAGGAGGCCGCACGGCGCCATCTATACTCAGCAGGAGGCCGCACGCAGTCATGCACGCAGTCACGCACACACACACAAACATATACAGATATACATACACGCATAAACACATTTGAAGCACAAAAATACATATAAACAGACATCACACAATAATATCTGCCTGCACACACACACACACACATACATACATACATGCACGCAGGCACGCACGCACGCACACACACACACACACAGACAGACTCACCATCCCCCAGCTCCATTCCTCCTTCCTGCTCTGACATCTCCGGGGCAGCAGTGCAGGCTGGGCATGCACCGCGTGACGTCACAGCTAGGAGACACAGCCGCGCACAGGGCCATGTCTCCTAGCAGTGACGCGGCCGGGCCAGCACAGGGAAATTAACTGCTGCAGTGCTGGCCCGGCCGATGAAGAAGTAGCGGCCGTGCGCCGCTCGCTGCTGGGGGAGCGGTCCGGGCCCCCCCTCCCACCACTGCTGCCGGTATGTGCCACAGCGGCCCGCACATATAATGAGGGCAATCCGGCCATAGACTCCCCGTCCGGAGCATCGGGCCCCCTGAAGGCTCGGGGCCCCGGGCGGTTGCCCGGATTGCCCTCATTATAATCCGCCTATAGTCCCATTGCTCGAGTCCGGCCCTGGTTACAGTTCATGCTAGTCCAGACAACAGATATCACGTCCATCGCACATGTATCCAGTCAGCAACTACAGTCCTCACATACATAGTTCATCACATACAGACGATGGATACCATGACCGTAGAACATCTATCTAACTCCAGCAACATATAGTACAGTCTCAACTGGGGTTCTCCAAACTTATTTGTGGGTTCAATGTTGGGCAGAGGAGCAGACCTGTATTCCACCAGATGGAGCCATGGTGTTTTGGACTGTTACTAAAGAGACCCTCTGGAGTGGGAGTCAGAGACTTTATACCCACAGTTCCCATTCAGGACATTCCTCCACAGGATTGGAGAAGTTGGGGGGAGGTGATACTTCACTGTTCAACTAACCAGCATATTTGTCCTAAATTGTGTAATTAGTAAACTGCAGTGGGCTGAAGCAATATATACTCAGCAGGCATTTACAAATGAACACACCACAAGAGTGAACGTACAGTCTCATATGAAACAATGACTTAATTGAGGCCTCAGAGAGACTAACAAGAGTAATGGAATGATTGATTTACCTGATTACCAATTTTGTGTCTGGCCTTATGGATACATAAGATCCAGCTTGCATGTCTTTCTCTGCTTACTATTACTGAATGGAAACAGTGATTCCCGATGCTGAACGCTCTCCAGGAGAGACCCGTGCACCTCAATCTCATGAGCAAGCAAATCTCCAATAAAACACAACAATAAGACCGACATAACCAGTGCTCCGTGCTGGAAAAAGTCTGTATCCCTTAGAGACGTGCACTCTGCTCTACGTCCATTGGTCCAATAGTCTTTAGTCCGTGGCCAGCTCCTCACACTGATGAAACTGGTGTAACGCCTGTACAAGAGATAGCAGCCACAACACTTATTACTCACATCTTCATCTGTTTTACATAGAGGCAGAATCATTTTATATCCTGGTGGTGGTGCTTCACTTGTAAATGACTTTAAAGCAGTACAGTTGCTGGGCCTGCAAACTCCATTCCTTTTTTTCTGCCCTTCACTGACCACTGCTCTTCCAGTAATTCCCTTGCCCCAGCCTGGAAAGTCCAGTATTTACTCACTATGACTCCCAGGTGTAGCCTACACGTTACCTTCTCTTCAGTTGTACTGTCCATTGACAATATGGAAAGGAGTCTGCTGCTCACTGAGCAGCTGCTCACTGGGGTAGATGTGGGGGAGGGTGGTAGTAGGGAGCTGCAGGACAGTGAGGGGGGGTAGAGGGAAGAGTACCAGGGAGGCTAGTCCTGATCTGGCACACCCCAATAAGTTTGCAAAGTTGGCATATGAGGGGGGTGACGGTACAGGGGTAGCACTGCTGCAGCAAGACATGTCCCCTGAAAGCCAGAGGAGTGTCAGCTCCAGTAAGGAGGGAAATAGGAGAGCAGGCCAGGCAGGGGCTGGTAGTGGGGGACTCAATTATTAGGGAAACAGATAGGGCAATCTGTCACAAAGACAGGGATCGTCGAACAGTGTGCTGCCTACCTGGCGCTCGAGTCCGGCACATCGCTGATCGGGTTGACAGATTACTGGGAGGGGCTGGTGAGGACCCAGCGGTCATGGTGCACATTGGAACAAATGACAAAGTTAGAGGTAGGTGGAAGGTCCTTGAAGATGATTTCAGGGAATTAGGCTGCAAGCTGAAAGCAAGGACCTCCAAGGTGGTATTCTCTGAAATACTACCGGTACCACGTGCCACGCCAGAGAGGCAACCGGAGATTAGGAAGATAAATAAGTGGCTCAAGAACTGGTGTAGGAAGAAGGGATTTGGGTTCCTGGAGAACTGGGCTGACTTCTCAGTTGGCTACAGACTCTACGCTAGGGACCGGCTGCACCTCAATGGGTGCTGGGGGAGAAAATGGCTAGAAGGTTGGAGGAGTGTTTAAACTAGGGATTGGGGGGAGGGTATTCATTTTATAGGTGGGGAAGATAGTGCAGATAGTAACCTGGGCACAAATAAAGAAATTGGGGGTGGGGTTAGAACAGTCAATAAAGTAAGAAGGAATAGAGGTACAGAGAGATACATAAAATGCATCTACACTAATGGCAGAAGCCTCACCAACAAAATGGAGGAATTAGAATTAATTTTGTTGGAAAATAATTATGACATGGTGGGGATATCTGAGACGTGGCTGGACAAGAACCATGACTGGGCAGTTAATTTACAGGGCTATAGTCTGTTCAGAAATAACCGTACAAACAATCGACGGGGGGTGGTGTTTATATGTAAAATCATCCTTAAAACCCATCTTGCGGGAGGATATATGTGAATCTAATGGAAATGTAGAGTCCCTGTGGGTGGAGTTAAGGGGAGGGGGGAAAATAATAAATTACTGATAGGGGTTTGTTATAAGTCTCCAAAAATAATGGAAGCAGCGGAGAATATCCTCGTAAAGCAAATAGATGAAGCAGCGACTCAAGGAGAAGTCATTATTATGGGGGACTTCAACTACCCTGAAATACATTGGGGGACAGAAACCTGTAGTTCAAGCAAAGGTAATAGGTTTTTGACAACTATGAGAGACAATTACCTTTCACAACTGGTTCAGGACCCAACAAGAAGGGGGGCACTGCAAGACCTAATATTAACCAACAGGCCAGACCGCATATCAAATATACGAGTTGGGGGTCACTTGTGTAATAGTGATCACAAAATAATACATTTTCATGTAACCTTTAATAAGATGTGTAGTACAGAGGTTTCAAGGACACTAAACTTCAGGAAGGCAAATTTCCAACGGTTGAGAGATGATCTTAGTGCAATAAACTGGGACGATATCCTGAGACATAAAGCTACACAAAGCAAATGGGAGACATTTATTAGCATCCTGAATAGGACCTGTGCACAATATATACCCTATGGGAATAAACATTCTAGAAATAGGAGGAAACCACTATGGCTAAATAGAGCTGTAAGGGGCGCAATATGTGACAAAAAGAAAGCATTTAGAGAACTAAAGCAAGTAGGTAGTGATGAGGCATTAAATAAATATAGAAAATTAAATAAATTCTGTAAAAAACAAATCAAGGCAGCAAAGATTGAGGCAGAGAAAATCATTGCCAGAGAAAGTAAAAATAACCCCAAAATAATCTTTAGCTACATAAATAGTAAAAAACTAAAAAATGATAGTGTTGGCCCCCTTAAAAATAGTCTGGGGGAAATGGTGGATGAGGATGAGGAAAAAGCCAATATGCTAAATGATTTTTTTTCAACCATATTTACACAAGAAAATCGCATGACAGAAAACATGATCAGTGATAACAAAAATTCTCCATTAAATGTCACTTGCTTAACCCAGCAGGAAGTACGGCGGCGTCTAAAAATCACTAAAGTTGACAAATCCCCGGGCCCCAATGGGATACACCCACGAGTACTGCAGGAATTAAGTAACGTCATAGATAGACCATTATTTTTAATCTTTAAAGATTCCATAATAACAGGGTCTGTACCACAGGACTGGCGTATAGCAAATGTGGTGCCAATATTCAAAAAGGTGACATAAACTGAACTTGGAAATTTTACTGTGGGTAAAATCCTGGAGGGTTTCCTAAGAGATGCTATACTAGAGTATCTGAAGAAGAATAACCTCATGACCCAATATCAACATGGGTTTCTGTCAAACTAATCTGATCAGCTTTTATGAGGAGGCAAGTTCCAGACTGGACTAAGGAAATGCAGTGGATGTTGTGTATATGGACTTTTCAAAAGCTTTTGATACGGTTCCACAGAAAAGGTTGATACATAAAATGAGAACAATGGGGATAGGGGAAAATATATGTATGTGGGTTAAGAATTGGCTCAGTGATAGGAATCATAGGATGGTTATTAATGGAAAACACTCAGACTGGGTCTCAGTTAACAGTGGGGTACCACAGGGGTCAGTATTGGGCCCCCTTCTTTTTAACATATTTATTAATGACCTTGTAGGGGGCATACAGAGTAATATTTCAATATTTGCAGATGACACTAAACTCTGCAGGGTAATCAATACAGAGGAGGACAATTTTATATTACAGGAGGATCTATGTAAACTAGAAGCTTGGGCTGATAAATGGCAAATGAACTTTAATGGGGATAAATGTAAGGTAATGCACTTGGGCAGAGGAAATAAAATGTATAATTATATGCTTAATTGTAAAACACTGGGCAAAACTGTAACTGAAAAAGACCTGGGTGTATTGGTTTACGACAAGCTCACGTTTAGTGGCCAGTGTCAGGCAGCTGCTGCAAAGGCAAATAAAATAATGGGATGCATTAAAAGAAGCATAGATGCTCATGAGGAGAACATAATTTTACCTCTATACAAGTCACTAGTGCGACCACACTTAGAATACTGTGTTCAGTTCTGGTCTCCGGCGTATAAGAAAGACATAGCTGAACTAGAGAGGGTGCAGAGAAGAGCGACAAAGCTTATTAGAGGACTGGGGGGTCTGCAATACCAAGACAGGTTATTACTCTTGGGGTTATTTACTGTGGAAAAACGAAGGCTTAGGGGTAATCTTATTACTATGTACAAGTATATGAGGGGACAGTACAAAGACCTTTCTACTGATCTTTTTACTCTGAGGCCAGAGACGGGGACAAGGGGGCATCTTCTATGTCTGGAGGAAAGAAGGTTTAATCATAATCACAGACAGGGATTCTTTACTGTAAGAGCAGTGAGACTATGGAGCTCTCTGCCGCATGATGTTGTAATGAGTGATTCACTAATAAAATTTAAGAAGGGCATGGATTCCTTTCTTGATAAGTATAATATTACAGGTTATATATACTAGATTCCTTGATAGGCCATTGATCCAGGGAACTAGTCTGATTGTCGTATGGAGTCGGGAAGGAATTTTTTTCCCCAATGTGGAGCTTAGTGTTTGCCTCATGGTTTTTTTTTGCCTTCCTCTGGATCAACATGTTAGGCTATGGGTTGAACTAGATGGACTTAGTCTTCCTTCAACCTTAAAAACTATGTTACTATGTTACTTTGCCTGTGCTGTCTCAGGGTTACCCGCTAACCCACAGCTCTACCTCCTTAAGCTCCTGGCCGTATCCAGTGCAGCTGACCTCTTTCTGTCTATAGTCCACTTCACCACACAGGGTACAGGCTGCTCTGGCCATATTACTCTGCCACTGGATCCAGTTACAGAATCTTGCTATCTCTGTTCTGCTTCCTTCCAGTCTCACACTCCTCACTATGCGGCCTCATCTGTCACACTCTCTGTATTTGGCGTCACCTCACTACTCATTCCAGTGCTGACTTCTCTAAGCAGGAAGAAACTCTCTTCTTACTTCCAAACACTCCTCCCATCTGTAGGGCCAGCTGACTGTTAAGTCTTCCTTACCCAGTTGTCCAATCTACTACAGCTCTGATGGGAGATATTACATTAAATTCAGCATTAAACATTGCTCAACCATTATACATGTTATAATGACACAAACTGTAAAAGTCTTCTGGGACGGTGTCCGACATCTTCACACACTTTTACTGTATAACCACGAGTCACTTAAATGTCAGGGACATCGATCTGTCTAGTTAGGGGCAGAAGTGATTGTGAATCAATGTCACCTCTTCTGGTGCAGATGAAAGTGACAACAGGATCCCGGGAGAGGAACAGCGAGACACCCCGAAAGAGGGAATGGTGCAGATAGTGGCCTATTATGACTGCACAAGCCCATGTACATTGGTAGCGTACAAACAAGGGGAACAAATACCTGAACCTGGCAGATCCCAATTCAGACTGGTAGAAGCACTACTCTGACCCTGGTCTGTCCCTACATGATGGTGGAGGTTGGCACCCTAAGATAACGCAATGGCGCCCCCTATCAATAGTGGCTCACCCTGAATGCTCCTAACAACTCCTAGTTTATCTATGCTTGTGTAGCAACTTACTTGGGAAAATAGGTTAAACACTAAAAACTACAACTGACCCTGCTTGCTCCTGTACAGACTAGATACCTTGACTACACAGTCCCCAGCGGTACCTGCGGGTGAAGAGATAGACCTAACCACAGACTAGGAGATGGCAACTATGGGCTAAACTGCCTAAAAGGCAGACAAGTTGCTTCACGTTCCTCCTAAAGAACCAGAGGGCAGAGCAGTGTGTGAATTATCTAAAAGAAGAGAAGTGTGCTGAACAAAGGAATAATCCCAAAGCAAGTAAAGTAAGAAACAAAATACCAAACAAAGAATACAGCAAGTACTGTTAACAAATATACTGCCTATTTTCAAATGATAAAAAGAAGAAAAGTGCAAAGTATAGCAAATAAACAGCAAAGCGAAAAACCCTAGCTCCAAATATCAACAGAATGTCAGAATATCCAAATGAATCTATCACCAGCAGGAAACGCAGACTATAAAGCTGCACCCAAAATGTGATAGGCATCCAAATAAAAATACAAATGTGTAAAGCTAAGCAGGCTGCAGCCAGAAGAGCAGAACCCAAACACCCAGTGAAAAGGTGTGTGTCCTGTGGCTCGGCAGAAAGAGAAGCCGACCACAGAACACAAACTGGGAACAATTCCTGGAGCATGACATTGCCACAGACAATTCCTCTCTCTTCCTCCTCCCTGACATCTCTAGTTTTCCATTTCTGTTGTGTCTTGGTAATTGTGGGTAACATGAGGCGGCCCATTCAGGTTGTACAGGTGGTCTGGCTCTGCCAGGACGGCATCCATACGTGCCGTCACAAGAAGGTTTGCTATATCTCGCAGCACAGTCTCAAGAGGACGGAAACAAACTCCATGTGGACGGCATGAGGGGCCAATATCCTGTAGTGGACAAGGGACAAATACCGCCACACCATGACCAGATCACATATTACCACCACATAGTGACCGAATACTACCATACTGAGCATTAATACAAAAACAAAATACTAATATTACCATTACTAATAGTGCCATTATTCACAGGAGCTCTGTGTATAGTATACAGTGTATAGTGTCAGTGTACAGATAACACACTGACTCACTGGTGATGTCTCTAGTTGAAGTCCTTCATCTCCACTTTTCCTCTTCATCCATCGCAGACCGCCATCACTTCTTCTCGCCAGGACTCGTCTCTGCATAAAATAACACCGTTATCTAGAGCAGCTTACAGAGCACATTCCCCAATATTTCCCCAACTTCTACACTACACCAGATGAAGAAAAAAAGTGATATAGTGCCACCCTGCACAGTAACATGAACCCCCCACAGAAAACAGTATCCTCAAAAATAAAATACATTACAGCAGTAATAATATCCTTTAATTAGTCCCTACAGTAATAATGTCCCACATCCTACTCCCATTGTCTTCATCCTGCCCCCATTGTCTCAATCCTGCCCCCAATGTCTCCATCCTGCCCCCATGTTTCCATTTGTCTCCATCCTGCCCCCAATGTCTCTCCATCCTGCCCCCAATGTCTCTCCATCCTGCCCCCAATGTCTCTCCATTCTGCCCCAATGTCTTTCCATTCTGCCCCAATGACTCTCCATTCTGCCCCCATTTCTTTCCATTCTGCCAATGTCTCTCCATTCTGCCCACGTCTCCATTCTGCCTCCATGTGTCTATTTTGCCCCATGTCTCCATTCTGCCCCCAATGTCTCTCCATTCTGCCCCCAATGTCTCTCCATCCTGCCCCCAATGTCTCTCCATTCTGTCCCCATTTCTTTCCATTCTGCCAATGTCTCTCCATTCTGTCCACGTCTCCATTCTGCCTCCATGTGTCTATTTTGCCCCATGTCTCCATTCTGCCCCCAATGTCTCTCCATTCTGCCTCCAATGTCTCCATTCTGCCCCGTCTCCATTCTGCCACCATGTTTCTATTCTGCCTCCATGTTTCTATTATGCACCCAATGTCTCAATTCTGCTCCCCTTTCTCCATTCTGCCCCCCTTGCCTCCATTTTGCCGCAATGTTTCTATTCTGCCCCAATGTCTACATTCTGCCCCCCTTGTCTCCATTCTGCCCTCCCTGTCTCCATTCTGCCCCACTGTCTCCATTCTGCCCCCCTTGTCTCCATACTACCCCCTGGTTTCTATTCTGCCCCCAATGTCTCCATTCTGCCCCCAATGTCTCCATTCTGCCCCCCATGTTTCTATTCTTCCCTCCATGTCTCCATTCTGTCCCCCTTGTCTCCATTCTGCCCCCATGTTTCCATTCTGCCACCCTTGTCTCCATCCATACTGCCCTCTGGTTTCTATTCTGCCCCCAATGTCTCCATACTGTCCCCATGTCTACATTCTGCCCCCTATCTCCGTTCTGCCCCCTATCTCCATTCTGCCCCCCGGTCTCTATTCTGCCCCCTATCTCCATTCTGCCCCCTATCTCCATTCTGCCACCCGGTCTCTATTCTACCCCGTCTCCATTCTGCCCCCCTGTCTCCATTCTTCCCCCATGTTTCTATTCTGCCACCCTTGTCTCCATCCATACAGCCCTTTGGTTTCTATTCTGCCCCCAATGTCTCCACACTGTCCCCATGTCTCCATTCTGCCCCCTATCTCCATTCTGCCCCCCGGTCTCTATTCTGCCCCGTCTCCATTCTGCCCCCCTGTCTCCATTCTGCCCCCTATCTCCATTCTGCCCCCCGGTCTCTATTCTGCTCCATCTCCATTCTGCCCCCCTGTCTCTATTCTGCCCCCTGTCTCCATTCTGCCCCCCTGTCTCCATTCTGCCCCCCTGTCTCCATTCTGCCCCCTATCTCCATTCTGCCCCCCTGTCTCCATTCTGCCCCCCTGTCTCCATTCTGCCCCCCTGTCTCCATTCTTCTCCCCTGTTTCCATTCTGCCCCCATGTTTCTATTCTGCCACCCTTGTCTCCATCCATACTGCCCTCTGGTTTCCATTCTGCCCCCCTGTCTCCATTCTGCCCCCCTGTCTCCATTCTGCCCCCTGTCTCCATTCTGCCCCCTATCTCCATTCTGCCCCCCGGTCTCTATTCTGCCCCGTCTCCATTCTGCCCCCCTGTCTCCATTCTTCTCCCCTGTCTCCATTCTGCCCCGTCTCCATTCTGCCCCCCATGTCTCCATTCTGCCCTCAATGTGTTTCCATTCTGCCTCCAATATGACTCCATTCTCCCCCAATGTGACTCCATTCTGCCCCCTTGTCTCCATACTACCCCCTGGTTTCTATTCTGCCCCCAATGTCTCCATTCTGCCCCATCTCCATTCTGCCCCCCATGTTTCTATTCTTCCCTCCATGTCTCCATTCTGTCCCCCTTGTCTCAATTTTGCCCTCATGTTTCTATTCTGCCACCCTTGTCTCCATCCATACTGCCCTCTGGTTTCTATTCTGCCCCCAATGTCTCCATAATGTCCCCATGTCTCCATTCTGCCCCCTATCTCCATTCTGCCCCCCGGTCTCTATTCTGCCCCGTCTCCATTCTGCCCCCCTGTCTCCATTCTGCCCCCCTGTCTCCATTCTGCCCCCCTGTCTCCATTCTGCCCCCTATCTCCATTCTGCCCCCCTGTCTCCATTCTGCCCCCCTGTCTCCATTCTTCTCCCCTGTTTCCATTCTGCCCCCATGTTTCTATTCTGCCACCCTTGTCTCCATCCATACTGCCCTCTGGTTTCCATTCTGCCCCCCTGTCTCCATTCTGCCCCCTGTCTCCATTCTGCCCCCTATCTCCATTCTGCCCCCCGGTCTCTATTCTGCCCCGTCTCCATTCTGCCCCCCTGTCTCCATTCTTCTCCCCTGTCTCCATTCTGCCCCGTCTCCATTCTGCCCCCCATGTCTCCATTCTGCCCTCAATGTGTTTCCATTCTGCCTCCAATATGACTCCATTCTCCCCCAGTGTGACTCCATTCTGCCCCCCTGTCTCCATTCTGCCCCCTATCTCCATTCTGCCCCCCGGTCTTTATTCTGCCCCGTCTCCATTCTGCCCCCCTGTTTCCATCCTTCCCCCATGTTTCTATTCTGCCACCCTTGTCTCCATCCATACTGCCCTTTGGTTTCTATTCTGCCCCCAATGTCTCCATACGGTCCCGATGTCTCCATTCTGCCCCCTATCTCCATTCTGCCCCCTGGTCTCTATTCTGCCCCATCTCCATTCTGCCCCCCTGTCTCCATTCTGCCCCCCTGTCTCCATTCTGCCCCCCTGTCTCCATTCTGCCCCCCTGTCTCCATTCTGCCCCCTGTCTCCATTCTGCCCCGTCTCCATTCTGCCCCCCGGTCTCTATTCTGCCCCGTCTCCATTCTGCCCCCTGTCTCCATTCTTCTCCCCTGTCTCCATTCTGTCCCCCTGTCTCCATTCTTCTCCCCTGTCTCCATTCTGCCCCGTCTCCATTCTGCCCCCCTGTCTCCATTCTGCCCCCCGGTCTCTATTCTGCCCCGTCTCCATTCTGCCCCCTGTCTCCATTCTTCTCCCCTGTCTCCATTCTGCCCCCTGTCTCCATTCTTCTCCCCTGTCTCCATTCTGTCCCCCTGTCTCCATTCTTCTCCCCTGTCTCTATTCTGCCCCGTCTCCATTCTGCCCCCCTGTCTCCATTCTGCCCCCTGTCTCCATTCTGCCCCGTCTCCATTCTACCCCCCATGTCTCCATTCTGCCCTCAATGTGTTTCCATTCTGCCTCCAATATGACTCCATTCTCCCCCAATGTGGCTCCATTCTGCCCCCCATGTCTCCATTCTGCCCTCAATGTGTTTCCATTCTGCCTCCAATATGACTCCATTCTCCCCCAATGTGACTCCATTCTGCCCCCAATGTCTCCCATTCTGCCTCCATGTTTCCCATTCGACCCCCCCATGCCTCCATTCTGCCCTCAGTGTCCCTCACCCTGCCCCCACCCTGTGCGGTTTTGGTGATTTTTTTCCTCCATAGACTTCTATGTGGAGCATAAAAAAACATCTGTAAGAAACTGCAGATACTTTTTTAAGTGCAGAATCAAAGCTTTTCTGTACTGTAAAAAACAATTAAAAACGCGGTTTCACATCTGCACCAAAATGCATCAAATAAGGGGGAAAAAGCCTAAAATAGTGCACCAAAGATGCAATAACCAGAGGAGATTGTTATTGTGTAGATTGGTGCACAGTATTTATGCTACGTGTGAACACGGCCTTACAGACACAAAAAAGCCAGATGTCATATAGTGAAACTACACAGAGATGAGAAAGTTCTGAAGGGTCCGACTGTGAATGAGGGAACAAAAAATAATCCACAGGTCCCAACTAGAGAAGAGCAGGACGCACAGATGATATTGCAGCAGCCCGGGCTAATCTAAAGCCGCGACAGGGCCTCCCGTCCAGCCACCAATTACGACTGACCTGGATGCTGGACCTGAGTCCCATGAGTCGATCCTCTCATCTCTAGTCCCAGCCGTCCTGGATACAGCAGACAGCCCCGGATTTAGGTCTATGCCCTGCAGTCCCGAGTTTCTGCTGAATGTCCCTCACTGCCACCGCCCCTCTGATAACTCTTCCTGCCGGGGGAGAAAGAAATGGTAAATGGGCGTAGCTTGGGGTGTGGATAGGGGCGTGGTCAGACTACGCGTGCCGCATGGTTTCGCCCTCTTTCTAGTCCTCATAGGTTGGCGGTATGCTTGTACTGAGGAGATCTGGGATATCAGTGATTAGGTCCCATATTGTGCACTGTAAGGTCTGGAAAAGCTCCTTCTATCCGTCTCTGTAGCACCAGAGGAAGAGCAGAGGGGAAAAGACAGGATTTTCTACATGTCGCGTTATGTAGATGTTCTGCAGATTTATCACAACCGTCCACAAGAAGAAACTGCCATCACAGAGCCGCCTTTAGCTGTTGGAAAAGTTTAAACTTAGTTTTGAATAGTTGCTATAGGCAACAGGGACCGTTTCTATTTATCCTGGGTCACATGATGCTGGTGCTGGGTGATGTCATGTGACGGAATGTTGTGGGTGATGATGTCACAGAGGGCGTTGTGATGTCACCCTTGGGGTATATAAGGGGGCTCCATCCACCTGGAGCTCATATCTCATTGGCCATATCTTGGTGCTGAGATACCCCCTGGAGACAATGAGGATCGCCATATTGTTTCTGTGCTGTACCCTGTTCTACCCTGTGAATTACCATAGGCTGCCGGTGAGTACCTGTCTATTATTACATATGGAGGACGTTTAGAATCAGCTGCGGCAGGGGAAGGGGATGGGGAGGGGGGTCCTGTAAGAATTTACCTGCGGGAATAAGAGGTTATGGCAGGGAAAGGAGCTTAGGAAGTGACAGTCAGAGGGGATATAAGTGTGGGGTGACCCCTCTGACTCCCACATTCCTGCTTTGTCCTTGTAGTGATTAATGACTTTGGTGTTGTCCCTTATATATCACTTTGCACTCACCACTGATCGCTCCGCACTGTGATCCTAAACTACAGTCTCATTTACCTTTTAGCAAACGCCCAGAAGGGGAGGAGTGACATCACACCCATGTGAGCAGATCCCGCCCACTTTTACTGCAGTCGTAATGCGAGCTAGCTGTATTCTGTTTTCATGGAAATGTCAGCAGCTGCTCCCCCTAGTGTTTACAAGATGAAAACATCAAAACAGTTAAAATATTTTTTTCAGATTTTATACCATTAAAACCTTTTTAAATATATATGTGTATTTATATATAAATATAAATACTTTACAATTTTACAATTGTAAAAAAATTGCTGACACTTTCCCTTTAAAAGATCTAAAGACGTTCTGCTTCATGTGCCATTGTGACCAATCACAGCACAGATTATATTTTTTAAACTTTTCTTGAAAAACTGAAGCTGCTCCGTGATTGGAAATCATGTGGAAGGGTTCTCTTTTAGACATTTAGTTAGGTCCAAAGTATCAGTGACATGATGGATAGAACTGTGCAATGATGTCACAGAGGGCTTTGTGATGTCACCCCTGGGTATATTAGAAGCCTCGGCCCATCTGCAGCTTGTATCTCATTGACCATACCTTGGTGCTGAGAGACCTCTGGAGATGATGAGTATCATCCTATCATTTCTGTGCTTTACGTTGCTCTACCCCCCACATTACAGTACACTGAGGGCGAGTATGTTCTCATCAATATGGAGGTCACAAGGATCAGCTAATGAGAATATCGCCTCTTGCAGGACTTCTCATACTGGACACGTTACCGTCCGTCATATGAAAGTCCAACTGTAAATAATATTCCATGGACCCTGGAGGTGAATCCCAAACTTCTTCCTGATCTTCTCAATGGGATATTTCTGAAAGTTGCTTGATAATGTATCCATCACTGTATAATAACAAGGGCTCTCTGTTTGACTGGATTGGGTATAAATATATTGGACTTTATTATGTTTTTTTTCTTTATTATAGGATGACCCACTACCCGTGGATCTCAGGAGAAGCACCTATCAAGCTTCCATCAATCTTCCTCTTTGGCTCTTCCATGACGCAGTTTTTGTTGCGGTGATGACACTACTGACAATACTAGAGTATTTGGCCTTAAGTCTTGTCCTGAGCAAGTGGGCAATGTCTGAACCTGGTGAAACAATCAGAAAACTCATGAGAACAAAACCATTCTGAAGGAACAAAGTGCTTGTAAGGAGCCAATTTGAATCCCTCAGATTCAGGAGCAAGACTCCAGGAGAACACCTGTCCTGCCCAATGGCAAATGTTCTACTCCATCCATGGCTCCTGCACCGCAGGATGCGAAAAAGGTTCCTAGTTGCAACTATAAAGTGGCGTTCAGTGATATTGTCTGGGTCAGAACGATCCCTCACAACAATATAGGAAGAAGAGCTCAAAGTTCCACGGAGCATAAAGAGAGGTTACTGATTTTTCAGAGAAGCCAACAACCCAGAATTCCAGAGCCAAGAGCACCAGAACCTAGAACACCAGAACCTACCATGTCAGAACCTAGTATGTCAGAACCTAGAATGCCAGAGCCTGAAATGCCTACAACACCTCCACCCAAAATCAAGAGGAGAAGATGTTTCCTTAGATGTCTTAGAGGCGAGGAAGATTGAGAAGGCAACTGCTTGAACTTTCCCATTGCTCGTGTTTTCATCACAGGTTAGTCCTATACATGCTGTCTGATGGGCACCATCTTACTACATACAATGCAGCATTGCACCTGAAATCGAATGGATATTTTGTCACACTTGCACTTTAGCACCTTATCATATGGCGCATATATCTATGAACACTTTGCTAAGTATCACTGTCTAGTATGTGCTTCTGATGAACCTATTTTAGGAAAACATGTCGAGGTTTGGCATACTATGTACTTGAGTTTGGCGTACTATGTGCTTGTTGGTAAATTCTATTGCCATCTATAATCTACTAGATATTATAATGTCTCTGGTGGGATGCCCCATGCCGAATTGTTGATAACTGACTATGAGCATTGTCCTCTATTTCTTATCTACTATGGTTACAGGTTGATGTGAAGAGAGCTGTGCCATTGGTAGCGATTTTTCTACTGATTTGTCAGTTATATTTATGTTAGTTTAGCAAATTTCTGCTTGTAGGGTCTAATGTTTTAGCATAGTGTATGTTCTGTGAGCTAAATTGTCATACTTATGTACTAGATAGATTATAAATTGTGATGCTTATGTACAAGATAGATTATTAGTTTAATCAGTGATTTTTTAAATATTTTTTAACATCAGGAGACTCAAGAATCGCATCTTACAGAAGACAAGAAGCCTAAATGCCGAAGGGTGATGACCTGTTGATGGCCCACAGCTGGAGGGTCATTACCTCTTGATGGCACAAAACTGGACAGAAGATAAAAACATTTGATGGCACACAGCCGGAGGGTGATGACCTATTGATGGCCATAGCCAGAGGGTCATTACCTGTTGATGGCACACAGCCGGACAGAGGATCATTACCTGTTGATGGCACACAGCCGGATGGTCATTACCTGTTCATGGCGCACTGCCGGATGGTCATTACCTGTTGATGGCACACTGCCGGAGGGTGATGACCTATTGATGGCCATAGCCAGAGGGTCATTACCTGTTGATGGCGCACTGCCAGATGGTCATTACCTGTTGATGGCACACAGCTGGAGGGTGATGACCAGTTGATGTCGCACTGCCGGATGGTCATTACCTGTTGATGGCACACAGCCGGACAGAGGATCATTACCTGTTGATGGCACACAGCCGGTCAGAGGATAAGATCTTTTGATTGCATACACCGGGTCCCTCCCTGATAACAAGGAACCCTGGGGAATACTGGTCATCTTGATCCCCCACTGACTATATACTTGCTCCACCTCAGCCTACACCATCATGGAGGACACTTCCACCTGTGTCCACTGTAAGGTTGGACTTTCTTTTATAATTACTGCAGATTAATAAACATCATAAAGCTGTAAAACTATCGAGTAATTTATTATAAATGATTATAAAGAAATATAAAGTATAATAATAGCTATAGAGGGCACATAAGACGACTAACTATAGAAAGCATGGTATCGCCTGATACTGTATATACTGTATATTCTCGATGGCGCTATTACACTTAATACATCACAACCTCCAGGGTGATATTACCGTACAATGCGAGATACTAATAATGGCCACAGATTATGAGAAAATGACCAGCTCCATAGACCTGGAGTTATTGTGGCACCCCAGGGGTCTGGTTGCCACAGTAATAGAAATATTACGTCTGAGAGCAAGTGGGAGGTTTCCTGGTCAGGAGCCCTAAGCATGCCACACCTGCTGCCCCAGTCCTGGGAGGGGAGGAATCTGCCCTATATAAACTGGGTCTGGGGCGGGGTTAGAGAGTTTAGTTGAGTTCAGACACAGGGAAAGCTACAACTAGGAGCTCTGTAGGAGCAGGAGTTGAAGACCAGGGGCTGGAGCTAAGCGGAGCTCGCCCTGGCAGAAGAATACAAGAACCGGACACCGGAGTCCGAGGCTGCAAGGATCTTTAAGTCCAGCAGCAGTACCCAGCCGGCAGGGGATTCCAGGTCCTCTGGCCATAGAAGCCCGGAGGCTCGGTCACAAGCAAGGGACCAGCACCGCCATCGTGGAGCGGACGCTATCAGGAGGCCCCAAGTCACCGGCCATACGGGTGAGCACCACACGGTACGCTCAGGGACGTGGGCTACTTCTACCCGCTTACAGCAAGGTAGCCAGGAAGAGTGCAGATAGACGGGGAGGCCTACAACTCCACCTGGTCAGGGGAACTCCTGCCTGCTCACAGACTGACCAGGCCCCTTATGCTAGCCAGTACTCCCGGGAGGGTCTGCCTTAATATCATCAGTAAAGACCCTGAACTGCACTGCAAAGACTCTGAGTCGTTCCTGCTTTCTCACCGCATACAGCACTATTAGTACTGGGACTCCCGTGTACCATCACTCCCATCATCCACATTAACTGCCCTGAGGCTATACTTCTCCCGTGGGGAGTCTTTCCATCCTTTGCTGCGCACACAACACCAGCCTCAGCAGTCTGCCTCGCAGCGGCGGTCCCCACTGACCACAATCCACGGGTGGCGTAATCGTACAATTATCATACGGCTTGCCTGCCACCGGTTTGACCACCCTGGGCACGGACCGGGTCATCGCCACGGAGACTACCACTCCCAGCGATCCGGCTCCAGATAATCCCACACACGTTCACATTAGGCCCAGGGGGTGCGTCAACTTTGGCGTAGTCGGCAGGATTTCGTGCCCGCAACCACCGGGTACTGCGCGCCTTCAAAAGACTGTCATACCTGCCGTGGTGAAGGTGCCCGCCATCCGGAGCCGTTTCCCGCCATCTTCAGTCGGTTCCCGCCATCCGCAGCTGTTTTCCCGCCATCCGCAGTCGTTTTTCCGCCTGCGGACACCATCTTCAGGACGCCGCGCGGGAAGAAGAGGGGCGTGGATGCCGAAAGCGCGCGAGACCTGAAGCTCCGCCCTGCGCACCGACGCTGCGCAAGGACCTGGAAGGGAGATAGAGCGACGCTGATGTCACCAGAGCGCGACGCAAGGTCCTCCACCCTGACGATCGTCTGCGGAGCCGCGGCCTACGGAGAAGAAGCAACAGAAGGTAGGCCCCACTTAACTAGGGGGGAGGAAGATGACGGATACGGAGGGACCCTCTACCACCAGCGCGGCCGCTGCCGCTGTAATGCCGTTCACCATGCCTTACATCCCCGGAGTGGCCTGGCTGCCCCAATACTCAGTGGAGTCGCATACCCTAAGCGACTTTAAAGAGACTGTACAGCCCGTTTAAAGTATACCCCCTGACGGAGGGACAAAAAGTGAGCATATTAGTAGGCCAGCTAACCGGCGCAGCCCAACGTGAAGTAAAGTCCTGGTCAGTCAAGGACAAGGAGACTGTAAAAGAGATCTTAGCCCGTCTGAGGGACACCTATGATACCCGCACCTCAGCAGAGATCAAAATGAAATTTTATGGGTGCAAGCAGCGGGCCCAAGACAGTATAAGAGACTATGCTTTGAATTTGCAAGAGGCCCTGGGAGCCATTAAACAGGCAGACCCTGGCAGTGTGCGGAATGCAGATGAACTGTTAACTGAGCAATTCATTGAGGGTCTGCTGTCCAACGCCCACCGAACCCAGTTACGTGCAATGGCCTTGCAGAACCCTGGTTTAGACTTTGCAAAGTTCAAAGACAGGGCCATCCAGGTGCTCCGAGAACCGGCACCGGGTAGCGCTGTAACCCACCGGTGCCCTGCTATTACCTATCACCAGGAGGCGGCGCCCTTGTCTACAGAGTCTGTAGGAGCTGGTGCGCAGGCTTTGGATAACAACCCGGCTACAGACCTGCACCATCAGGTCCAAGAGCTAACCAAAAGCGTAGCCGCACTAACCAGAACTGTGCAGTCTTTACAGGTCTCTCCTCCAGGAAAGATCCAGCTGGCATCCGGACCAGAGGACGTCCCGTGGCGCCGACAGAGGAGGATCCCAACGTCCAGAGGAAGACCCAGCGACAGATACAGCGAGGACGGACAACCCATCTGCCGCCGCTGCAATCAACCCGGACACATGGCAAGGTACTGTCATTTAAACGGGCACAACCTGGGGTAGAGGGCCAACCCCCAGGCATAAGATCATCAGGCCCATCGAACTGGCGTGATAAATACGTAGGGGGACGTCCGGTCTTGCCTGTGGTACTGGATGGCATTCCTATGAGTGCCCTACTAGACACTGGGTCACAGGTGACTACCATCCCGTACGTGCTCTTTAGGCGGTACTGGAATGACTCGGACATAACCCGCTACCCAGATGACGACCTGAGTATCATCGCCAGCAATGGTCAGCCCGTGCCGCAGGTGGGATTCAAGGAGGTGACCATTAAGATCGGTAAAGTCGAACTGGCGGCACAAGGACTAATTATTGTGGACATTGACCGTCATGAGAGTCATCCTAAAATAACCTTAGGGACTAACGTGATTGAAAATTGTCTTGCAGGGGTGATTCTCATTTTACAGCAGGTTGCCAAGAACGCCAGTTCCAGCCAGCAGCGTGTTCTCCAAAAAGAGATCCGGGCACTGATGAAACGGCAACAAGTGGAACTATCTGGTGGTGAGATAGGTAGCGTGAGAATGTGTGACCCGTTCCCTATTGCCATGCCCCCAAAAAGTGAGATGATGATCTGGTGCCGGGCAGCTATTTGTCTGAGAGGTAGAGACTACCAAGCTATGGTGGAACCCGTTTACTCAGACAGTAGGCCCACCATTTTGACAGCACAGGGGGTGGTCGATGTACGCCATGGGAGGGTGCCCGTCCGCATCATAAATATCGGGGAGAGAGAAGTATACCTGCCCCGGTATGCCACGCTAGCCAAATTGTTCACCATAAATCAAAATTCTGTAAAGGCCATAGAACCCTTGCCTCCATCTCAACCAGAGGAAGGTAACGGCTCTAAGAAACAAATGGAGGACTGGTGTCAGCAACTGCATTTGGGTACTGACTCCACTCCCTCACACCAAAAACAGGGAGTCTACCGGGTGGTTCAGGAGTACGAAAGAGTCTTTAGTAAACACCCGCTAGACTTCGGGCGAGTAAAGGGGGTAGAACATCACATCCCCACAGGAGACCATCCACCCATAAAAGAAAGATACCGACCTGTACCCCCTGCACACTATCAGCATGCAAAGGGGATGTTGCGGGGCATGAAGGAGGCCGGGGTAATCAGGGACAGCTGTAGCCCCTGGGCAGCTCCACTAGTTCTAGTGAAAAAGAAGGACAACACAATGAGAATGTGTGTAGACTACAGAAAGGTTAACCGTATCACACACAAAGATGCGTACCCGTTACCTAGAATAGAAGAATCTTTAGCTGCATTATAATCTGCTAACTTCTTCTCCACTTTGGATCTTACTAGCGGGTACTGGCAGGTTCCTGTAGCAGAGGCAGACAAGGAGAAGACCGCATTCACCACCCCGATGGGTCTCAGCGAATTCAACTGTATGCCGTTTGGGCTCTGCAACACACCAGGAACCTTCCAGCGGTTGATGGAATGCTGTCTGGGACACCGGAATTTCGAGACGGTCCTGTTATACCTGGACGATGTCATAGTTTATTACAAAACCTACGAGGACCATCTGAAACACCTGGCAGAAGTGTTTGACGCCCTGGCAAGCTACGGCCTAAAGGTGAAACCCTCCAAGTGTCACCTCCTGAAACCAAAGGTGCAGTACCTGGGACACGTGGTGAGTGCTGACGGAGTGGCTCCCGACCCCGATAAGATCACCGTGATTAAGGACTGGCCAAGACCCTCCAGCATAAAGGAAGTGTGGCAGTTCCTCGGGTTGGTAGGCTACTACCAAAGATTCATTCCCGGTTTCACCAAAATGGCAGCCCCTATGCAGGACCTCCTGATAGGTCAATCCAGGAAGGCCAAAAACCAGAAGCCGCCCTTCAGGTGGGAAAAGCTGGAAGAGGAGTCCTTCTGCCAGCTGAAGATGGCCCTCACGGGGGATGAAATCCTGGCGTACCCTGACTACAGCCAGCCGTTTATCCTCCACACGGACGCGAGCAACATCGGGCTAGGAGCCGTACTGTCCCAGATCCAGCAGGGGAAAGAACGGGTAATCGCTTATGCCAGCCGAAAACTACGGCCCACAGAGAGAAACCCTGAGAATTATAGCTCATTCAAGCTAGAGTTCCTGGCAGTGGTGTGGGCAGTAACCGAACGCTTCAAGCATTACCTTGCCTCTTCCAAGTTCAAGTACACGGACAACAACCCGTTGACACACCTGGACACTGCAAGACTTGGTGCCCTGGAGCAGAGATGGATGGCCCGCCTGTCCAACTATGAATTCACCATCAAATACCGGGCGGGACGTTCAAATGGCAACGCGGATGCCCTGTCCAGAATGCCAAACTTACCGGACGTAGGGGAAGATCCAGAAGAACTGGAAGAAATCGAACTCCCTGCGTTCCACCGTCATGGGATTACCCTGTATTCCCATCGTGTGAGGGACAGGCGCTCTGCTACGTTCAATCCCTTACCCCACTACAGCTGGGCGGAGACATAAGACAGTGATCCCGCAGTCCGTCTGGTGAAGGAAATGCTGACACAGGCTGATGCCCGTCTTGACCCAGACGCTCCGGAGGAGACCAAGCAACTGTGGAAGGAGAAAAGTAGACTGTTCCTTTACAAGGAGAAGCTGTGCCGGAGAATGGTCAACTCTCGAACACATGAGATGATCTGGCAGGTAGTGGTCCCAAGACGAGATGCGGCTATGGTTCTGGAGGCATACCACGAAGGAGCAGGACACTTCGGATGGAAGAAGCTGGAGTTCTTGTTGGGTGAACGGTTCTACTGGGTAGGCATGAGGGGGGCCATCGAGAGGTGGTGCAGAGACTGTGGCCCGTGCAACCTAAGAAGAAAGGACCGTGCCAGCCAGAAGAGTCCCCTGCAGCCCATCATCACCAGGCAGCCACTGGAACTGGTAGCCCTGGACCATGTGAAACTGGCTCCAAGCAGATCTGGGTACGTCTACGCCCTCACCATCGTAGATCACTACTCCCGGTTCCTGGTGGTGGTCCCTGTCAAAGACTTAACGGCTCAAACAGCAGCCAGAGCCTTCCAGCTGCACTTCTGCCGTCCACACGGGTATCCGGAGCAAGTGCTGACGGACCAAGGACCAGCCTTCGAAGCGGAGGTCTTCCAGGAGTTCTGCAACCTGTATGGCTGCAGGAAGATAAGAACAAAGCTCTATCACCCTCAGACCAATGGACTATGTGAGAAAATGAACCAGGTGGTGATAGACTTGCTAAAAACGTTGCCCCTGGAAGAACGCAGTCTGTGGCCTGAAAAACTGCCTGACCTGGTGGACTTGTATAATCACATCCCCGTAGGTTCCACCAATTGTACCCCGGCTTACCTAATGAGAGCAAGACCTGGTAAGCTGCCTATTGACCTGGATATGAGAGTCCTGACACCTGAGGACACCTCACCAGAGGCAGACTGGGATACAGAACGGCAGCAGCAGTATCGGAAAGTGCAGGAGAGCGTCGAGCGAAGTCTGTCTCAAGCAAGAGAAAGGCAAGAGAAGGCTTATAACCAGTATGCTCCCGCTGTTCCCCTGGTACCTGGAGAGCAGGTCTTGAAGAGAAAGAGGCGGCTCCACAAGTTGGACGACCAGTGGGAAAAGGACCCGTACACCTTACTGCCCTCAAGCCATGAGAACCCAAAAATCTGTGTCATCAGTAAGGATGGAGGAGAGACCACAGCCATTGTCTCCAGAGACCACCTGAAGAAGTGTCCCGAGCAGCTGCAAAGCCATGATGAAGATCAAGAAAACCCTCAACCCGCAGAGGAAAGGGAAGAAATGATTAGCACCATACTCGGAGACTTTCCCCGGTCTTGGACACAAGTAAACAACGCTATCGTGGTACCCGTCCTCACCTTTCTCCAGCCAGCCCCTCAAGGGCCTACAGAGGAACAGGTAGAGCTGGAAGAGCAGCCGGCCCAGGAGGCAGAAGAATCCACACAAGCAGCCCAGGAAAATCAACCCTCTGCTAGTAGTGAGCCTGCCGTGCCCCTAGTGAGCCGCAAAGTACGCAGACAGCTGCCCAGCTTACCCGTGACACCTCCTACACCCTGTAGTGCAGAACCAGCTAGTGAGTTGCGTAGATCCACTAGAAGCACTAAAGGTCAGGTGCCCGCTTGCTGGAGAATTTAATGCAATGTACTGTGAATTTACCTGTTTATTGAAAATGTTTATATTTGTTACCTGCATGCCTAGTAATTATATTTCTCTAGTTACCCTTCAGGTTTATTTGGACTGACAGGTTATGAACACTGAATAACCGGAACTACATGTAGATAGTTGCACTTGGTGCCTCTTGCGAAGATGGCCGCGGAAGAGAAAAACCTGTCTGGCGTGGCCCCCTTTGTGGCCCAAAGTAGCTAACCACAGCCTTGCAGCCACGCCCAAGGCCAACGTTCGGGGTTTGCTGTGGACAGGTTCCCCACACCGTGCCAAAACTTCACCTTGTAGGGTGACATGGACACCCGGTTACGGACACGCCGTGACCCCAAAAAGTACTTTTTCTTGTTGTGTTCTTGCTGTTTATACCGTGTACTTGTGTTTTCTTGAAAATGTGTTTAGTCCCGGAGTACTAAAATTTACTAGGGGGGAATGTGGCACCCCAGGGGTCTGGTTGCCACAGTAATAGAAATATTACGTCTGAGAGCAAGTGGGAGGTTTCCTGGTCAGGAGCCCTAAGCATGCCACACCTCCTGCCCCAGTCCTGGGAGGGGAGGAATCTGCCCTATATAAACTGGGTCTGGGGCGGGGTTAGAGAGTTCAGTTGAGTTCAGACACAGGGAAAGCTACAACTAGGAGCTCTGTAGGAGCAGGAGTTGAAGACCAGGGGCTGGAGCTAAGCGGAGCTCGCCCTGGCAGAAGAATACAAGAACCGGACACCGGAGTCCGAGGCTGCAAGGATCTTTAAGTCCAGCAGCAGAACCCAGCCGGCAGGGGATTCCAGGTCCTCTGGCCATAGAAGCCTGGAGGCTCGGTCACAAGCAAGGGACCAGCACCGCCATCGTGGAGCGGACGCTATCAGGAGGCCCCAAGTCACCGGCCATACGGGTGAGCACAACACGGTACGCTCAGGGACGTGGGCTTCTTCTACCCGCTTACAGCAAGGTAGCCAGGAAGAGTGCAGATAGATGGGGAGGCCTACAACTCCACCTGGCCAGGGGAATTCCTGCCTGCTCACAGACTGACCAGGCCCCTTATGCTAGCCAGTACTCCCGGGAGGGTCTGCCTTAATATCATCAGTAAAGACCCTGAACAGCACTGCAAAGACTCTGAGTCGTTCCTGCTTTCTCACCGCATACAGCACTATTAGTACTGGGACTTCCGTGTAGCATCACTCCCATCATCCACATTAACTGCCCTGAGGCTATACTTCTCCAGTGGGGAGTCATTCCATTCTTTGCTGCGCACACAACACCAGCCTCAGAAGGTCTGCCTCGCAGCGGCGGTCCCAACTGACCACAATCCACGGGTGGCGTAGTCGTACAATTATCATACAGCTTGCCTGCCACCGGTTTGACCACCCTGGGCACGGACCGGGTCATCGCCACGGAGACTACCACCCCCAGCGATCCGGCTCCGGGTAATCCCACACACGTTCACATTAGGCCCAAGGGGGGCGTCATTATTATAAATGTCTCTAGTGTGAGGCAGGGACTGGACGAGTATTGGAGGGAGGTATATTCCCCCAGGACATCCTTTATGTATCCATGCTGTAGAATCTGCCGTATACTTCTGTTCTAGCAGTCAGACTTTTCACTCTGCAGATCACAGGCTCAACATTGTGTAAAACTAACACCGTATATAAGAGCACTCAGAATAAAAACTAGTGGCATGCCGTGCACTGCCCACGTCATGTGTACGGGATACAGGACCTGCAGAACCTGGTACGGCCATTATAGTTGATAGATTAATGATACCTGTGCAGATGAAGGGAAAAAAAATATGTGCAACAACAGGAGGAGAAATGTAATTTGAAGAGTATAATAGAGAAATGGGAAACTTCTGGAGATGCAGATAAGTGGTACCAGGGCGAAACGTAAGTGTAGCCAGACAAGGGAAAAGTGCAAATGATCCAGCGTAAAGGTTTGTTTAGTAGAAAAAATATTAAAACTTAGCTTTTATTAGCCATATAAAACACTGCTCCACAGAGAATACAGCAAATGTGCAACTATCATAGCTTACAGACCTACGCGTTTCAACAAATCATGTCTTAATTATGGCCCTACTACTAGAATGACAAAAAGGCATATATATATATATATATATATATATATATATATATATATATCCACGTGCCTGTATGACCCCCCTACAACGCCTGGGCATGCTCCTGATGAGGTTGCGGACAGTCTCCTGTGGGATCTCCTCCCAGACCTGGACTAAAGCATCCGCCAACGTGACGTTGGCGGATGGAGCGAGACATGACGTCCCAGATGTGCTCAATCGGATTCAGGTCTGGGGAACGGGCGGGCCAGTCCATAGCTTCAATGCCTTCATCTTGCAGGAACTGCTGACACACTCCAGCCACATGAGGTCTGGCATTGTCCTGCATTATTAGGAACCCAGGGCCAACCGCACCAGCATATGGTCTCACAAGGCTGGACAGACATCTGTCTGAGATGATTTAGTGAATCCTGCTTTGAGCAGGGGGTTGGACCAGATGACCCAGGAGGTCCCTTCCAACTCTACCATTCTATGATTCTATGATTCTATCTATGAAGGGGTCTGAGGATCTCATCTCGGTACCTAATGGAAGTCAGGCTACCTCTGGCGAGCACATGGAGGGCTGTGCGGCCCTCCAAAGAAATGCCACCCCACACCATTACTCACCCACTGCCAAACCGGTCATGCTGAAGGATGTTGCTCTCCACGGCGTCTCCAGACTCTGTCACGTCTGTCACATGTGCTCAGTGTGAACCTGCTTTCATCTGTGAAGAGCACAGGGCGCGAGTGGCGACTTTGCCAATCCTGGTGTTCTGTGGCAAATGCCAAGCGTCCTGCATGGTGTTGGGCTGTGAGCACAACCCCTATCTGTGGACGTCGGGCCCTCAAACCACCCTCATGGAGTCGGTATCTAACCGTTTGTGCAGACACATGCACATTTGTGGCCTGCTGGAGGTCATTTTGCAGGGCTCTGGCAGTGCTCCTCCTGTTCCTCCTTGCACAAAGGCGGAGGTAGCAGTCCTGCTGCTGGGTTGTTGCCCTCCTACGGCCCCCTCCACATCTCCTGGTGTACTGGCCTGTCTCCTGGTAGCGCCTCCAGCCTCTGGACACAGCCAACCTTCTTGCCACAGCTCGCATTGATGTGCCATCCTGGATGAGCTGCACTATCTGAGCAACTTCTGTGGGTTGTAGAGTCTGTCTCATGCTACCACGAGTGTGAAAGCACAACCAACATTCAAAAGTGACCAAAACATCAGCCAGAAAGCATTGGTACTGAGATGTGGTCTGTGGTCCCCACCTGCAGAACCACTCCTTTATTGAGGGTGTCTTGATAATTGCTAATAATTTCCATCTATCGTCTATTCCATTTGCACATCAGCATGTGAAATTGATTGTCAATCAGTGTTGCTTCCTAAGTGGACAGTTTGATTTCGCAGAAGTTTGATTTACTTGGAGTTATATTCTGTTGTTTTAAGTGTTCCCTTTATTTTGGGAGCAGTGTATATAGATACATACAGTGAGTACGGAAAGTATTCAGACTCCTTTAAATTTTTCACTCTTTTTTTCATTGCAGCCATTTGATAAATTCTAAAAAGTTCATTTTTTTTCTCAGTAAAGTACACTCTGCACCCCATCTTGACTGAAAAAAACAGCAATGTAGAATTTTTTTGCAAATTTATTAAAAAAGAAAAACTGAAATATCACATGGTCATAAGTATTCAGATCCTTTGCTCAGACACTCATATTTAAGTCACATGCTGTCCATTTCCTTGTGATCCTCCTTGAGATGGTTCTACTCCTTCAATGGAGTCCAAATGTGTTTAATTAAACTGATAGGACTTGATTTGGAAAGGCACACACCTGTCTATATAAGACCCCACAGCTCACAGTGCATGTCAGACCAAATGAGAATCATGAGCTCAAAGGAACTGCCCAAGGAGCTCAGAGACCGAATTGTGGCAAGGCACAAATCTAGCCAAGGTTATAAAAGAATTCCTGCATTACTCAAGGTTCATAAGAGCACAGTGGCCTCCATAATCCTTAAATGGAAGAAGTTTGGGACCACCAGAAGTCTTCCTAGACCTGGCCGTCCAGCCAAACTGAGCAATCGTGGGAGAAGAGCCTTGGTGAGAGAGGTAAAGAAGAACCCCAAGATCACTGTGGCTGAGCTCCAGAGATGCAGTAGGGAGATGGGAGAAAGTTCCACAAAGTCAACTATCACTGCAGCCCTCCACCAGTTGGGCCTTTATGGCAGAGTGGCCAGACGGAAGCCTCTCCTCAGTGCAAGACATATGAAAGCCCACATAGAGTTTGCTCAAAAACACATGAAGGACTCCCAGACTATGAGAAATAAGATTCTCTGGTCTGATGAGACGAAGATAGAACTTTTTGGTGATAATTCTAAGTGGTATGTGTGGAGAAAACCAGGCACTGCTCATCACCTGCCTAATACAATCCCAACAGTGAAACATGGTGGTGGCAGTTGTTAGAACCCTCCTGTTAGTTTTTTCTATTTTGTGGTCACGTGACCTTCTGTCTATTTATTCCAGCTCCGCCCTTCAGGCTTTGCTGGACTTCAGTGTTACTTTGACTCTTAATCTAGCCAGGTGCTTTGTACCTACTGTATCTCTCTAGTTAGTTTGGTCCTTGGACCACAAAGTACTTTTGTCTGTTTGTCTTCTTCTGCTACAACTTCTGCCAGGAGGTGTCCAATTTTGTCCCAGTCCTTAGTTCTTTTAGGGACCCCTCCCTTTAATCTATAGGTCTGCGTTCAGACTAGCCGCGGACGAAGGCGGGTCTGTTCACAAGGAACAAGTTGACGCTGCATCGTAGGGAATCAGCTTAGTCCTATTGTATGGACAGATTTCCTCTCTTTCCTTAGTTCTTGTAGCAGATCATAACAGCAGTATCATGCTATGGGTGTGTTTTTCAGCTGCAGGGACAGAACGACTGGTTGCAATAGAAGGAAACATGAATGCGGCCAAGTACAGAGATATCCTGGATGAAAACCTCTTCCAGAGTGCTCTACACCTCAGACTTGGCCAAAGGTTCACCTTCCAACAAGACAATGACCCTAAGCACACAGCTAAAATAACAAAGGAGTGGCTTCAGAACAACTATGTGACCATTCTTGACTGGCCCAGCCAGAGCCCTGACCTAAACCCAATTGAGCATCTTTGGAGTGACCTGAAAATGGCTGTCCACCAACGTTTACCATTCATCCTGACGGAACTGGAGAGGATCTGCAAGGAAGAATGGCAGAGGATCCCAAAATGCAGGTGTGAAAAACTTGTTGCATCATTTCCAAGAAGACTCATGGCTGTTCTAGCCCAAAAGGGTGCTTCTACTCAATACTGAGCAAAGGGTCTGAATACTTATGCCCGTGTGATATTTCAGTTTTTCTTTTTTATTAAATTTGCAAAAATGTCTACATTTCTGTTTTCTTTCAGTCAACATGGGGTGCAGAGTGGACTTTAATGAGAAAAAAATGAACTTTTTAGAATTTACCAAATGGCTGCAATGAAACAAAGAGTGAAAAATGTAAAGGGGTCTGAATACTTTCCGTACCCACTGTACATGCATGGAAATAAATGCAGAATTATATTTCTTAATACTGCAGTATCAGATCCTGTCTTGAATTTAACCCCTGTGGTATCCAATATGAAAATCCACCGGGACTCCCGGTTCAGAAGTTTGCACTTATGATCCCCCCCTCGTGTGGATCTATATACCTTCTCTATCTCCATATATTTAAAGAATGAGGTGTCACCTTTATGAACTCTCGCAAAATGCCTCGATACTGCTGATGTATTTATGGCTTCCAAATTAATCGCATCAGAAAGATGTCTTCTGATACGGACTTTCAGCGCACCTGTGGTACAACCCACATAGTGGACCTTACACAAGGTGCATTCTATAAGGTATATAACCCCTGATGAATTACAATTGAGGACATCATGAATTTTATATTCTCTATCATTACTTAAGGACATAAAACTATCTGTTTTAACCGCGTGTAGACACGCTTTGCACCGATTGGCTCCACATCTGAAGAAACCTTTTGTGCTGAGCCAATTTGGTTGTACAGTATTAGTCTCACTGGTGTATAAGCTAGGAGAAAGGATGGTTCCCAGAGCGGGCGCTTTCCTGGCTACAAAGCGGATGGCATTAGAAAGTAGGTTTTTTAGTATCTTGTTCTGATATATAATAGGGTTATACTTTTTAATTCTAGATGTCATTTTATTATACTGAGGACTATAGGTGGTAGAAAACGTTACCCTAGTATCCAATGTGTTAATGTTATTTTTCTGTTTATTTCGGAGTATATCTTTCCGATTTATATTGGAGACAATTCTACTCGCTTTTCTTAAAGACCACTCGGGATAGCACCTATTGGATTGTCTGTTACAAATTTTTTCTGATTCCTTCTGAAAAGTGATGTTATCTGAACAATTTCGTATTGTTGGTATTAGCTCACCGTAAGGGATATTTCTCTTAATATGTGGCGGATGACAACATTTAGCTGATAGAATAGAATTTGAGGCTGTAGATTTTCTGTGGGGATTAATTTTGACCAATTCTTTCTCCTTGGTAGCCTCAAGTTCGAGATCAAAAAAAGTAATTTTGGATGAATGGTAGAACTAAGTGAATTTAAGATTAAAATGATTGCAGTTGATGTACTGTACAAATTGTACCACCTCCTCCTGTGTGCCCCCCACACCAGGAGGAGGTCATCAATAAATCTACCGTACCACACAATGTGTCCACTATATGTGTTATCATTATGGTAAATGAAAAGCTCCTTCCACCTACACATCACTATGTTCGCTAGCGAAGGAGAAAATTTACTGCCCATGCTGACTCCTCTTCTCTGTAAAAAAAAAAAACTTTTATCAAAGCTAAAATAATTAGGCTCTAAGAGGAACTGTACTGCTATGACCAGAAATTCTTTGATTTCTATAGTGTACGAACTGTATGTGTCAAGGTGGTAGGTTAAACATGCTAAAGCAATATGGTGAGGAATTGAGGGGGTATAATGCCACCACATCACAGGACAATCATCCAAAGTTTTTTGGCCATTCAAATTTATCAAAAATGGTCACTATGAATTTTGAATCCCTAATGTAACTCGGAGTTTCCTGAACCAGAGGCTGTAGGTAAAAATCCATCCAGGCACTTAATTTTTCACCAGGGGAACCAATCCCCACCACTATGGGTCATGACAACATCCGGGTCACCAGACAGCAGAAAGATACTTTGATCATGCACAGTGCATGACCAAAGTATCTTCTGCATCTACAGCGCTGACAGCCTGTATAGCACAGGGATGGTGCTCCATCCCTATGTTTTACAGGCGATCAGAGTATAAAAAGTGAAAGTCCCATAGTGGGACAAAGTATAAAAGTAAAAAAAAGTGGTAAAAAAATGTAAAAAAAAAATAATCCACCAAAAATAAAAATATAATGTACCCATCAATAAATATTATAATGAAAAAAAAACAAACAAAACAATAAAAGTACACATATTTGGTATCGCCACGTCCGGAGCGACCTGACCTATAAAACTGTCTCACAAGTTAACTCCTTTAGTGAACACGGTAAAAAATTAAAATAAAAAACAAAGCAAAAAACGATGCTTTATCATCAAACCGCCAAACAAAAAATGGAATTAAACACGATTAAAAAGATGAATATAAATAAAAATGGTACCACTGAAAACGTCATCTTGTTCCACAAAAAAAAGCTGCCATACAGCACCATCAGCTGAAAAATAAAAAAGTTATAGCTCTCAGAATAAAGTGATGCAAAAAAATAATTTTTTCTAGAAAATAGCTTTTATTGTGTAGAAGCGCCAAAACATAAAAAAAGATATAAATGTGGTACCGCTGTAAACGTACAGACCCAAAGAATAAAGCTACCTCATCAATTTTACCACACGCGGAACAGCATAAAAAAATTTAAAAAAACAATTCCTGAATTGTTGGTTTTTGCTTATGCTGCCTCCCAAAAATCGGAATAGAAAGCGATCAAAAAATGTCACATGCCTGAAAATGGAACCAATAAAAACGTCAACTCATCCCGCAAAAAACAAGTTGTCAAATGACTCTGTCGGCCAAAATATGGAAAAATTATAGCTCTCAAAATATGGCGATGCAAAAACTAGATTTTGCAAAAAATTGCGTCTTTTAGTGTGAGACAGCTGTCAATCATAAAAACCCGATAGGATTCTGGTATCGCTGTAATCGCACCGACCCAAAGAATAAAGTCGTCTAATCACTTATACTGCACAAGGAACGGTGTGAAAAATAAACTCTAGGGTTAGGGCTGTGCTAGGGTTGGGATTTTTTCAAAGGCAAAAAAAAAAAAAAGATGACGATATGGCGACTAGTGTTGAGCACAAGTGCTCGCTACTTGAGTTTGCATCGGGTGCTCGGGTATGCATTGAGTATCGCGGGTGCTCGAGTCTCTGCCCCATATGCTTCACAGTCAAAAAAACCGTGAGGGGATAGCCTGCCATGCACCAGCAATCCCTGCATGTTTATTTTGGGTGTCTAATAACCGTGAAACATGTGGGCAGGACACGGGCATGTCACTCGAGAACGTGCGATATATGGTGCATACCTGAGTACACGATGCAAACTCAAGTAGCGAGCACTTGTGCTCAAGACTAATGACAACTTATTCAATATGATGACCTAATGTTATCAAATTATGTGTCGTACCGGGTTAAAAATGTTCATTATACCCATTGATAAAATCCTTAAGGGGTGTAGTTTCCAAAATGGGGTCACTTGTGGGGGGTTTCAACTATTTAGGCACATCAGGGGCTCTTCAAACGTGACATGGCGTCCGCCCTCAATTCCAGCCAATTTTGCGTTCAAAAAGTCACACAGTGCTCCTTCCCTTCAGAACTCTGCCGTGCACCCAAACACTGTATTTTCCCCACATATAGGGTATTGGCGTACTCAGGAGAAATTGCAAAAAGTTTTTGGGGTCCATTTTCTCCTCTTACCCTTGTGAAAATAAAAAAATTGGGGCTAAAACATAATTTTTGTGGAAAAAGTTTGATTATTTATTGTCATGGCTCCATGTTTAAACTTCTGTAAAGGTTCTCTGAGGTGTCTAGTTTCCAAAATGGTGTCACTTGTGGGGGGTTTCCACTGTTTAGGCACATCAGGGGCTCCCCAAACACAACATGGCGTCCGCTAATTATTCAAGCAAATTTTACTTTCAAAAAGTCAAATGGCGCTCCTTCCCTTCCGAACCCTGCCGTACGCCTAAACAGTGTTTTTTCCCCATATATGGTGTATCTGTGTGGTCAGGGGAAATAGAACAACAAATTTTGGGGTCCATTTTTTCCTGTTAACCCTGTGAAAATAAAAAAAAATTGGGTCTAAAGTAACATTTTTGTGAAAAAAGTTAAATGTTAATTTTTTTCTTCCACATTCCAAAAATTTCTGTGAAGCACTTGAAGGGTTAATAAATTTTTTGAATATGGTTTTGAGCACCTTGGGGGTGCAGATTTTAGAGTGGTGTTACTTTTGGGTATTTTCTGTCATAAAGACCCCTCAAAGTGACTTCAAATGTGATGTGGTCCCTAAAAAAATGGTTTTGTAAATTTTGTTGGAAAAATGAGAAATCTCTGGTCAACTTTTAACCTTTAAAGCTCTCTAATAAAAAAAAAATTTGGTTCCAAAATTGTGCTGATGTAAAGTAGATATGTGGTAAATGTTATTTATTAACTATTTTGTGTGACATATCTCTCTGATTTAAGGGCATAAAAATTCAAATTTTGAAAATTGCTAAATTTTCAAAAATTTTTGCCAAATTTCAGTTTTTGTCACAAATAAATGAAGTGTTATCGGAGAAATTTTACCACAATCATGAAGTACAATATGTCACGAAAAAACAGTCTCAGAATCAGGGGAATCGATTGAAGCGTTCCAGAGTAATTACCTCATAAAGTGACAGTGGTCAGAATTGTGAAAATTGGCCTGGTCATTAATGTGCAAACCACCTTGGGTTGTAAAGGGGTTAATGACTCATACTGGTCCTCATCTTGTAGTAATGCCTCATCTAATGCCTCATCCTGGTCCTCATCTTGTAGTAATGTCTCATCCTGGTCCTCATCTTTTAGTAATGACCCATCCTGGTCCTCATCTTGTAGTAATGCACCATCCTGGTCCTCATCTTGTAGTAATGCCCCATCCAGGTCCCCATCTTGTCGTAATGTCCCCCATTCAGGTCCCCAACTTGTCGTAATGTCCCCCATCCAGGTCCCCATCTTGTCATAATGTCCCCCATCAAGGTCCCCATCTTGTTATAATGTCCCCATCTTGTAGGAATGTCCCCCATCCAGGTCCTCACATTGTAGAAATGTTCCTATCCAGGTCCCCACATTGTAGGAATGTTCCTATCCAGGTCCCCACATTGTAGATATGTCCCAATCCAGTTCCCCATATTGTAGATATGTCCCCATCCAGGTCCCCACATTGTAGGAATGTCCCTATCCAGGTCCCCACATTGTAGATATGTGCTCACACACTATCATACAGGTCACCACTCAATAAAGGTAATATGAAGCAATTAAAGTAGTGAAAGAGGTTAAAACATAACCTTTAATGAATACGTAGGTAAAAAAGATATAAAACGTCACTAGGACCTAAAATCCAGTTAATGCCTGCCAATGGTAGTAAAACAAAGCTACCTATCATAAATATGTACTCGTTACAAACAGGAATTTATATGGCATGAACACCAAATGTATCCAACCTGTATATTTAACAAGACAGTGGCAAGAAAAATGATAGAGCTGTCAATAACACATCTCAATAAGCGTGCAACATATCCGACGACCAGTCCTCACACTGTACTCACACAGTGGAACATCACACTGTATGCAGGAGGCTGTGTGGGTCCTCACACTATATGCAGGAGGCTGTGTGGGGACTGATACTGTATATAGGAGGCTATGTGGGTCCTCACACTATATGCAGGAGGCTGTGTGGGTCCTCACACTATATGCAGGAGGCTGTGTGGGGACTGATACTGTATATAGGAGGCTATGTGAGGGCTCATACTCATATAGGAGGTTGCGTGAGGGCTCACATTGTATATAGGACGCTATGTGGGGCTCACACTGTACAGTATATGGAAGGCTATGTGGGGCTGTAAAAAGGAGACTATGTGGTGGCTCCTGTTCAGCAGCCACAGAATATTAATCTGACCACTGGACCACGGTTCTACAAATTGCTCGTCTCTATATACCTGTCATACTGTATATTCTCCTATATATATTGTACTGTATGTGGTATACTATGTATACTATGTGCACGGACATCAGATGAAGCACTCAAGATAATTAGTGACTGCTACATCATATACTATTATGTGGAGTTGAAGTTTACAATGATGATTTCATTGATCAAGTATGTTTGAAAACATATACAAAATAATAATTCATAGGTATCTATCTAGCAGACCTGGGCTTATGTGTGACCACCTTTACTCTGCTGATATGTTATTTTAGGAGTGTAGAAAAACACAGCGTACTACACAGGGGCGGACACAGACTGTAGTGGGCCCCTGTGCAAGAATTTTTTGTGGGCCCCCCCGCCCTTCATAGGGGGCATGAAGGGCCCCCCCCCCCGTGCATCTCTCATCCCTCCGTGCATCTCTGATTCCCCCCACTCCAAGTTAATTAATTGTATGTAAAAAAAATACAACTTGTTATACTTCCCCCCAGGGCCAGCTCCAGGTTTTTGTGGGCCCTGGGCGACAGAGTTTCAGTGGGCCCCTTTAACACATACCATGATTCATGATGCACAGATACCGCAGAGAAATATATATATATAGTACAAGGCCAAGGATTTCACTTACTAAATTACATGAGCGATATCTATTGTAAATTCTACAATAGCTCAGAAACCGGCGAATCCTCACAACGCACAGTGCAGACCGGACAGTATAGTCCTCCATACAGTATTATGGGCACCATATCATGCTCCATACAGGATACTGACCCCCTTATAATGCTCCATACAGGATACTGGTCCCCATATAATGCTCCATACAGGATACTGGTCCACATATAACGCTCCATAGAGGATACTGGTCCCCATATAACACTGCATACAGAATACTGGCCCCCATATAACGCTCCCTACCGAATACTGTCCCCCATATATCGCTCCATACAGAATACTGACCCCCATATAACGCTCCATACAGAATATTGGCCCCCATATAACGCTCCATGCAGGCTGTTCCCCCCTTATAATGCCCCATTACACAAGTGATATCTATTGTAAATTCTACAATAGCTCAGAAACCGGCGAATTCTCACAGCGCATAGTGCAGACCGGACAGTATAGTCCTCCATACAGTAATATGGGCACCATATAATTCTCCATACAGGATACTGACCCCCTTATAATGTTCCATACAGGATACTGGTCCCAATATAATGCTCCATACAGGATACTGGTCCACATATAACTCTCCATACAGAATATTGGCCCCCATGTAACGCTCCATGCAGGCTGTTCCCCCCATAAAATGCCCCATGCAGGATGTCACCTCTTCCCCCCCATATAATGCCCCTTGCAGGATGTCACTTCCCCCCTTTTCAATGCCCCATGCAGCATGTCAGACCACCCTCTCCCTTATAATGCCCCATGCAGGAAGTCACCCCCCCTCCTTATAATGCCCCATGCAGTATGTCACACACCCACCCTCTATATAATGCCCCATGCAGGATGTCAATTCCCCCCTCCCCCTCTTATAATGCCCCATGCAGGATGTCACACCGCCTCCCTTATAATGCCCCATGCAGAATGTCACGCCCCCCCTCCCTTATAATGCCCCATGCAGGATGTCACTTCCCCCCTTCCCCTCTTATAATGCCCCATGCAGGATGTCACTTCCCCCCTTCCCCTCTTATAATGCCCCATGCAGGATGTCACTTCCCCCCTTCCCCTCTTATAATGCCCCATGCAGGATGTCACTTCCCCCTTCCCCTCTTATAATGCCCCATGCAGGATGTCACATCCCCCCCCACCCCCATATAATGCCCCCATGCAAGATGTCAATTCCCCCCTCCCCCATATAATGCCCCATTCAGGATGCCAATCCCCCCCCAGATAATGCCCCATGCAGGATGTCACACCCACTCTCCCCCCACCATTAAATGCCCCATGTCCCCATATAAAAAAAAAAAAAAAAATCAAATACGTCTTCCCGCTCTGTGATGTGACAACTCAGGAGAGAGCTCGCGGTGTAAAGACGTCACCGCGCCCTCTGACCTGAGACGTCACAGTCAGAGGACGCGGCAGACGCTGCGGAGGCACGGGGAGGGGTAAGTATTGTGCCGCCGCGTCACATGACCGGAGATGTCCCTGCGCTCAGCATGGGGCCCATGCTGAGCGCAGGCACACCTCCGGTCATGTGACGGCGGGGGGTCCTGCGGGGGGGGGCCCCATGAGGAGACGCACAAGAGGGGGGCTCCGAGGGGGCCCCGACCGGCCGGGCCCCATGCTGGAGTCAGTGCAGTCATGCCATGATGGCGGCCCTGCTGGAGGCTGGAGGGGCCCCCTCTCCCTCGGGGGCCCCCATTCAATGAACCGGCTGCATGGGCGGTAGGTCCGCCCCTGGTACTACATCTCAAAAAAGGTATATCTGCTCTAAAAATAGTAATACATAAGAATAATATGTACTATGTCTGACCACTACAAACACTCATCTGAACTGGTCCAAGTGCTGTCAGCTTTTTTCGCGGGCAACACTTAGACAATACGGTCGTGTGAATATAGGCTTATGATGCATCTGGTAATAAACATGTTAAGGATGGGCCGCTATTCATGGGCCACTGCTGTGTGCTTGCCCCCCAGGCAAAAATGTGCCAGCCAGCCCCTGCTGCACCGGGTGCCAGAAAACCTAGATACACCTTTGGAATAGGTATCTTGCAAAGTAAGGATGGGGTTTGGTGTTTTTAAGTGATTTTATTGACTCTGTGCATTTATATTTTGTATCAATAATATGATATGGTTATATATATCTTCTGGATATCAGGAGGGCTTATCCCTGTGCATTGACTCTCTCCTTCTCCTTCGATGTCCTGTAAATGCCAAAAAAAACTACTCGTTTCGAGGACTCACAGTTCCTCTTCGTCAGCTTCTCGCTGGTAGTCAAACTGGTAACCTAATAAAGTCCAAACGCCCCCCACAAAGATAATACAACCAAAGAAATGGAGGAAGATCCTATGCTATCAAGACGGTGCAAAAGGACATATGGATGTGCAATAGAACTAAGATATACTTAAAAATAAAATAAAATAGTAGGTTGATACAGGGATTTATTCTGACTGCTGGTTTCAGAGTCGGGAGGGAATTTTTCCTCAGGTGAAGATTGGCTAAATCATTTGGGGTTTTTGCCCTCCTCTGGATCAACTTTAGCAATTACAGAACTAACAGGTCGAACTTGATGGACGCAAGTCTTTATTCGGCTTTACTAACTATGTATATGTATATAATTCCAATAAGAATAGACTGTGTGTGAAAAAAATAATAATAAAAAAGACTTTGTTCAAACTTTCACAATTAGTTAAAAATGAATAAAAATTATATACCGTATATTCCGGCGTATAAGACGACTTTTGAAGACTGAAAAATCTTCTGTCTAGTCTGGGGTCGTCTTATACGCCGGTAATGCTTTTGAACTTTCAGAAATTGACATGCGGGGATACTCTGGGGGTGTTAATAAGCTGCCGTGGCCGTATCCCTGCCATGTCGGAGTTAATATAAGGTGGAGGGAGTTAAAATACGGCGGCGGTAGGTCCAGACAGTCAGCGCTTCTGTGCTGAAACTGACACATCGCTGCGTATTCCCAGCTCCGGACACAGCGCAGGCCTTCTGTGGCGACAGCTTTCACTTGTCACAGAAGCGCTGCGCTGTGTCCGGAGCAGGGAAGTTCGCATCGCTTCTGTGACAATATATGAAAAGCCGGCAATTCAGCAGCGGCATAAGCCGGCACCCGACAATTTAGAATAGAAAGAATAGAGAATCACACATAGATTAGATAGATAGAAACATGTCAGTCACATATATATGAAGTACAGTGACAGTATTGCTTACTGTACTTGTCATTTAGTGTAAAGGATTTATTAAAACAAATAATAGTGTTTTCATGCACCGTCTCTTTAAAAAAGCCGGCCGGCATTTCAGCATCTGTACCCGACAATTTATAACAGAAAGATAGAGCATCACACATAGATTAGATAGATAGAAACATGTCAGTCACATATATATGAAGTACAGTGACAGTGCTGGTTACTGTACTTGTCATCTAGTGTTAAAATAACGGATTTATTTAAAAAAAAATTGGCGTGGGGTTCCCCTTAATTTTAGTCTCTAGCGGAGGTTAAGCAGACGGCTGGGGCAGATGTTTGAAGCCTGGGAAGGGTGTAATACCCACGGAGCTTCCCAGACTACTAATATCAGCCCCCAGCTGAATACCTAGCCTTTACTAGCTATTAAAATGGGGGATCCCAAAAAAATTACGTGGGGTCCCCCCTATTTTAATAGCTAGCAAAGGCTAGGCAGACAGCTGGGGACTGATATTAATAGCCCAGGAAGGGAGCCATGAATATTGGCCCCCTCCCAGGCTAGAAACACCAGCCGTCAGCCGCCCCAGAAATGGCGCATCCATAGGATGCGCCAAATCTGGCACTTAGCCTCGCTCTTCCCACTGCCCTGTAGCGGTGGCAGTGGGGTAATAGGGCTGGGGTTGATGTCAGCTTATAATGCCAGCTGACATCAAGCCCAGGTTAGTAATGGAGAGGCGTCTATAAGACACCCCCATTACTAACCCCATAGTCAAAGTTAAAAAAAACACAAACACCCAGAATAAAGTCCTTTAATTGAAATAAACACACAATTCTTTATTGTTCTAAATTAAACCATACTTACCGTCACGCCCATTCCAGCTGAAGCCAACGATCTCCTGCAATAAAAGAAAAATAATAAACCAACCTCATCCTTACCTTTCCATGGTTCCCAGGACGGATCCAGCACTGCTACATCGAGATGACAGGCTGGACCGCAGCAGAACGCCGCCATCCAGCCTGTCATCCCGCAGACACTGAGAAGCGCAGGCATGCTTGCGCTCCTCAGTGTCTGACTGTGACGGCATCCAGATGAGCCGACAATGAACTCAGCTCACCTCCTGGACGTCCGTCACTGACAGCGTGGGAAACTTCTACTGCGCATGCGGGGAGCAGGAGAATTTTCCCACGCTGTCAGTGACGTGCATGAGGTGAGCCAAGTTCATTGGACATGATCTCGGCTCATCTGGATGCCGTCACAGTCAGACACTGAGGAGCACAAGCATGCCTGCGCTTCTCAGTGTCTGCCGCATGGCAAGCTGAACGGCAGCGTTCTGCTGCAGTGCAGCCTGTCATGTGAATGTAGCAGAGCTGGACCGGTCCTGGGAACCATGGAGAGGTAAGGATGAGGTTGCTTTATTATTTTACTTTTATTGCAGGAGATCGTTGGCTTCAGCTGGAATGGGCGTGATGGTAAGTAGAGTTTAATTTAGAACATTAAAAAATTGTGTCTTTATTTCAATTAAAGGACTTTATTCTGGGTGTTGTGTTTTTTTTAATTACTTTACTAGAAATTCATGGTGGTCATGTCTAATATTGGCGTGACCCCATGAATTTCGGGCTTAGGGCCAGCTGATAATGCCAAGCTGGCCCTAACCCCTTTATTACCCAGTGAGCCACCGCACCAGGGCCCTGGATGAGTTGGGTACAGCGCCAGAAGATGGCGCTTCTATGAACGCGCCATTTTCCGGGGTGGCTGCGGACTGCAATTTGCAGCGGGGGGGGCCCAGAAAGCTTGGGCCTCCCTGCGCTGCAGATTCCAGCCCCCAGCTGCCTAGTTGTACCTGGCTGGACACAAAAATAGGGCGAAGCCCCACGTATTTTTTTTTTAATTATTTCATGAAATAATTAAAAAAAAAAGGGCTTCCCTATATTGTTGTGTCCGGCCAGGTACAAATAGGCAGCTGGTGGTTGGGGGCAGCCCGTTCCTGCCTGCTGTACCTGGCTGGACACAAAAATATGGCGAAGCCCCACGTCAACATTTTTGGGAAAAATTAATTACAAAATTAATAATTTAGGGACTGCATCTTTATTAACCCCTCAATTGTCATTTAGTGTTAAAATAAAGGATTTTTTAAAAAGAAAATTGGCGTGGGATCCACCATCATTATAGTCTCTAGCGGAGGTTAAGCAGACGGCTGGGGCAGATGTTTGAAGTCTGGGAAGGGGGTAATACCCACGGAGCTTCCCAGGCTACTAATATCAGCCCCCAGCTGAATACCTAGCCTTTACTAGCTATTAGAATGGGGGACCCCCCCAAAAAATGACGTGGGGTCCCCCCTATTTTAATATGTGAGTGACAGTTTTCCTGCTATATACCTGCATGTCATAAGAATTTAAATTAAAAAAGGACCATGTTAAATTCAAATCTGTTTTTTTTTAATTTTTACCGGTGTTTGGTATGCGTTGGAAAAGGGGTAGTCTTATACGGTGAATATATCCTAAACTCTATATTTTAACAGGAAAGTAGGGGGGTCGTCTTATACACCAGGTCGTCTTATACGCCGGAATATACGGTACTTATATTTCTGATGGCTATAAAAAACAGTCTGTTAATCAGTGTATATTACCAGGATAGTATAAATTCGGCACTTAGTACCATCCAGAGATAAAAAGGAAAAAATGAAGGAGAAAAATAAAAACATTATATTGTATCTCCAATAGGGGTATCAATGTATAGAAACAAATACATATATAAAATAGGTTGATTCAAAGGAATATATCCAAAAGACATATTATATTGATAAAATATAAGGAGGTTCATAAAAGTGCAATGTAAATGTTCAATTGGTACTGGGATAAAAAATACATACAGTATATACCGCTGCGAGTTGAAGGCATACAGCTGACTCTCGTGATTAAGGCCCTTCAGAGCCAAGCTATTTAATGTGAAGATCCATTTGGATTCCATCCGCGACATTAATCTCAGGTAATCACCTCCCCTCCATTTTCTGGGGACTAATCGGATCCCACAAAACTTAGTGTCCTTATAAGATTGGTTGTGGAACTTCCGGTAGTGCCGGGACAGTGGATGCCCTTCAAAACCTTCATTCATGTTGATAAAGTGTTCCTTCAGCCTTTTGATAACTTGCGCTTTGTACAGACATCTCCTCCTGCCAAGGTATAAAAAGGGCGTGGCTTGGGGTGTGGATAGGGGCGTGGCCAGACTACGCGTGCCGCATGGTTTCGCCCTCTTTCTAGTCCTCATAGGTTGGCGGTATGCTTGTACTGAGGAGATCTGGGATATCAGTGATTAGGTCCCATATTGTGCACTGTAAGGTCTGGAAAAGCTCCTTCTATCCGTCTCTGTAGCCCCAGAGGAAGAACAGAGGGGAAAAGACAGGATTTTCTACATGTCGCGTTATGTAGATGTTCTGCAGATTTATCACAACCGTCCACAAGAAGAAACTGCCATCACAGAGCCGCCTTTAGCTGTTGGAAAAGTTTAAACTTAGTTTTGAATAGTTGCTATAGGCAACAAGGACTTTCTATTTACTCTGGGTCACATGATGCTGGTGCTGGGTGATGTCATGTGACGGAATGTTGTGGGTGATGATGTCACAGAGGGCGTTGTGATGTCACCCTTGGGGTATATAAGGGGGCTCCATCCACCTGGAGCTCATATCTCATTGGCCATATCTTGGTGCTGAGATGCCCCCTGGAGACAATGAGGATCGCCATATTGTTTCTGTGCTGTACCCTGTTCTACCCTGTGAATTACCATAGGCTGCCGGTGAGTACCTGTCTATTATTACATATGGAGGACGTTTAGAATCAGCTGCGGCAGGGGAAGGGGATGGGGAAGGGGGTCCTGTAAGAATTTACCTGCGGGAATAAGAGGTTATGGCAGAGAAAGGAGCTTAGGAAGTGACAGTCAGAGGGGATATAAGTGTGGGGTGACCCCTCTGACTCCCACATTCCTGCCTTGTCCTTGTAGTGATTAATGACTTTGGTGTTGTCCCTTATATATCACTTTGCAGTCACCAGTGATCGCTCCGCACTGTGATCCTAAACTACAGTCTCATTTACCTTTTTGCAAACGCCCAGAAGGGGAGGAGTGACATCACACCCATGTGAGCAGATCCCGCCCACTTTTACTGCAGTCGTAATGCGAGCTAGCTGTATTCTGTTTTCATGGAAATCTCAGCAGCTGCTCCCCCTAGTGTTTACAAGATGAAAACATCAAAACAGTTAAAATATTTTTTTCAGATTTTATACCATTAAAACCTTTTTAAATATATGTGTATTTATATATAAATATAAATACTTTACAATTTTACAATTGTAAAAAAATTGCTGACACTTTCCCTTTAAAAGATCTAAAGACGTTCTGCTTCATGTGCCATTGTGACCAATCACAGCACAGATTATATTTTTTAAACTTTTCTTGAAAAACTGAAGCTGCTCCGTGATTGGAAATCATGTGGAAGGGTTCTCTTTTAGACATTTAGTTAGGTCCAAAGTATCAGTGACATGATGGATAGAACTGTGCAATGATGTCACCCCTGGGTATATTAGAAGCCTCGGCCCATCTGCAGCTTGTATTTCATTGACCATACCTTGGTGCTGAGAGACCTCTGGAGATGATGAGTATCATCCTATCATTTCTGTGCTTTACGTTGCTCTACCCCCCACATTACAGTACACTGAGGGCGAGTATGTTCTCATCAATATGGAGGTCACAAGGATCAGCTAATGAGAATATCGCCTCTTGCAGGACTTCTCATACTGGACACGTGACCGTCCGTCATATGAAAGTCCAACTGTAAATAATATTCCATGGACTCTGGAGGTGAATCCCAAACTTCTTCCTGATCTTCTCAATGGGATATTTCTGAAAGTTGCTTGATAATGTATCCATCACTGTATAATAACAAGGGCTCTCTGTTTGACTGGATTGGGTATAAATATACAGGACTTTATTATGTTTTTTTTCTTTATTATAGGATGACCCACTACCCGTGGATCTCAGAAGAAGCACCTATCAAGCTTCCATCAATCTTCCTCTTTGGCTCTTCCATGACGCAGTTTGTGTTGCGGTGATGACACTACTGACAATACTAGAGTATTTGGCCTTAAGTCTTGTCCTGAGCAAGTGGGCAATGTCTGAACCTGGTGAAACAATCAGAAAACTCCTGAGAACAAAACCATTCTGAAGGAACAAAGTGCTTGTAAGGAGCCGATTTGCATCCCTCAGATTCAGGAGCAAGACTCCAGGAGAACACCTGTCCTGCCCAATGGCAAATGTTCTACTCCATCCATGGCTCCTGCACCGCAGGATGCGAAAAAGGTTCCTAGCTGCAACTATAAAGTGGCATTCAGTGATATTGTCTGGGTCAGAACGATCCCACACAATATAGGAAGAAGAGCTCGAAGTTCCACGGAGCATAAAGAGAGGTCACTGATTTTTCAGAGAAGCCAACAACCCAGAATTCCAGAGCCAAGAGCACCAGAACCTAGAACACCAGAATCTACCATGTCAGAACCTAGCATGTCAGAACCTAGAATGCCAGAGCCTGAAATGCCTACAACACCTCAACCCAAAATCAAGAGGAGAAGATGTTTCCTTAGGTGTCTTAGAGGCGAGGAAGATTGAGAAGGCAACTGCTTGAACTTTCCCATTGCTCGTGTTTTCATCACAGGTTAGTCCTATACATGCTGTCTGATGGGCACCATCTTACTACATACAATGCAGCATTGCACCTGAAATCGAATGGATATTTTGTCACACACTTGCACTTTAGCACCTTATCATATGGCGCATATATCTATGAACGCTTTGCTAAGTATCACTGTCTAGTATGTGCTTCTGATTAACCTATTTTAGGAAAAAGTGTCGAGGTTTGGCATACTATGTACTTGAGTTTGGCGTACTATGTGCTTGTTGGTAAATTCTATTGCCATCTATAATCTACTAGATATTATAATGTCTCTAGTGGGATGCCCCATGCCGAATTGTTGATAACTGACTATGAGCATTGTCCTCTATTTCTTATCTACTATGGTTACAGGTTGATGTGAAGAGAGCTGTGCCATTGGTAGCGATTTTTCTACTGATTTGTCAGTTATATTTATGTTAGTTTAGCAAATTTCTGCTTGTAGGGTCTAATGTTTTAGCATAGTGTATGTTCTGTGAGCTAAATTGTCATACTTATGCACTAGATAGATTATAAATTGTGATGCTTATGTACAAGATAGATTATTAGTTTAATCGGTGATTTTTTAAATATTTTTTAGCATCAGGAGACTCAAGAATCGCATCTTACAGAAGACAAGAAGCCTAAATGCCGAAGGGTGATGACCTGTTGATGGCCCACAGCTGGAGGGTCATTACCTCTTGATGGCACAAAACTGGACAGAAGATAAAAACATTTGATGGCACACAGCCGGAGGGTGATGACCTATTGATGGCCATAGCCAGAGGGTCATTACCTGTTGATGGCACACAGCCGGACAGAGGATCATTACCTGTTGATGGCACACAGCCGGATGGTCATTACCTGTTCATGGCGCACTGCCGGATGGTCATTACCTGTTGATGGCACACAGCCGGAGGGTGATGACCTATTGATGGCCATATCCAGAGGGTCATTACCTGTTGATGGCGCACTGCCGGATGGTCATTACCTGTTGATGGCACACAGCCGGACAGAGGATCATTACCTGTTGATGGCACACAGCCGGTCAGAGGATAAGATCTTTTGATTGCATACACCGGGTCCCTCCCTGATAACAAGGAACCCTGGGGAATACTGGTCATCTTGATCCCCCACTAACTATATACTTGCTCCACCTCAGCCTACACCATCATGGAGGACACTTCCACCTGTGTCCACTGTAAGGTTGGACTTTCTTTTATAATTACAGCAGATTAATAAACATCATAAAGCTGTAAAATTATCGAGTAATTTATTATAAAGTATAATAGATAGCTATAGAGGGCACAGAAGACGACTAACTATAGAAAGCATGGTATCGCCTGATATATACTGTATATTCTAGATGGCACTATTACACTAAATACATCACAACTAGAGATGAGCGTTGTTCTACTCGAACTGTTCGCCAATCTCAAATTCGAGCTGTTTTGGGCGGTGTTCGAGCCGGTCGGCGAACACGAACAATTTGAGAAAAATTCGGCTGTTCGAGGTTATGTTCGATAACTGTTCGTGCACCAAAATCATAACTGGATTTTTTCTCAGTAATGATGAAAATTAATGTTAATACGCAGTTTGAGTGTACAGCGGGGCGGGGGGAGGGGCAGGGGATGGATCTCTGCAGGAACAATGAAGATCTCCATTTTTTTTTCTCTTTCCCGCATTTGCAGTGGGGAGGTGCAATCTGTCAGCCTATCAGCAGCGCACACACGGAGCGAAGTGCTTTTTTTCACACAAGCAAGGGCATGTGTGATTGGCAGTGTATGTCACATGTCCTTGCCCTATAAGACCAAGCCATTTTCCCCGTCGCCACCATTTTCTCACTGCTGCAGCTGCGTGTTAGACGGCACCGCTGTTGCTGTGTGCGCTATACCTTGTTAATTTCAAGCCAATTTTCGCACAAATATACAGATAGCTTGGGAGTAGGGAATAGTTGTGATTGCAGTCCTTTTAAGGACTAGGTTACAGCATTTCCTACGACTTTTATCAGGCAGGTTTGTGCTCTTAAATAGATAGATTGTGGGAGTAAAGACTAATTGTAATTGGAGTCCTTTTCAGGACTAGGTTACATCAGTTCCTATCAGTTTTTGCCAGGCAGGTCTGTGCCAGTGCTGTGCAAGTTTTTTTCACAGCATTTGGCTGAATCTAGCAAAGCTAATCCTTTTTGGCCTATTGCAGAGTGTGTTAGTCAGTGGAGTAGCCTATCTGTGTTGCAAGATATACCACCTGTGTATAGAATACCAATTTTTTTACTGCACCTAGTGAAGTAAAATCTTTTGGGCATAGCATCATTCTATTAGTCCATCTATACTGACCTCCATCAGGTTGCAAACTGAATATAATTTTTTTCTGCATCTAGCTCTGAAAAAATATTTGGGCTTCTAGCAGTGTGTGGGACTTGGTCTATTAGTCCATCTATACTGACCTCCATCAGGTTGCAAATTAAAAATAATTTTTTTCTTCATTTATCTCTGAAAAAATATTTGGGCTTCTAGCTGTGTGTGGGACTTGTTGTATTAGTCCATCTATACTGACCTCCATCAGGTTGCAAACTGAATATAATTTTTTTCTGCATCTAGCTCTGAAAAAATATTTGGGCTTCTAGCAGTGTGTGGGACTTGGTCTATTAGTCCATCTATACTGACCTCCATCAGGTTGCAAATTAAAAATAATTTTTTTCTTCATTTATCTCTGAAAAAATATTTGGGCTTCTAGCAGCGTGTGGGACTTGTTCTATTAGTCCATCTATACTGACCTCCATCAGGTTGCAAATTAAAAATAATTTTTTTCTGCATCTAGCTCTGAAAAAATATTTGGGCTTCTAGCAGTGTGTGGGACTTGGTCTATTAGTCCATCTATACTGACCTCCATCAGGTTGCAAATTGAATAAAAAAAATTTCTGCATCTAGCTCTGAAAAAATATTTGGGCTTCTAGCGGTGTGTGGGACTTGGTCTATTAGTCCATCTATACTGACCTCCATCAGGTTGCAAATTAAAAATAATTTTTCTGCATCTAACCCAGCCAATAGTTTTGGCCTAATACCACAGTTTGGCCACTCAGCTCTGCTCGGTTACCATCCATTGTTTTTTTGTGCAAACAACTCCAGAGTTGTGAATTAGTTAACCACCAAAATGAGTGGAAAAAGGCCTGCTGCTGGTGGAAAGGGGAATAGGCGTGTTGGGAAGGGGAAAAAAGGTTGTGTCCGTGGGGTAGGTGCAGAAGAAAGACCATCTTCCAGCCAAACTAAAATGTCTACTTCTTTTAGCGGACAATGTGATAAGATCCCTTTCTTACGGCCACGCCAATCGCTACAAATTCCAGATGAGGCACAAAAACAGCAGGTGCTTCAACGGATATCAAGTGCTCCTTTAAGTGGGCTCTCCTCCACATCAACTTCAACATCACAAATACTCCAGTCCTCAAAGGTGTCACCCAAATCGCACTTGCTTCCTCACAGCTCCCAAATCTCCAGCTGCCCGTCTGAGTATGAGGTAGAACAGATGGTTGAGTCTGCAGAGCTGTTTACTCATACTATAGCCTGGGAATCAGAGGTCGACTCCAGCGCTTCTGTGAATCCAGACGAGGAAATGATCTGCACTGATGCCCAGAATCTTTATGAGTCGGATCCAGGACCAGACGCAGAAGGTTCTGACCATAATGTAGACCCTCATTCCCAAACTGTAACTCCTGTTGGTGGAGACAATGAGGAAGACGATGATAAGACTCAAATACCTGATTGGAGCGACAACTTTAGTTTTTTGTCAGGGCAGGAACAGGTTGGCTCTGAGGACGATGGGTGTGATAACGCACAGGGTGATGATGATGAGGTCGGAGATCCCACTTACTGTCAACCCACAGTCAGCCAAGAGATGAGGTCAGCAGAGGAGGTGGAGGAAGATGCTAGTGACGACGAGGTCAGGTTGCGCCTTCCTGGACAGAGACGTAGTACTGGAAGCACGTCAACAACTGCATCCTCAAACACAACTCTGCCTCTCACCACAAGTCGTGGTGGCTCTTCAGGTCGCATGGGTGCTAAGCCTTGCATAGCCTGGGCATTTTTTCAGATCGATAAAGATGACCCAACTCGTGTTATCTGTAACATTTGTCAGCAAAAGCTAAGTAGAGGCCAAAAAATACATAGTTTGAGTACTTCATGCATGAACCGGCACATGGACATGAAGCATAAGTTGCAGTGGGAAGCTCAGTGTGCTACAATGCGGTCTAGCCGGCCGGGCCAACCATCGTCTGCCATATCTTGTGCATCCGCGGCCTCTTCATCCTCTGTGACTGGGGGGACAGCAGTCACACCTGTTTTGGGGCGCAGACCTGCCACCTCTTTACCCGCAACAGCCAGCGTGATTGGCAGGTCATCATTTTCTTTGGAGGTGGTAACACCAGCTGGTCTTGAGCGCTGTCCGACATCGATAGCACCACCTTTGGATCAAGGCAACCTAACATGTCCGCCTGCATCTTCCTCACAGACCGGCAGTTTGCCGGGGACACCCTTATCAACCCCGTCTAAGCACAATAGCCAGCCCTCGGTCCCTCAGATGTGGACAAGTAAAAGACCATTTCCTCCTAGCCATGAGAAAGCTAAGAGGTTGAATTTCACCATCTGCAAGCTCTTGGCTACAGAAATGCTGCCTTTCCGCCTGGTGGACACAGAGGATTTTCGAGACCTTATGTCCGTCGCAGTGCCCCAGTACCAGATGCCCAGTCGGCACTACTTCTCAAAGAAAGGTGTGCCTGCGCTCCACCAGCATGTCGCACACAACATCACCGCTTCTTTGAGAAACTCTGTGTGTGACAGGGTGCATTTCACCACAGACACTTGGACGAGTAGGCATGGACAGAGGCGTTACATGTCGCTGACTGGGCACTGGGTAACTATGGTGACAGCAGGACAAGGGGCTGCTGTCCAAGTCTTGCCGTCCCCACGAGTTGTGCGTCAATCCTCTTTATGTCATTTTTCCTCCACTGCTTCTGCCTCCTCAACCTCCTCTCGGTCTTCCACCTGCACCCAAAGCCTGTCTGGTCATGCCACAAGCTTTCTAACTGCGCAGAAGGGATCCTGCACACCTCCTTACTATGCTGGCAGTAGGGCTCAACGTCATCAGGCGGTTTTTACATTGAAATGTCTGGGAAATGTGAGTCACACAGCTGAGGAGTTGTGGTCAGCTCTGGAGAACCAATTTCATGAATGGTTGTCTCCACTGGACCTGAAACCAGGGAAGGCCGTGTGCGACAATGCTGCAAACCTGGGTGCGGCCCTTCGCCGGGGCAATGTCACACACGTGCCTTGTATGGCTCACGTGTTGAACCTGGTTGTCCAGCAATTTTTAGCCCACTATCCCAGACTAGATGGCCTTCTGCAGAGGGCACGGTCGCTGTGTGCTCACTTCCGCCATTCGCATCCCGCAGCTCAGCGACTTACATCTCTACAGAAGTCGTTGGGCCTGCCACTTCACCGGCTAAAATGCGATGTGCCTACCCGGTGGAATTCAACTCTGCACATGTTGCAGCGACTGTGGCAGCACCGACAAGCCCTGGTGCAATACGTTCTGACGTATAGCCTGGGCCAACGAGATTCAGAGGTGGGGCAAATCACGCTGGAGGAGTGGTCTCAGATCAGGGACCTATGCACCCTTCTGCACAGTTTTGAAATGGCGACGAAGATGTTTAGTGCTGACGATGCCATTATCAGCATGACTATTCCGGTGATTTACATGCTGGAGCACATGTTAAACAGAATTCGGAGTCAGGTGGTGGCACAAGAGGAGGTGGAGGAAGTAGAGGAGGAGGAGTTGTATGCGGAAGGGCTAACATCTGCAAGGTCCAGACGGTCGGCAGCACCAAGGCGGCAGGCATGTGAGGGTGGGGGAGATGATTTTACCAGGGCGCATGGTAGCAGCCAAACTAGTGAGGAAGGTGCAGGAGCCCAGGAAGAAGTGGAGGACGAACTGATGGAAGACTCATCAGATGAGGGAGACCTTGATCACATTTCTGTTGTGCGAGGTTGGGGGGAGAGGACAGAGGAAGGAAGCATGATTGCTACCTCGCCACCAACACAACAGGGACTTGGTGCTCCTGGATGCGCAACACACATGAGTGCCTTCTTGCTGCACTACCTGCAACATGACCCTCGAATTGTGAGAATTAGAAATAATCCTGACTACTGGGTTGCCACACTGTTAGATCCCCGGTACAAAAGTAAATTTGCAGAAATTATTCCTGCCATAGAAAGGGATGCACGCATGCAGGAGTATCAGCAGAGACTGTTGCAGAATCTTACATGTGCTTTTCCACAAAATACCAGTGGTGCACGTAGTGAATCTCACAGTTCCAACTTGCCAACCGTGGGACCGTCAAGTGTTCAGCACTCAAACCGTAACAGAACCACAGTATCTGCTGGTAACATCAATTTTGCGGAATCATTTCACCACTTTTTTAGCCCATCCTTTGCAAGGCCACAGGAGACAAGAAGTCTGACACATAGTCAACGCCTAGAGACGATGGTACAGGAGTATCTCCAAGTAAACATTGAAGCCACGACTGTGTCACTGGACCCTTGCTCTTTTTGGGCTTCCAATCTGGATAAATGGCCGGAGCTAGCCACTTACGCCTTGGAGATCTTGTCATGCCCCGCAGCCAGCGTTCTGTCTGAACGTGTGTTCAGCGCTGCTGGTGGTGTGCTGACAGATAAGCGCACGCGGCTCTCCACTGATAATGTAGACAGACTCACGTTCATAAAGATGAACAAATCATGGATCCGAAACGACTTTTCTACCACTGTGTCATCCTGGGGAGAGTAAAAGCTTGATGATTGGTTAAAATCACCCTACCAACCGTTTTAAGCTTTCAAATTACTAATCATGTTTATCTGTATCTTGACTGGAAAATAATTTGGGCTTTGTAGCAGTGTGCAGCACTGATCCTATTAGGCCATCTATAATAAGCTTCACCAGATTTAAAATTAAAAATAATTTTTAGCTGCATCTAGCCCGGAAAATAATTTTGGGGCTCCGAGATGCGCAAGACACATAAGTGCCTTCTTGCTGCACTACCTGCAGCATGACCCTCATATTGTCAGAATTCAAAGTAATCATGACTACTGGGTTGCCACACTCTTAGATCCCCCAAACTTTTCGATCAACCTTTTCATTTTAATAAAGACCAAAAAAATGGTCATTTTTGAAATTATAAGCATTAGCAGGTTGTTAGAAACTGAAATCAAACAGTTTTCAACTCAAAACTTTATTCTAGGTGATGTTACATTTTCACATAGGTTCGAAAGGAGCTTCTGAACTCTCTCGTCCATTGAATTTGTCAGGTTTTGGATGGTTTCTGCTTCAATTGTTTTGCATGAGGACAGAATACCCTCCCAGAGCTGTTGCTTAGATGTGAACTGCCTCCCGCCATCATAGACACTCCTTTTAATGATGCTCCAAAGGTTCTGAATGGGGTAGAGGTCAGGGGAGCATGGGGGTCACACCATAAGTTTGTCCCCTTTTATGCCCATATCAGCCAGAGATGCAGATGTTTTATGTGCAGCATGAGATGGTGCATTATCATGCAGAAAAATGATCTTGCTGTGAAATACACGGTTCTTCTTCTTGAACCATGGCAGGAAGTGCTGTTTGAGAAAATCCACATACATTATGGAGTTCATCTTTAGCGCCTTCAGGGATCCTAAAGGGGCCGACAATCTCTCTCCCCATGATTCCAGCCCAAAACATTACTCCACCTCCTCCTTGTTGGCGCTGTAGCCGTGTTTGCGTGGGGTGTCCATCAACCAGCCATCCTCCACTCCATTCATCTGGACCATCGAGCGCTGCACGGCACTCATCCGTGAACAAAACAGTTTTGAAATCAGTCTTCATGTAATGTTTGGCCCACTGGAGCCGTTTCTGCTTGTGTGAAGTGGATAGAGGAGGTCGACAGGATGGCATATGCACAGCTGCAAACCTCTGAAGGACCCTGCATCTTGTTGTTCGGGGGACGTTGGAGGCACAAGCAGCTTCAAAAACTTGTCTGCTGCTATGACAAGGCTTTTTTGCCGCTGCTGTTTCAACCTGACGTAATTGCCTGTAGGAAAGAGTCCTCAATTTGCCCTTATCAGCACGCACACGTGTGTACTGTGAATCAGCTACATACTTCTTGATTGCCAAGACACTTCATCCTGATCATCGCACAATGTTGATTGTAGTCATGCCTTGACCTAAACACTCCACAATTTGTTGCTTCTCAGCAGCCGACACATCCTTTTTCTTTCCCATTTTGGCAGAAAATGTAGGCTGCTTAATAATGTGAGAGAGCCTTCTTAAGTAGTCTTGCCTTTCATTGGACACACCTGCCAAACTAATTAGCACAGGTGTCTGCAATTGCTTACAGTGATATAAAGAGCCCTGACACACATCACCATCAATGAGTTTAACTGACAAACAAACAAATTCTTCCCTTATCACTCCTAAACACTTTTTGCATAATAATTTGGAACGCGGTGTACATGTGCTTTTCCACAAAACACCAGTGGTTCACGTAGTGAATCTTACAGTTCTAACTTGCCAACCGTGGTCTGTATGGAATTGTTCAATAAAGGGCCCAAAATTAAGATAACATAGATGGGAGAGGTCTCTATGAATAGGAATTCCTAAGTATTTGATACCCTGTGAGGGCCAGGCAAAGGGAAAGTTGGACTGGATGGAATCCTATATGGATTTAGGGAGGGAGACATCGAGGGCCTCAGACTTCGCTGCATTGATTTTAAAATTTTACCATGTAACAAAGTGATCTATTTCAGCCATAACAGCAGGGATGGATATATGTGATTGAGTGATATATACTAGGACATCATCAGCAAATAGAGAGCACTTGTACTCGGTGCCTCCCACCTCAATCCACCTAATATTGGGGTTATGGCGAATTGATGAGAGCAGGTGCTCCGTCACTAGGATGTATAAGAGAGGGGACAGAGGACATCCCTGCCTTGTCCCATTGGTGATTGTGAAAGGTGATGAAAATGTTCTGACGCACCCCCTGGGCCTTGGGACACCCGGAGCCGGACCCTTTTTGGTGGATGCTGGTGGTTGTAGTCTTCGTGGCGGCGATCCGGTTCCGTGGCTCAGGGCGGTCAAACCAGTGGTGGAACTATTTATGTGGTTTTGATGTTTAAATGTCCGACTACGCCACCCGTGGATTGCGGTCAGAGTGAACCGCCGCTACAGGGCAGACCGCTAAGGCAGAGCGTAGCATAACTCCCCACGGGAGGAGTATAGCCTCAGGGCAGTGTATGCGGAGGATGGGGGTGATGGTGCAGGGCAGCAGCAGTAACGACACGGAGTCAGTGATGCAGTTCAGGGCCTTTACTCACAGTTCTTATTATCCAGACCACGTCTGCAGGTAACGGCTGCCCACGTCGTACTGTGCTCACCAGGTGAGGGGCTCAGACAACTCCCAGATAACTTTGGAGCTCCTTTGTGTGTCCTTTGTCTGGCCTTTCTTACCAACACTTCTGTCCGGCTGCCTCGGGCCTCCTCTTGGTAAACTTGGCGCCAGTTTCCCTGACCCTATGTGGTGCCTTCCTAGCGGGTGGAGCAAGGGGCTGCGCCACATAAAATGTCAGAGCCTCCGGTTTCTAGCTGAGGGTCGTTTCCTGCCTCCACTAGTTCGGGGACCGGTCTCCCCCTTTGGCCTGACCCCTCCACGCAGGTGGATTCGGGCGTGCGGTGGCGACTCGCCCGTCCGCACCCCTGGGATCCCTTCATTCCTCGTTCCTGGAGCCTTCTCCGCTCCTCTTCCTTCCTTCTCCCTCTTGCAGGCCTGGGCCTCTGTTACTAGGCCCGCCTCCGGAGCAGAGCTCATGCAGAGCCCCTGCTCCCTGCCACTTCTGCTCAGACTTCTCTGCACTGAACTAAGATGGTGCCCACCTTTTATACTCCCTTCTCAATGCACCCAGGAACTGCTTCCTCCCTGCTCCTGCACTGCAGGGTTCCCCTTCCTCAGTGTTCCCTCCCCCCACTCCAGCCAGGGACAGGGACTGTCGTGCCCATCTCAGGGGCATATTGGTCGACCTGCCCCACGGCAATGTGGTGTAATGCATGCAGGTGTCGGGTCCTGATCCACACTCCATCCTTATCTGAGAGTGAGATATCACACCTCTGGGTGAGGTGCAATACGTCTGTAGCAACCGAGCCCTCGGTGCTACAGTTCCATTTATCTTCAGCCTAGGTGACGTATTGTGATACAGGGCCGTGATTTTGGCTATAAAAGGGTCCCCTAGACCCCTACCCCAAGCTTTTTAAGAGAATCATATATGGCGTGCCAGGAGACTCTATGGAATGCTTTCTCAGCATCCAACGAGAGTATCTACTTACAAATTTTTAACTGCATCTAGCCCAGGAAATACTTTGTGCCTAGTAGCAGTGTCTGCTAGTCAGCGGATTATCCCGGCTGTTAAGCAAGCTACACCACCTGTAGTTTGGACACTTAATTTTTTCAAAGGAAATGCTTCGGGACCACGGGATACTTAGTGAAGAGCATCAGGAGGCACCCCAAGGCATAGGGGCTGGGACTGGCACTAGGATGCCTTGCGGTGGACAGCCGAGCTCGATCCTTATAAAAGCTTTTTAACTGCAGCAGCTTTAGTGGACGCTACTGGAGCTGGAATTACGCGGCTGCTGGCATGAGACTTGCCCTCCAATAGATCCTTGTAAATGGATTTAAAGTGTATTCATTCAAATTAGAGGACAATTTAAATTAAAAAGCTTAGAGCTGCCTCCACCACAGGGGGGCTCTCTCGACCCACCAGCGGACAGGCACCAGTATTGGGAGAGGGGGGCTGGCCGTCAGGGTTCACCGCGGCTCTGGCACAAACCCGGCGACACGGAGGTGGCACGGGCAGGAGCGGACTGGCCGTCTCGGCTTCTCACTTTTTGGATTTTAGAAGGGCATGACATGCCTATATCTGTGTCTCCCCCTCCTTTTACTCCTCCACCTCTTTTCTTTTCGCATGACTATATGTACTTGTCACTTTTCCATGTGTTAGTTGTGTCTTCTGAGCAGTTTGTCAGCTTTTGGACACCTTTGAAGGTGTTTTCTATGTGTTTCTATGTGTTTTTGTTTGCCTGCCATTGGTTTTAACGGTGTTCGAAGGTGTTCGACGAACAGTTCGACGAACAGTTCGGCGAACACACGGGTGTTCGACGGACCGAACCGAACTCGAACACTACGGGGGTGGCTCAACACTAATCACAACCTCCAGGGTGATATTACCGTACAATGCGAGATCACTAATAATGGCCACAGATTATGAGAAAATGACCAGCTCCATAGTCCTGGAGTTATTATAAATGTCTCTAGCGTGAGGCAGGCACTGGACGAGTGTTGGAGGGAGGTATATTCCCCCAGTACGTCCTTTATGTATCCATGCTGTAGAATCTGCCGTACACTTCTGTTCTAGCAGTCAGACATTTCACTCTGCAGATCACAGGCTCAACATTGTGTAAAACTAACACCGTATATAAGAGCTCTCAGAATAAAAACTAGCGGCATGCCGTGCACTGCCCACATCATGTGTACGGGATACAGGACCTGCAGGACCTGGTACGGCCATTATAGTTGATAGATTAATGATACCTGTGCAGATGAAGGGAAAAAAAATATGTGCAACAACAGGAGGAGAAAGTCTCAAAATGTAATTTGAAAAGTATAATAGAGAAATGGGAAACTTCTGGAGATGCAGATAAGTGGAACCAGGGCGAAACGAAAGAGCAGTCAGACAAGCCAATGGCCTGGTAACAGAGGCCAAGCAGAGCCGGGTATGTGGTAATACAAATGGGTGGTGGACTGAGTCGAGGTTTCGGTAATCATGGTGTAACAGACCGGGCAGACTGACTGGGCAGGAGAGAATTTCATGTTTTCTTGATTATAGCATCATTCAGAGAATTCCTGCTCCTAATTATTAAAAGGGGTTGTCCGCAACTATTTTTTTTTTTTTACCATGGGCCTAAGAACTAAAAGGTATGTATTTGCTAACTATATGCCTGTTGGGCCCGGTGCCGATCTCTGCCATTTCAGAGAGGTCACGGATCGCTCCTGCCAGTGATTTTGCAGCTCCCTGTCTGCTCTGTTGATGGGGTGTGACTGCCCTTGTCATGCTGACTTGACAGCTAGCTCCCTGCTGCCTAACTGCAGGGAGCCATCTGTCAATGAGAATGAAGTTGGCAGTCTCGCCTCATTGATAGAGCAGCCGGGAAGAGGAAGAGCTGTTCTGTTGACGTGAATCAGCAGAATCGCTGTTAGGAGCAGTTCAGGAGTGATCAGAGCCGCCACAGGGTAGAACAGGCAGATAGTGAGCAATTACCTGCCTGTTAGTTCTTAGGCACATTGCATTTTTCTATTTCTGTACGCGTATCGAACACCAAAAGTTCTTAATCCTAGTATACAAATACATGTAGGGAGTTACAATTTATATGTTCGACTGCCCCATCATATGGGCGTGTTGTCGAAATAACAGAATAAAAACAAATAATATTGAAAAATTGAGATTAAAATAACAAAAGAAAAAGAAAAGGTTATAATGTATAATATTATATAGAAAAAAAAACCATGGTATATACACCTCTGATTATAATGCATGGAATATACACGTACAGACCAAAAGTTTGGACGCACCTTCTCATTCAAAGATTTTTCTGTATTTTCATGACTATGAAAATTGTACATTCACACTGAAGGCAGCAAAACTATGAATTAACACATGTGGAATTATATAGTTAACAAAAATATGTGAAACAACTGAAAATATGTCTTATAATCTAGGTTCTTCAAAGTAGCCACCTTTTGCTTTGATGACTGATTTGCACACTCTTGGCATTCTCTTGATGAGCTTCAAGAGGTAGTCACCGGAAATGGTCTTCCAACAATCTTGAAGGAGTTCCCAGAGATGCTTAGCACTTGTTGGCCCTTTTGCCTTCACTCTGAGGTCCAGCTCACCCCAAACCATCTCAATTGGGTTCAGGTCTGGTGACTGTGGAGGCCAGGTCATTTGGCGTAGCACCCCATCACTCTCCTTCTTGGTCAAATAGCCCTTACACAGCCTGGAGGTGTGTTTGGGGTCATTGTCCTGTTGAAAAATAAATGATGGTCCAACTAAATGCAAACCGGATGGAATAGCATGCTGCTGCAAGATTCTGTGGTAGCCATGCTGGTTCAGTATGCCTTCAATTTTGAATAAATCCCCAACAGTGTCACCAGCAAAGCACCCCCACACCATCACACCTGCTCTTCCATGCTTCATGGTGGAAACCAGGCATGTAGAGTCCATCCGTTCACCTTTTCTGCGTCGCACAAAGACATGGTGGTTGAAACCAAAGATCTCAAATTTGGACTCATCAGACCAAAGCACAGATTTCCACTGGTCTAATGTCCATTCCTTGTATTCTTTAGCCCAAACAAGTCTCTTCTGCTTGTTGCCTGTCCTTAGTAGTGGTTTCCTAGCAGCTATTTTACCATGAAGGCCTGCTGCACAAAGTCTCCTCTTAACAGTTGTTGAAGAGATGTGTCTGCTGCTAGAACTCTGTGTGACATTGACCTGGTCTCTAATCTGAGCTGCTGTTAACCTGCGATTTCTGAGGCTGGTGACTCGGATAATCTTATCCTCAGAAGCAGAGGTGACTCCTGGTCCTCTTTTCCTGGGGCGGTCCTCAAGTGAGCCAGTTTCTTTGTAGAGATTTATGGTTTTTGCAACTGCACTTGGGGACACTTTCAAAGTTTTCCCAATTTTTCGCATTGACTGACCTTCATTTCTTAAAGTAATGATGGCCTCTCGTTTTTCGTTACTTAGCTGCTTTTTTCTTGCCATAATACAAATTCTAGCAGTCTATTCAGGAGGACTATCAGCTGTGTATCCACCAGACTTCTGCACAACACAACTGATGGTCCCAACCCCATTTATAAGGCAAGAAATCCCACTTATTAAACCTGACAGGGCACACCTGTGAAGTGAAAACCATTTCCGGTGACTACCTCTTGAAGCTCATCAAGAGAATGCAAAGAGTGTGCAAAGCAGTCATCAAAGCAAAAGGTGGCTACTTTGAAGAACCTAGAATATAAGACATATTTTCAGTTGTTTCACACTTTTTTGTTAAGTATATAATTCCACATGTGTTAATTCATAGTTTTGATGCCTTCAGTGTGAATGTACAATTTTAAAAGTCATGAAAATACAGAAAAATCTTTAAATGAGAAGGTGTGTCCAAACTTTTGGCCTGTACTGTATATAGATAACATATATTTTGCACCATTAATTTTGTTGTAAATTATAGATTTTTATAAAATATAGAAGTATTTAAGGTCATCACAGAGGAGATATGCATCATCAACTTTTAAACAGTTGGTGATGGAAACCCATATTTGTAACTACAGTGTCAAAGATGCTGAGAGACTTATTTGTCTTTTCACTGGGCTGGGTTTTTTGTGAACAGCTGAAGAGATGGGTGGGACGGCTGTTCACCATATCTCCTCCTCTGGCTCTAATTCATGTGGATAGAGACATCGCTACATAGATATATATTCATATATATCTCTATTTATATCTTGAAAAATTGTAGATTTTAGACATATATTATACATAGATATATGATAGATATTATATACTTTAAATAATTCTATATTTTAGTACATACAGTACATACATCATAGCTAAACACATACATATATATGTTTGTTAATGTTGTTATATATATATATGCAAATTGCCTCTTCAGAGAAAAAGAGGACTTGTACTCTATAGCGCCACCTATTGGAAGCAGCAATCCTACAAGTCACAATCAACCCTTTAACGAGTCGTGCAATATGACTTAGGATAAAAGCCAAATCAGAATCTCAATTTGCAGACACGGCGTTTCGGGCTGTTGGCCCTCGTCACTGCAAAGTATGAGAACTGATTTGGCTAGGTGAGAGGCTCTGGACTGAGGTCTTTTTCTCTGAAGAGGCAATTTGCATATTCAATTTCCCAGAGAAGCATTGCATGGCGAATAAGCCTCCTTACCTTGACGTGCCAGAGCCGGTGTGTCACTCTCCATAAGGAGAAACGCCACCCCTTAGACATATCATATACAGTACAGACCAAAAGTTTGGACACACCTTCTCATTTAAAGATTTTTCTGTATTTTCATGACTACAAAAATTGTACATTCACACTGAAGGCATCAAAACTATGAATTAACACATGTGGAATTATATACTTAACAAAAAAGTGTGAAACAACTGAAAATATGTCTTATATTCTAGGTTCTTCAAAGTAGCCACCTTTTGCTTTGATGACTGCTTTGCACGCTCTTGGCATTCTCTTGAGGTAGTCACCGGAAATGGTCTTCCAACAATCTTGAATGGAGTTTCCAGAGATGCTTAGCACTTGTTGGCCCTTTTGCCTTCACTCTGCGGTCCAGCTCACCCCAAACCATCTTGATTGGGTTCAGGTCTGGTGACTGTGGAGGCCAGGTCATCTGGCGTAGCACCCCATCACTCTCCTTCTTGGTCAAATAGCCCTTACACAGCCTGAAGGTGTGTTTGGGGTCATTGTCCTGTTGAAAAATAAATAATGGTCCAACTAAACGCAAACCGGATGGAATAGCATGCCGCTGCAAGATGCTGTGGTAGCCATGCTGGTTCAGTATGCCTTCAATTTTGAATAAATCCCCAACAGTGTCACCAGCAAAGCACCCCACACCATCACACCTCCTCCTCCATGCTCCATGGTGGGAACCAGACATGTAGAGTCCATCCGGTCACCTTTTCTGCGTCACACAAAGACATGGTGGTTGGAACCAAAGATCTCAAATTTGGACTCATCAGACCAAAGCACAGATTTCCACTGGTCTAATGTCCATTCCTTGTGTTCTTTAGCCCAAACAAGTCTCTTCTGCTTGTTGCCTGTCCTTAGCAGTGGTTTCCTAGCAGCTATTTTACCATGAAGGCCTGCTGCACAAAGTCTCTTCTTAACAGTTGTTGTAGAGATGTGTCTGCTGCTAGAACTCTGTGTGGCATTGACTTGGTCTCTAATCTGAGCTGCTGTTAACCTGCGATTTCTGAGGCTGGCAACTCGGATAAACTTATCCTCAGAAGCAGAGGTCTTGGTCTTCCTTTCATGGGGCGGTCCTCATGTGAACCAGTTTCTTTGTAGCGCTTGATGGTTTTTGCAACTGCACTTGGGGACACTTTCAAAGTTTTCCCAATTTTTCGGACTGACTGACCTTCATTTCTTAAAGTAATGATGGCCACTTGTTTTTCTTTACTTAGCTGATTTTTTTTTTGCCATAATACAAATTCTAGCAGTCTATTCAGTAGGACTATCAGCTGTGTATCCACCAGACTTCTGCACAACACAACTGATGGTCCCAACCCCATTTATAAGGCAAGAAATCCCACTTATTAAACCTGACAGGGCACACCTGTGAAGAGAAAACCATTTCTGGTGACTACCTCTTGAAGCTCATCAAGAGAATGCCAAGAGTGTGCAAAGCAGTCATCAAAGCAAAAGGTGGCTACTTTGAAGAACCTAGAATATAAGACATATTTTCAGTTGTTTCACACTTTTTTGTTAAGTATATAATTCCACATGTGTTAATTCATAGTTTTGATGCCTTCAGTGTGAATGTACAATTTTCAAAGTCATGAAAATACAGAAAAATCTTAAAATGAGAAGGTGTGTCCAAACTTTTGGTCTGTACTGTATATATATAGATTGAGGAGACATTATAGATACATACTTACATAGTTTCACCATATATACATAAATAATATAATTATATCATATAATAATATTGATTCATTTATATAGCACTATTAATTCCATAGTGCTTTACATACATTTGCAGCACTGTCCCCATTGGGGCTCACAATCTAAACATCCTATCAGTATATCTTTCAGGTTTCATAGTTCCATCTATCTATCTAATACATAAAAATAGAATCTAATAACATTTCTATGGATTGTCTTTCTGTTCCTATGATGTAAAGTATGAAGCGTTGCCATTATTTGTGACATGATAATAAATTGGATCCTTTCACTTTCTTTCTGTTTTTTTCCTCCACCTTGGAAACGGACAATCACACACACATCAAACTACACAAAACAATGGACCACATCCAATTCTAGTCACAACAGCTTCCAAGAGACCATATAGTGTAAACCCGCACACAGGGAGACACCACATAGTGACCATCACTCAAGAAACACAACACCAGATCCCAAAATACAGCACCCAACAAGGAAGAGACAGTGCACAGGTGTGAACGACGTCAAATGATGCAACAAATACAAGACACAAATGCGGAAGGATGATATAGAACAGGGATGTTGGAAAGCGCAAATGGTGTGACACATGGCCACTGCTCCTGTTAGCACCACTAAGGGTACACAGAGGTTCATTTCACCGCACTCCCCATGCAATAGCATCGGGCCTATTTCTAGTATATATATAATGCAAAATCAGATAAGAGTCAACGAAAATGAATTCTTGCAGCCGACTATAGATTATATTCTAAGCGTCCTGTTTCTCCAAAGAAATGATTAGTGTCTCTACACATCTCAGAGTCAGTTGTTTCTGACCGCAAAGAGAACATCTGTCTACTTTCCACTCATTCTAGGACCTTTCAGTAAAACTATATATACTGTATATATACTGTATATATATATATATACACACACATATATATACACACATTATATAGTTATTACAAAAATGATTATAACATTCCCCCCTTTTGTAAATTTCAATATCACATCTCTGTACCCATCAGGGCTTTTGTTTTCTTATTACGGTTTTCACAGGACCCATCGGATTTCAGAGTCTTGGTTATTTTCGGGGAAGGTATAATGTTCAGAATCATTATCATCAGGTTCCATAGTCTCCATTCCTCCATACATAGTCTTTGTTATGGCAGAGTCAATAAGTCTTTGTGCGAGTCCTCTAATGCACAGTATAGCACAACAGCCACAAACAGGGAGTCCACTGGCCACAATGGCCAGAGATATCAGCGCGGAAGTGACCTGGCCAGACCATTTCCCAAACCATCCTTCAATCCAGGAAGAAAAATTGTCAACATATCCAGAGTTCTCAGCCAGTTTATTAGATAGGGCAGTCAGTCCATCAAGGGCATTGGTGATGCTACCATCAGGAGCTGTAGTATTATTAGGGATGAAATTGCAACAAAATCCTCCAACATACTACATACATCTTCTCTTTCTGCTAAGAGGATGCCTAATGCCATTCTGTTCTGCCAAGCCATGAGGGAAGTTGGTCCTAGCTGCTCAGCTATCCCTTTAGCTGTATCTCGAGTGTAATTAACAAATCTCTGTTGGTTGTAGTATATGTAGTTTATCCAGTCTACATTTTTATTTATTGTCACCCACCATATGATGGACTCCCACCCAGCTGCTACCTGGTTCCTAGCCTTATATTCGTTGGGCACTCCTCTGGGAACTCCAATGTCATCTATGTATACACTAAAATCTAAGGATTCTCAGGGGGTGTCACGCTTCTGTCTACTCCCACCACATACCTTTGACCATGTTCCTGTTGACAATAGGTGGAAGGGCATGACTAGCTGGATAACCGCACAATCCCTTTTAGAACCATACGGCAATCTGGCTGGTATTCTTTTGTCACCACATGACCACCATATGTCTTCTCTCAGGGTGGTCCGTTTTGACCATATGACTGAGTAGTTGGTGTTGTGGGAAACACTGATTAGTTCTCTACAAAAGTCGTCCTGGAGTTCGTCATGTCCGTTCCCAGGAAGACTGAAACAAGTATAGTTACCAGGATAAGCAATCACCTGTTGGTGGATATCTGTTTTTTTTAAGTGGGGGAAATAAAAGTGATAATGTTTTGCATTTTCTTTCCTTATCTGAGCGGACAGGAAGTTTTCCATATAGTTTAATTATGTACTGTAACCCTTCTGGGTCCTCCTGATCATGTAGGGGAAAAGGGACAGTACCTAGCTGTGGTCTGGCTGTTGCTCAAGCTACAAAGTTTAGTTTGTTAAGGCTTTTTGCAGTATATCTAAGCAATTCTAACCATTCATTTTTCTCCTCATAGATTGTCTCTAGAGCTAGTTTATCTTCATAGATTAAGTTAGTGAACCCACCTGTGGGACCCATGGACTCCATTATGGTTCTTTCTGACATACTTTCCTTCGGGCGTGTTTTGGTATTATTCTGAACTTCTATGTAGAAATGTCCTATTGGGTCTGTTCCTGATGCATCAGATCCAATACCATATAACCTTTGGTCTCTCATCTTAGGTTTTTTTTAAAATTAATACTAATTTTGCTACAATCATCCTTTTTTGTGCAACGGGAAGTTTATTTTTTCCTAATGAGGAACCTGGATTTCAAATCTGTGTGGCCATAAATTTTATACCCATAGTCTTGGTTGTCCATCCAGCACAAACCAACTAGTAAACATTCGGACTCCCCTGTTATTTTGGTTTATAACACAAACATATTTTTCTGACCCAGTTAGCTTGGCAGCTTGTTCTCCATCTTCACATCCTTTATATAACAGGCAGAAGTCCATCAAAAAGGTGACCGTCTGACCTACTTCAAAAGTGAGATTTAAATTATTAAATCCAAAACCTCTCCAACCCTCTGGACTTTCCCACCCTGCTGGATCTATTACCTTCCAATTTCCCATAACCATGTGTAGGATTCTCAAAATAACTGTCCCTAGTACATCTTTTTTTTCTTCTACTGCCTACCCTGTCTCCGTCCACCGGGAAAAGGGAAGTGGGTGTCTTCACCGGTTTGAGATGAATTCTCCCTTTTGGAGAACCCCCCTTTGTAGCCGGGTTTATGCTTCAGGAGACTGGGTTTGTTCCCTGCCTAACTTTCCCTAGACTTCCGTCAACCCTTTTAATAGTGGGACAGATGTATCCATGATGTACGTTCAGCAATTTTGACAGCAGTGGGAGTGGTCAATAGGACTTGGTAAGGACCTTCCCACTTAGGCTGGTGCCAGTGTTTCTTCTTTATCACCTTCACAAGGACCCAGTCAGCACGTTTCACAACCTCAGGTTTCGGTAGCAGTTCTCCTGAGAAAAAATTAGGGGTAGACACTTATTTGAGTGTTGTTATCATAGCCAATTATTCTGCTAATGTACAGTCTGATTCCACATCTATTCTCTTGAAGGGTTTTCGCTGAGGTAACAGAAAGTAAGGTAACCAAATGTGTTGGAATAGGTGTAGGATCGGAGCAAAACCTTCAATACAGTCAACATTGTCCCACCTGAGTGTATCATGACATGGGGTCTATTTATCCGGAAACAAAGAGACAACTTAACCCAGAGTTAGGTGATTTGGGTTCCAGTATCACCTCTATGCTGACGACACCCAATTATACACTTCTTCCCCTGACATCACCCCTACCCTAATACAAAATACCAAGGATTGTTTGTCTGCTGTGTCTAACATAATGTCCTCCCTCTATCTTAAACTGAATCTCTCCAAAACTGAACTTCTTGTGTTTTCCCCCTCTACTAACCTAACTCTACCTAACATCGAAATTACCTTGGAGGGTTCAACCATAACTCTCAAGCAGCACGCCCGCTGCCTTGGGGTCATATTCGACACTAACCTCTCCTTTACTCCCTATATCCGATCACTCACTCGCTCTTGTCACCTGCATCTTAAAAACATCTCCAGAATCCGATCTTTTCTCACTTTTGAAACTGTTAAAACTCTTACTGTCGCTCTTATTCACTCTCGTCTGGACTACTGCAACTCTCTTCTGATCGGTCTCCCTCTTACCAAAATTTCCCCTCTCCAATCTGTCCTGGATGCGGCAGCCAGGGTTGTATTTCTGTCCAGCCGCTTCACTGATGCCTCCACCTTGTGCCAGTCATTACACTGGTTACCCATTCGCTACAGGGTCCACTATAAACTCATTTCTCTCACTCACAAAGCTCTCCACAGTTCTGCACCACCTTATATCAACTCTCTCATCTCAGTCTATCGTCCTACACGTGCCCTCCGTTCCACAAATGACCTAAGACTAACATCCCCCATAATCCGAACCTCGCACCTCCGTCTCCAAGACTTCTCTCGTGCTGCGCCAGTTCTCTGGAATGCTCTACCCCAGACGATCCGATTGATGCCTAGCCCTGATGTCTTCAAGCGCGCCTTAAAAACCCATCTCTTTAAACAAGTCTACCACCTCAAATACTCAATAAACTAACTTTCCCCTGTTCCCTCCTAAATACTATTCAGAATCTGTTCCCTTCTCTTCATCTGTCTCCACACCCTCCATGCACACGATAACTGCACTCGGTAATTGAGTATTGCACTTGAACATACGTGCTGATGACCGGATCATACAGCTTTATATGACAATCCTGACTTATTATAATTGCCAGACCTGAAATAACAAGCACTTTCCACCTATTGTGTCCCCCCCATTTCCTTGTAGAATGTAAGCTTGCGAGCAGGGACCTCACTCCTAATTTAACTGTTTAAACTGTCTCACCTTGTATTGAATTTATTGTCTGTACATTAGAGATGAGCGTTGTTCGACTCGAACTGTTCGCCAATCTCAAATTCGAGCTGTTTTGGGCGGTGTTCGAGCCGTTCGGCGAACACGAACGATTTGAAAAAAATTCGGCTGTTCGAGGTTATGTTCGATAACTGTTCGTGCACCAAAATCATAACTGGATTTTTTCTCAGTAATGATGAAAATTAATGTTAATACGCAGTTTGAGTGTACAGCGGGGCGGGGGGAGGGCCAGGGGATGGATCTCTGCAGGAATAATGAAGATCTCCATTTTTTTTTCTCTTTCCCGCATTTACAGTGGGGAGGTGCAGTCTGTCAGCCTATCAGCAGCGCACACACGGAGCGAAGTGCTTTTTTTCACACAAGCAAGGGCATGTGTCATTGGCAGTGTATGTCACATGTCCTTGCCCTATAAGACCCAGCCATTTTCCCTGTCACCACCATTTTCTCACTGCTGCAGCTGCGTGTTAGATGGCACCGCTGTTGCTGTGTGCGCTATACCTTGTTAATTTCAAGCCAATTTTCGCACAAATCTACAGATAGCTTGGGAGTAGGGAATAGTTGTGATTGCAGTCCTTTTAAGGACTAGGTTACATCATTTCCTACGACTTTTATCAGGCAGGTCTGTGCTCTTAAATAGATAGGTTGGGAGTAAAGACTAATTGTAATTGCAGTCCTTTTCAGGACTAAGTTACATCAGTTCCTATCAGTTTTTGCCAGGCAGGTCTGTGCCAGTGCTGTGCAAGTTTTTTTCACAGCATTTGGCTAAATCTAGCAAAGCTAATCCTTTTTGGCCTATTGCAGAGTGTGTTAGTCAGTGGAGTAGCCTATCTGTGTTGCAAGATACACCACCTGTGTATAGAATACCAATTTTTTTACTGCACCTAGTGAAGTAAAACCTTTTGGGCATAGCATCATTCTATTAGTCCATCTATACTGACCTCCATCAGGTTGCAAATTAAAAATAATTTTTATCTGCATCTAGCTCTGAAAAAATATTTGGGCTTCTAGCAGTGTGTGGGACTTGGTCTATTAGTCCATCTATACTAACCTCCTCCAGGTTGCAAATTAAAAATAATTTTTATCTGCATCTAGCTCTGAAAAAATATTTGGGCTTCTAGCAGTGTGTGGGACTTGGTCTATTAGTCCATCTATACTAACCTCCTCTAGGTTGCAAATTAAAAATAATTTTTATCTGCATCTAGCTCTGAAAAAATATTTGGGCTTCTAGCAGTGTGTGGGACTTGGTCTATTAGTCCATCTATACTGACCTCCATCAGGTTGCAAATTCAATATCATTTTTATCTGCATCTAACCCAGCCAATACTTTTGGCCTAATGCCACAGTTTGGCCACTCAGCTCTGCTCGGTTCCCATCCATTGTTTTTTTGTGCAAACAACTCCAGAGTTGTGAATTAGTTAAACACCAAAATGAGTGGAAAAAGGCCTGCTGCTGGTGGAAAGGGGAATAGGCGTGTTGGGAAGGGGAAAAAAAGGTTGTGTCCGTGGGGCAGGTGTTAAAGCAACAGTAACATCTGCAGAAGAAAGACCATCTTCCAGCCAAACTAAAATGTCTACTTCTTTTAGCGGACAATGTGATAAGATCCCTTTCTTATGGCCACGCCAATCGCTACAAGTTCCAGATGAGGCACAAAAACAGCAGGTGCTTCAACGGATATCAAGTGCTCCTTTAAGTGGGCTCTCCTCCACATCAACTTCAACATCACAAATACTCCAGTCCTCAGAGGTGTCACCCCAATCGCACTTGCTTCCTCACAGCTCCCAAATCTCCAGCTACCCGTCTGAGTATGGGGTAGAACAGATGGATGAGTCTGCGGAGCTGTTTACTCATACTATAGCCTGGGAATCAGAGGTCGGCTCCAGAGCTTCTGTGAAATGATCTGCACTGATGCCCAGAATCTTTATGAGTCGGATCCAGGACCAGACGCAGAAGGTTCTGACCATAATGTAGACCCTCATTCCCAAACTGAAACTCCTGTTGGTGGAGACAATGAGGAAGACGATGATGAGACTCAAATACCTGATTGGAGCGACAACTTTAGTTTTTTGTCAGGGCAGGAACAGGTTGGCTCTGAGGACGACGGGTGTGATAACGCACAGGGTGATGATGATGAGGTTGGAGATCCCACTTACTGTCAACCCACAGTCAGCCAAGAGATGAGGTCAGCAGAGGAGGTGGAGGAGGATGCTAGTGACGACGAGGTCAGGTTGCGCCTTCCTGGACAGAGACGTAGTACTGGAAGCACGTCAACAACTGCATCCTCAAACACAGCTCTGCCTCTGACCACAAGTCGTGGTGGCTCTTCAGGTCACATGGGTGCTAAGCCTTGCATAGCCTGGGCATTTTTTCAGATCGATAAAGATGATCCAACTCGTGTTATCTGTAACATTTGTCAGCAAAAGCTAAGTAGAGGCCAAAAAATACATAGTTTGAGTACTTCATGCATGAACCGGCACATGGACATGAAGCATAAGTTGCAGTGGGAAGCTCACTGTGCTACAATGCGGCCTAGCCGGCCGGGCCAACCACCGTCTGCCACATCTTGTGCATCCGCGGCCTCTTCATCCTCTGTGACTGGGGGGACAGCAGTCACACCTGTTTTGGGACGCAGACCTGCCACCTCTTTACCCGCAACAGCCAGCGTGATTGGCAGGTCATCATTTTCTTTGGAGGTGGAAACACCAGCTGGTGTTGAGCGCTGTCCGACATCGATAGCACCACCTTTGGATCAAGGCAACCTAACATGTCCGCCTGCATCTTCCTCACAGACAGGCAGTTTGCCGGGGACACCCTTCTCAACCCCGTCTAAGCACAACAGCCAGCCCTCTGTCCCTCAGATGTGGACAAGTAAAAGACCATTTCCTCCTAGCCATGAGAAAGCTAAGACGTTGAATTTCACCATCTGCAAGCTCTTGGCTACAGAAATGCTTCCTTTCCGCCTGGTGGACACAGAGGATTTTCGAGACCTTATGTCCGTCGCAGTGCCCCAGTACCAGATGCCCAGTCGGCACTACTTCTCAAAGAAAGGTGTGCCTGCGCTCCACCAGCATGTCACACACAACATCACCGCTTCTTTGAGAAACTCTGTGTGTGTGTGACAGGGTGCATTTCACCACAGGCACTTGGACGAGTAGGCATGGACAGGGGCGTTACATGTCGCTGACTGGGCACTGGGTAACTATGGTGACAGCAGGACAAGGGGCTGCTGTCCAAGTCTTGTCGTCCCCACGAGTTGTGTGTCAATCCTCTTTATCTCAAAGTTCCTCCACTGCTTCTGCCTCCTCAACCTCCTCTGGGTCCTCCACCTGCACCCAAAGCCTGTCTGGTCATGCCACAAGCTTTCTAACTGCGCAGAAGGGATCCTGCACACCTCCTTACTATGCTGGCAGCAGGGCTCACCGTCATCAGGCGGTTTTTACTTTGAAATGTCTGGGAAATGTGAGTCACACAGCTGAGGAGTTGTGGTCAGCTCTGGAGAACCAATTTCATGAATGGTTGTCTCCACTGGACCTGAAACCAGGGAAGGCCGTGTGCGACAATGCTGCAAACCTGGGTGCGGCCCTTCGCCGGGGCAATGTCACACACGTGCTTTGTATGGCTCACGTGTTGAACCTGGTTGTCCAGCAATTTTTAGCCCACTATCCCGGACTAGATGGCCTTCTGCAGAGGGCACGGTCACTGTGTGCTCACTTCCGCCGTTCGCATCCCGCAGCTCAGCGACTTACATCTCTACAGAAGTCGTTGGGCCTGCCACTTCACCGGCTAAAATGCGATGTGCCTACCCGGTGGAATTCAACTCTGCACATGTTGCAGCGACTGTAGCAGCACCGACAAGCCCTGGTGCAATACGTTCTGACGTATAGCCTGGGCCAACGAGATCCAGAGGTGGGGCAAATCACGCTGGAGGAGTGGTCTCAGATCAGGGACCTATGCACCCTTCTGCACAGTTTTGAAATGGCGACAAAGATGTTTAGTGCTGACGATGCCATTATCAGCATGACTATTCCGGTGATTTACATGCTGGAGCACATGTTAAACACAATTCAGAGTCAGGTGGTGGCACAAGAGGAGGTGGAGGAAGTAGAGGAGGAGGAGTTGTATGCGGAAGGGCTAACATCTGCAAGGTCCAGACGGTCGGCAGCACCAAGGCGGCAGGCATGTGAGGGTGGGGGAGATGGTTTTACCAGGGCGCATGGTAGCAGCCAAACTAGTGACGAAGGTGCAGGAGCCCAGGAAGAAGTGGAGGACGAACTGATGGAAGACTCATCAGATGAGGGAGACCTTGATCACATTTCTGTTGTGCGAGTTTGGGGGGAGAGGACAAAGGAAGGAAGCATGATTGTTACCTCGCCACCAACACAACAGGGACTTGGTGCTCCTGGATGCGCAAGACACATGAGTGCCTTCTTGCTGTACTACCTGCAACATGACCCTCGAATTGTGAGAATTAGAAATAATCCTGACTACTGGGTTGCCACACTGTTAGATCCCCGGTACAAAAGTAAATTTGCAGAAATTATTCCTGCCATAGAAAGGGATGCATGCATGCAGGAGTATCAGCAGAGACTGTTGCAGAATCTTACATGTGCTTTTCCACAAAACACCAGTGGTGCACGTAGTGAATCTCACAGTTCCAACTTGCCAACCGTGGGACCGTCGAGTGTTCAGCACTCAAACCGTAACAGAAACACAGTATCTGCTGCTAACATCAATTTTGCGGAATCATTTCACCACTTTTTTAGCCCATCCTTTGCAAGGCCACAGGAGACAAGAAGTCTGACACATAGTCAACGCCTAGAGACGATGGTACAGGAGTATCTCCAAGTAAACATTGAAGCCATGACTGTGTCACTGGACCCTTGCTCTTTTTGGGCTTCCAATCTGGATAAATGGCCGGAGTTTGCCACTTACGCCTTGGAGATCTTATCATGCCCTGCAGCCAGCGTTCTGTCTGAACGTGTGTTCAGCGCTGCTGGTGGTGTGCTGACAGATAAGCGCACGCGGCTCTCCACTGATAATGTAGACAGACTCACGTTCATAAAGATGAACAAATCATGGATCCGAAACGACTTTTCTACCCCTGTGTCATCCTGGGGAGAGTAAAAGCTTGATGATTTGTTAAAATCACCTCACCAACCGTTTTAAGCTTTCAAATTACTAATCATGTTTATCTGTATCTTGGCTGGAAAATAATTTGGGCTTTGTAGCAGTGTGCAGTACTGATTCTATTAGGCCATCTATACTGAGCTCCACCAGATTTAAAATTACTAATCATGTTTATCTGTATCTTGGCTGGAAAATTATTTGGGCTTTGTAGCAGTGTGCAGTACTGATTCTATTAGGCCATCTATACTAAGCTCCACCAGATTTAAAATTAATAATAATTTTTAGCTGCATCTAGCCCGGAAAATAATTTTGGGGCACCTAGATGCGCAAGACACATGAGTGCCTTCTTGCTGCACTACCTGCAACATGACCCTCAGATTCTCAGAATTCGAAGTAATCCTGACTACTGGGTTGCCACACTCTTAGATCAACCTTTTCATTTTAATAAAGAACAACAAAATGGTCATTTTTGAAATTATAAGCATTAGCAGGTTATTAGAAACTGAAATCAAACAGTTTTCAACTCAAAACTTCATTCTAGGTGATGTTACATTTGCACATAGGACCCCTTGTTCAAAAGGAGCTTCTGAACTGTCTCGTCCATTGAATTTGTCAGGTTTTGGATGGTTTCTGCTTCAATTGTTTTGCATGAGGACAGAATACCCTCCCAGAGCTGTTGCTTAGATGTGAACTGCCTCCCGCCATCATAGACACTCCTTTTGATGATGCTCCAGAGGTTCTGAATGGGGTAGAGGTCAGGGGAGCATGGGGGTCACCCCATAAGTTTGTCCCCTTTTATGCCCATATCAGCCAGAGATGCAGATGTGTTATGTGCAGCATGAGACGGTGCATTATCATTCATGAAAATGGAATACACAGTTCTTCTTCTTGAACCATGGCAGGAAGTGCTGTTTGAGAAACTCCACATACATTTTGGAGTTCATCTTTACCCCTTCAGGGATCCTAAAGGGGCCGACAATCTCTCTCCCCATGATTCCAGCTCAAAACATTACTCCACCTCCTCCTTGTTGGCGCTGTAGCCGTGTTTGCGTGGGGTGTCCATCAACCAGCCATCCTCCACTTCATCCATCTGGACCATCGAGCGTTGCACGGTACTCATCCGTGAACAAAACAGTTTTGAAGTCAGTCTTCATGTATTGTTTAGCCCACTGGAGCCGTTTCTACTTGTGTGCAGTGGATAGAGGAGGTCGACAGGATGGCTTACACACAGCTGCAAACCTCTGAAGGACCCTGCATCTTGTTGTTCGGGGGACGTTGGAGGCACCAGCAGCTTCAAAAACTTGTCTGCTGCTATGACAAGGCTTTTTTGCCGCTGCTCTTTTAACCTGACGTAATTGCCTGTAGGAAAGAGTCCTCAATTTTCCATTATCAGCACGCACACGTGTGTACTGTGAATCAGCTACATAATTCTTGATTGCCAAGACACTTCATCCTGATCATCGCACAATGTTGATTGTAGTCATGCCTTGACCTAAACACTCCACAATTTGTTGCTTCTCAGCAGCCGACACATCCTTTTTCTTTCCCATTTTGGCAGAAAATGTAGGCTGCTTAATAATGTGGGACAGCCTTCTTAAGTAGTCTTGCCTTTCATTGGACACACCTGCCAAACTAATTAGCATTACTTCAACTTTGATATACAGTAAGGTTTTTAATATAGGCAGTATAGGTACCGTCCCAATTTAGGGTCACCTTGCCGCTGGTGGGACGGCTTGTATACTTTTTTTGATCAAAAATAGTTCACTAAGTACCCTATATTTATTATGCAACTTTGCTTTACATTTATATATAATGATGGTAGGGTATGAGATATATTTTTGTCTTTTGTAGGTTTTGCTTCTTTTTGCTAGTGTGAACATGCTCCTATCTCTTGCATGTCTGCCATCTTAGACCTCAGTTCACATTGCTTGGTTTTTTGTCTTGTTTGCATTCTGTGCAATTTAAGGGTGTGGCATACCCTTTGTTGAGCTGATTAGTATATATGTAGCTTACCACGGGCCTAGGTGGTCTGGAGTTGGGACCCGGTCCTATTTGTCTACCCTTTTATATGCATTACTTCAACTTTGATATACAGTAAGGTTTTTAATATAGGCAGTATAGGTACCGTCCCAATTTAGGGTCACCTTGCCGCTGGTGGGACGGCTTGTATACTTTTTTTGATCAAAAATAGTTCACTAAGTACCCTATATTTATTATGCAACTGTGCTTTACATTTATATATAATGATGGTAGGGTATGAGATATATTTTTGTCTTTTGTAGGTTTTGCTTCTTTTTGCTAGTGTGAACATGCTCCTATCTCTTGCATGTCTGCCATCTTAGAGCTCAGTTCACATTGCTTGGTTTTTTGTCTTGTTTGCATTCTGTGCAATTTAAGGGTGTGGCATACCCTTTGTTGAGCTGATTAGTATATATGTAGCTTACCACGGGCCTAGGTGGTCTGGAGTTGGGACCCGGTCCTATTTGTCTACCCTTTTATATGCATTACTTCAACTTTGATATACAGTAAGGTTTTTAATATAGGCAGTATAGGTACCGTCCCAATTTAGGGTCACCTTGCCGCTGGTGGGACGGCTTGTATACTTTTTTTGATCAAAAATAGTTCACTAAGTACCCTATATTTATTATGCAACTTTGCTTTACATTTATATATAATGATGGTAGGGTATGAGATATATTTTTGTCTTTTGTAGGTTTTGCTTCTTTTTGCTAGTGTGAACATGCTCCTATCTCTTGCATGTCTGCCATCTTAGACCTCAGTTCACATTGCTTGGTAATTAGCACAGGTGTCTGCAATTGCTTACAGTGATATAAAGAGCCCTGACACACATCACCATCAATGAGTTTAACTGACAAACAAAAAAATTCTTACCTTATCACTCCTAAACACTTTTTGCATAATAATTTGGAACACAGTGTACATGTGCTTTTCCACAAAACACCAGTGGTTCACGTAGTGAATCTTACAGTTCTAACTTGCCAACCATGGTTTGTATGGAGTTGTTCAATAAAGGGCCCAAAATTAAGATAACATAGACGGGAGAGGTCTCTATGAATAGGAATTCCTAAGAATTGGATACCCTGTGAGGGCCAGGCAAAGGGAAAGTTGGACTGGATGGAATCCTGTATGGATTTGGGGATGGAGACATCGAGGGCCTCAGACTTCGCTGCATTGATTTTAAAATTTGACCATGTAACAAAGTGATCTATTTCAGCCATAACAGCAGGGATGGATATATGTGATTGAGTGATATATACTAGGACATCATCAGCAAATAGAGAGCACTTGTACTTGGTGCCTCCCACCTCAATCCACCTAATATTGGGGTTATGGCGAATTGATGAGAGCAGGTGCTCCGTCACTAGGATGTATAAGAGAGGGGACAGAGGACATCCCTGCCTTGTCCCATTGGTGATTATGAAAGGTGATGAAAATGTTCTGACGCGCCTCCTGGGCCTTAGGACACCCGGAGCCGGACCCTTTTTGGTGGATGCTGGTGGTTGTAGTCTCCGTGGCGGCGACCCGGTTCCGTGGCTCAGGGCGGTCAAACCAGTGGTGGAACTATTTATGTGGTTTTGATGTTTAAATGTCCGACTACGCCACCCGTGGATTGCAGTCAGAGTGAACCACTGCTGCAGGGCAGACCGCTGAGGCTGGTGTTGTGGGTGCAGCAGAGCGTAGCATAACTCCCCACGGGAGGAGTATAGCCTCAGGGCAGTGTATGCGGAAGATGGGGGTGATGGTGCAGGGCAGCAGCAGTAACGACACGGAGTCAGTGATGCAGTCCAGGGCCTTTACTCACAGTTCTTATTATCCAGACCACTTCTGCAGGTAACGGCTGCCCACGTCGTACTGTGCTCACCAGGTGAGGGGCTCAGACAACTCCCAGATAACTTTGGAGCGCTTCACAGGACCCCCTTTGTGTGTCCTTTGTCTGGCCTTTCTTACCAACGCTTCTGTCCGGCTGCCTCGGGCCTCCTCTTGGTAAACTTGGCGCCAGTTTCCCTGACCCTATGTGGTGCCTTCCTAGCGGGTGTAGCGAGGGGCTGCGCCACATAAAATGTCACAGCCTCCGGTTTGTAGCTGAGGGTCGTTTCCTGCCTCCACTAGTTTCAGGGATCGGTCTCCCCCTTTGGCCTGACCCCTCCACGCAAGTGGATTCAGGCGTGTGGTGGCGACTCACCCGTCTGCACCCCTGGGATCCCTTCATTCCTCGTGCCTTCTCCGCTCCTCTTCCTTCCTTCTCCCTCTTCCAGGCCTGGGCCTCTGTTACTAGGCCCGCCTCCGGAGCAGAGCTCATGCAGAGCCCCTGCTCCCTGTCACTTCTGCTCAGACTTCTCTGCACTGAACTAAGATGGTGCCCACGTTTTATACTCCCTTCTCAATGCACCCAGGAACTGCTTCCTCCCTTCTCCTGCACTACAGGGTTCCCCTTCCTCAGTGTTCCCTCCCCCCACTCCAGCCAGGGACAGGGACTGTCGTGCCCATCTCAGGGGCATATTGGTCGCCCTGCCCCACGGCAATGTGGTGTAATGCATGCAGGTGTCGGGGTCCTGATCCACACTCCATCCTTACCTGAGAGTGAGATATCACACCTCTGGGTGAGGTGCAATACCTGTGTAGCAACCGAGCCCTCGGTGCTACAGTTCCATTTATCTTCAGCCTAGGTGACGTATTGCGATACAGGGCCGTGATTTTGGCTAAAAAAGGGTCCCCTAGACCCCTACCCCAAGCTTTTTAAGAGAATAATATATGGCGTGCCAGGAGACTCTATGGAATGCTTTCTCAGCATCCAACGAGAGTATCTAATTACAAATTTTTAACTGCATCTAGCCCAGAAAATACTTTGTGCCTAGTAGCAGTGTCTGCTAGTCAGCGGATTATCCCAGCTGTTAAGCAAGCTACACTACCTGTAGTTTGGACACTTCATTTTTTCAAAGGAAATGCTTCGGGACCCCGGGATACTCAGTGAAGAGCATCAGGAGGCACCCCAAGGCATAGGGACTGGGACTGGCGGTAGGACACCTTGCGGTGGACAGCCGAGCTCGATCCTTATAAAAACTTTTTAACTGCAGCAGCTTTAGTGGACGCTACTGGAGCTGGAATTACGCGGCTGCTGGCATGAGACTTGCCCTCCAATAGATCCTTGTAAAAGGATTTAAAGTGTATTCATTCAAATTAGAGAGACAATTTAAATGAAAAAGCTTAGACCTGCCTCCACCACAGGGGGGCTCGCTCGACCCACCAGCAGACAGGCACCAGTATTGGGAGAGGGGGGCTGGACGTCAGGGTCCACCGCGGCTCTGGCACAAACCCGGCGACACGGAGGTCGCACGGGCAGTAACGGACTGGCCGTGTCGGCGTCTCACTTTTTGGGTTTTAGAAGGGCATGACATGCCTATATCTGTGTCTCCCCCTCCTTTTACTCCTCCACCTCTTTTCTTTTCGCATGACTATATGTACTTGTCACTTTTCCATGTGTTAGTTATGTCTTCTGAGCAGTTTGTCAGCTTTTGGACACCTTTGAAGGTGTTTTCTATGTGTTTCTATGTGTTTTTGTTTGCCTGCCATTGGTTTTAACGGTGTTCGACGAACAGTTCGACGAACAGTTCGGCGAACACACGGGGGTGGCTCAACACTAATTGTGTCACAAAAATTTTCTTTATTTGAATGTGCGCAGTTGCTTGATTTTGTTAGAAAACACGAAAATCGTGAAAAGAAAATAAATCAAGCTAAATTTATAAAACCAGAAAAGGTAAAATCTTCTCAAAAGCCAATATCAAACTCTCCTAGACTGAGTCATCCCCATAATGAAATGTTATGAAATACGCAGAAGATTTCATATATGTTATAAGCCATATCAGATGATGCAAAAGTCAATTTCTTCACAGTTTCAAAGTTCTGGCCGTCTTCGCCTAAAAATAAAAATGGCTGAAATTGACAGACAGGGACCGGCTCAGAATGACATAATGGAATATAAGCTGAAGACTCTCTTTAAGGATGAAAAAATGTCTTTTCTAAACAGAGCTTTTCTAGACATTTTTGACAGAGAAAGAAGATTTTGTTTAGGGAATGGCTAAGGAAAAAACTAATTATATGTTGCATCAAAGTGTTATACAATATATCATTAGTTATTTATTATTTTATAAAGTAAAATTGTATCATTACATAGTATCTGCTAGTTCATATATATATATACACACACTTGTATACAGTAGAGATTGTGTATAATTGTATTTATAGATATAATTATAGTAATAATTAAAATTTAATAAATTAGAACCTCATATATAAATTAAAGTAGCAATATTTTGAATTATATTAGAACCAACCAATATATGTATAAGATATTTAAATAATTCTGTTTCTTTATGAATTTGATATTTAATTTTATTTCTTATGTTTCCTTAGAGTTTTCATTACAAAGCAGGATTTGATCAAACTCTAAATGGATTTTTCTTTATTCACACAGGAAGTTGGAAAAAATTGCATGATTTTATGTGTATAACATTTTAAAATAACAATATAACTAGTTGAACTATATTATGTGTAACACTTATTAATATTTTCTGTGCATGAAGTGTTTGCTTTACAGCATGACGTGTGACAGCTGCGGCCTTTGAACTTTGAGCAAATAGTATAGAATCCCATTCATTCTATTTTCAGCTGACGTAACTTAAAACCTGGTAGCCAGTAAAAAAAGAATCTAAGACATTTCTATTTTTGCAAGTCAAGAGTATTTTTTTTCCAAGTGTCTTAAATTTCAGTGAATTACTCTCATATTATATTATATGTACTTGGGGAATATTCAAAGAAATATTAAGACATTACATTTAATAGTTTACTATGCGCATTGATAAATTATACAAAAATTTTGGGTATAAATATATCTATAACGTCATATGTGGAATGTTTGACAGATGAGTAAATGAGCAGCTGCTAAGTATGATTTTTGTGAGAGGCCTCACCTCGTGTGCAAGGAAAAAAAAACGTTTCTTTATGTGAATGTACTAATATATATTTAATTCTGAAAAATTATAATACATAATTAATTATTATCTACATAATATATTTCTGTATTTCTTTAGTAATTATTATTTCTTGATTTAGTTAATAGTGGATAAGGGCAACTACACATCAATATGGTTTACAAAGCAAATTTACATTTAGAATAATTTTCCACATGATAATTTTATAATATTAAAGGTTGTTTTTTTAATGGTTACCTAAATAGGTACACACCGCTTCAGACAAATCTATGCTACACATTCATATGAAATTTATGCAAAATATTTATAGAATAATTATTTTTTAATTTGGTTCTGATACATAAATTATTTTATAAAATAATAATTTTTGGTATTAAGGGGAAAATGTGTTTTTTGATCCTGATTACATAATCACTTTTGATCAATACTTTTTTTTCACACATTTTAATGAAGAAGAAATATTAATAAGGTACAATGGTAAAATTAAGAAGGGTATTACATGCAAAGTTGCATAATTTAATCATTTTTGGTAATACAAGGTTATGACAAATATGAAATCATCCAGATAATGGAAATAAGGGTATTTTTCATGGAGAATATAATTACTCTGCATTTGTCATTAACATATTAAGGCCTTATTTTTATTATTATTATTATTATTATTATTATTATTAATTTTATTTTTCATTTTTAAATTTTATTCTTACTTATTTTTTTATTTTTCCATTTTTCATTTATAATTCTCATTTTTTTGATTTTATTATTTCAGTTCAATATCTCAATTGAGAAAACACATTAATATTTAATAAAGTAATGTCTAGTACAAGAATATTGCCTCATTAAATTTAATGAGGGGGTTCGAATATAAGAAGAAAAAATGTTTACATTTTCTGAGTAAACACAAGTCATTCATTCATATATTTATTCATTTTGGTTCATGAGTATACATTCTTTGGTATTATTGGTTTAATAAAGATAAAAACATTTGTTTCAAAACACACTGACATCTATGGGTTGGAAAAGGTAATTACACCCATGACACAAAAATATTCTATCACATGGAGAACTTGATTAATAATGAATTACTATCTATTATTGTTTATTATTCCAAACATAATTAATTTGATATTTTGATAATAATTAGATGGATATTATTGATTGCTATGGTACGCTGTGATATTATAGGTTAGGAAAATTGCCAGATTTGGTATCCGATTAGGGAATGAAGACTTCAATCAAGACATCGCAATTATGAATTCTATTTTAATAAAAGACTTTTAATATTTATTAATCAAAGAGATTCTCAAAGGTTATAAGAAGAAGCAACCGATATCCGGAAGTCTCAGAAGGTAAAGATGTTGTGAATGCTGAGTGTTATAATAGACTGTGTCAGATACAATTCACACCACTGATCACCAGGACGGCAGAGGATGATGATCCTATATGTACTGGGTTGTGTTCAAGTTTCATCACGTTCCAGTGGTTTCTTATCACCTGCAACGCTTCAATGAAAGCTGGTGAGCAGGTAATACCTGGCATATGTGTCCTGTACATAAAGGACTGAGTACTGGTTATGGTGCTATATTAAGCAGGGAAGTGTCAAGTTAACCCTTGCTTTGCTGACCAAAGACGTCACATCTGTTTCAAAAGTGACACGACACCAGTGCGGATGACACGGAGGATTCCAGAATGATCCAAAGACAATCCAACGTAAGTCCAGTTCACACCGCACAGATATTAAAGCTACATTTCATCCATGGACTTTGTTTTGTTATTAACATTTAATGTATGGACTCTGATTGACACATGATCTTCTAATAAAGAGCACAGTTTATGGACTGAACAATGATGAATACAATTATGGACTGTACAATATCTACACGCTGTCATTTATTTCAAAGGAGTTTTCATCTAAAGACTGTGTTATAAAAGAACCAAGAAGAAGACGAGACGAAGACCCGATGACATCAGATGATGACGATGGGACCCGTGATTACTTCAATTTAGATATAGGGAAGTATAATTATACATGTTAAATGAATATTAGTCACGGCTTACCATAACATGAATTCACATCATTATATAACAATAATCCGATAGTGATATTATTATTATTATGGACATTAAATGATATTGCCAAGGAAGAAGAAGAAAAAAATGATCCTGTTATCCTAATGATGAACCTATCTTTTTTGAGGATTTCAGATGTCTTTCATCCTCAAAAGGGGGAATTGTTAAATATTAATTACAGATATTTATTTTATTCTTAATTATTGTTAAATATTAATTATGGATATTCATTTTATTCTTAATTCTGAGTTCTATACAAGATTGCATCAGCCTCGTGCTAAGGGTGTCTAGATGACATGCGCTATTTGTGTGTGTATTTTTAGTTCACTACCATATACAAAATAACAGGTGCTATAAAAGCCCATGCTAGAGAAAGGGAGGTGGCTTGCCATTCCACAGGACACAAGACAAGGATCCGTGTGTAAACCAGCAACTAATGTAGGCCCAGGAAACACATTCTTTACCCGGACACATGTGCAGGATCCAAGGGAAAGATGGGTGAATCTCAACAATTAAGCTAATTATGGACAATCACTCTGTAACTATCTAATTATTGTATGTACCTGCTGCAATCTGATTATTTTTAATGGACAATCCAAGAATAAATCAATATTTTTTTTATAAGAAAATCTTGATATTGATACTTTGCGAAGTCCTCGATAGAGAAAAATAATACAGAAAGAAGTATTATTTAACACCACCACATCCACATCCCCGTTCTTTAACGTCACCCTTTCCCATATTGAACGCTTTATGAAAAAAAAATCCCTGGCTTTATTTTTCACAAGTACCCTCACAGATGTGTTATGTATAAATTCCCTGTAGGTAGTAATGTGTGGGTAATTTGTTTTAGCTTTATTAGACACGGCAACAGCAGACTCAGGAAAATTACTGGAAAATAGCGACGTTTGCATATCTCAGCAGGCTTTGCGCCAGTCGCACAACTGCTAGATAAATATACGCTATTTCAGCAATAGGCCAGGAATATTATTTAGCTGAAAAAATAGTTTAGTACATGCTGGTATATTATGGTACTGGATATGAAACCCTGCCTCTCTCCCTACTCCCATAATCTGTTCCTACATTATACACAATGCACAACCTACAAAAAGAGTGGAGTGTCAGAGCCCAAAAAAGAGTCAGGTCAACATCATAATTGTTCCAGATAAAAAATCAGTTTTATTGTGTATTAAAAATATGAAAAGGAGGTCCCACAGACACTCCTAAATGGAGCACAACCAATGAAATAGTAGTTCATAGGTGAAAACTACACAAAGGACAGAGAGACAACCATGTGAGTCCACATATATGGGAACATGAAAAGAAGTGACAAGATTATCAATCCAAGTATCAATAAATCAAGTTACCAAGTAATTGGACAACGTAACTTACAAGCACAGTATACAATCATGCATATGTGTTATCCTGGCATCATAACAGTAAAGGTACCCATAAGACGTGTAACCTTCTATGATGTCCAGAAATATACTAACCTTGCTTGGGAAGAGAAATTGACACTGACATAAAGATGAGTCATAACATACCCATAGTGCTGTATGGACCGGTGTCTCGTTGGGGCCCCTACGCGCGTTTCGCATGAGGTTCTTCGGGGGGCGTTGTCCACAAAGTTGTGCCAGGATAACACATATGCATGATTGTATACCATGCTTGTAAGTTACGTTAAACAACCAAAATATCCAGATCAATATATAGTAAACGTCTGGACAAAGAAGAGATATCAGCTGCATATAAAAGGTAGGTGGTGACAGATATAAGGTAATTAATTTATCTATCCATACCTTAGCCACAACTCAACTAACACTCTTAGAGAAGGGCCCTACCTATTCTCCCTCTCATCATCTAGACCAGTTCACGATGGTGAAAGATACACATCTAATTGCAAGGAAACTCATTTACAAAAAATTACTTTACAAAACAGCGTTACATGACCTATTTCCTACCAGAGAAGAAAGGGAAGCATTGGAAACCCTGGAATCTCTGGAGAAAGTAATTCAGAGGTTAGTGACTTTCTCCGTAATCTATGTAACAAATCTAAGAAATTTCCAGCCCTCAGCCTATGTCCTGCCATTGAGGTATTCACTAAGATGGTCACTTTGGAAATTGAGAATCTTTCACAATGTACGCCTTGAAAATCTAACCTAAGTAAAATGGAAAAAATGGCGCTAAAATATTTCCAAAAATTGAAAGATGTTATTTTTAAAACTGCGGACAAGGGGGGAAACCTCGTCTGGCCAGTCAGCCTTTACAAAAAGCAGGCATATAAACTTCTGAATACCCCCCATTGTTATAAAAAACTTTCTCATAATCCCCTATCCTCTTTCCAGGATGAATTGGTGTCTATCCTCGAAGGGGCATTCAAACAGAGTGTGATACCAAAAGAGCTGTTGGATATGGTGCGCAAACTACAGCCCCATTTGGCCACCTTTTACTTAATTCCAAAACATCACAAAAATCTGATTGATCCGCCAGGTAGGCCAATTGTTGCCGGTATCGGCAGTTTGTGTGAAATTATATCTAGTGTAATTGATCACTACTTGAAGCCCTTGGTCTCTGGCCTGCCCTCCTACAAGATAACAAGGCCACCCTACACAGATTGGATCACCTCTGCCTCGGTGACCATATAGTCATGGTCACTGCAGACGTAGAGACACTTTATACGTCCATCAAACATGAAGATGGTATTAGGGTAGTATCGTGGTATCTGAGGTCAAATGGTCTCAAGCAGTCCCTGGCCAAGCTGCTCGTGGTCCTCCTGGAATTTGTCCTTCGACATGTTTATTTTCAAAAAGAACATCTACTTACAACAACAGGGCTCCAATATGGGGGCCTCCTGTGCCCCCTCCTATGCCAACCTTTTTTGGGGGGCGTGGGAGCGGGATATATTCCAGGGGGATACCAATGTTGAGATGGACTTGGTCCAGGGAAGGATGAGATACATTGATGATATATGGTTTGTCTGGGAGGCTAAGGCCAGAGATTTGGAGAGGCTTATAACCAAGCTGAATGATAACAATTTGAATACTCTGCTAACATATAAATTCAGAAGAAGTCTGGACTTCTTGGATTTAAAAATCGGGGTATCTGAGAATGGTATTATAACTACTGACTAGTGTTGAGCGAGCACTAAAATGCTCGGGTGCTCGAAGCTCGGGCCAAGCTCGCCGTGATACTCGGGTGCTCGACCCGAGCAACGAGCCCAATGTTAGTCTATGGGAGACTCGAGCATTTTTGCGGTGGCACCCCCAGCAGTCTTTTAAAAGCCTAACAAGTGCCCAAAACGATAGTGACAGTGCTCAAATGACATGGGGACAGCATGGGGATCGCCCCAGGAAGCATTTCTGACCCCCAGGTCACTGCTGTCAACAACGTGGTCAGAGGTATTAAGCCACTTTTACAGGCTCACAATAAAACGAAAGTGAAACTTTTTTCCTGTGAAATATGTTAAGGAACATCCTTTCCAGGGAAAAGACTTGTGTATAAGTTAAAATAAATGACCAAAAACAAAAATACTCCTCCACACCTTCAGCTATGTTCACAAGTAGCATTTTTTATGCGTTTTTGCACTTTTGTATTGCTTTCAACTATGACAAATGCATTCACCGGGAAATGTCATTTTAACATTTTACAACCTTATCTGGCCATGTGCTGTGTGACACATGCATAAAGTGCTGAAAAGACATGGGAACAGCATGGGGAAGACCCCTGGAAGCATCTCTGACTCCCAGGTCACTGTCTAAAAGTGTGCCCATCATAAGTGATCCTTGCCGCATCAGAAGATGCAGACTTGCAACTATCCCCATGCAAGTTCTAGTCCCAGGCAGTGTTCAATTGTACCTCCCCCATTCCTTGCAATACAAGCGCAAGTATGCAGCCTGCCACCCACCCACCCCCAGGCTGCAATACCATACTGCTTGCTTGCTTGAACTTGAAATTGGGCCTTTTAGGCATGTGGAGGCGGAATCTGGCCACCACGTCATGGCTGTGTTGGCAGCCTGGAATCCATACTCAGTCCCCAGCCGCCCGGCGGCCGGGTGTTCATACTCAGTCCCCAGCCGCCCCGCGGCCGAGTGTCCACACGGTCCCCAACCGCCTAGGGGCAGTCGGGTGTCCATAAACGGTCCCCAGCCACCCCCATTTCTCCTTGGAACATCCCCCCACACACTTTTCTTAGCCCGGCCTGCTTTAGGCAGCATTGTACGAGCCCACCAGAGAACCAGACTCCTCCGGTGGGCCCTGACTTCTCCATCGGTGGAGTTGAGAGTGCCAAGGTGAGGAGCATGATGATGATGACAGAAGTTAGCATCTGCTATGTTTTCTTTTAATGCAAGTGTAAGTGTGCAGCCTGCCACCCACCCACCCCCAGACTGCAATTCCATACTGCTAGCTTGCACTTGAAATGGGGCCTTTTAGTTTAGAGGAGGCCGAAGCTGGCCACTACCTCATGGCTGCTTCGGCAGCGAGGTATCCATACTCAGTCCCCAGCCGCCCCTATTTGTCCTGGTGTGCCTTATACATAAGATTAAGCGCGTATACCAAAACATTACCTGTGCCCTCCCCAGTGCATTTAGTGGGAAGGAGAGTCTATTCCGCTGTAGTGTGTGCATGCCAAACCCCTGTTCATGGTACATGCGAAGAGGCCTCCCACCTTGCACCTGTCGTTGCAGACTTGCAACTATCCCCATTCAAGTCCTTGTCCCAGGGCAGTGTTCAATTGTACCTCTCCCATTCCTTGCAATGCAAGCGCAAGTATGCAGCCTGCCACCCACCCACCCCCAGGCTGCATTACCATACTGCTTGCTTGTTTGCACTTTAAATTGGGCCTTTTAGGCATGTGGAGGCGGAATCTGGCCACCACGCCATGGTTGTGTCGGCGGCCTGGTATCCATACTCAGTCCCCAGCCGCCTGGTGGCCGGGTGTCCCCGCTTGCTCCCCAGCCTCCAGGGGGTGGCCGGGTGTCCATACTCGGTCCCCAGCCACCCCTATTTGTACCGGTAACCTTTCCCACACTTTTCTTAGCCTGGCCTGCTTTAGGGCAGCATTGGCCGAGCCCACCGGACTATCAGACTCCTCCGGTGGGCCCTGGCTTCTCCATCAGGGGAGTTGAGAGTGCCAAGGTGAGGAGCATGATGAGGATGATAGAAGTTAGCATCTGCTTTGTTTTGTTGTAATGCAAGCGCATGTATGTAGTAGCGGCTAGGCCTGAGGAGGTCAGCGTTTTGGCGCATATCCTACCTCCTCCGAGGATTGCTGGATGTTTTCCTGCTACTATTCAAGTTCTATGACTCCCGTTAAAACAAAGCTTCAGGTGATAAATGATGGATGAGGTAGTGGCAAAGGAGAAAGAGCAGGAGGAACAGGGACCATTCACATCAATATCAGGCCAGTCAACCAGATATGTCTTGTAGGATATGTTTCTGTAACAAAAGGAGCAGTTCGGCTACACAGTTATAGGGCATACAGTGAGTGCAATGCCTACCAAAAATTTCGAGCCACTCCAATGCCCCTTGGAAATGACATGGAGGTCAGAGGGCGTTAACTAAACCTTTTTTTCCCATTTATAGCAACTGGGTCTCCTGTGCACAGTTGGCCTAAGCAGTGAATGGAAGGCTTTCCAAAAATTATGAGGTACTGCAATGCCCCTTACAAGAGCCATGTGTGGCACCCCAGGGGTCTGGTCACCACAGTAATAGAGATTACGTCGGAGAGCAAGTGGGAGGTTTCCTGGTCAAGATCCCTTAAACATGCAACATCCTCCTGCCCCAGTCCTGGGAGGGGAGAATTCTGCCCTTATAAACTGGATCTGGGGTGGGGTTGAGTGAGTCAGAGAACAGAGAACAGTCAGAGTCAGAGTGAGAGCAAGGGAAAGTAACAGCAAGGAGCTCTGTAGGAGCTAGGAGCTAAAGACCAGGGGCTGGAAGCTGAGCAGAGCTCGCCCTGGCAGAAGACAATAGGAACCGGACACAGGAGTCCGAAGCTGTGAGGACTTATATATCCAGCAGCAAAAACCCGCCGGCAGTGGATTTCAGGTCCTCTGGCCATAGAAGCCCGGAGGCTCAGTCACAAGCAAGGGACCAGCACCGCCGTCGTGGAGCGGAGGCTAACAGAAGGCCCCAAGTCACCAGCCATACGGGTGAGCACTACACGGTACACTCAGGGACGTGGGCTACTTCTACCCGCTTACAGCAAGGTAGCCAGGAAGAGTGCAGACAGACGGGAAGGCCTACAACTCCACCTGGCCAGGGGAACTCCTGCTTGCTCACAGACTGACCAGGCCTCTTATGCTAGCCAGTACTCCCGGGAGGGTCTACCTTATAATCATCAGTAAAGACCCTGAACTGCACTGCAAAGACTCTGAGTCATTCCTGCTGCGCTCGTGCACCATCACCCCCATCATCCACACTCACTGCCCTGAGGCTATACTCCTCCCGAGGGGAGTTATCCCATTTTATGCTGCGCACACAACACCAGCCTCAGCGGTCTGCCTCGCAGCGGTGGTACTCCCTGACCGCAATCCACGGGTGGCGCAATCGGACAATTAACCTCAAAACCTAAGAAAGATTGCCACTGGTTTGACCAGCCTGAGCCACGGGACCGGGTCACCGCCACGGAGACTACAGACCCCAGAGACCCGGCACCGGGTATCCCACACACGTGTACACACGGCCCAGGGGGCGCGTCACATGCAGTACAGCATATTACAAACATAAGTCCCATTATTGGGGAGTGGGCCTCCCATAGTATTTGCTTATGCTTTCCCAGCAAAAGCTGCCAAAAATTAGGACGGAGCAACTTGCAATGCCCCTTACAAGAGCCATGCAGTACAGCATATTACAAACATAAGTCCCATTATTGGGGAGTGGGTCTCCCATAGTATTTGCTTATGCTTTCCCAGCAAAAGCTGCCAAAAATTAGGACGGAGCAACTTGCAATGCCCCTTACAAGAGCCATGCAGTACAGCATATTACAAACATAAGTCCCATTACTGGGGAGTGGGTCTCCCATAGTATTTGCTTATGCTTTCCCAGCAAAAGCTGCCAAAAATTAGGACGGAGCAACTTGCAATGCCCCTTACAAGAGCCATGCAGTACAGCATATTACAAACATAAGTCCCATTATTGGGGAGTGGGTGTCCCATGGTACAGTCATGGCCAAAAGTTTTGAGAATGACACCAAAATTATATTTTCACATGATCTGCTGGCCTCTGGTTTTTATTAGTGTTTGTCTGTTGTTTATATCACATACAGAAATATAATTGCAATCATATTATGAGTACCAATAGGTTATATTGACAGTTAGAATGAGTTAATGCAGCAAGTCAATATTTGCAGTGTTGCCCCTTCTTCTTCAAGACCTCTGTAATTCTTCCTGGCATGCTCTCAATCAACTTTTGGACCAAATCCTGACTGATAGCAGTCCATTCTTGCATAATCAATGCTTGCATTTTGCCAGAATTTGTTGGTTTTTGTTTGTCCACCCGTCTCTTGATGATTGACCACAAGTTCTCAATGGGATTAAGATCTGGGGAGTTTCCAGGCCATGGACCCCAAATCTCTATGTTTTTTTCCATGAGCCATTTAGTTATCACCTTTGCTTTATGGCAAGATGCTCCATCATGCTGTAAAAGGCATTGTTGGGCGCCAAAATGCTCTTGGACGGTTGGGAGAAGTTGCTCTTGGAGGACATTCTGGTACCATTCTTTATTCCTGGCTGTGTTTTTAGGCAAGACTGTGAGTGAGCCGATTGCCTTGGCTGAGAAGCAACCCCACACATGAATGGTTTCAGGATGCTTTACAGTTGGCATGAGACAAGACTGGTGGTAGCACTCACCTCTTCTTCTCCGAATAAGCTGTTTTCCAGATGTCCCAAACAATCGAAAAGGGGATTCATCAGAGAAAATGACTTTGCCCCAGTCCTCAGCAGTCCACTCCCTGTACCTTTTGCAGAATATCAGTCGGTCCCTGATGTTTTTTCTGGAGAGAAGTGGCTTCTTTGCTGCCCTCCTTGAAACCAGCCCTTGCTCAAAGAGTCTCCGCCTCACAGTGCGTGCAGAAGCACTCACACCAGCTTGCTGCCGTTCCTGAGCAAGCTCGGCACTGCTGGTAGTCCGATCCCGCAGCTGAAACAGTTTTAAGATACGGTCCTGGCGCTTGCTGGTCTTTCTTGGGCGCCCTGGAGCCTTTTTGACAACAATGGAAGCTCTCTCCTTGAAGTTCTTGATAATGCGATAGATTGTTGACTGAGGTGCAATCTTTGTAGCTGCGATACTCTTCCCTGTTAGGCCATTTTTGTGCAGTGCAATGATGGCTGCACGTGTTTCTTTAGAGATAACCATGGTTAACTGAAGAGAAACAATGATACCAAGAACCAGCCTCCTTTTAAAGTGTCCACTGATGTCATTCTTACTTAATCATGACTGATTGATCGCCAGCCCTGTCCTCATCAACACCCACACCTGTGTTAATGGATCAATCACTAAAACGATGTTAGCTGCTCCTTTTAAGGCAGGACTTCAATGATGTTGAAATGTGTTTTGGGGGTTAAAGTTCATTTTCTGGGCAAATATTGACTTTGCAAGTACAGTAATTGCTGTTAAGCTGATCACTCTTTGACATTCAGGAGTATATGCAAATTGCCATTACAAAAATGAAGCAGTAAACTTTGGAAAAATTACTATTTGTCTCATTCTCAATACTTTTGGCCATGACTGTATTTGCTTATGCTTTCCCAGCAAAAGCTGCCAAAAATTAGGACGGAGCAACTTGCAATGCCCCTTACAAGAGCCATGCAGTGCAGCATATTACAAACATAAGTCCCAGTATTGGGGAGTGGGTCTCCCATAGTATTTGCTTATGCTTTCCCAGCAAAAGCTGCCAAAAATTAGGACGGAGCAACTTGCAATGCCCCTTACAAGAGCCATGCAGTGCAGCATATTACAAACATAAGTCCCATTATTGGGGAGTGGGTGTCCCATGGTATTTGATTATGCTTTCCCAGCAAAAGCTGCCAAAAATTAGGACGAAGCAACTTGCAATGCCCCTTACAAGAGCCATGCAGTACAGCATATTACAAACATAAGTCCCATTATTGGGGAGTGGGTGTCCCATGGTATTTGCTTACGCTTTCCAAGCAAAAGCTGCCAAAAATTAGGACGGAGCAACTTGCAATGCCCCCTACAAGAGCCATGCAGTACAGCATATTACAAACATAAGTCCCATTATTGGGGAGTGGGTGTCCCATAGTATTTGCTTATGCCTTGAAAGCAAAAGCTGCCAAAAATTAGGACGGAGCAACTTGCAATGCCCCTTACAAGAGCCATGCAGTACAGCATATTACAAACATAAGTCCCATTATTGGGGAGTGGGTCTCCCATAGTATTTGCTTATGCTTTCCCAGCAAAAGCTGCCAAAAATTAGGACGGAGCAACTTGCAATGCCCCTTACAAGAGCCATGCAGTACAGCATATTACAAACATAAGTCCCATTATTGGGGAGTGGGTGTCCCATGGTATTTGCTTATGCTTTCCCAGCAAAAGCTGCCAAAAATTAGGACGGAGGAACTTGCAATGCTGGCACCCTGGTGGTATAGTGGTGGTGGAGGCTGAGGATAAGGAGAAGAAGATTAAACAGCCGAAACGAGGAAGCGGATACCCATGTGTGGGTGTGAAGCGGTGCATGTGAATACACCTCCAGAAATAACACAGTGGATTTGACTTTATGTTACTCTGCTGTCATTTGGTGGTGATGAGAAGTCTGGCCCAATCCAGCCCTTGTTCATTTTGATAAGGGTCAGCTTATCAGCATTGTCAGTTGACAGGCGAGTGTGCTTATCAGTTATAATTCCCCCAGCGGCACTAAAAACACGCTCCGATAACACGCTAGCGGCAGGGCAGGCCAGGACCTCCAAGGCATACAGAGCGAGTTCATTCCAAGTGTCCAGCTTGGATACCCAATAATTAAAAGGCACAGAGGAATCACGGAGGACGCTGGTACGATCGGCAAGGTACTCCCTCACCATCTTTTGAAACTTTCCACTCCTTGTGAGAGTACCCTGCGCCTCAGGGCCTGTAAGCTGGGCGGGTGTCAGAAAACTGTCCCAGAACGTTGACAGTGTTCCCCTGCGTCTGCTGGATTGGAGTTGCATCTCTCTCGCCTGTACGCCTTGGTTGGGCAACGAACTGTGACCTCTGCCGCTAGCGTGTTCAGATGGGAATTTTTTTAAGAGTTCTGCAGCAAGGGCCTTCTGGTATTGCCCCATTTTTGTAGACCTCGCCACCTCAGGAATAAGAGAGTGAAAGTTCTCCTTGTAGCGGGGGTCTACAAGTGTCACCAACCAGTAATGACTGTCACCCAACATTTTGACAACGCGAGGGTCACGGTTAAGGCAGCGTAATATAAAGTCAGCCATGCGTGCCAGACTGGTAACGGGCAAGATTTCCGTGTACTCACCAAGATGACGACTGACCATGCTCTCCTCCTCCTCCTCCTCTTCCTCCTCCCCCCTGTCCTCAGGCCACCCACGCTGAACCGACGGTATGACACTTGTACAGGTACTACCGTCTACAACGCATGATAGCAGCTCCTGTTCTTCCTCCTCCTCCTCTCCCTCATTGTCCCCCAATGCACGTTGGGATGAGATGAGGCTGGGCTGTGTGTAATCGCCCACTACGGCTTCTTGATCCATCTCATCATACTCTGGCTGCAATGCCTCCTCTTTAATTCTCTGCAGAGAGCGTTGCAAAAAACAGACAAGTGGGATGCTGACACTAATGATGGCGTCATCGCCACTCACCATCTTGGTGGCCTCCTCAAAGTTTGTCAGGATGGTACATATGTCAGACATCCAGGTCCACTCCTGAGGTCTTATGTGTGGAGTCTGACCTGAATATCGACGGCCTTGTTGCAGCTGGTACTCCACAACTGCTCTCTTCTGCTCACAAATCCTTTGCAACATGTGGAGGATAGAGTTCCAACGTGTGGGGACATCACACACCAGTCGGTGTGCCGGAAGCTGCAAACGCTGCTGCAACATGATTCTATGAACACAGCAAGGGCAGCGGCAGCTGTAGCCGACTTGCGAAAATGAGCTGACAGGCGGCGTTCTTTCACGAGCAGATCTGGCAACTCGGGGTACGATTTAAGAAACCGCTGAACCACGAGGTTAAGCACATAAGCCAGGCATGGTACGTGTGCGATCTCACCTCGACTCAGAGCCGCCACCAGGTTACTGCCATTGTCACACATGACCATGCCGGGATGTAGGTTCAGCGGTCTCAGCCACAGATCTGCCTGCTCTTTCACAGCTGTCCACAACTCACAAGCAGTGTGAGGTTTATCACCTAAGCTTATGAGTTTCAGCACAGCCTGTTGCCGCTTGGCGGAGGCAGTACTGCAATGCTTCCAGCTTGTAACTGATGTGGTGATATCTGAGATGGAGGCTGAACATGAGGAGGAGGAGGAGGAGGAGGAGGAGGAGGAGGATGCGCAGGAGCTGTACACTGTGGGGGCAACTCTGACTGACATAGGGCCCGCAATCCTCGGTGTGGGGAGGATGTGTTCCGTCCCAAGGTCCGACTGGGTCCCGGCTTCCACTATGTTTACCCAGTGTGCCGTCAGAGAGATGTACCGTCCCTGGCCACAAGCACTTGTCCACGTGTCCGTTGTCAGGTGGACTCTCCCAGTAACTGCGTTGTTGAGGGCACGGCAGATGCTTTGGGACACGTGCTTGTGTAGTGCGGGGATGGCACACCGGGCAAAATAGTGTCGGCTGGGGACCGAGTACCGAGGGACGGCCACCGCCATAAGATTGCGGAAGGATTCCGTCTCCACCAGCCTAAAAGGCAGCATTTCCAATGCAAGCAGTCGTGAAATGTGCGAATTTAGGACTGTGGCCTGTGGGGCGTTAGCTGTGAATTTCCGCTTTCGTTCAAAGGTCTGGGATATGGACAATTGAACGCTGCGGTGGGACGTGGACGTGGACGTTGATGCTGTTTCTTGAGAAACTGCCATAACAAGTGAAGACTGAGAGGAGGGGGCATCTTTACATGCAGTATGGACAGGGGATTGCCTTGCACACACAACAGGGGGTTCTATTGCACGCACAACAGTGGAAGAAGCAGTGGTGACACCCGCTGACACTGGTCGTGGACCCTGGGTTTCGCCCCACAAAGTTGGGTGCTTTGCTGCCATGTGCCTGATCATGCTGGTGGTGGTCAGGCTGGTAGTTTTGTCACCCCTGCTGATGCTGGCATGGCAGGTGGAACATATGGCCTTTTTGGGGTTATCAGCAGAGTCTTTAAAAAAATTCCAGACTCTGGAAGACCTACCGCTTGTACTGGCAATGTCCCTCGTGTTGGTGTTACGGGGAACGGTTGCCTGCCTTCTGTCTGCGGCCACCACACTGCTTCTTCCTGCCTGTTGGGGTACTCTGCCTCCCTCCCCCTGTGTGCTGCTGGCCTCACTCTGCATGTCCTCCTTCCACGTTGGGTCAGTTACTAGATCATCCACCACCTCCTCCTCTTCCACTTGCGCACCACGATCCTCCTCCTCACTTCCTGGCAATTGTGTCTCGTCATCGTCCACCTCTTGTGACAGATTGCCAACGTCGACTTCCTGTGGCCGTGGCTGTTCAAATATTTGGGCATCGCAACATGGGATCTCCTCTTCCACCACTTCAAGCGTATCAGGCGAGGGGCCCAAATATGGAAATGGACCAGTGAACAGCTCTTCAGAGTGTCCAAGTGTGGGATCACTTGCTGTCTGACGACACTCGGCATGGTGGGAGGAAGGAGCATCAGGGTGAGGAGGAGTATGCGGTCGAGACTCACGGCTACTAAGAGTTGACCGTGTTGAAGACAGACCGGAGGTGGTGGTGCCCAGGTAACTGGAAGTATTGTCTGCTATCCAATTAATAACCTGTTCACACTGATCAGTTCTCAATACTGGTGTTGTTCTGTGCTTCCCTAGTAATTCGGTCAAGAAGTGGGAGCGAGAAGATGTGGCTGTTGGTTGTGGCACATTTTCACCTTGGCCACGGCCCCGTCCTCTGCACGAACCATCACCAGAACGTCCACTTCCACGTCCCTTGCCACGCGCCTTGCCCATTGTAAATGAAGTAAAATAGCTTACACTTGCACTATCAATGTAAAAAGGGTAATAAAGAGTAGATTAGAACCGTGGAAGAGGAAAACCACAGTTATTGTTTACTGGGGTATACCACACTTTTTTAAATAGAGATATTTGCGGCTGAACAGTGAGCGACACACTCAAACTGCTTTTTTTTTAGATACCAAAGGCCCAAAACTGGATAGTACAGCGATTTGACCCGTGGAACTGCGAAACCACACTGGGATGTCGGGCCTACACAAGACTATTTTCAACAGATATATTTTTGTGTCACAACAGTCAGGAGACACTACTGTTTTTCTTTACGGAAAAAACTACCAAAACCTGAATAATAGAGATTCTTTACCGTGGAACAGCAAAACCACAGTTATAATTTACTGGTGTATACCAGGCTTTTTAAAATATATATATATTTGCGGCTGAACAGTGAGCGACACACTCAAACTGTTTTTTTTAGATACAAATGGCCCAAAAGTGGATAATACAGAGGTTTGTACCGTGGAACTGCAAAACCACACTTGTATTTCTCGGGCCTACACCAGACTATTTTCAACAGATATATTTGTGTCTGAAAAATCAGGGAGACACTTTTTTTTTTTTTTTTTTACAGCAAAAAATGCAAAAAGCAGGATAATAGAGATTTTTTACCGTGGAACAGCAAAAGCACACTTCTGTCTCTCTGGCCTACACCAGACTATTTTCAACAGATATATTTGTGTCTGAAAAATCAGGGAGACACTATTATTATTTTTATACAGCAAAAAATGCCAAAAACAGGATAATAGAGATGTTTTACCGTGGAACATCAAAACCACAGTAATAATTTACTGGTGTATACCAGGCTTTTTAATATATATATATATTTGCGGCTGAACAGTGAGCGACACACTCAAACTGTTTTTTTTTAGATACAAATGGCCCAAAAGTGGATAATACAGAGGTTTGTACCGTGGAACTGCAAAACCACACTTGTATTTCTCGGGCCTACACCAGACTATTTTCAACAGATATATTTGTGTCTGAAAAATCAGGGAGACACTTTTTTTTTTTACAGCAAAAAATGCAAAAAGCAGGATAATAGAGATTTTTTACCGTGGAACAGCAAAAGCACACTTCTGTCTCTCTGGCCTACACCAGACTATTTTCAACAGATATATTTGTGTCTGAAAAATCAGGGAGACACTATTATTATTTTTATACAGCAAAAAATGCCAAAAACAGGATAATAGAGATGTTTTACCGTGGAACATCAAAACCACAGTAATAATTTACTGGTGTATACCAGGCTTTTTAAAATATATATATATTTGCTGCTGAACAGTGAGCGACACACTCAAACTGTTTTTTTTTAGATACAAATGGCCCATAGAACTGCAAAACCACACTTCAATTTCTCTGGCCTACACCAGACTATTTTCAACAGATATATTTGTGTCTGAAAAATCAGAGGCACACTTTTTTTTTGGGGGGGGGGGGGGGACACCAAAAGGTTAATAATATGGGTATTTGTACATTGTGAAGGAGGAAAAAAAAAAGAGGATTTAGATAAAAAAAAAAGGATTTTTCCTGGCCCCCGGGACCTGGAGCTAAGTCCAGCAATTTCAGCAACAGGAGCAGCACACAGGACTGTAATGCAGCGTTTGCTGGTATAACCACTGCGTCTCCTATACAGCCTGCCTGCCTGATATACCTGGGATGGATATTAGTCCTGAGAAGGACTGTTTGTTTGATCTGGCAGCCTTTACAGACCCTACACTAACTATTTTGCAGGATATATCTCTCCCTAAATCAGCAGCGCTGTCCCTACACTGTCTGATCCGGAGCGACTGTGTCCAAGATGGCGGCGCCCGGTTTTAAATACTCGAGGTGACGCTGTGCGGCCAGCCAATCACTGTAATGCCCACAAACAACATGGCTGCGGCATTACAGTGACTGGCTGGCAATCCCTGCATGTTCATTGGCTCTGTAAAGAGCGCCAAACATGCAGGGCGGAGACCCGAGCTCCCGCCCGAGTAAACCGGAAATGCTCGGTGCTCGAACATCCCGAGTAGCGTGATGCTCGGGCGAGTACCGAGCAGTGTCGAGCATGTTCGCTCAACACTACTACTGACATATTTAGGAAACCAACTGTGACAAACTCGTTGTTACAGGCAGAATTGGCACACCCACCCTCCACCATAAGAGGAATTCCAATAGGTCAGTTCCTTAGGGCCAAGAGGATATGCTCTAATGAGAAAACATTTGAGGAACAAGCGATAGAATTGGCTAATCGGTTTGAAGAGGGAATATAGCCGTAGCTTAATCAGACGGGGTTACAGGATAGCAGCACGAACCCCAAGAGATCAATTAATTTATGGCAATAAAAAATACAACAAATCGGAGGAGGTATGATTTATTTCGGTATATAACAATCAGTGGCCTGAAGTGAGATCAATTTTACAGAAGCACTGGCAAGTTCTATTAACAGATCCTATCCTCCGTCAAATCCTCCCCCCAGCACCCTCAATGGTGGCGAAGCAAAGTCCAAACTTAAAAGATCTGTTGGTTCACAGTCACTATGATCTGGAGAGATGTAGAGATAAACAGGATAACAGGAAAGAGATTAATGTTTTTTTCCCGTGCGGACTTTGTAAGGCGTGTGGTTATTTCAAGAAGGCAAAGAAGTTTGATAATTTTGGTGGCTCCAAAACATTAGAAATAAGGGCACATTTAAATTGTACCTCGAAGGGCGTAATTTATTATGCCCAATGTCCTTGTAAAAAGATATATGTCAGACTTACTACTAAAGAATTAAAAATTTGAGTAAGAGAGCATGTTGGGGATATTATCAAAGCCAAAATGGTGGAAGACCCTAGCACTCAAAACTTTACCACGCCATTTTTTACATCACCATCAATGCAGCCCAAGAGAATTCCACATCATAGATATTGATCAAGTCACCATGGGAGCAAGAGGAGGGGACCTGGGGAGGATTTTATCACAATTGGAGAGTAAGTGGATCTATCGACGGGGTACCCTAGCACCGGCTGGACTTAATGAAAGCTTTGGGTTCAGTTCCTTCCTATAATTGAGGCTAATGAGTAGATGGGGGTTTCTTTTAATATCTTATGGTTTTATTGTATATGTATTGGTGCTTGTTTTTAATCATCCTTAGGAAAGCTTTTGCCTGGGTTGATGGGTCGTGCGGGATGTCCGTTTCCAGTGGCTGGGGGACCAGCTCAACTGTACGAGCAAGGCAGTTGCGTGTCTATCCTCGCGGATGACCCTATACGTGTGGGATAGAAGACTACAGTGACAATATAGTCGTCTATGTGAATTATTGTATCACTATGTTAGATGTGGGTTTTAAATGTATAGGGGTTATTTTATACTAATATATACAGTGGGTACGGAAAGTATTCAGACCCCTTTACATTTTTCACTCTTTGTTTCATTGCAGCCATTTGGTAAATTCTAAAAAATTCATTTTTTTCTCATTAAAGTCCACTCTGCACCCCATCTTGTCTGAAAAAAACAGAGATGTAGAAATTTTTGCAAATTTATTAAAAAAGAAAAACTGAAATATCACAGTCTGCAGTTTACCTGTATTCATAGGCCTGTTTTACATCATGGCATACCTATCTATTATCTGTATGACCATCATAGTCACTGAAGCACTGGCACCTTAAACTTTGGCATTTTAGGCTGTATTTTTTCATTAGGATAGTCTCTTCAGTATTGATTTAAATTAAGTTATGTTACCATCATGTGTATGATTCATGTCACTTAGTAACAAGTGCATTGTATATATACGTATATGGCATTATATTAATTAATTTCTTGTTTACTAGTGACGTTCAATTTTTTGGCCTTTTTAGGGGGTTAATTTTCCATCCTAGTTCATGTATGTGTCGCTCCTTTATAGAGGTTGTTGCCCTGTCTTGTTAATTGGTTTTATCAATTTGATGAAATAAAATCTATACCTTTTATATGCAGCTGGTATCTCTTCATTGTCCAGACGTTTAGTATATATTGACCTGGATATTTTGGTTGTTTATTCATGTTGAAGTGTCCAGGAATGGAATAACATAGGACATTTAATGTACCGTATATTCCGGCGTATAAGACGACCTGGTGTATAAGACGACCCCCCTACTTTCCTGTTAAAATATAGAGTTTAGGATATATTCACCGTATAAGACTACCCCTTTTCCAACGCATATCAAACACCGGTAAAAATTAAAAAAAAACAGATTTGAATTTAACATGGTCCTTTTTTAATTTAAATTCTTATGACATGCAGGTATATAGCAGGAAAACTGTCACTCATAAACATATTAAAATAGGGGGGACCCCACGTCATTTTTTTGGGATCCCCCATTTTAATAGCTAGTAAAGGCTAGGTATTCAGCTGGGGGCTGATATTAGTAGCCTGGGAAGCTCCGTGGGTATTACCCCCTTCCCAGGCTTCAAACATCTGCCCCAGCCGTCTGCTTAACCTCCGCTAGAGACTATAATGATGGTGGATCCCACGCCAATTTTCTTTTTAAAAAATCCTTTATTTTAACACTAAATGACAATTGAGGGGTTAATAAAGATGCAGTCCCTAAATTATTATTAATTTTGTAATTAATTTTTCCCAAAAATGTTGACGTGGGCTTCGCCATATTTTTGTGTCCAGCCAGGTACAGCAGGCAGGAACGGGCTGCCCCCAACCACCAGCTGCCTATTTGTACCTGGCCGGACACAACAATATAGGGAAGCCCTTTTTTTTAAAATTATTTCATGAAATAATTAAAAAAAAAAAGACGTGGGGCTTCGCCCTATTTTTGTGTCCAGCCAGGTACAACTAGGCAGCTGGGGGCTGGAATCTGCAGCGCAGGGAGGCCCAAGCTTTCTGCCCCCCCCCCCCCGCTGCAAATTGCAGTCCGCAGCCACCCCAGAAAATGGCGCGTTCATAGAAGCGCCATCTTCTGGCGCTGTACCCAACTCATCCAGGGCCCTGGTGCGGTGGCTCACTGGGTAATAAAGGGGTTAGGGCCAGCTTGGTATTATCAGCTGGCCCTAAGCCTGAAATTCATGGGGTCACGCCAATATTAGACATGACCGCCATGAATTTCTAGTAAAGTAATTAAAAAAAACACAACACCCAGAAAAAAGTCCTTTAATTGAAATAAACACACAATTCTTTATTGTTCTAAATTAAACCATACTTACCGCCACGCCCATTCCAGCTGAAGCCAACGATCTCCTGCAATAAAAGTAAAATAATAAACCAACCTCATCCTTACCTTTCCATGGTTCCCAGGACCGGTCCAGCTCTGCTACATTCACATGACAGGCTGGACCGCAGCAGAACGCTGCCATCCATCCTGTCATCCCGCAGACACTGAGAAGCGCAGGCATGCTTGCGCTCCTCAGTGTCTGACTGTGACGGCATCCAGATGAGCCGAGATCATGTCCAATGAACTCGGCTCACCTCATGCACGTCACTGACAGCGTGGGAAAATTCTCCTGCTCCCCGCATGCGCAGTAGAAGTTTCCCACGCTGTCAGTGACGGACGTCCAGGAGGTGAGCTGAGTTCATTGTCGGCTCATCTGGATGCCGTCACAGCGAGACACTGAGGAGCGCAAGCATGCCTGCGCTTCTCAGTGTCTGCGGGATGACAGGCTGGATGGCAGCGTTCTGCTGCGGTGCAGCCTGTCATCTCGATGTAGCAGAGCTGAAGCTGTCCTGGGAACCATGGAAAGGTAAGGATGAGGTTGCTTTATTATTTTACTTTTATTGCAGGAGATCGTTGGCTTCAGCTGGAATGGGCGTGATAGTAAGTATGGTTTAATTTAGAACAATAAAGAATTGTGTGTTTATTTCAATTAAAGGACTTTATTCTGGGTGTTTGTGTTTTCTTTTAACTTTGACTATGGGGTTAGTAATGGGGGCGTCTTATAGACGCCTCTCCATTACTAACCTGGGCTTGATGTCAGCTGGCATTATAAGCTGACATCAACCCCAACCCTATTACCCCCTGCCACCGCACCAGGGCAGCGTGGAAGAGTGAGGCTAAGTGCCAGAATTGGCGCATCCTATGGATGCGCCATTTCTGGGGCTGCTAACGGCTGGTGTTTCTAGCCTGGGAGGGGGCCAATATTCATGGCACCCTTCCTGGGCTATTAATATCAGCCTCCAGCTGTCTGCCTAGCCTTTGCTAGCTATTAAAATAGGGGGGACCCCACGTCATTTTTTTGGGATCCCCCATTTTAATAGCTAGTAAAGGCTAGGTATTCAGCTGGGGGCTGATATTAGTAGCCTGGGAAGCTCCGTGGGTATTACCCCCTTCCCAGGCTTCAAACATCTGCCCCAGCCGTCTGCTTAACCTCCGCTAGAGACTAAAATTAAGGGGAACCCCACGCCAATTTTTTTTTAAATAAATCCGTTATTTTAACACTAGATGACAAGTACAGTAACCAGCACTGTCACTGTACTTCATATATATGTGACTGACATGTTTCTATCTATCTAATCTATGTGTGATGCTCTATTCTTTCTATTCTAAATTGTCGGGTACAGATGCTGAATTGCCGGCCGGCTTTTTTAAAGAGACGGTGCATGAAAACACTAATATTTGTTTTAATAAATCCTTTACACTAAATGACAAGTACAGTAAGCAATACTGTCACTGTACTTCATATATATGTGACTGACATGTTTCTATCTATCTAATCTATGTGTGATTCTCTATTCTTTCTATTCTAAATTGTCGGGTACCGGCTTATGCCGCTGCTGAATTGCCGGCTTTTCATATATTGTCACAGAAGCGATGCGAACTTCCCTGCTCCGGACACAGCGCAGCGCTTCTGTGACAAGTGAAAGCTGTCGGCACAGAAGCCCTGCGCTGTGTACGGAGCTGGGAATACGCAGCGATGTGTCAGTTTCAGCACAGAAGCGCTGACTGTCTGGACCTACCGCCGCCGTATTTTAACTCCCTCCACCTTATATTAACTCCCACATGGCAGGGATACGGCCACGGCAGCTTATTAACACCCCCAGAGTATCCCCGCATGTCAATTTCTGAAAGTTCAAAAGCATTACCGGCGTATAAGACGACCCCAGACTAGACAGAAGATTTTTCAGTCTTCAAAAGTCGTCTTATACGCCGGAATATACGGTAATTAATTGTAAGTTACGTTGTCCATTTACTTGGTAACTGGAATTATTGATACTTGGATTGATAATATTGTCACTTCTTTTAATGTACCCATATTTGTGGAGTCACATGGTTGTCTCTGTCCTTTTTGTAGTTTTCACCCATGACCTACTATTTTATTGGTTGTGTTGTTGGGAGTGTCCGTGGGACCTTCTTTTTAGATTTTGGATACACAAAAAAACATTATGATGGTGACCTGACTCTTTTTGGGGCTCAGTCACTCCACTCTTTTTGTAGCTTGTACTTTATTGGGAGTGCCCACATATGAACTATGGTTTATCTATACCGCCATGTTCTTCGGTTTATATGCTTCTGACTATACACAATGCAACCTAGCAGAGATCTGCAGCATGTACTTGCAATGCTAACACCCTGCCGCCCTTTTCCTCTCCCTCGTATTAAATCTCACTCTGCGCTATCTCAACCTAACAGAGAACTAATCTTCATTCTAAATAGCTCTTAAAAGACACTCCCTATACGCTGCTTTCACTCTCCCTACGCTCACACTACGTTGATGTAATATGAGCAAGATGGCGCCGGCAGGGCTTAAATATCCCCCTACGATGCTGTAAGGCCAGCCAATCACAGTAATGCCACAACAAAGATGGCAACGGCATTACTGTGATTGGCAAGCAAGCCCAGCATGTTCATTGGCTACAAATAAAGCGCCAACCATGCTGGGTGGGTCACTCAAATATACCGAGGTGAATAGCTAATGACTCGTCGAATAGCCTGAATTGTGTACTATTCGTGCGAGTAACAAATAGTGCCGAATGTATTCGCTCATCACTAGTAAAAAGACATAAATCCAAGTGACACATTCATTCCTGCTCCGAGTGTGTAAAAGGTTGTCATAACTCTGTCTCTCTGAGATTTGAAGTTACCTTTTAATACAAGTAATTTCGTGTCCATGATGCTGTGATCAGGGATAAAAAATGTTTGGCCACAGGTAGATCTATTCTTTTTTTCTTTTATTGTGTGGCGATGAGAATTCATCCTTGTTCTAAGTTTTTGCCCCATCTCCCCTACATACAGACCCCCAGTTGGACATTTGGTACATATGACGCGCCCCCTGGGCCAGTGTTGTTTGGGGGATACCCGGAGCCGGATCAGATGGGGGTTGTAGTCTCCGAGTGGCGGTGACCCAGTCCGTGCCCAGGGTGTCAAGCTCAGTGTGTGGCAGTCCTACAGATGTTGCTGGATGTTCTTTAGTGTCGACTACGCCACCCGTTGATTTGCGGTCACTACGGCCGCCGCTGCAGCAGGGTCCGCTGAGGCTGATGGTGTGTGTGCAGCTTCTGATAGTATAACCCCCAACGGGAGGGGTATAGCCTCAGGGGGTCAGTTGCAGAGGATGGTGGTTGTGGAGGTGCAGTGAGGATGGTAATGAGACTCAGAGTCGGGCTGTGCAGTTCAGGGTTTTTACTTACTGCTTTTGTTTGGTCACTCCGGCCTTGAGTGACCGCCCGAGCCGTGCTGCGTCCACCAGGTTCTGGACTCGGCCAACCCCCAGGTGATTCTGGAGCGTGGTCCTGAGCTCCCTTTCTGACTTGTCCTTCTCTCTGGCCTTCCCCACCAGGGATCCACCTAAGTCCGGCTCCCTCGGGCCTCTTGTTGGTAAACCCTTGTCTCTGGGTTCCCTGACCCTATTCTTGGTCTGCCTTCCGGGTGGATTTAGTGGGTGGTCGTGGCAGATCCTGCCCACGACCTCCGGTCTCTGGCTGAGGATTAGTGCCCTCCACCAGCTTGGGATCCGGTACCCTTGTGCCAACTCTTCACCCTCTGGTCTAATTTTGGGATCTTGGAGTTCCCTCTTCTCCCCCTCTGGGTCCTTCTTTCTCCTCTCTCTCTCTTGGCCTTGGAGCTGCTCTTCTCCTCTGCTCTCTTCCTCTGACTCTGCAAAAAGACTGACAGACTGACTGACTGTCCCTCTACAGAAGACTGACCCTGATCTAAGATGGTTCCCACCTTATATACTCCCTCTATGTGTGAGCTCAGGTGACCAGCACCCAATGAGCTCCTAGCACTACCCAGACTGCTCCCCCTATCTGCCCCTACACTACTGGGATGTTCCACCCCCCTCCCACTCCAGCCAGGGACAGACACTGTCGTACCTGCACATATATTAAGTGGGAGTACCGTCGATCTGTCCCCCGGAAATGGGATGTATGTAGTGCATGCAGCCTACTGAGCTCAGTTCCACACTCCATCCTTACCCGGGAGTGGAATACCACACCTCTGGCTTGAGGTGCAATACCCCTGTAGCAGCCGAATCCTCAGGGTGCTACATTCCCCCCTGGTAAATCACAGCACGTCCTCGGGCTGTTAAAGATAAAAACATCCAAAACATACAATTATTTTTCATAAACATCAACATATAAACATATAAAACATCATATATATATCAGCAATAAAACGTTTTCATAAATAACATTCTTGTAAACATTCCTGTCTCTGGTTCCTCCGGTCACGGTGCAACTTGTGACCGGGTAAAGTGCGACAGTCTCTTGAAGAAAAATGGTTTTCCCATAAAACCAGTAGGGGGCGCTTTAGGAAGCGCAACTATATACAAAGGGGATATGGCCGCTCCCAGTCCTCGGCCAGGTATTAGAAACTAGGGACACACGGGCATCAGTTCACACTTTGTCCCAACGGGGAACATATTTTAAATAAGTAACAGTTCTTGGTACCCCGACGGGCAACTTTATACAGTCTCTCTCTACCGTACTTCAACGACGGCGTCCTCCTGCTCTTTCTTGTTGGTTGGTTTCAGTTTCAGACCCGTCCGGGTCCTCTTGCTCCTCCTCACACCGCAGCTCCTCCTCCGTCAGGCGATGCACATGGAGGGCGTAGGGTCCTTTGGCACACTTGTGCCGGGTGAAGGTGACCTCGTCCCCTACATACAGGTCACGACCTCTGTGTCCCTCCGGCAGATGGCTTTCTACGTCTCTGCGGGTCACAAAGACGTCGCCGGGGGTATGATGGTCTCTAATGAAGCCCCACCCATGCTGAATGTTGAATTTTATCACAGTCCCGGTGGAAGGGGGACCATGAGCTGCACGGGGATTCCTCCTGGTCCGGCTCTTCTGCTCCGCGCTCCTTATCTGTGCTTGCTGTTCCCGGACCCGCCTCTCTCTCCGCTCCTTCTCGAAGACCTCGAGCTGCTGGCGGCAGCACTCTGCACGCTCCGCTGCGGCCGCCCGAGTCTCCTGAGTGAACCCCATGAGGTCTTCTCCGGTGGGGTCCCACTCAAACTGTGCCTCCTCCAGCGTGGGTGAGGTCCTCTTTACAGGCTTCGGAGCCGGAATCAGGGGCTCGCACATGGGCCTTGCTCTCTGGAGTTCCAGCTGAATGTACTCCTGGGGCCATACAAAGGGCTGCCCATCCGGGCACGTATGCTGGGCAAATAGATTTTCACCCAGGTGCGGAACTCTAGATGTTGAGGGCGCGTTGATGGTAGCGGCGCCCGGGTTGACCAGGCCTTGCGACCAGGCTTGGGGCACCCTAAAGGCAAAGGGCACCGTAAGAACGGCGGCGCCCTGGGTTACTCGGCCCTGCGACCAGGCCGGTGGCTCCGCGGAGGTAGGGGGCGCTGTTGGAATTGCGGCGCCCGGGGGTACTAGGCCTTGCGACCAGGCTGATGGTATTTCCTGCTTGGCCACGCTCGAGGTCGAGGCATGTGACGTCACAGGGGTCGCGGCCGCGGTTTCCGGTTGAGGCCTAGTCGGCGGCGGTGACGATGCAGCGACGGGCACGGCAGGGGGAACTTCGGGCTCTGCGACGGGGAGCTGGGGCAGGCACGCGGTTTCCCGGCTCGGGGTAGAGACGTCCCCTTTACCTGCCTCCGTCCGTTCAGCTCCCTTCTCGGCGCCGTCTCCGGCCTTCAGTCCTCCTGCACCATCTTCAGAGGCGGTCTGTCTCCTCGTCTCGGGTGGCGTGCTCCGCCGTCGGGTTTCGGTCTGCTGGGCCATCTCTCGGCTCCACTCCGCCAACGTCTCTCGCTGTACCCGGGCCATCCTCCGTGCGAGGCTCTCCAGCGCAGTCTGTGCACACTCCCGGTCTCGGGGGAGCTGTGCCAGGACCTCCACTAGGCCTAGTGGGGTTGTGGCATGTAGCAGGCTCCTGACCACTGGGTCGGTGCTGCCTGACTCTCCCTCCATCTCCGGGTAGGCTTTCTCTGGACTCCTCTCCAGACTTCTTGTCTCCGGGTGCGCTCTCTCCAGACTGCTCCAGGCGACACCCATCTTTGCTCTCTTGTTCTGTCTCCGCCCACATTGAGGGTGGTCCCGGGGCAGCTTCAGTTCCAGGGGCAGTTCTCTTACGCTGATGGACACTTCCAGCATCACAGTCTCTGTTGGTGGGCGCGGTTTCCGCTTTTGGCGCCATTCTTCGACCTGGCCCACGATGGGAGGTGGCCTCTTGCCACCCTCTGGCACGCCCATAATGGCGTCCGCTCTTCCAAGGCGGGAAATCTTTGGAAATGGCGGGAATCGTCTCCCAGTGGCGGGAAACTCCATGGATGGCGGGAAAAAGCTGTAAATGGCGGACAACCGGCGGGAAACGACCTGTGATGGGGTCCGTTGGCGGGGACCCTCCGGAACCGGCGGGAGACTTCTTTTTAAGGTAACGGTGAACTTTTCTTCAGGCACGCAGTACCCGGTTGTTGCGGGCACGTAATCCTGCCGACTACGCCAAAGTTGACGCGCCCCCTGGGCCAGTGTTGTTTGGGGGATACCCGGAGCCGGATCAGATGGGGGTTGTAGTCTCCGAGTGGCGGTGACCCGGTCCGTGCCCAGGGTGTCAAGCTCAGTGTGTGGCAGTCCTACAGATGTTGCTGGATGTTCTTTAGTGTCGACTACGCCACCCGTTGATTTGCGGTCACTACGGCCGCCGCTGCAGCAGGGTCCGCTGAGGCTGATGGTGTGTGTGCAGCTTCTGATAGTATAACCCCCAACGGGAGGGGTATAGCCTCAGGGGGTCAGTTGCAGAGGATGGTGGTTGTGGAGGTGCAGTGAGGATGGTAATGAGACTCAGAGTCGGGCTGTGCAGTTCAGGGTTTTTACTTACTGCTTTTGTTTGGTCACTCCGGCCTTGAGTGACCGCTCGAGCCGTGCTGCGTCCACCAGGTTCTGGACTCGGCCAACCCCCAGGTGATTCTGGAGCGTGGTCCTGAGCTCCCTTTCTGACTTGTCCTTCTCTCTGGCCTTCCCCACCAGGGATCCACCTAAGTCCGGCTCCCTCGGGCCTCTTGTTGGTAAACCCTTGTCTCTGGGTTCCCTGACCCTATTCTTGGTCTGCCTTCCGGGCGGATTTAGTGGGTGGTCGTGGCAGATCCTGCCCACGACCTCCGGTCTTTGGCTGAGGATTAGTGCCCTCCACCAGCTTGGGATCCGGTACCCTTGTGCCAACTCTTCACCCTCTGGTCTAATTTTGGGATCTTGGAGTTCCCTCTTCTCCCCCTCTGGGTCCTTCTTTCTCCTCTCTCTCTCTTGGCCTTGGAGCTGCTCTTCTCCTCTGCTCTCTTCCTCTGACTCTGCAAAAAGACTGACAGACTGACTGACTGTCCCTCTACAGAAGACTGACCCTGATCTAAGATGGTTCCCACCTTATATACTCCCTCTATGTGTGAGCTCAGGTGACCAGCACCCAATGAGCTCCTAGCACTACCCAGACTGCTCCCCCTATCTGCCCCTACACTACTGGGATGTTCCACCCCCCTCCCACTCCAGCCAGGGACAGACACTGTCGTACCTGCACATATATTAAGTGGGAGTACCGTCGATCTGTCCCCCGGAAATGGGATGTATGTAGTGCATGCAGCCTACTGAGCTCAGTTCCACACTCCATCCTTACCCGGGAGTGGAATACCACACCTCTGGCTTGAGGTGCAATACCCCTGTAGCAGCCGAATCCTCAGGGTGCTACACATATAATTAAGTACACTACATTAGATGTGATGCAGCTGAAAGTACCTGGGATCTTGTGGTCCTGATGTGAGTTGGGAATCTTTATCTTGTCCGTGGTCATTATAAATGGACAGGTTTACATTTACAGTTGGTGAGGATGATTTTTGTAAGTTTCACCACAAAGGTGAAACTATCCTCCCGGTCAGTTTGCTTTACCTCCCAGTACCTTTTAATTCTAACAATGTTAGGCTTCTGGGAGATTATACTTGTTCCTTTTATTTTTGGTTCTCCTTAGCTTGCCTACTTTGCCCTATATGAATGTATTTTAGTTTCTCACTCAGGGTTTTCATATTTTATTTCATACTTTCCTTTCCCCTGGTTGACAGTGTGTTGCGGCCTCCCCTCTGGTTCCTCCGGAGGTACGAGAAACTCCTCAATGGCCTAATAGAGAGTTAGGTCCATGGCGTTTTTAGTTGTGCAACTAGGGCCTTTCTAGTCTGTACAGAGACTAGTTGGGTTTAGCTGCGGCATTCTCCTCTGTGTGGGTTCTCCGGCGGCTATCAAGATGCGCTTTCTGGTTAAAACATTTCCCACATTTTGAACATGAAAAATGCTTCTCCCCTGGGTGAGTTCTCTGATGTTTGATAAGATTTGATTTCTTTGCAAAATATTTCCCACATTCTGAACATGAAAATGGCTTCTCCCCTGTGTGAGTTCTCTGATGTTTGATAAGATTCGATTTCTTTGCAAAATATTTCCCACATTCTGAACAAGAAAATGGCTTCTCCCCTGTGTGAGTTCTCTGATGTTCGATAAGCGTTGATTGCAATGTAAAAAAGTTCCCACATTCTGAACATGAAAAAGGCTTCTCCCCTGTGTGAATTCTCTGATGTCTAATAAGATTTGATTCCTGTACAAAACATTTCCCACATTCTGAACACGAAAATGGCTTCTCTCCTGTGTGAATTCTCTGATGTGTAATAAGATTTGATTTCTTTATAAAACATTTCCCACATTCTGAACATGAAAATGGCTTCAACCCTGTGTGAATTCTCTGATGTGTAATAAGCTTTGATTTCTCTTTAAAGCAGTTCCCACATTCGGAACATGAAAATGGCTTCTCCCCTAAGTGAGTTCTCTGATGGCTGATAAGATTTGATCGATTTGCAAAACATTTCCCGCATTCTGAACATGAAAATGGCTTCTCCCCTGTGTGAATTTTCTGATGTGCAATAAGATTTGATTTCTTTATAAAACATTTCCCACATTCTGAACATGAAAACGGCTTCTCCCCTGTGTGAGTTCTCTGATGTGCAATAAGACTTGATTTCACTGTAAAGCAGTTTCCACATTCTGAACATGAAAATGGCTTCTCCCCTGTGTGGGTTCTCTGATGTGCAATAAGACTTGATTTCACTGTAAAGCAGTTTCCACATTCTGAACATGAAAATGGCTTCTCCCCTGTGTGAGTTCTCTGATGTTTGATAAGATTTGATTTCTTTGTAAAACATTTCCCACATTCTGAACAGGAAAATGGCTTCTCCCCTGTGTGAGTTCTCTGGTGCCTAACAAAATCTGATTTCTGATTAAAACATCTCCCACACTTGGAGCAAGAAAATCTATTCTCTGCTGTGTGGATTTTTTCATGTTTAAGAAAAGACTTTTTGAGGGGAAAACTATTTCTATATTCTGAACGTGAAAATGGCTTCTTTGCTTTAGGAGCAATTTGTTTTTTAATGCTTATTTTGTGACTTTGATTTTCCTTAGTAGTTGGTAATAAATCAGAAGACAGGACCTGTTTCAAATGATCAGATGACAGATCTTTGCTGTGAATGAATGATGGTATATCTGGAGAAATGGCATTCACTTCAATTATATCCTGTGGGATCTGAAGATCAACTGATTTAAAAATTGAAGATGTCAGCTGTCCCTCTGATCTCCTGGTACAGTCATCTGCCAAGAATAAAACAAATTATTATTTTTTAATAAAAAATCCTTGTAATTATATATTTTTGAACATTTGTACTTAAACTGTCTGTAAAAATGGCAAGTTATGCAAAAAAAATTGAATTATTCACCAAGACAATGACAGTTCACAGTCTAATAGAAAACCTCATAGCATGAACCAGTAAAGTGTGGTGTTCAATTGTTTGTTCAGTCTGCCTCCCAAATAGGGAATAAAAAGCCACCAAACAATGTTATGTAGGCAAAAATAATACCAAGAAAAACTTCTATTAATCTCACAAAAAAACAAGTCCCCACTCAGGCCCATCATCTGAAAAACAGAGGTTTCCATATTATTAGTGGCTCAAAGGCTCTTGAAAAGCAACATGGCTTCCATAAACCAATCCAGCAATATCTTATCTCTCAAAGTCAAACCTCCCCCTCGCTTCTGAGCCTTGCAGTGCGCCCAAACCACATTTAGCATCCATGTATTTGGCATTACTATAGTGAGAAGAACCCACTTAATTTACGGTGTGTGTCTCCTGGAGCACAATCTGGGCACTATGTGTTGGGTAATGAAATTATATATTTGTAATTTTCACTCTCCAACATCCACTGCGTGCTAATTTCCAGAAAGTGCCTGTGGAGTCAAAATAGTCACTTCTCCTATAGATTAATTCACTGAGGAATATAATTTCCAAAATGGAGTCACTTTATGGGGATTTCTCCTGCTCTGGTTTTCTGCCATTGTGTCATATAAGGGCTTCTGCAAATGGTGGGTTCTCCTACTGTGACATCTGCTTCTGTCACCAGGAGCCACCTTTTTCCCTTCCCCCATGAGAGCACCATACGAGAGAGTAGGATCCACCCCTATTACCGGACAGGAAGCCCTGGGCACAAAATAAAAAGGCAACTCCCACTTCCTCCTTCAATGTGTTTCCTGTCCTCAAGGATGTAGAAGCCTGGAGCTCACGGCTGGAGCAGCCATAAATCATGGAACACCAGTGAATCATGGAACACCATGCTAAGTTCTATAGCTACCTCATGTGAGTGGCAATGAGCAGGGGCCCAGTTGGGCGCTGAAATGATAACATCAGCCTGGAAGAATCTAAATTTAATGATTCCGTACCTACCTACGTTTGTTTGGCCTAGGCCTCATGGCTTGTGTATTGAGCCTCATGGTTAGGCCTCATGGCTTGTGTATAAAGTCTCACAGCTAGGCCTCATGGCTTGTGTATTGAGCCTCACGGCTAGGCCTCATGGCTAGGCCTCATGGCTTGTGCATTGAGCCTCACGGCTAGGACTCATGGTTTGTGTATTGAGCCTCATGGTTAGGCCTCATGGCTTGTGTATAAAGCCTCACAGCTAGGCCTCATGGCTTGTGTATTGAGCCTCACGGCTAGGCCTCATGGCTTGTGCATTGAGCCTCACGGCTAGGACTCATGGCTTGCGTATTGAGCCTCACGGGTAGGCCTCATGGCTTGCGTATTGAGCCTCATGGCTAGGTCTCATGGCTTGCGTATTGAGCCTCACGGCTAGGCCTCATGGCTTGCGCATTGAGCCTCATGGTTAGGCCTCATGGCTTGCGTATTGAGCATCACAGCTAGGCCTCATGGCTTGCGTATTGGGCCTCACGGCTAGGCCTCATGGCTTGCGTATTGAGCCTCACGGCTAGGCCTCATGGCTTGCGTATTGAGCCTCATGGCTTGCATATTGAGTCTCACGGCTATGCCTCATGGCTTGCATATTGAACCCCACGGCTAGGCCTCATGGCTTGAGTAATGAGCCTCACGGCTAGTCCTCATGGCTTGCGTATTGAGCCTCTCGGCTAGGCCTCATGCCAATTCAGGTGTAGGTTTATGACTCACGTTGGCCTGTCTGAAGGTTTTTTCAGACCGCTTCATAGTTGCGGAAAAATCTGCCATGTTAGGTCTAGGATTTTCCTCAGATGTCTGCCTCACGGGGGGTTGCCTGGTTAGCCAGACAACTTGGGGCTTGTAGATCTGTTTCACTAAAGTCTCAAAACTTCACTATCCTTTACTAGCAATATTACTAATATTGGTAAGGAAGGTCTCTGGACGATGCCCTCGGTCTGGGTTGATTCTATTAAATACAGTCCAAAGGATAGCTGCTGAGTAACAGGTCCAGTCAATCCCTCATACTTGGATAGAATATTGAACTAGTCTGCATTTAACATCTATGTCCCAGTGGTCTTCTTGGTAAAGGTGTGAATGGGGGCGCTAAAAGAATAATACCAATTTAAGTTCAGTTTATCTTCACAATCTGGGATCATTAGTAACGTAACATAGATTGAATAAAGACCTAGGTCCATCAAGTTCAACCTTTCTCCCCCAATTGTACTCTGACACTAACTTACTGGAACTAGGCCTCACAAATGTATTATTACCTTTTTTATTATAACTTCACTATTACAATTATAATGAACCAGTTTATAATTTTTAATTAGTTTTATTTTTTTGTATTTGTAATAATGGTTTTACTAAAATCCCTATACCTAAAAACTGTTGATCCAGAAGAAGGCAAAACCCAGGACACATTCAGCAATTAGCATCAAGGGGAAAAAAAAAAATTCCCTCTTGACCCCAAGAAAAGGCGATCAGTCCTAGAACCCTGGATCAAATGTACTACTATAGGTGTAATATTTTATCTAATTTAACTGTAACCCACAATGTTATGTGTATCGAGGAAATCATCCAGCCTTTTCTTTTTTGAAAGCTGTTAGTGTCTGCCCTTACTACCTCTTGTGGTTGGCATTCCACAGTCTGACAGTAAAGGACCCTTTCATATTTTAGGTGCTGGAATCGCCTTTCTTCCACCCGTAATGAGTGCCCCTGGTCCTTAGTATGGTCTTTGGAGGGAATAAGTCATGTGCTAGTCCTTTGTACTGACCACACATATATTTATAGATGTAAATGAGATCCCCCTCTGAGGAGTTATTTTTCTAAGCTAAACAAGCTCAACTTTTTCAACCTCTCATCATATGAGAGGCCTCCATCTCTTTAGATGAACTGGCTGATAAACATCAGCAGCTCAGTTCCCCCCATCCCCTCCTGGTTGAAGGTGCAAGAGGAACATGGCTACGCTAAGCTTAAAAGAAACCACTTCGAATGACCTTTTGGACCTCAAGTGATTAAACTCTCTATTCCCCATATCCCCCTGATAGGAAATGGTAGGAGGAGCTGCGAGTTGTAGTCACCGGTGGGGGGCTGAAAATCCAACATTTGCCCCAATCTACCCTTCTGGCTTACAGTGATAAGAAACTTGATTGTGCCAAGAGGGCAGCACTATACCTGTCTGACCTCCTAAGGGAGGTATGAGTTGGTTGATAGACTACCAATTGCCCCAATCTACCCTCCTGGTATGGAATGGTAAGATAAACTTGATTGTGCCAAGTAAGGCAGCACTATACCGATCAGCCTTCCTAAGGGAAGTGCGAGCTGGACTCACTGGTAACTATGGTTGATAATCCAAAAATTGCCTCAATCTACCCTCCTGATTCGGAATGGAAAGATAAACTTGATTGTACTGAGTCGGGCAGCACTAACGGCCTGCCCTACTAAGGGAGGTATGAGTTGGACTCGCTGGTATGGGACTGACGAACCAGTAAATATCCCAGTCCATCTTCCTAATGGAGTTGCCCGACAGACATGATTATGCAGGATCTGGTAAAATTATTTCAAGACCAGTGTATCCTCCCAGTTAGAAGTGCAGATGGACAAATTGGAAATTAAGTCAATGGAACCATATTACACTATGTATTCTTGCGATTAAAGTCATAAACTGGTAGACTCAACTAAGTGGCGAGTTGGTTAAATATCCAGTCAGTGCGCTCTTGGAGTGATAAGACGGCAGCGCTGCAATAAACCTATAAAAGGAGGAATTAGTGGATGAGTTAAAATGTCCTTGTATCGGTGAGACTCCTGTGGTGAAGGAGAAGCATCTTTGCTAGTTAAGACGAATGCCTTCACACTGAGGTAAGACTGTTCTGATTATTACTCAAGCACAGGATGATACGTACTTAAGGTACATGTTTAACGGGACGGGATGCTAATACCTTAGCTTAAGACCATCTGAGATTTGACCAATACCATAAGAGATCTAGATCTCTTTCAGAATGAGTTGCTTTGAAAAAAAAAAGTGTATCAGAGGTGATGGTTATCACTCAGTTTACGTAGTTTCTTTGCTTGAAAACTAATAAATTTTTCATTTGAACTATTTTCATCTAACAATCTACATGGTTGGATTATAAAGTTGCAGAATTAATGCTATTATAGGGGAATAGTGTAAATACGATCATTCCTGAATAGTGTTGAGCATTCCGATACTGAAATATCGGGTATCGACCGATATTCGCGGTATCGGAGTTCCGATACTTTTAGAATATCGGATACCGGAATCGGAAGTTCCCATAATGCCTGCACTCTGCAGGATGACAAGCTGGATGGCAGCGCTCAGCTGCGATCCAGCCTGTCATCAGAATGCCATCCCAGCGTGGGAGAATTCTCCTGATTGTTTAAAAGCCGGCGGGCGGTAAAAAGCCGCCGGCTTTTAAACAATCACACAGCCCCATACTGCTTCCCCGCAGCCTCCCATCCCGATCCTAAGTTAGGACCGGGCGGGGAGCGCAGCACCAAGGAGCGGGGAGTGAAGGACCCGGGCGGGGAAGCCGGCAGTGAAAAGACTATACCGCCGGCTTTCCCGTTCTGTGCTGCGTTCCTCGCTCCCTGATGTATGTGGTATGATGTATGATTGGTGTGTGCGCGGTGTCTGCGCAATGTCTGCGGGTGTCTGCGTGCAGGCATACATAGGTCGATGTGACACTATTACTCCCATCGGCCTATGTCTGTCTCCCGTCCACTCGTGCCAGCAGGATCAGCTTGATGGGAGCAGTAGTTCCCATCAGCCTGATCCTGCTATTTAAATTGCCCTACTGTGTCCTTTAAACTGCCCCATATGTTATTTTGGCCCCCATAGGTTTATATTTTTGGCCCTATACATGTTTTATTTTTTTAGGCCCCCATATTTTTTTGCTTGTTTTTGGTCCCCAATAAATTTTAAATACATTTCATTGGTGGCCAGTGGTTACCTAAAATAAATTAGTTTATACATTACCTGTCCCTGCCGATCGCCACATAAAATAAAGTAAAAAATAAAAAAATACACCTATACTCACCTAGACACCTAATTCCCCGAAGCCATCGATCACCTGTAATAAAATATAAAAGAATAAACCACAATTTTATCCTTACCCCTCCGTAGTAGTCCAAATCGAGTGTCCCACGATGATCTCCAGTTTAGAGCAGCCACATAAAATGTGACCGCTCTAAACCGCAGCCTCCGCTACAATGACGGGGCCATAAAGCAGCCCCGTCATTGTATAAGCTGGTTCGCCGGAGTTCAGGCAGCACTGCTTTGGTGAGCTCCTTTACGTCCCCGCTGACCGTGAGAAATTCCCACGGTACAGCAGGGCCGTAAAGGAGGTCACCGGAGCATCACTGACTGAATGCACTCCGGTGACCTCAGTCAGGGGCTCACGCTGCCGGGAGCGGACGTGTTCCCGGCAGTGTGAGCTTACAGCAGCAATGACGGCTGTCACATCTCCAGATGTGACAGCTATGCATGGGAGATCAGCGCAGGAAGGTGGACAGGTAACTATTTTTTTTTTTTTAGTAAACTAAGAATTAAATAAAATTGTGTGTTTTATTTCAAATAAATTATTTTTTTCTGGGTGTAGTGTGTGTTTTTTCTTTTTAACACTTTGTAGGTTAGTAATGGGGGTGTCTTATAGACGCCCATCATTACTAACCTGGGCTTCATGGCAGCTGGCGCAGACATGAACCCCACCACTATTACCCCCTGCCACAGCACCAGGGCAGCGTGGAAGAGCGAGGCTAAGCGGCAGATTTGGCGCACAAATAGGATGTGCCAAATCTGGGGCGGCTGAGGGCTGCTGTTTCTAGCTTGGTAGAGGGCCAATATTCATAGCACCCTTCCTGGGCTATTAATATCAGCCCCCAGCTGTCTGCCTAGCCTTTGCTAGCTATTAAAATAAGGGGACCCCACGTCATTATTTTTTGGGTCCCCCATTTTAATAGCTAGTAAAGGCTAGGTATTCAGCTGGGGGCTGATATTAGTAGCCTGGGAAGCTCCGTGGGTATTACCCCCTTCCCAGGCTAAATGACACTTGAGGGGTTAATAAAGATGCAGTCCCTAAATTATTATTTATTTTTTAATTAATTTATCCCAAAAATTTTGACATGGGCTTCGCCATATTTTTGTATACCAGCCAGGTACAGCATCCAGGAACGGGCTGCCCCCAACCCCCAGATGCCTATTGGAACCTGGCCGGACACAACAATATAGGGAAGCCCTCTTTTTTTATTATTATTTCATGAATTTCATGAAATAATTAAAAAAAAAATATGTGGGGCTTCGCCCTATTTTTGTGTCCAGCCAGGTACAACTAAGCAGCTGGGGGCTGGAATCCACAGCGCAGGGTGGCCCAAGCTTTGTGGGACCCCCCTGCTGCGAACTGCAGTCCGCAGCCACCCCAGAAAATGTCGCGTTCATAGAAGTGCCATCTTCTGGCGCTGTATCAAGCTCATCCAGGGCCCTGGTGCGGTGGCTCACTGGGTAATAAAGGGGTTAGGGCCAGCTTTGTATTATCCGCTGGCCCTAAGCCCGAAATTCATAGGGTCACGCCAATATTAGGCTATGTGCCCACGATGCAGAAATGAAGCAGAAATTTTCCTGACCATTTCCGCATCTCCTTGCCAGAAAAAGGCATGCGGATTCTATGTGCGTTTTTGACGCGTTTTTGAATACAAATAAAGTTAGTGAAGAAAAAAAAAGGCCAATTTGATGTCATTTCCTAGTCCAACCCCTATTCAATGTATAAAAAATAAAAAAAAGGGTGGGCTCACGCATATTTTTAAGGAAAAGAGGGAAAGCTGAGGGCTGATTTAATAGTCTGGGAAGTAGCCAAGGATCATGGCCCCTTCCCTTGCTATTAATATCAGTCCGCAGCAGTTAGCTTAGCCTTTACAGCCCATTCTACAGGTGGGACCCCCCCCCAAAAAAAAAAATAGGGTCCCCATATAAATTGGAGCCAGCAAAGGCTAGGCGGACAGCTGCGACCTGATATTAATAGCCTAGAAAGGGGCCATGGTTATAGGCCCCCTCCCAGGCTATAATATCAGCCCTCAGCCGTCCCAGATTTGGCACATCCTATTTGTGTGCCAAATCTGGCGCTTAGCCTCGCTTTTCCACACTGCCCTGGTGTGGTGGCAGGGGGTAATAGTGGTGGGGTTCATGTCAGCGCCAGCTGCCATGAAGCCCAGGTTAGTAATGATGGGAGTCTATAACACACCCCCATCATTACTAACCTACAAAGTGTTAAAAAGAAAAAACACACACTACACCCAGAAAAAAAATAATTTATTTGAAATAAAACACACAATTTTATTTAATTCTTAGTTTACTAGAAAAAAAAAATAGTTACCTGTCCACGTTCCTGCGCTGATCTCCCATGCACAGCTGTCACATCTGGAGATGTGACAGCTGTCATTGCTGCTGTATGCTCACACTGCCGGGAACACGTCTGCTCCCGGCAGCGTGAGCCCCTGACTGAGGTCACCGGAGTGCATTCAGTCAGTGCAGCTCTGGTGACCTCCTTTACGGCCCTGCCGTACCGTGGGAATTTCTCACGGTCAGCGTGGCCGTAAAGGAGCTCACTGGAGCAGCGCTGCCTGAACTCCGGCGAACCCGCTTATGCAATGACGGGGCTGCTTTACGGCCCCGTCACTGTAGCGGCGGCAGCGGTTTAGAGCGGTCACATTTTATGTGGCTGCTCTAAACTGGAGATCATCGTGGGACACTCAATTTGGACTACTACAGAGGGGTAAGGATAAAATTGTGGTTTATTATTTTATTACGGGAGATTGATGGCTTTGGGGAATTAGGTGTCTAGGTGAGTATAGGTGTATTTTTTTATTTTTTACTTTATTTTATGTGGCGATCGGTGGGGACAGGTAATGTATAAACTAATTTATTTTAGGTAACCACTGGCCACCAATGAAATGTATTTAAAATTTATTGGGGATCAAAAACAAAAAAATATGGGGGCCTAAAAAAATAAAACATGTATAGGGCCAAAAATATAAACCTATGGGGGCCAAAATAACATATGGGGCAGTTTAAAGGACACAGTAGGGCAATTTAAATAGCAGGATCAGGCTGATGGGAACTACTGCTCCCATCAAGCTGATCCTGCTGGCACGAGTGGACGGGGGACAGACATAGGCCGATGGGAGTAGTAGTGTCACATCGGCCTATGTCTGCCTGCACGCAGACACCCGCAGACACCGCGCACACACCAATCATACATTATACCACATACATCAGGGAGCGGGGAGCGCAGCACAGAACGGGAAAGCCGGCGGTATAGTCTTTTCACTGCTGGCTTCCCCGCCCGGGTCCTTCGCTCCCCGCTCCTTGGTGCTGCGATCCCCACCCGGTCCTAACTTAGGATCGGGATGGGAAGCGGCGGGGGGAGCAGAGGATCGGGATGGGAGGCTGCGGGGAAGCAGTATGGGGCTGTGTGATTGTTTAAAAGCCGGCGGCTTTTCACCGCCCGCCGGCTTTTAAACAATCAGGAGAATTCTCTCACGCTGGGATGGCATTCCGATATTTGTGTCCCATTGACTTGCATTGGTTTCCGGTATCGGCGATATCCGATATTTTTTGGGTATCGTTCCGATCCAATCCGATCCGATATTTCCCGATATCGGAAGGTATAGCTCAACACTATTCCTGAATGAACGGTGGATTGTGACTTTTCTTTTGGAATAGCTCAGATCTGTATCTTACCCTTTCTAGTTGTATTAGCTCTTGGTACTTGGCTAGATTGTGGTAGCCAGAAACTCCCCAGGATGGAAATCTCAAACTATAAAAGTGTCCGTTCGGCTTAAATACATTTCCTGGGGGGACTTAACGTTACACCTTAAGGGATATAAAATACTAAATATTTCTGCTGGTTTTGAGATCCCTATTTTGGCAATCTGGCATGCTCTATCTACTCTTGGTAGCATAGAGTTGGGTAGTTTTGAATAATTATGAGATCATTGACCCTAGAAAAGGTTTAGGGCCCAGATCTTGGCCTTAAGTGGGACCTTCAATTGAAAATGCCAACAAAATTAAAGTTGAAACCCTAGTCAAAGCCTGGTTAAGGTTACCAGGTTCCCTGAATCGATTAACTTCTGCTTCTATTACACGCTGAGTCTTAGTACCAGTTCTTATATATTTCAGTTGTTGGTTAGTTGATTTAATGAAAACAGAATATCTAATCAAATCTGTGAAAGATATTCAACCATGTATATAAGTGAGGTCTCTAAATATAGACCCTTCTCTGGGAGATAAAGAGGAAAGAGTGTAGTAAAAATCCTTTTTACTCTTGTTGGTGCTTTTGGTTTAAGCTCCAAATCGATAGAGATTATGTGGATAGTGCTTCAAGAAGGAAGATTGAATAATATCTAAAAAAATCACAATCTGTTGAACTAGGATATTTCGGGGATCTTTCTTCAGGTGTAAGATCCTACATGGGTGCTCCCTCCCTATTGAAGGGCTCCGTTGCTTTCGTCTCTCGTATGGTGCTGTTATGGGGGAAGGGAAAAACGATAATCACTTACCGGTAATTTGATTTTCCTGAAACCCATGACTGCACCCTAATTTTCCCTCCCTCTGGCTTTTGGTTGATGGTTCTTAGTCTTCTCTTCTCACAATGAAGAATGTGCTTGAGTGAATGTATAAATAAAAATGATGATGAATTGGGTGACTCTTACTTGACTCCTGGAAAACACATTGAAGGAGGAAGTGGGAGTTGCCTTTTTATTTTGTGCTCATGGCTTCCTGTCCGGTAATAGGGGCGGATCCTACACTCTCGTATGGTGCTGTCATGGGTTTCAGGAAAATCAAATTACCGGTAAGTAATTACCATTTATTCATTCAACAGGCAACGCTGGTGATGGAAGAGTCGTCGGAAGAAGCTCTGGGTGGCGCTGGCTCTGTCCAGCCACTAATAGCCCCAGCCCCCTGAGGAAGCCAGACATGGCGAAACTTGTTGGGGTGGCTATGTATATATTTTTGGTAGCACTAGGGAACCTGTGTATGTCCTAGTAAATAATCTGATCAATTAATCTATAAACTGCAGACAGAGGAAAACTATAATGAATATAATGAGCTCATGATATCAGATGTATCGTAATACTATACAGTTTCTAGAGACTTAATATCACAGTAAGGGCACAGACAAACTAGTGTAGTTTTAATTTACTTCTTTACCACATTTTAGTAAAGCAGTAATAAGACTTTTTTATACACCCCTCAAACAGGTTTTTTTTTACCATCTCGGTAATTTGTCAATATGCATATGACAGAAAATACCCAAAAGTGACACCATTCTAAAAACTGCATCCCTCAAGGTGCTCAAAACGACATTCAAGAAGTTTAGTAACCGTCCAGGTGTTTCACAGGAATTAATGGAATGTGGAAGGAAATTTTTAGTTTCACAACAGGAGAAAATGGACCCCAAAATTTGATGTGCATTTTCTCTTAAGCATGCTGATATCCCATGTAGGGGAAAACAACTTTTTGGGAGCATGGCAGGGCTCAGAAGAAAAGGATCGCCATTTGACTTTTTAAATGTAAAATTTGCTGGAATAATTAGCGGACGCCATGTCGCGATTGGAGAGCCCCTGATGTGCCTAAACAGTGGAAACACCCCACAAGTGACACCATTTTGGAACCTAGACCCCTCAAGGAAGTTATCTAGAAGTATGGTGAGCACCTTGAACCCCATGTTCTTCACAGAAGTTTATAATGTTGAGCAGTGAAAATATAGAAAATCTAATTTTTCCCACAAAAATGTTTATTTGCCCCACATTTTGCTTCTTCAAAAGGGTAACAAGAAAAATTGCACCACACAATTTATTGTGCAATTTCCCCTGAGTATGCAGATACCCCATATGTGGGGGACAACTACTCTTTGGGCGTACGACACGGCTCAGAAAGGAAGGAATGACGTTTCTTTGATGGAATGGTCTGCAGGTGTCATGTCATGTTTGTAGAACTCCTAATGTGCCTGAACAGAGGAAAACCTCCACAAGTGAACCAATTTTGGAAACTAGATCCCTTAAGGAATTTATCTGCCTTATTATTTGGACTATAAAATGCATTTTTTAACAAAAAAAACTTGTTAAAAAGTGTGTGCGTCTTATAGTCCGGAGGCAGCTTCCTGTGATGGAGGAGAAAGCTGACATCGCATCCTCCCCAATCACAGAAACCGGAGGCTGCAGGAGCTGAGCAGCTGAAGGACCTTCTGCAACAGTAATTTCAAGATCTTTCAGGTCTGCGAGTGTCATGTTGCATTTGGAGAGCCCCTGATTTGCCTAAACAGTGAAAAACTCCCACAAGTGACCTCTTTTTGGAAACCTGACCCCTCAGGGAACTTATCTAGATGTGTGGTGAGCACATTGAAACCACAGGTGCTTCACAAAATTTTACAACGTTGATCTGTGAAAACGAAAAAAATATATTTTTCCCACAAAAATGTTGTTTTAGCCCCAATTTTTTTTCATTTTTACAAGGATAGCAGGAGAAAATGGACCCCAAAATTTGTTGTGTAATTTCTCATGAGTACGCCGATACCCCATATGTGGAAGAAAACTACTTTTGAGGCGCAGTGCAAAGCTCAGAAGGGAAAAAGTGCCATATTGGAGTTCAGATTTTGCTGGACTAGTTTGAGGGTGCCATATCACAGAGCCCCTGAGGTGCCAGAACAATAGAACCTCCCCCATAAGAGACCCCATTTTACAAACTAAACCTCTCAATGAATCAATCTAGGGGTGCAGTGATCATATTGACACCACAGGGGGGGGGCACAGAATTTTATACTATTGGGCAGTGAAGAAAAAATAATATTTTTCCCACTAAAATTTTGTTTTAGTCCTAGATTTTACATTTTCACACTGGGAAATGGATAAAAATGGCACCAAAATTAATCGCACAATTTCTGCTCAATGTAGAAATACCCCATATGTGGCTGTACAGTACTGCTTAGCCACACGGCGAGACTCGGGAAGGACGGAGCGCTATTTGCCTCCTAGAGCAAAGGACTCCATATACAAAGCCCCTAAGTGCTAGAAGAACAGAATCCCCCCTCAAGTGATCCCATTTTGGAAAATATATCCCTTTGGGAATTTATCTACAGGTGTAGTGAAGACTTTGACTCCATGGGTGTTTTCCAGAAACAAGCAGTAGTGGATGTTGCTGAGTGAAAATTGCAAACTGCCATTGTAGTACCCAGTACATAGTAGTTCCTGTACATAGTGCCCAGCTCATGCTTCTGAAGACATGCACCCGTTAATTAGGCCGACTCTCATCGCTACAGAAATGCCAAACATATGGACGCTAACTGCGGTTTGGGCACACTGTGGTGCTCAGAAGGGAGGGGAGCATTTGCATTAGGGAGAGTAGAATTTGCTGAATTTCTTTTGGGGGACGAGGAGCCATTTTCACTTTTCCAGAACCTCTCTGCTACCAGTAATGTGGTTAGTCCCTCATTATATGGGAACTATTGGCAGTGAGACGTCAAACTAGTAGGAGACGCCCTCTAGTGGACGTGTTCATTATCAATGACTATAGGTGATACCATGGAAAAGATAATATAGTTTCTCTCACTGGTGACAAATTAATAAATTAGAACTAGTGATGAGCGAGTATGTTCTGTTAACCCTTTCAGCTAGCACCGAGTATCTTCAGCGTGCTCGGTGTTATGTTAAAATCACTCCTGTGTGCATGATTTGCAACTGCTTGACAGCTTTAATACATGTGAGAAATGGCTGCTTCTTAAGCATTCTTCACATGTATTAAAGCTGTCAAACAGTGGCAAATCATGCACACGGGAGTGATTTTAACATTACTCTGAGCATGCTGAAGATACTAGGTGCTCGCTCGAGCATGCTCGCTCATCTCGAGTAACGAGCATGCTCGCTCATCTCGAGTAACGAGCATGCTCACTCATCTCGAGTAACGAGCATGCTCGCGCATCTCGAGTAATGAGCATGCTCGCTCATCACTAATTAGAACGTGTCAGTAAGAAGATAGATAGCATTCATCTTGAGACAAGTAGAAGCGCAAGGAAGCGCGAAACGGCCGTCATCCACAATATGTTCCACATACTCCCCCGCTCTTAGGTTTTAAAGTGATGAAATAAAGACTGGTATTTTTACAGTCGGTGAGTGCTATCTATCCTCTTACTGACACAGAGGATAGCTCACTGTTTCCATTGAGATATGCACCCGACTTGCATGGGATGAGGTGTCCTGGCTGCTTTTGTAACATTGCTGCTTAAAGGGGTTGTTCGGTACTTTTAAAAAAATGCCAGTGTGTTTTAATGATAAATACAACCTTCCTTTTAATTACCTCGCGCTGCTGATACTGCCTGTGAGCAGGTGGCCACTCACAGTCAGCACATGACCCCACGCTGACGTCACGACAAGAGAGGCGTGACTCAGCGCTGGGGTCCCCGCGGTGGCTGCTGGGTTGTGGGCGGAGTTATTCCCCTGCGTCACACCCAGCATCCACCGCACGCTTTCCCAGTGAATGAGAGCGCGTGGTGGAAGCCGGGTGTGACCCAGCAGCCACTGGTGGAACGCGGAAGAGGGACCCCTGGCTGCAGCCGCAACTTGTCGTGACATCAGCGGATGTCAGCGCCGGCTGCAGCCGGGGGTCACGTGCTGCCTGCGAGCGGCCACCAATAGCGCCGCTCACAGGCAGTATCAGCAGCGCAAGGTAATTGAAATACACAGGTGCCGGCTTTTTGTCTTTATCTCCGATAATAAATTAGAATGCTTTACATCAAGAACATATAAAGACCACACATTCATTGTAATTTTAAAATTGCACAAATTTTCTTTTATTGTTATTGGTAAATATATATATTAATAGAGAATCTTGAGTTGAGGGATTATTTGCTTATGGCAATTAGTTAATAAATTACTAATACCCTATGCTGATTCCAAGAACAGTTGAGGTGTTGCTGTCAGATTATCCTGAGACATAAAACTACACAAAGCAAATGGAAGACATTTATTAGCATCCTGAATAGGACCTGTGCACAATATATATCCTATGGGAATAAACATGCTAGAAATAGGAGGAAACCACTATGGCTAAATAGAGCTGTAAGGGGCGCAATAAGTGACAAAAAGAAAGCATTTAGAGTACTAAAGCAAGTAGGTAGTGATGAGGCATTAAATAAATACAGAAAATTAAATAAATTCTGTAAAAACTAAATCAAGGCAGCAAAGATTGAGACAGAGAGACTCATTGCCAGAGAAAGTAAAAATAATCCCAAAATATTCTTTAACTAGATAAATAGTAAAAAACTAAAAAATGATAGTGTTTGCCCCCTTAAAAATAGTCTGGGTGAAATGGTGGATGTGGATGAGGAAAAAGTGAATATGCCAAATGATTTTTTTTCAACCGTATTTACACAAGAAAATTGCATGACAGAAAACATGATTAGTGATGCCAAAAATTCTCCATTAAAAGTCACTTGCTTAACCCAGCAGGAAGTACGGCGGCCAGTGGCATCCGGCAGGCCAAGCGACTGCTATGGGGCCCGTGAGCTGGGGGGGCCCCATAGCAGTCCCCCCCTCCTTCACTCACCGCTCAGCTGCTTGATTGCCGCCGCCGCCTCCCACCGGCACTGTCTTCAGGCATGGCAGTGCGCTGTGTGGCTGTGTATTGTAGTAATGACACGGCAGGGGCGACACTGCGTTTTTAATTGTGCTTGTGTCGCCCCTGCCGTCGCCCCTGATGAAGGCAGGCCCCGAGGGGGTTCCTGACGAAGGGAGGCCCCGATGGGGGCCCTGATGAAGAGAGGCCCCAAGGGGGGCCCTGATGAAGTGCCGTCAATTAAGCAGCGCCGGTGGAGCAGGAGGGGGGCCCTGATGAAGTGCCAGCAATCAAACACCGCCGGAGGTCCTCCCTGCGGAGATGTTGGGGAAGCGGTGTGGGCCCCAACGGCGAGTGGACCGCTCGGATGGTCCAGGGCCTGTGATGGCCATCAGACAAGCCGGCGGCCCTGCACAGCTGGACTGGACACAGGCTTGTCGCCAGATTCACCAATCCCCATATTAAGTATATTTCTAATGTGTCTTGTGTGTATGTCAGTGTGTATGACTGTGTATATATATATATATATATATATATATATATATTTATGTCTGTTTTATGTGTTTTTAAGAATGTGTTCAAATATGTACGTATGTCTGTATGTGTAGTTATCTGTGTATCTGTTTGTGTATGTGCATGTGCATGTCTGCTTACCGTGTGCGCGACGTGTGCGCGCGCGCATGTCTGCGTAACGTGTGCACGCGCATGTCTGCGTAACGTGCGCGCGCACGCATGTCTGCGTAACGTGCGCGCGCATGTCTGCGTAACGTGCGCGCACATGTCTGCGTACTGTGTGCGCGCGTGCGCATGTCTGCGTACTGTGTGCGCGCGTGCGCATGTCTGCGTACTGTGTGCGCGCGTGCGCATGTCTGCGTACTGTGTGCGCATGTCTGCGTACTGTGTGCGTGCATGTCTGCGTACTGTGTGCGCGCGCATGTCAACGTACTGTGTGTGTGCATGTCTGCGTACCGTGTGCGCATGTCTGCGTACTGTGTGCGCGCGTTCGCATGTCTGCGTACTGTGTGCGCGCGTGCGCATGTCTGCGTACTGTGTGTGTGCGCATGTCTGCGTACTGTGTGTGTGCGCATGTCTGCGTACTGTGTGCGTGCATGTCTGCGTACTGTGTGCGCGCGCATGTCAACGTACTGTGTTTGTGCATGTCTGCGTACCGTGCGTGCGCGCATGTCTGCGTACCGTGTGCGCGCGCATGTCTGCGTACTGTGTGCGCGCGTTCGCATGTCTGCGTACTGTGTGCGCATGTCTGCGTACTGTGTGCGCGCGTGCGCATGTCTGCGTACTGTGTGTGTGCATGTCTGCGTACTGTGTGCGCGCGCATGTCTGCGTACTGTGTGTGTGCATGTCTGCGTACCGTGTGCGCGCGCATGTCTGCGTACCGTGTGCGCGCATGTCTGTGTACCGTGTGCGAGCGCATGTCTGCGTACCGTGTGCGCGCGCATGTCTGAGTACCGTGTGCGAGCACGCATGTCTGAGTACTGTGTGCGCACGTGCGCATGTCTGCGTACTGTGTGTGTGCGCATGTCTGGGTACTGTGTGTGTGCGCATGTTTGCGTACTGTGTGTGCGCATGTCTGCGTACCGTGTGCGCGCAAGCATGTCTGCGTACTGTGTGCGCGCGTGCGCATGTCTGCGTACTGTGTGTGTGCGCATGTCTGCGTACTGTGTGTGTGCGCATGTCTGCGTACTGTGTGTGCATGTCTGCGTACTGTGTGTGTGTGCGCGTGTCTGCGTGCTGTGTGTGTGCGCATGTCTGCGTAATGTGTGTGTGTGCATGTTTGCATACAGTATATGAAGGATGAGGGGACAGCCTGGGCCCTGTGTACTATACCTATATTTCTCTACGGTATCTGTGCATCATGAATGGTGTATGTATTAAAAGGCCCACTGAGACTCTTTCGCCCGGGGCCCACGAAAATCTGGAGTCGGCCCTGGTTGATAGCAATGATGGAGGAGGGAACGTCATGTGACACTCTCTCTCCCATCATTCCTCCTCTGCGTCTGACGCAGCGGCGTGATGACGCTCCACGCTCTGTCAGACAGTGGAGCTGGCAGCTACTGAGGTGATGACACAGACGCGCTGCAGAGACTGAAGCAGTAGGGAACGAGGAGCGGTAAGTATGTATTTATTTATAAATCAGTGAATACTGATAAAACTGGAGGACTGGGGGCTGCATTTTACCCTATAGTGGGGGGAAGCTGCATTTTACCCTATGGGGGGCTGCATTACGCAGGACCATGGGGTGCATTATACTGTGTTGAGGACCATGGGGAGTGCATTATACTGCGTGGAGGACCATGGGGAGTTCATTATACTGTCGCATTATACTGCATACAGGACCATGAAGAGAGCATTATATCGTGTGGAGGACCATGGCGAGTGCATTATACCGCGTGGAGGACCATGGCGAGTGCATTATACAGCGTGGAGGACCATGGCGAGTGCATTATACCGCGTGGAGGACCATGGCGAGTGCATTATACCGCGTGGAGGACCATGGCGAGTGCATTATACCGCGTGGAGGACCATGGTAAGTGCATTATGTAACATACCTGGCGGCGTCCTTGCATAGTGGTCCATCTCCCACTGTGCAAGAGCGCGCACTTGATCTCCAGTCCAGTTTGCTAGCCTGGCTTCCCTCCATGCTGTCTGTTTGCCTCTGTGTCTGCTGCTTAAGGACGGCACCCGATCACTTCCTGCTTTTTGTACCTGCTGCAGGCACACCCCTTGTGCGTCCTCAGCCTATTGCTGTCTGCCATCTGGTATTTAACCCAGCTGCTCCAATGAATCCCTGCCTGAGCATTGTGTTCTATCAGTTGGCCTTTGGTCACTGATATGCCAGGTCCCGTTTATGTTTCCTGCCTTCGGTATCGGTTCCCGTGTCTGAACTGTGTCCAGTCTGTATTATCTTCTAGCTTGTTGTCTTCTGCCTATCCTGGAGGCTGTATTTCCAGGCCTGTGTGAACTCGCTCCTGCCTGTTCGTTCCGCCTTCTAGGGACCGCATACCTAGACCCGCTCCTGTATCTTGCTGCTGTGTCTGTTCTTGTCTGAATACTCTCCTAGCCTGTTTTGTTTTTCTCTATGTTCGCACTTTCCCTTTTTTCTGCAGAGTCTGAACTCGTACCTAACTCCTGCTCGTTGTCACTGTACTTCCGTTTGTGAGTTTGTGGTCCACTCGCTACTTCTCTGCAAGTACCCTGTGGGTATCTGGTTCTGCCTTTCCCTTCTAGTCTGTTCCGTGTGTACAGAGCCCTGTCCCCACCGCGTCTGCGGTTTTCGCTTTGCTCAGCTCTGTCCACCGTGTCTGCGGTTTTCGCTTTGCTCAGCTCTGTCCACCGCGTCTGCGGTTTTCGCTTTGCTCAGCTCTGTCCACCGCGTCTGCGGTTTTCGCTTTGCTCAGCTCTGTCCACCGCGTCTGCGGTTTTCGCTTTGCTCAGCTCTGTCCACCGCGTCTGCGGTTTTCGCTTTGCTCAGCTCTGTCCACCGCGTCTGCGGTTTTCGCTTTGCTCAGCTCTGTCCACCGCGTCTGCGGTTTTCGCTTTGCTCAGCTCTTTCCACCGCGTCTGCGGTTTTCGCTTTGCTCAGCTCTGTCCACCGCGTCTGCGGTTTTCGCTTTGCTCAGCTCTGTCCACCGCGTCTGCGGTTTTCGCTTTGCTCAGCTCTGTCCACCGCGTCTGCGGTTTTCGCTTTGCTCAGCTCTGTCCACCGCGTCTGAGGTTTCAAATTTGTCTCCCAGTCTGTACTGGACCCTACCCAGCCTGCGCCCTAGTCTGCCTGTTCCTGTATTCCCCGGTGTGGGTCAACAGCCGTGTCCGGAGTCTGACCTGGAGTAGACCCTGGTTCCTCTGCTCGGTTCCTCCCTGGTGCACTGGCGTCGTATGCCGTTGTGCGACCTTGGTCGGATCGGGCAGATACTTAGTTATGCCCCTCCAGGCACTCTCCGGTTCATGGCACAGTGGAATCACTACATAAACACGCACACGCCAGTCAGTCCGGGCGTGTGCATTACACATTATACCGCGTGGAGGACCATGGCGAGTGCATTATACCGCGTGGAGGACCATGACGAGTGTCTTATATCGCGTGGAGGACCATGACGAGTGTCTTATACCGCGTGGAGGATCATGACGAGTGTCTTATACCGCGTGGAGGACCATGACGAGTGTCTTATACCGCGTGGAGGACCATGACGAGTGTCTTATACCGCGTGGAGGACCATGACGAGTGTCTTATACCGCGTGGAGGACCATGACGAGTGTCTTATACCATGTGGAGGACCATGGCGAGTGGAGTGTCTTATACCGTGTGGAGGACCATAGCGAGTGCATTATACTGTGTGGAGGACCATGGCGAGTGCATTATACTGTATACAGGACCATGGGGAGAGCATTATACTGCGTGGAGGACCATGGGGAGTTCATTATACTGCGTGGAGGACCATGGGGAGTGCATTATACTGTATACAGGACCATGGGGAGAGCATTATACTGCGTGGAGGACCATGGGGAGTTCATTATACTGCGTGGAGGACCATGGGGAGTTCATTATACTGCGTGGAGGACCATGGCGAGTGCATTATACTGCGTGGAGGACCATGGCGAGTGCATTATACTGCGTGGAGGACCATGACGAGTGCATTATACTGCGTGGAGGACCATGGAGAGTGTCTTATACTGTGTGGAGGACCATGGCGAGTGTATTATACTGTGTGGAGGACCATGGCGAGTGCATTATACTGTGTGGAGGACCATGGTGAGTGTCTTATACTATGTGGAGGACCATGGTGAGTGTCTTATACTGAGTGGAGGACCATGGTGAGTGCATTATACTGTATGGAGGATCATGGCGAGTGCATTATACTGTGTGAAGGACCATGGCGAGTGCCTTATAATGTATGGAGGACCATGGCGAGTGCATTATACTCTCTGGAGTGTGGAGACTTCCCTCTCGTTGGTTCCTGCACTAGTTGGGAGAGATAATTATCCTTGATATATTACTTATATTACTATATTACTTATTACTATGTACAAGTATATGAGGGGACAGTACAAAGACCTTTCTACTGATCTTTTTACTCTGAGGCCTGAGACGGGGACAAGGGGGCATCTTCTACGTCTGGAGGAAAGAAGGTTTAATCATAATCACAGACCGGCATTCTTTACTGTAAGAGCATTGAGACTATGGAACTCTCTGCCGTATGAAGTTGTAATGAGTGATTCACTGTTAAAATTTAAGAAGGGCATGGATTCCAGAATTCTCTCACTACACCTGGAAGGAAGTGGGAGGAGGCCTGACAGGAAGTGGTGGAGGCGGAGCCTGCCGTGTGCTGCAAGAGTTGTGCTGTGTGTGGAGAGAGCTCCTGGGAAGGAAGAAGAGCCAGGCGGAGGTGACCGAGCGGACCGGGAGGACCAGTAGGAGGCGACCGGAGGGACGAGCGCAAGAGAGCGCTGTGGCAGCGTGCAGTGCCGGCCAGCGGAGGGTGCCAGGTGGTGGTGACCAGGAGGTGATCAGGAGGACCGGTAAGAGGCGACCGGAGGGACAAGCGCGCTGTGATAGCGTGCAGTGTCCCTAGAGGAGGTGAGTGAGGGGCAGGAGGCCGCGATAAGCGGCCCTACTGAACCCAAGTGTGTACTGTACTGTATTGTATTTGTATCTGTATTGTAATTGTATTGTATTCCCTAGTCCATATTTAATTGATTACCCCCCGTCCATATTTAATTGATCACCCCCGTCCATATTTAAATTGATTCCCCTGAACACCCCCGTCCATATTTAACTGATCCCTCTGACCACATTAAATTGACCCCCCCGTCCTCATTTAATTGATCCCCGACCACCCCCCGTCCATATTAAAGTGATCCCCCTGACCACATTTAAATGATTGACCCCCCCAGCCCATAATTGATTGATCCCCCTTGTCCTATTTAATAGATTCCCCTTGTCCACTTTTACTCATCCCCAGTCCCTATCTATTTGCCTTATCCCCCACCATATTTAATTAACCCCTGTCCATAATTAATTGATTGATTCCCCAGACCACAATTAATTATTTCCCCAGTCCATATTTATTGATATTATTGATACTTATTGATCCCCAGTCCTTAGTTAATTGACCCACCGTCCATACCTATTTATTTGCTTTACCCCCATCCTATTTAATTAAACCCCCTGTCCATAATTAATTGATTGATTCCCTAGTCCACAATTAATTATTTCCCCAGTCCATACTTATTGATCCCAGTCCATAGTTAATTGACACACCGTCCATACTTAATTAATCCACCTGACCCACTCAGCTGATCCCCCGTCCATACTTAATTGATACTTAATTGATCCCCCGTCCATACTTAACTGATCCCGCGCCGATATCTAATCGATACACTTGCACATCCCTAATTGATCCCCGTCCATACACCTATATATAAATAATTGTGTTTTGTACTTGTACATATATACTGACTGTATCCCCATATTTAGAATGACGTCCATGTTGGCCGGAGCCGTGCAGTGTACATCTTGCGCAATGTATGCATTCCCTGAGCTACCGCTCAGGGATCCATACTGCTGCGAGAGATGTGAGCATATCGTGCACTTGGAAGCCCAAATCCTGGATCTAAGTGCTCAGATAGCGGTACTGAGGAGCATCGACAACATGGAACGGAGTTTGCTGCTCACCGAGCAGACACTCAATGGGTCAACACTGGGGGTGGAGCTTAGTGGGGAAGCGCAGGCTGAACAGGCAGGGAGCTGGGTAACAGTTAGAAGGGATAGAGGGAAGAAGTATAGGAAGGCTGGTTCAGAACCGGCATTATTGGAGCACGACAGATCCTCTGACCGCCGGGGGAGTGTATGCTCCAGTAATGAGGGGGAGGGGGGAAGTGTAGGGCAGGCTAGACAGGTCCTGGTAGTGGGTGACTCTATTATTAGGGGGACAGACAGGGCAATCTGTCACAAAGACCGGGATCGCCGAACGGTGTGCTGCCTCCCTGGCGCTCGAGTCCGGCACATCGCGGATCGGGTTGACAGGTTACTGGGTGGGGCTGGCGAAGACCCAGCGGTCATGGTCCACATTGGCACCAATGACAAAGTGAGTAGTAGATGGAGGGTCCTTAAAAATGATTTCAGGGATCTAGGTAGGAAGCTTAGGGCAAGGACCTCCAAGGTAGTTTTCTCAGAAATACTACCAATCCCGCGAGCCACACAGGAGCGCCAACGGGAGGTTAGGGAGGTGAATAAGTGGCTAAAGAGTTGGTGCAAGGCAGAAGGGTTTGGGTTCATGGAGAACTGGGCCGACTTCGCTGTCGGCTACAGGCTCTACCGTAGGGACGGGCTGCACCTCAATGGGGAGGGTGCAGCAGTGCTGGGGAAGAAGATGGCTAATAGGTTGGAGGAGTTTTTAAACTAGAGACGGGGGGGGAACCAAGGAAATAGGTGGGATGTGAGGCAAGCAAGGGGGAAGGGGAGAAGTGAATATAATGAGGGTGGAGAGGGGGGTGGGGATAGTACAGTTAGATCGTTAGAGAAGAATAGGATGCTAAATAACCCCAAAGTTTTATCTTGCATGCTGACCAACGCAAGAAGCCTGACCAATAAGGCGGATGAGCTGCGGGCGCTTATATCGGAGGAGAGGTATGACATCGTAGGTATAACAGAGACTTGGCTAGACGATAGCTACGACTGGGCGGTAAATTTAACAGATTATAGTTTATTTAGAAGGGACCGGAAACAGGGGAAGGGCGGAGGAGTCTGCTTATATGTAAAGTCACGTCTAAAGCCCAGACTAAGGGAAGATATAGGAGAGGGAGAAGAGGGGGTCGAGTCCATGTGGGTAGAGATAGAGGGGGCAAAAAATAATAATAAAATATTACTGGGGGTCTGCTATAAGCCACCCAATATAACAGAGGAGAATGAGAAACTGCTATTAGGACAAATAGACAAAGTAGCAAAACATAATGAGGTGATTGTAATGGGGGACTTCAACTACCCGGATATTGACTGGGAAACAGAAACCTGTAGATCGCAGAAAGGAAAAAGGTTCTTGACAAATATTAAGGATAATTATCTCTCCCAACTAGTGCAGGAACCAACGAGAGGGAAGGCCGTGTTGGACTTAATATTGACTAATAGGCCTGATAGAATAACTGAGGTACAGATAGGGGGGCACCTAGGTAATAGCGACCATAATATTATCGACTTCAAAATGCCCTTCAGTAGGGTTATCAATAAGGGAACAACAAAAACATTAAACTTTAGGAGGGCGAAGTTTGATCAGCTGAAAGAAAGCCTTCAACTTATTGACTGGGACAAAGTTCTTAATCAAAGGAATACGAATAGTAAATGGGGAAACCTTCAAAAGAATTCTGAATACTCAGTGCGAGAGATATATACCGTATGGGAATAAAAGGGCCAGAAATAAGAGGAAACCAATATGGTTGAACAAGAACGTAAAAGGGGCGTTAAATAGCAAAAAAGAGGCATTCAAGAGATTAAAACAGGAAAACAGCAAGGAGGCACTAATGTGTTACAAGGAAAAAATGAGAACCTGCAAAAAACAAATAAAAATAGCAAAGGAGGAAACAGAGAGACGTATTGCTAGGGAAAGTAGATCAAATCCCAAACTGTTCTTTACGTATATAAATAGTAAAAGGATTAAATCGGATAATATTGGACCGATAAAAAGTGAGGAAGGCAAAATCATAGAGAAAGATGAGGATAAAGCTAATCTATTAAATAAATTTTTTTCGTCAACTTTCACAAAGGAAAAAGAACTAACAGGCGAAATGAGAAGTGACAAGCTTAATCCTCCACTAAGTATGACAAATCTAACCCAAGCTGGGGTACAGAAACGCCTCAGTAACATTAAAATAAACAAATCACCAGGACCTGATGGCATACACCCACGGGTACTAAGGGAACTAAGTAATGTGATAGACAGACCGTTATATCTTATATTTAAGGACTCTGTTGAGACTGGGTCTGTACCACTTGATTGGCGACAGGCGAATGTAGTGCCAATATTCAAAAAGGGAGCAAAAAGTAACACCGGAAACTATCGGCCGGTGAGTCTGACATCCGTTGTGGGCAAAATTTTTGAAGGCTTTATTAATGAGGCAATTATGGAGCATCTTGATGCTAATAATCTATTAACCCCGAACCAACATGGATTCATGAGGAATCGCTCCTGCCAAACTAACCTGATTGACTTCTACGAGGAGGTTAGCTCTCGAGTAGATCAGGGGGAACCAGTGGATGTCGTGTATCTCGACTTCTCAAAAGCATTCGATAGCGTGCCACATAATAGGTTGGTATACAAAATGAGAATGATGGGGCTGGGGCAAAATGTTTGCAAGTGGGTAGCTAACTGGCTAAAGGATAGAAGGCAGAGGGTGGTTATAAATGGAATATACTCAGATTGGGTAAGCGTCACTAGTGGGGTACCACAGGGGTCTGTACTAGGCCCAATGTTATTTAATATCTTTATTAACGACATAGTCAACGGGATAAATAGTAAAATAGCAATATTTGCAGATGACACAAAGTTATGTAAAACAATTAATACAAAAGAGGATAGTGAAGACCTACAGAGGGATTTGGATAAGCTGGGTAGGTGGAGCATTAAATGGCAAATGAGGTTTAACGAGGAGAAATGTAAGGTCATACATATGGGAAGGAAAAATGGAAGTCACCAGTACTCACTGAATGGGAAATCATTGGGGAATTCAGAGATGGAGAAGGACTTGGGCATCTTGATTGATAGCAAACTAAATTGGAGTGCCCAAAGTCAGGCCGCTGCTGTAAGGGCAAACAGGGTAATGGGATGTATCAGAAGAGGTATAGCTGCAAAGGATGAGAACACTGTACAAAGCTCTGGTCAGACCACACTTGGAATACTGTGCTCAGTTATGGGCCCCAATATATAGAAAGGATATAAATGAGCTGGAAAAGGTACAAAGGAGGGCAACAAAATTAATAAGGGGAATGGAGGGACTGCAATACCCAGAGAGGTTGGCAAAACTAGGACTATTCAGCCTGGAAAAGAGAAGGTTGAGGGGGGACATAATAAATGTGTACAAATATGTTAGGGGACAGTATAGAGACCTTGCCCGGGATTTGTTCAAAAGGAGGGATATTATGGTAACAAGAAGGCATTCACTAAGACTGGAAGAGAAAAGGTTTCAGCACCAGCATAGGAAGGGGTTCTTTACGGTAAGAGCAGTGAGAATATGGAATTCACTGAGTGAGGAGACGGTAATGTCGGATTCACTACACCAGTTCAAGCGGGGACTGGATGCATTTCTAGATACCAGGCAGATTTCTGCATATACTTAAAAATAGAATAAAATAGTAGGTTGATACAGGGATTTATTCTGACTGCTGGTTTCAGAGTCGGGAGGGAATTTTTCCTCAGGTGAAGATTGGCCAAATCATTTGGGGTTTTTGCCCTCCTCTGGATCAACTTTAGCAATTACAGAACTAACAGGTCGAACTTGATGGACGCAAGTCTTTATTCGGCTTTACTAACTATGTAACATTGCTAGGCACAACTACCTGGGAGATAAACAGTGCTTGCGGACCAGCTAGGTGTTGAGGCTGATGGTGATGCTGAGCAGCATCAGCCCTGGCTGGACTGAAATGGGAGACCACAGAAGGTCCTGGACCCATTTCAAATCCACCACCAGACTGACGCCTAACAGAGGGTATATAAAATAGATATTCAACCAGACCCAAAAAATGCCTATTAGGTATATCAGAAGATTATATGGAATTTGACCCAATTTCAATAGGGATTTCACATATTTTATTTAAAACTAGGAAACATATTGCATCCAAATGGATTAACCCCTCACCTCCAGAAATTAGTGAACGCAAAAACAGGGTAAATAATATTATCAGATTAGAAAAAGGGGTATATAAAAAATGAAACTCAATGAATAAATTTGAGAAAATATGGGGCTTATGGTTGGATACACCTGGAATGCCATCAAGGGGGTTATTGTTGGAGAGACAATGACTTATGGGAGAAGGAGGCTAATGGCGAGGTCTAATGTTTCATTGTAATGTATATTGGAATTCATTAAATGTGGTATGGGTAATATAGCACACCTATATGTGTATAGGATTATAATGTTTATTACAATATTATGGTTATATAAGAGATTTCAAGAATGTTAATTGTAAGATATAGTAATTGCAAGTTATCAGACGGTAATGGACAAGCTGAAAGGATATATAGGAGAGATGCACGTATGTCATCCTATGGTATGTTATTTTATTATTGTATGTACTGGTTTCCTGTTTTGTAAAAAAAAAAAAACTAATGAAAAACATCTCAATAAAAATGTATTGGATTAAAAAAAAAGATTAGAAAAAAGGCTTCTCCCCTATGTGGGTTCTCTGGTGCCTAATCAAATTGGATTTCTGGTTAAAACATTTTCCACATTCTGAACAGGAAAAAGGCTTCTCCCCTGTGTGAGTTCTCTTGTGACTATCAAGAATCATTTTACAATTAAAACATTTCCCACATTCTGGACAGGAAAGGGGCTTCTCCCCTGTGTGGGTTCTCTGGTGCTTAATCAAACCTGATTTGTGGTTAAAACATTTCCCACATTCTGAACAGGAGAAAGGCTTCTCCCCTGTGTGGGTTCTCTTGTGACTATCAAGATTCATTTTACGATTAAAACATTTCCCACATTCTGAACAGGAAAAGGGCTTCTCCCCTGTGTGGGTTCTCTGGTGCTTAATCAAACCCGATTTCTGGTTAAAACATTTCCCACATTCTGAACAGGAAAAGGGCTTCTCCCCTGTGTGGGTTCTCTGGTGCGTAATCAAACCTGATTTGTGGTTAAAACATTTCCCACATTCTGAACAGGAGAAAGGCTTCTCCCCTGTGTGGGTTCTCTGGTGCCTAATCAAATTGGATTTCAGGTTAAAACATTTTCCACATTCTGAACAGGAAAAAGGCTTCTCCCCTGTGTGGGTTCTCTTGTGATTATCAAGAATCATTTTACGATTAAAACATTTCCCACATTCTGAACAGGAAAAGGGCTTCTCCCCTGTGTGGGTTCTCTGGTGCTTAATCAAACCTGATTTGTGGTTAAAACATTTCCCACATTCTGAACAGGAGAAAGGCTTCTCCCCTGTGTGGGTTCTCTTGTGACTATCAAGAATCATTTTATAATTAAAACATTTCCCACATTCTGAACAGGAAAAGGGCTTCTCCCCTGTGTGGGTTCTCTGGTGCTTAATCAAACCTGATTTCTGGTTAAAACATTTCCCACATTCTGAACAGGAAAAGGGCTTCTCCCCTGTGTGGGTGCTCTTGTGTGTATCAAGATTCATTTTACGATTAAAACATTTCCCACATTCTGAACAGGAAAAGGGCTTCTCCCCTGTGTGGGTTCTCTGGTGGCTATCAAGATGATCTTTCCGGTTAAAACATTTCCCACATTCTGAACAAGAAAAAGGCTTCTCCCCTGTGTGAATTCTCTTGTGTCTATCAAGAAACTTTTTACGATTAAAACATTTCCCACATTCTGAGCATGAAAAAGGCTTCTCCCCTATGTGAAGTCTCTGGTGATCAACAAAAACTGATTTCTGATTAAAACATTTTCCACATTTGGAACAAAAAAATCTATTGTCCGCTGTGTGTATTTTTTGATGCTTAAGAATAGACTTTTCAAAGGTAAAACTATTTCCATTTTCTGAATGTGAAAATGGCTTCTTTGCTTTAGGAGCAGTTCGTTTTTTAATGCTTATTTTATTTTGATTTTCCTTAGTAGTCGGTAATGAATCAGCAGACAGGATGTGTTTCATAGAATCAGATGATTGATGCTTGCTGTGAAGGGATGATGGTATATCTGAAGTAATGGCATTCACTTCAATTGTATCCTGTGGGATCTCAAGATCGTCAGAATTAAAAATCTCCTGTCTCTCTGATCTTCTGGTACAGTCATCTGCCAAGAAAAAAAAACAATTATTAATTTTGAATAAAATGTCCCTGAAATTTATATTTTTGAACATTTCTACTTAAAATGTCTAAACAAACACATTCCTGGGCTATATGGTAATCCAGGGAAATGAAGAGATACATGCTCAAGTTTAAAAATCTATTTTATTAGACACAAATCTAAAATATAGAGGAATATTTAAAATATTTTAAATATTCCTCTATTTTTTAGATTTGTGTCTAATAAAATTGATTTTTAAACTTGAGCATATATCTCTTCATTTCCCTGGACTAGCATGTAGCCCAGGGATGTGTTTGTTTAGATTGATTTAGAAGTGGTATGCAATCTTTATTTATTTGTCTATGGGATTCTTGTGTTAATTGTACTTAAAATGTCTGTAGAAATGGGAAGTTATTGACAGAATGACAGTTCACAGTCTAATAGAAAACCTCATAGGATGAACCAGTAGAGCGTGGTGTCCAACTGTTTGTTCATTCTGCCTCCAAAATATGGAATAAGAAGCCATCAAACAATGTTATGTAGGCAAAAATAATAACAATAAAAACTTCTACTCATCTCACAAAAAACAAGTCCCCACTCAGGTCCATCATCTGTCAGTAGAAAAACAGAGGTTTTATTAGGCTCTTGAGAATCAACATGGCTTCCATAAACCAATCCAGTAATATCCGCTCTCCCAAAGTTAAGTTTCCCCCTCACTTCTGAGCCTTGCAGTGTGCCCAAAACAGATTTAGCATCCATGTATTTGGCATTACTATAGTGAGAAGAACCCACTTAATTTACGGTGTGTGTCTCCTGGAGCACAATCTGGGCAATATGGGTTGGGTAATAAAATAGCATATTTGCAATTTTCACTCTCCATCATCCACCGTGTGCTAATTTTTGGAAAGTGACTGTGAAGTCATAATAGTCACTTCTCCTATAGATTAATTCACTGAGGGTTATAATTTCCAAAATGGAGTCACTTGATGGGGATTTCTACTGCTCTGGTTTTCTGCCATTTTGTCATATTAGTGCTTCTACAAAAGGTGTGTACCATCTCCTCTGGGACATCTACTTCTCCTCCTGCTTCGACTTGTGTGACGTCTGCTTCTCTAACCAGGCACCGCCTTATTCATCTTGCAGGCAGCGCTGGTGATGGAGGAGACGTCAGAACCAGAAGCTCTGGGTGGCGCAGGCTCTGTCCACCACTAAGATTAGGGTTGCTGGGACCAGTAGTACCATCCAGTCTGGCAGTATGGGGGTGTGTGCTGTCCAGCTGGAGTAATCTGCTCCCTGCTTCAGCCATTTGGAAAGCACCGCACCCTACTAAAGCTGGAAGCATATTGCCGGAAGCTGCCAGATACAGCCTTGTTCTCCTCTGGTTCAGTCCTCTGTGCTCAGCCCCCGGCTTGTGTATTTGTTTCCTGTTGTGACCTCGGCCCGTTTACTGACTACTCTTGTGTCTTCTGATTTTGTATTTTCTCTGCCCTCCTGGTTGTGACCCGGTTACCTGACTATTCTTCTTCCCATCTCACTCCACCGAATACCAGGTAACACCGTGGCCCAAGCCTAGGGGTCTCTGTGTTAGTCCAGATCCATGTAGAGGGGTTAAAGGGTGATGAGCAAAGTAATTTTTGAAATCTATAAACGGATAGATAAGGCAAGCCTGTTCGTGGTAGCCATCTTTTGAGCTTCCAGGTGACCATAAACAGCTCCCCCAATACATTGTGTCTGCGAACTATTCCAGCAAAATCTGCATTCCTAATAGCTAAATGTCACTCCTTCCCTTCTTAACCTGCCATGTGCCCAGACAGTAGTGTACAACCGTATATAGGGTATTGTCAGATTCAAGAGAAGTTGAAAAATAATTTGTAAGGTCCATTTGTTTTCTATTATCCTTTGTGAAGAATTCCAAAGTTATCACCACATAAAGTGACACACGTCAGATTTGAAAAATGGCCCTGATTAGGAACAGAAAACTGGTTGCAGGAAGGGGTTAAAGCAGAGGAGTACTGAAGTCAAAAACTGACTATAGACAATAAAACATCTACTGAAATGATCAAACTCAACAGTCTTCATCAGAGAAAAATGAGTAACTAGTGGTGAAACCTCTCTGGGGTAATTAGAGTATGGGGCTCGGGGGCTCTTGGCAATCTAAACTATCGTATGGGACAATATTTTCTGTCAGATGAGAAGAAATTTTAGACATTGAAAGTGAACTTTTTTTATAATACTGCAGAGCTGAGGTGTCTTAAATTTAGATCTCGGACATTTGGAAGAGGCAATGGAGATCTTTCTGAAAGAACTACCAGGGAGTTACAGAGTCACTTAAGTGAGGCAGGCCAATCCCACCACAATGAAACTATCATACAGAATGAAGGTATAAAAAAAGAAAGAATATAAAAACATGTAACATCCCCAACAACAACGTATGTATGAAGGGAGAAATCCAACACTAAACTGGAGTTACACTAATTTATGGTGGACCATTGGAGCTACTATGAGTCCTGACCAGAAGAGTAGAGAAAGTATTAGTGCCCCCATTTCAGGAGAGATTGTGCAGTAATCTGAATTCCTTAGGATTGAAAACATAATGGAATTTATGACGTGGAGTGAATCCATGAAACCAGGGCTCGAGCCAACACATCTCCTGCAGGCGTGAATAAATGTATATTACAGCCATCAGCCACACACAGCTTAGAGATGTATCATGGCACAGGTGTAATGCTTTTTGTATAGTTAATCGCGATCCTGTTTGAAGTTAATTGGTTTTAAAAGATATTGAAAAGTCAGGATAAAGGGAAACTCTGTTGTTATTGTACAGAAATTCACACTGGGCCCTCACTGCACAATTAATGTTATCAATCATAAAAGTGAAGTTTGGCCAGAAAGACTGGACCTGGTCTTGTAGGGACCATATGAGGACATTCAGCAGCACAGAAGGGAGAGAAGGTAGATTCATCCTATAAGATATCAGGGTTCTAGGAAGCCAACAGCATCATTACCCTCCGCTTTCTCTTAGAGGTCCATCATAATATTTTTCTTCAAGTGATTTTCTAACTTGTCAGCACATTCTACGTACGCTGTCATTTAGCTTTATAGTTTACAGATCTGGGTAGGTAACAGTCAGCGTCTCCTAATCCCAGGGGGTAGGTGGATCCTCCAGGTTGTAAGTTCTATAGAAAAGGGCTTTCACAATTTCCCAAAGTAAATTGAACATTTTCGGACGGAGGAGAATGTTGTGATCTAGATGCAAAATGGTGATCACACGATTGTGATACGACCGGACTACACCACCGATAAAGCAGCCACAGCCGGTGACTGAGAAGAATCTGTGACTTCTCTGCATTTAGTGGTCACTACTCACCTGGGTAGTCATATGTAGGAATCTCCTCTTTACATCGCTCATCACCCCTCACATCTTCACCCTGAAACAAATATTATAAAAGTCAAAGACAGATGGAGAAGTCCCATGTATGATCAGTAGTGTTGAGCGATACCTTCCGATATCGGGAAATATCGGATCGGATTGGATCGGACCGATATCCAAAATATATCGGATATCGCCGATTCCAATACCGGAAACCAATGCAAGTCAATGGGACACAAATATCGGAATAAAAATAAACCCTTTCTTTCCTTGTAGGTTAATTCTACATGAAGGAAAACAACTAAGAATAATGTAGAATGACATGAAAAGCCGGCAATTCATCAGCGGCATACACCGGTACCCGACAATTTAGAATAGAAAGAATAGAGCATCACACAGCTGAAGCTGTCGTGGGAACCATGGAAAGGTAAGGATGATGTTGCTTTATTATTTTACTTTTATTGCAGAAGACATTGGCTTCAGCTGGAATGGGCGTGATGGCAAGTATGGTTTAATTTAGAACATTAAAAAAATTGTGTGTTTATTTCAATTAAAGGACTTTATTCTGGGTGTTGTGTTTTTTAAATACTTTACTAGAAATTTATGGCGGTCATGTCTAATATTGGCGTGACCCCATGAATTTCAGGCTTAGGGCCAGCTGATAATGCCAAGCTGCCCTAACCCCTTTATTACCCAGTGAGCCACCGCACCAGGGCCCTGGATGAGTTGGGTACAGCGCCAGAAGATGGCACTTCTATGAACGCGCCATTTTCTGGGGTGGCTGCGGACTGCAATTTGCAGCGGGGGGCAGAAAGCTTGGGCCTCCCTGCGCTGTGGATTCCAGCCCCCAGCTGCCTAGTTGTACCTGGCTGGACACAAAAATAGGGCGAAGACCCACGTTTTTTTTTTTCTAATTATTTCATGAAATTCATGAAATAATTAAAAAAAAAGGGCTTCCCTATATTGTTATGTCCGGCCAGGTACAAATAGGCAGCTGGTGGTTGGGGGCAGCCCGTTTCTGGATGCTGTACCTGGCTGGCATACATAATTATGGCAAAGCCCACGTCAAAATTTTTGGGAAAAATTAATTAAAAAATAATAAAAACAAATAATAATTTAGGGACTGCATCTTTATTAACCCCTCACGTGGATGGCTTAATAAAGATGCAGTCCCTAAATGTGTTTTTTTTTTTAAATTTTATTGAATTTTTCACCAAAAATCTGACGTGGCCTTCGCCATATTTTTGTGTCCAGCCAGGTACAGCAGGCAGGAACGGGCTGCCCCCAACCACCAGCTGCCTATTTGTACCTGGCCGGGCACAATAATATAGGGAAGCCCTTTTTTTTAAATTATTTCATGAAATAATTAAAAACAAAAATACGTGGGGCTTCGCCCTATTTTTGTGTCCAGCCAGGTACATCTAGGCAGCTGGGGGCTGGAATCCGCAGCGCAGGGAGGCCCAAGCTTTCTGGGCCCCCCCCCGCTGCAAATTGCAGTCCGCAGCCACCCCAGAAAATGGCGCGTTCATAGAAGCGCCATCTTATGGCGCTGTACCCAACTCAGGCGCTGTACCCAACTCATCCAGGGCCCTGGTGCGGTGGCTCACTGGGTAATAAAGGGGTTAGGGCCAGCTTGGCATTATCAGCTGGACCTAATCCCGAAATTCATGGGGTCACGCCAATATTAGACATGACCGCCATGAATTTCTAGTAAAGTATTTAAAAAAACACAACACCCAGAATAAAGTCCTTTAATTGAAATAAACACACAATTTTTTAATGTTCTAAATTAAACCATACTTACCATCACGCCCATTCCAGCTGAAGCCAATGTCTTCTGCAATAAAAGTAAAATAATAAAGCAACATCATCCTTACCTTTCCATGGTTCCCACGAAAGCTTCAGCTCTGCTACATTGACATGACAGGCTGGATCGCAGCCGAAAGCTGCCATCCAGCTTGCCATGCCACAGACACTGAGAAGCGCAGGCATGCTTGCGCTCCTCAGTGTCTCGCTGTGACGGCATAAAGATGAGCCGAGGTCATGTCCAATGAACTCAGCTCACCTCATGCACGTCACTGACAGCGTGGGAAAATTCTCCTGCGCTCTGCGCTTGAGCAGGAGAGTTCTCTCACGCTGGGATGGCATTGAGATGACAGGCCATCCTTCATAGACACTGCAGAGCGCAGGCATGCTTGCGCTCTGCAGTGTCTTTGAAGGATGACAAGCTGGATGGCAGCGCTCAGCTGTGATCCAGCCTGTCATCTCAATGCCATTCCAGCGTGGGAGAATTCTCCTGCTCAAGCGCTGAGCGCAGGAGAATTCTCCCACGCTGTCAGTGACGTGCATGAGGTGAGCTGAGTTCATTGGACATGAGCTCACCTCATGCACGTCACTGACAGCGTGGGAAAATTCTCCTGCGCTCAGCGCTTCAGCAAGAGAATTCTCTCATGCTCACTGCATGCGCAGGAGAATTTTCCAACGCTGTCAGTAACGTGCATGAGGTGAGCTGAGTTCATTGGACATGACCTCAGCTCATCTTTATGCCGTCACAGCCAGACACTGAGGAGCTTCACTGAGGAGCTTCTCAGTGTCTGCGGCATGGCAAGCTGGATGGCAGCTTTCGGCTGCGATCCAGTCTGTCATGTGAATGTAGCAGAGCTGGAGCCGTCGTGGGAACCATGGAAAGGTAAGGATGAGGTTGCTTTATTATTTTACTTTTATTGCAGGAGATCGTTGGCTTCAGCTGGAATGGGTGTGATGGTAAGTATGGTTTAATTTAGAACAATAAAGAATTGTGTGTTTATTTCAATTAAAGGACTTTATTCTGGGTGTTTGTGTTTTTTTTTAACTTTGACTTTGGGGTTAGTAATGGGGGTGTCTTATAGACGCCTCTCCATTACTAACCTGGGCTTGATGTCAGCAGGCATTATAAGCTGACATCAACCCCAGCCCTATTACCCCACTGCCACCGCTACAGGGCAGTGGGAAGAGCGAGGCTAAGTGCCAGAATTGGCGCATCCTATGGATGCGCAATTTCTGGGGTGGCTGGTGTTTCTAGCCTGGGAGGGGGCCAATATTCATGGCACCCTTCCTGGGCTATTAATATCAGCCCCCAGCTGTCTGCCTAGCCTTTGCAAGCTATTAAAATAGGGGGGACCCCACGTCATTTTTTGGGGGGTCCCCGATTTTAATAGCTAGTAAAGGCTAGGTATTCAGCTGGGGGCTGATATTAGTAGCCTGGGAAGCTCCATGGGTATTACCCCCTTCCCAGGCTTCAAACATCTGCCCCAGCCGTCTGCTTAACCTCCGCTAGAGACTAAAATTACGGGGAACCCCACGCCAATTTTTTTTTTTAATAAATCCTTTATTTTAACACTAAATGACAAGTACAGTAATCAACACTGTCACTGTACTTCTTATATATGTGACTGACATGTTTCTATGCATCTAATCTATGTGTGATGCTCTATTCTTTCTATTCTAAATTGTCGGGTACCGATGTATGCTGCTGCTGAATTGCTGGACGGCTTTTTTAAAGAGACGGTGCATGAAAACATTATTATTTTTTTTAATAAATCCTTTAACACTAAATTACAAGTACAGTAAGCTGAGCGCTGCCATCCAGCTTGTCATCCTTCAGAGACACTGCAGAGCACAGGCATTATGGGAACTTCCGATTCCGGTATTCGATATTCTAAAAGTATCGGAACTCAGTATCGGAACTCCGATACCGCAAATATTGGTCGATACCAGATATTTCAGTATCGGAATACTCAACACTAATGATCAGCTCTAATCCTGTCATCCCCTCCGTTCTCACTACACAAATATAAAACATATAATACTGGTGGATAAAACAAGACTGAACAAAAGACCTTTACAGCCGTCTACACATCATAGGGGAGATCTCATGACATCTTCTCTGTATCTACCTGAGGAACATTGAGATCTTCTTGTTTACAGTCCTGACGAAGAAGAGGACGGGGACATCTCTCTGGTGTTGTCCTCTTACTGGATAGATCTGGAGGAAACACATACAGGGACTGAATTCATTCTTTACATACAGATAATTATAGGCCGTGTGTATTTAGTCCTGTCTATTACCTGGTGATGTGAGGGACTGGGGAACCTCCATCATGATGTTCCTGTACAGATCTGTGTGTCCTTCTAAATACTCCCACTCCTCCATGGAGAAATAGACAGCGACATCCTGACATCTTATAGGAACCTGATACATACAATGATACAGTCATCTCCCCGATCCCTTCATAGTGTTACTGTATAATGTCCCAGCAATGTCACCTCTCCAGTCAGAAGCCCAATCATCTTGTAGGCGAGTTCTAGGATCTGGTCATTGATGTCCTCATGTATCAGGGGGTGAGGTGGAGGTCCTGTGATTAATCTCTGGTTATGGAGAGACACATTAATAAATCTCACTACAGACATTTCCAGAGTCCTCACCTCTCCAGTTTTGTTCACCTGTTATTCCCATAGATAAGAATAATTAAATGTGATGTCATCAGAATCTCTCACCTCTCCAGTAAGCCGGAAGAGGATCTCTAGGGTGAGATGTAATATCCTCTCCGCCATCTCCATCTTGTCCCTGTCCATATCCATCTTTGATGGGTAAATCAGGAAAATTTTGTTATATAGAAGATCTTCACTGAGAGGATCTGATATTGTAGAGACCCGAATGAGGAGAAGATAAGCCAATGGAACATCATAAAAATCCTGTGCAATAATACAACTATTGGAGATAACGAGGGGAAACATATAAGGAGATTTATTATTTGACAGTATTTCGTTTTTTCTTTACATCTAGTAATAAAACCTATATATTTTAGGCCACAGACAACAAGCAGTTTCTTCCTCAGAGTCTGCAGCTGAATACGTTTCTCATAGACTCACTGTCAGGGAAATATTGAGAAAATATTAACAATTTCTCCCAAGCCCCTCTTCCCTCTCACCTCTTCCTTATCCACCATTTGGACCAAATCAACTGTTTCCATGCAATTTAACACATACAGCAGAAGTCACTTGTAGACAAATGCAGCACAAAAGGTGCTACTGACCCACTTAACATAGGAATGCATCTCCCCGTAGCACAGACCTGGGATAGGTTGACACCTTCCAGCAGGGGCAGAGATTGAAGGAAAACTCATTTAGGCTTCAAAGGGGTTTAACACAAACTCCAGGATGTCCGGAGCTGATACGAAATATGAAATATTGTAAGTTCTATAACTCCGCTAATAATGGGACCCATGTTTTTAGTGGCAGGGTCAGCCAAGGAACAATATGCTTATTTTATCGTAGCTGTGAGTCCCTCCGGGTAGCTGGGGTGCAAAAGTAACAAAATAACAGACAACAACTATGTCATGTGTGGTATCTAAAGGAAGGTAAATTCATAACGGAAAAAATGGTAGAGCCAGCCCCCTTAATGTCATCCCAGGTGCTGTGTGGGCAGTTCTCCCCTTAGGCATAAAAGAATCCAAGGAGGATGGATGAGTATTCATTGCCAGGGGGGTATAGAGACTATAATAAACGGATCTTGTTCGATAACAGTCAAATCAATAAGTGGGGCGCCCCCCTCCAGCTAAACGGAATTGTCTCTGCGATCTATTACGTAAGTCTTCTTTAATCCTGTTTATATTGTGTAACTGTATATTCTGTACTGTATTGTCCCCTTTGTAAAATCCTTGTATATTTTTCATAACACTGCCTTCCTTTTGGATTAAATATAAAATGTAATAGTCCTGTTTCTTTTGCTCTGTAATCGTTCCCTCCCCCGAAGCCATATACCAGAACGCAGGCGTCCGACCAGGCCTGTATTATATTTCAAATCTGGACGGTGGTGGCAGCGAACAATAATAATTGGGTTATCGTGAAGCTGACAGTGACCGTACGGGGGCATATACACATATCCCCACAGAGTGACGACAACGGTGGGAGATTATGTAATCTCCCCGGTGTCGTCTCTTTGTGAGTTCATGACACCTTCCATAACGCTAATTCTTGTCTCATTTTCCGACAATGGAATTGGAATTAGCAATACTGCAGGAGATATTCATTACAAGTGACATGAGAAATAACTACGTCATGATGAGGCAACATCTTCTACTAAGGCTCTAAAACCATATTTGGCCAGAGTCCGTCACTGACTACTGCACCACTGGCCATCTATATGAAAGTTTCCCATCTTCCCCAGACTGTAATCTTTTATCAAGTTAGATCTCATGTCTGATTCACACACAGAAGTGTGAGGCTTTTATAAAAGCTGTTTTGTTTGCACAAACACCGTGGACAGAAATTATTTGATACTAAAGTCTACATGTACAGTGTATTATGGGGTTTACTTCTGGCCTTAGGCTTTCCTATATTACAAGAAAAAAAAACTGAAAAAAGCAGATATTAAAAAGTTTCAAAAGAAAACTGTCACCAACAATTCTTGTAAAAAAAAAAACATGCAAAAAGCAGAAGACACATTGTCATTTTTTAACATGTTAAACATTTGTGTTTGTTCTTATATGAATTCTTTTGAGCACCAGAACATAGATGTACACCGCAAGGATGGCACAGGTGTGGCTGCAATAAAATCCCTGGCAGTTTAACCACTTGCTCCTGCAAAAAGCAAACATGGCATCTAAGAAGGTTTGACAGAGTTCGGCTGAATGACCTTCCTCCCCCAAGTGCTCAATAGTATGGGGCTGCCTAGCTACTATGATACTTAAATGCCTAATAATGGTGTTTGGGCCTGCAATGTACGAAAGTCTATTAGGCCGGGCCAGAGGCAGCGTTCAATAAGTTACCTTTTAACGCCCCCAGACACATTAGACTAAAGCTGCATGAAAGCACTGATTTCGGGGGGGTTTGGTAAACTATATAATGTTTTTGGGGGCCTCCCAACAGATAATGTCAGGGCAGAGAAGGATCTATGATCCTGAATTTCAGAGGCTAAAATGTTTGTTCTTCCTGTAGATAGTCCTCGGCTAGAGGAGACTCTCTCATACAGACCACAGAAAAGCTGGAATATTTGTGTGTATGGGAGAGTCGGGAGAGATAACCGTCTGCCAAATGACCGATCAGTCAACAATTATCTCATGTGTATAGGGACGTTACTATTGCACAGGTAGTGATAATACACCGCACTACAGTAGTACAGTGCATCATCTGAGCAATCAGAGGCTTCTGTGTTGTATGATCGCACTAAGGAGAGTTGTTTAAAAAAGTTTATATAAAAGGTTTAAAAAAAGTTTTAAAGTGAAAATATCACAGTTTTAGCAAAAATAAATATTCGTCACTATAGGGAAAACATGCATATAATGGGAAAATGGAGAGGGAGGTCAGCTCACTGTTTATTCAATGCACTTTGTCTGAAGATCACCGCATGGAGCCGCCCTGGTCAGGGACATTTCAAGGTTCAAGTAGAGCAAGGAGGAGAGATGGATTCTCCAGCATGGTCTATATTGTTAAAACCTCACATTGAGGCTGTGTGCCCACGATGCGTTTGTCAAGCGTTTACGCTGCGGAAATTCCGCAGCGTAAACGCTTGGGAAACGCTTGGTAAACCTTCCCCCATGGTCTCCAATGAAAATCCGCACTTTCAATGCCCATGCTGCGTATTTTTCCGCAGCGTTTATGCTGCGCTCAAAAATACGCAGCATGTCCATTAATTTTGCGGACACGCAGCGTAATCGCCGCCATTGACTTGCATTAGAACGCGCCAATTCCGCATCTGTACTTGCATAATTGGCGCGTTCTAATGTGCGGATGGTACCCAGGCCTGGAGGATAGAAGACTCTCCTCCAGACTCAGGTACCATAGAATATGTAAATAAAAGAATTTAAAACAAAAAATAAAGATTATACTCACCTTCCGATGTCATCCCGGTGTTTTGTCCACGCCGTCCGGTCTCTTGCAATGCTCGCGCTGTTGTGAAGGACCTGCCATGACGTCACTGAGTCATGTGACCCATCACATGACTCAATGATGTCACCGCAGGTCCTTCACAACAGCGCGAGCATTGCAAGAGACCGGACGCAGCAGAGATGACACCGGGAAGACATCGGAAGGTGAGTATAATCTTTTTTTTTTATTTTTTACCATTCTTATTCTTTTTTTAACTATTACTTGGTCACAATATATAAATCCATGCCGGTTGCACGGATTTATATAGTGTGACCAACTTGTCAAGCACTTTCCAAGAGATGCTCAGAATCGCTTGGAAAACTGCTTGAAAAAACGCATGCGAAAACGCTGAAAAAATGCTTCTCTCTGGCAGAAAAAACGCATGTAAATCTGCATGCGTTTTTTTCTGCCAGAGAGAGGCAAAAACGCTCTGGATCAAATCTGCTACGTGGGCACATAGCCTTATTGTGAGTTCATAAAACTGTTGTGATGGCATACCACCAAGTGCCCGCATAGGAAACCAATGCTTATTCCTGATTTGTAACATGTGAGTCTCTGTGATACTTTTATATCCTTCCCTTTCCTGGGTGTCCAGTGATTACTGAGTACTTCTCAGACAATTTAACCCTGTATTGTATGGAAGTAAAAGAGAATACACAAATACAACTCATGCATGAGACATTGAATAAAATCACTGGAAATCAAAGACAAATACAATTAATTGTACTGTAATATTAATCCTGTCTGATGTCCATTCCCTGTGGGGCTCTAGTGTGTAATTTAAATATCCAATATGACTTTCTATTTAAGATTTTTCTTTTCATATCTCCACCTCTTAATGGTTTATAAGCCTTTTCTATTCCTAATATCTGAAGGATCTGATATCCCCTTTATTTTTTTTGTGAAAAGCGTCTTGAAACCACAGACAGGTTTAATGCTGTGGGATTGATTGCGTCAGATAAATGTCTTCTAATACATTTTTTTAGTGGATCAGACGTGAATCCCACATATTGTAGTTAACTCTCTATACACTCTATTAAGTAGATGACCCCCTATAGTGTTACAACTGATGAAATTGTGTATTGCAAATTGTAGTCCTGTTAGGTTTTCTTCAAATGTGTTGGTTTTATTAACCACTTCGCACCAGAGCCTGTTTTTGCCTTCGTGACCGGGCCAATTTTTTCAATTCTGACCACTGTCACTTTATGAAGCAATTACTCTGGAACGGATCCCCCTGATTCTGAGACTATTTTTTCGTGACATATTGTACTTCAGGATAGTGGTAAAATTTCTTCGATATCACTTGCGTTTTGTGAAAAAATCGGAAATTTGGCGAAAATTTTGAAAATTTTGCAATTTTCAAACTTTGAATTTTCATGCCCTTAAATCAGAGAGATATGTCACACAAAATAGTTAATAATAACATTTCCCACATGTCTACTTTACATCAGCACAATTTTGGAACCAAAATTTTTTTTTGTTAGGGAGCTATAAGGGTTAAAAGTTGACCAGCGATTTCTCATTTTTCCAACAAAATTTACAAAAACATTTTTTTAGGGACCACATCATATTTGAAGTCACTTTGAGGGGTCTTTATGACAGAAAATACCCAAAAGTGACATCATTCTAAAAACTGCACCCCTCAAGGTACTCAAAACCACATTCAATAACTTTATTAACCCTTCAGGTGCTTCACAGGAATTTTTGGAATGTGGAAGAAAAAAATTAACATTTAACTTTTTTCACAAAAATGTTACTTTAGACCCAATTTTTTTTATTTTCAAAGGGGTAACAGGAAAAAATGGACCCCAAAATTGTTTGTGCAATTTCTCTTGAGCAAGCTGATACCCCATATGTGAGGGAAAACCACTGTTTGGGCGCACAGCAGGGTTCGGAAGGGAAGGAGCGCCATTTGACTTTTTGAATGTAAAATTTGTTTGAATAATTAGCGGACGCCATGTTGCATTTGGGGAGCCCCTGATGTTCCTAAACAGTGGAAACCCCCCACAAGTGACACCATTTTGGAAACTAGACCCCTTAGGGAACTTATCTAGATGTGTGGTGAGCACCTTGAACCCCAAGGTGCTTCACAGAAGTTTATAATATTGAGCTGTAAAAATAAAATTTTCACATTTTTCCCACAAAAACATTTTTCATCCCTTTATTTTGCATTATCATAAGGGTAATAGGATAAATTGCACCATGGCGTTTGTTGTGCAATTTCTCCTGAACACGCTGATACCCCATATGTGGAGGCAAACCACTGTTTGGGCGCACGGCAGGGTTCAGAAGGGAAGGAGCGCCATTTGACTTTTTGAATGTAAAATTTGTTTGAATAATTAGCGGACGCCATGTTGCATTTGGGGAGCCCCTGATGTTCCTAAACAGTGGAAACCCCCCACAAGTGACACCATTTTGGAAACTAGACCCCTTAGGGAACTTATCTAGATGTGTGGTGAGCACCTTGCACCCCCAGGTGCTTCACAGAAGTTTATAATATTGAGCCATAAAAATAAAATTTTCACATTTTTCCCACAAAAAATGTTTTTCATTCCCTAATTTTGTATTATCATAAGGGTAACAGGAGAAATTGCACAATGAAATTTGTTAAGCAATTTCTCCTGAGTACGCAGATACCCCATATGTGGGGGAAAACCACTGCTGTGGTGTACGGCAGGGTTCGGAAGAGAAAGGAGCGCTATGTTGGCTGGGATAGGTTGCAGACACCATGTCACATTTGAAGAGTCGCTGACATGCCGAAACAGCAGGAACCCCCACAAGTGACCCCATTTTGTAAACTACACCTCTCAAGGAATTCATCTAGGGAAGTAGTGAGTATTTTTTAATTTTTAAATTTATACCATTGGGCAGTGAAAAAAGCATAATTATATTTTTACCACAAAAAAATGTTTTACTCTCAGATTTTACATTTTCACACAGGGCAATGGGTAAAAATGGTGCCGAAATGAGTCACACAATTTCTTCTAAAAGTGACAATACCCCATATGTGGCTGTATCGTACCGCTCAGCCATACGGCGAGATCTGGGGGGGGATGGAGTGCTATTTGACAATTGGAGAACAAATTATTGTAGAATAGGCATTTGGATTTGGGAGCACAAAATTTTCTGAATTTCTTTTGGGGGGCAAGGTGTTATGTTCTGCTACCAGAGCTAAGGAAAGAGAGGAGATCTGTCCCTACGATAGAACTCAGCTTAATCCCTACGATGTAACAGGGGACCTGATCCTGCGATCAGACCTGCTAAAGTCCTAAGCTAGTCTGTACGGAGACCTATAGATGTGGGGAAGGAATCCCTACAAGTACTAAGGACTGGGAGGAATAAGGGACACCTCCTAACAGAAATAGCAGCAGACAGACGAACAAACAAAATATATAGAACATAGAGGTCAGTAGACCAAGCAAACTAACAGAGCAAGACAAAGAGCACAGGCTAGCTAGAAAGTAGATATACAATGAAGTCCAGCAAAGCCAGAAGGGCGGAGCAGGATTAAATAGGCCAACAAGGTCATGTGACCAGCAAAGGAAAAAAAAACTAAGAGCAAGGTTCTAACACAAGGGCCATTTCGCTTTTCCAGAGCCTTTCTGCTACCAGTAACTTGGAAGTCCCTTATATTTTTAACAGATGACGGACCTGAGTGGGGACTAGCTTTTTTTGAGGACTGAGTTGAAGCTTTTATTGGGAACATTTTACGTAACATTTATCCGGCGCTCTAGGCTGAGCACTTACATCGGGGTTTCCATCTAAATTTCAAAGTGATGTAATTCAGATGAAACCCCTGCGGGATCCATTCACTGTAATGAGGCAGCAGAGTTACTCTGGACTCCGTCTGGCCTCTGTTTAGCGGTGTCCTTTTTTTCAGAAGTGCACAAAACTGTGGCCAACCGCACTTTTATGCACGCCTAAAACAAATGACACCGTGGGATCACAGGCCAGACGGCATTCACAGTGGCCTATATCTGCCTCATTACAGGGAATCTTCCATCATGGGTTCCGTCTGAATCACGTATTTCAGAGATTTACACGGAAACTCTGGCGTAAGTGCTCAGCGCAGAGCGCAGGATAAATGTGAGCAGAGCCTTACTGCGATCTTTGGGAGACATAATAAACAAATCAGTAGCAGGTGAAGAATTGATTTTATTTATTTTTTTACGCCGTTCCTCGTGTGATATAACTGATTAGATTACTTTATTCTTCGGGTCGGTGCGATTACAGAGATACCAGATTTATATCGGGTTTTTATGACTGACAGCTGTCACACACTAAGACGCTTTTTTTTTTGCAAAATCTAGTTTTTGCATCGCCATATTTTGAGAGCTATAATTTTTCCATATTTCGGCCGACAGAGTCATGTGACGGCTTGTTTTTTGCGGGACGAGTTGACATTTTTATTGGTACCATTTTTGGGTACGTGACATTTTTTGATCGCTTTCTATTCCGTTTTTTGGGAGGTAAAATTAACAAAAAACAACAATTCAGGAATTGTTTTTTGAGGTTTTTTTTTATGTCGTTCTGCGTGTGGTGAAAGTGATCAGGCAGCTTTATTCTTCGGGTCAGTACGTTTACAGCGATATTACACTTACTGTATATTTTTTTATGTTTTGGCGCTTTTACACAATAAAACAATTTTATAGAAAAAATATTTTTTTTGCATTGCTTTATTCTGAGCGCTATAACTTTTTTATTTTTCGGCTGATGGAGCTGTATGGCGGCTTTTTTTTTGCGGAACAAGATGACGTTTTCAGCGGTACCATTTTTATTTCCATTTTGCTTTTTGATCGCATTTTTTTCCACTTTTTGTTTGGCGATATGAGGAAAAAGCATAGTTTTTTGCTCCGTTTTTTATTTATTTTTATTACGGTGTGCACAGAAGGAGTTAATTAGTGTGACAGTTTTATAGCTCGGGTTGTTTCGGACGCGGCGATACCAAATATGTGTACTTTTTTTATTTTTGCATAAATATACGTATTTATCGGTTTAATATTTTATTTATTTATTTTAATTTATTTTGTATTTTTTTTTTAACAGTTTCAAAACATTTTTTTTACTTTTTTTTACATTTTTACTTAGTCCCTGTATGGGACATTAATTTTTATTTTTCTGATCGCTGATCTCATGTAATGTAATAGACATATATTACATTACATGAGATCTTCACACAGTCAGTGTGTCCTGCCAGGCTTCAGCTGCAGGCTGACACTGGCAGGACACCATATATGGCAGAGCTGGAGGCTGTCATGTGACCTTCAGCTGCCATAGCAACCCAAGGTCCTGGAAGGTATCAGGGGTCTTCGGAGAGGTAAGTATACCACCCCCTCTCCTCCTGCTGTCTTCTATATGCCGCGATCACTATAGATCGCGGCATATAGAAGACAGCAAAGGGTTAACATCACTGGGACCTGATCCAATCAGGTCCCGATGATGTTCCCTGTCAGAGCTAACGCTCTGCACCGCTCTCGGAGCGCTTGCAGGACCCTGGGGGTCCTGAGCGCTGCGAGACCACCCACCGTTTTTAAACGTCCGCGCTGCACAGAGCCCAGGCAGCGCGGATGTTTATGTACAGTGGGCGGTCGGGAAGCGGTTAACATAGTTGCATGCTTTACAGGGTGTATGTCCACATTATATTATATATATATTCTTTATTTTTATATAGCGCCAACATATTCCGCAGAGCTTTACATACATTATCATCGCTGTCCCCATTGGGGCTCACAATCTAAATAAAAAAAAAACCTAACCAAGGATAACCAAGTTACATTGCGTTTGATATTTGTTTCTTGAAAATAACTAGTTGAAAGTTTTCCGCCACGTGTAGAAGCCTTTTTGGATACAAAAATCAAACAAAATATGCAAAAGAATTTACAAAAGTCTGGAGGATGGATCTCAGACATCAAAAAAACTAAGTTTGAAAGAAATATCAAAGACAACGAGTCAAATTCAATTTACACATGGAAGTGAAACAAACCAAGAGCTACTGTTCTGAAATACAGGTCATACAATAAATTCAAAGGAAATAGAGGAGAGCGGAGGTCAGCTTCACAAATCCTAATGTGTCCATGGGTTCCTCTAATTATAATTCTCTGAGGACAAATCTGATGGATCAATTAAAGACAGATGGAACAAAAATAAATTCTCAAGTATTCCCCAAAATCCAGCACAAAACAACGGGCGGGCAGAAAGCACAAACGTGCCCGGACATGTGCGTTCCACGCCGGAGTGCATCACAGTCTCCTATCTGCGAATGCGCATGTCCAGAAGCATGCGTTCCACACCAGAACGTATAATGGTTTTGGATTGCATACCACCAACATAGGATTTTTCTATCTCTGAGATCAGCGTCATGGGAGACTAAAAACAAGTATTGCACATCCTCCCATCATGCAATAGGCGTGTAGATCTACTTTATCACTACATAAGATATGGGATGATGGCCCACAGTATATTCCTAAATGGTCAAATTTGACCTCTATTGCACAATTAGAGATACACAAGGATCACCACACTTGTTAATTAATAAATAGTATATGTGGAATAATTGCTAAGTAATAATTTTGATATAGAAGCTCAGATATCTCGATGAAGTACAATAATATGTGAACCCCATTCACAGGGAACTGAGTAGCAATGGGTAGAGTATACAATCTAAAAATATAATCCAGAATGGGGCTGTATTCACACAAAACAGGCATAAGAAATTTGCTCATTGCGTCCCTTAGGGGCCAGTGAATTCAGTATAACAATCCACTTACTTTCTTTTTTGAGGATACATCTATTGTGATCACCTCCTCTCACATTGGGTTTAACCATCTCAATGATACAAAAGGAGATGTCTCCAGTTTGATCTCAATGTACACTGTTCATATGTCTCGCTAATGGGGTGTCCCAACCATGGCGTATACTGCCCAAATGCCCCCCCGCACTCCTCCTAGACTCCCTCTTGATCTTGCCTACATAATCTAGGGGCAGGTGTGATCATATATACTAGTCCTGAGGAATTACAGTTGGAATAATCCCACTAGAAAAAGATTTTAAGCATGGAGGAACTCAAGAAAGATTTACATGGATCCATCCAATTAAATGGACAATGTTCTCCAAATCTAAAGAAACGGTAGATTCCTCTATCTAGCCAAGTCCCCTTGGGTGCAGGTTTTTTATAAAAATTGTCAGGGTTCCACAGTGACGACACCGGGGAGATCACACAATATCTCACCGTTGCCGTTACTCTGTCCGGATTTCATCAAGGAGTGGCGAGCACACGATCCCGACTACCCACTACGTAGGTATCGGCAAGCGACCAGTGAGCATATGGCATCACACCTCCAGATTCCAACGCATGGAATGTGTCTACGCCCCCGTACGGTCACTGTCAGCTTCACGATAGCCCAATTACAGCAAAAAAGAAAAATAATTATTAAATTTTATATTTAATCCAAAAGGGAGGCAGTATTATGAAAAATATACAAGATTTTACAAAAGTGGACAATACAATAAATAAGTAGGATTAAAGAAGACTTACTATAATGATCGCTGAGACAATTCAATATAGGTGAAGGGGAGACACTAAGCTTGATTTGACTGTTATCGAGCAAGATCCGTTGCTATAATAAATACATACTCCCGCAAAGAATACTACTCCAACCTCAGCAGATTCTTTTATGCTGAAGTGAAAGACCGGCCCACACACCCCCTGGGATGACATTACGGGGGCTGGTCTCCAGCCTTCATATCTTTATTAGATATCTGTTTTTTGTGATAACTTATTGTGGGTTGATCGTAGAGGCCCGAAAGTGATACCATTTTTTCCATTATGATTTTACCTTTCTCAAGAGACCTCACACGGTATAGCTGCGATCTGTTATTTTGGGACTTTTGCGCCACAGCCCCCCAGAGGGACCTACAGAGACAGGAAAATATCCATATCATTCCCAAGCTGACCCTGTCACTAAAAATATGGGTCCCTTCATTTTGAGAATTATGAAACTTTAGTTATTCCGAAGATTCTGCAGTCTTTGTTAAACCCCTTTTGAGCCTAAACGAGCCATTTCCTCTTTCCTTCCATCTCTGCCCCTATGCTGGAAAGTGTCAATCTATCCCAGGTCTGTGCTAAGAGGAGATGCATTTGTATGTTAAGTAGAATAGGCTACTGAACTTCTTGTACTGTTTTTTGCATACCAACAGCTGGAGTGTCAGCTCTCCTCTGGTGACAAATGGTGGATAAGGGAGGGATGAAGAGGGGTTTCAGGGACAGAGAGAAATTGTTAATACTTTCTCAATATTTCCCTGACAGTAACTATGCACTAAATGGTCCCTAATTGTCTGACCGTTTCTGAAAGTTATTGTGGGAGTAGATCCCACAGGACCCTCAGGTCCGGATCAGCCACAAGTATATCCCAGTGCTTTCTGAGGATATGAAAGATACAGTCACTCTGATTGTCGTAAGTTTTTCTTACTCGTGTTGTCCAATCTTTTTCTTGGTCTCTAGGTTAGGTATGGAGGAGTGTCTGTCTCTCCCATTTTTCTGGGAATCCAAAATGTACCATGAGTACCCTTTTTCCCTGAATCTGATGTTCAGGTCTATTGTCTGTATATTAAAATCTGTGACATTAGAGCAGTACCCAACCGTAAAAACTGGCCCTTGGGTATTTTTCTTTTTATGAGGATGGGGTGGTGGCTATCCCACTTCAATAGTTTATTAGTGCTTGAAGGTTTATGATAGATGAGTGTTCCTAGGGTCCCATTGCAATCCTTCTTGATTAGTACATCCAGGAAAGGCAGCTGGTAATAATTAAACTCTGATATAAATCTCAGGCCCACTCTATGGATATTGAGTTCTCTGACAAATTCAAAAGATTGTTCACTCGTCCCTGACCAGATGATAAAAATGTAGTCAATATATTTGTACCATACCCCAATATATGGATGCCACCACTTATGATCATCCCTGAATATTGTAGTTTCCTCCTACCAGCTCAGGAATACTTTAGCATGTGAGGGTGCACAGAGGCTCCCCATCGCAGTACCCCTGAGCTGGTGGAAGTACTTCCTGTCAAAAAGAAGTTATGAGTAAGAGTGAATTTTAGAAGATCCTCCATGAAGTCATTATGTCTGCTACACTCTATTGATTTTGATTTCAGGAAATATCTTACTCCTCTGATACCATCTTCATGCAGTATATTACTGTACAAAGCCTCGATATCTAGTAAGGCCTGCTCCCCTACATGCATGTATACATGCTCGAGGGTCTACATGTAGGGGAGCAGGCAAAGGGAAAACCAACTCCAGAGGGATTATTCCAACTACAGGACCTGAGGCTCTACTGGGGGAACATTATACTGTGTGGGGGCATCATACATACTGCATAAGGAGCATAATGGGGGTATTACACTGTGTGGGGGCATTATACATACTGCATAAGGGGCATAATGGGGGCATTACACTGTGTGGGGCATCATACATCCTGCATAAGGGGCATAATGGGGGCATTACACTGTGTGGGGGCATCATACATACTGCATAAGGGGCATAATGGGGGCATTACACTGTGTGGGGGGCATCATACATACTGCATAAGAGGCATAATGGGGGCATTACACTGTGTGGGGCATCATACATCCTGTATAAGGGGCATAATGGGGGCATTACACTGTGGGGGGCATCATACATCCTGCATAAGGGGCATAATGGGGGCATTATACTGTGTGGGGGGCATCATATATCTTGCATAAGGGGCATAATGGAGGCATTACACTGTGGGGGGCATCATACATCCTGCATAAGGGGCATAATGGGGGCATTACACTGTGTGGGGGCATCATACATCCTGCATAAGGGGCATAATGGGGGCATTACACTGTAGGGCCAGTAAAGGGGTCCTGTACTATGAGAACACTACGTTTCCTCCCTTCCTGCCTCCATAGTTGGGTCGTATGTATCTATTACAGGAAACAGAACAAAAACCTTATGATTCTTATAAAGGGGCAACACAAGACCCCAAAAGAGTCTCCGTGCTGAAGGGGTTAATGCCCCCTGCGCCCAGTAATGGGGGGTCTCCACATACCTCCACCTGCAGAGCCGCCACCACATATATGGCTGCTCTGTGCGCACAGGAGCTGTGATGAGGTCACAGGAGGGGAGGAGTCAGGGGTCACATGATCAGGGGCCTCAGTTGATGCAGGACTCTGCTGTGCTGGTTGTCATGGTGCTGGATGAGCTGAAGTTTATGTGTGGGGTCAGGAGGGGTTTACAGTGTGGATGTAGCGGAGCCGCGTGTGTACGAGGTGTACGGAGCAGAGCCGTGTGTGTACGAGGTGTACGGAGCGGAGCCGCGCGTGTACGAGGCGTACGGAGCGGAGCCGCGTGTGTACGAGGCGTACGGAGCGGAGCCGTGTGTGTACGAGGTGTACGGAGCAGAGCCGCGTGTGTACGAGGCGTACGGAGCGGAGCCGCGCGTGTACGAGGCGTACGGAGCGGAGCCGCGTGTGTACGAGGCGTACGGAGCGGAGCCGCGCGTGTACGAGGCGTACGGAGCGGAGCCGCGCGTGTACGAGGCGTACGGAGTGGAGCCGCGCGTGTACGAGGCGTACGGAGCGGAGCCGCGCGTGTACGAGGCGTACGGAGCGGAGCCGTGTGTGGGAGGCGTACGGAGCGGAGCCACGTGTGTACGAGGTGTACGGAGCGGAGCCGCGTGTGTACGAGGCGTACGGAGCGGAGCCGCGTGTGTACGAGGCGTACAGAGCAGAGCCGCGTGTGTACGAGGCGTACGAAGCGGAGCCGCGTGTGTACGAGGCGTACGGAGCGGAGCCGCGTGTGTACGAGGCGTACGGAGCGGAGCCGCGCGTGTACGAGGCGTACGGAGCGGAGCCGCGCGTGTACGAGGCGTACGGAGCGGAGCCGCGCGTGTACGAGGCGTACGGAGCGGAGCCGCGCGTGTACGAGGCGTACGGAGCGGAGCCGTGTGTACGGAGCGGAGCCGCGCGTGTACGAGGCGTACGGAGCGGAGCCGTGTGTGTACGGAGCGGAGCCGCGTGTGTACGAGGTGTACGGAGCGGAGCCGCGCGTGTACGAGGTGTACGGAGCGGAACTGCGTGTGTACGAGGTGTACGGAGCAGAGCCGTGTGTGTACGAGGTGTACGGAGCGGAGCCGCGTGTGTACAAGGTGTACGGAGCAGAGATGAGGGGCTTATTACAATTTGATTTGCACCATGACGGGTGATGAGTGGGAATCGGCGTCTTTAACGTCTGAGGGTTTATTCGATAATCTCGTCCTCCCATTTGGATTCTCCAATGCACCAACAGGATTTCACCACTTTCTGAATGATATTTCTCTGATTACTTTGGGAGATTTCTTGTGATTTATCTTGATGATATAGAATTTTCTCTCCTGATTTGGATTCTCACCAGGAACATGTCCGTGTAATATTTCAAAGATTGAGGGAGAATTCTTTGATGAAATTGAGAAATGTTTTTTTTTTCTGTTCAGGAAGTTTCATTCCCGGGTCATTTTATCGGCTGATGGGTTTGCGATGGATCCTGGGAAGGTGAAAGCCATAATAGATTGGTTCCAACCTAGTGACCTGAACGCATTGTAAGGTTTTATAGGATTCACCAACTATTATAGGAAATTCATTAGGGGTTTTTCTCAGATTACTGACCTCACACGTAAGGGGGCGGATCTCAAGGTTTGGCCACCGGATGCTATGAGGGCTTTTGAAAAATTTAAGGAGTGTTTTATGTCTGCTCCTGTTCTAATCCAACCCCATCTCCAAGAACCATTCATTGTGGAGGTAGATACTTCATGGGTCGGGGTAGAGGTCATTTTCTCTTAGGGTTCCAAAGCTCTGACCAATTTGCAGCCATGTACATTATTCTCAAGAAAATTTTCGTCTGCAGAAAGGAAATTATGCTGTTAAGAATTATGAGTAACTCGTTGTTAAATCAGCCTTTAACCCCTTTACCACTGAAGATAGTTTGCACATTAATGATCAGGCCAATTTTTACAATTCTGACCACTGTCACTTTATGAGGTAATACCTCTGGAACGCTTCAACGGATCCCACTGATTCTGAGATTGTTTTTTTCGTGATATATTGTACTCCATGATAGTGGTAAACTTTATTTGATATGGCTGGTGTTTAATAAATAACATTTCCCACATGTCTACTTTACATCAGCACAAATTTGGAACCAAAATTTATTTATTAGGGAGCTATAAGGGTTAAAAGTTAACTAGCGATTTCTAATTTTTCCAACAAAATTTACAAAACTTTTTTTTTATGGACCACATCACATTTGAAGTGACTTTGAGGGGCCTTTATGACAGAAAATACCCAAAAGTGACATTCTAAAAACTGCACCCCTCATGGTGATGAAAACCACATCGCAAGGGTAACAGGAAAAAAATGGAACACAAAATTGTTGTGCAATTTCTCCTGAGCATGCCGATACCCCATATGTGGGGGAAACCACTGTTTGGGCGTACGGCAGGGCTCAGAAGGGAAGGAGCGCCATTTGACTTTTTGAATGTAAAATTTGCTTGAATAATTAGCGGACGTCATGTCGCGTTTGGGAACTCCTGATGTGCCTAAACAGTGGAAACCCCTCACAAGTGATGCCATTTTGGAAACTAGATCCCTCACGGAATAGGGGGGGCAGCATCGTGTTGTGCGGTTGTTTTCCTGCAGGAGGGACTGGTGCACTTCACAAAATAAATGGCATCATGAGAAAAGAAGATTATGTGGCAATACTGAAGCAACATCTCAAGACATCAGCCAGGGAGTTAAAGCTTGGGCAGAAATGGGTCTTCCAAATTGACAATGACTCGAAGTATACTGTCAAAATGGTAACAAAGTGGCTTAAAGATAACAAAGTCAATGTTTTGGAGTGGCCATCACAAAGCCCTGATCTCAATCCTATTGAAAATTTATGGGCAAAGCTGAAAAGGCCGGTGCGAGCAAGGCGACCTACAAACCTGGATCAGTTTTGTCAGGAGGAATGGGCCAGAATTCCGACCAACTATTGTGAGAAGCTTGTGGAAGGATATCCCAAATGTTTGACCCAAGTCATTCAATTTAAGGGCAATGGTACCAAATACTAATGAAATGTACTGTATGTAAACTTTTGACTTTGCAGTAAGTAATAAAAATGCCTTAAAACATTCTCTCTCTCTCATTATTCTGGCATTTGGCAAATATTAAAAATTATGGTAATCCTAATTGACCTAAAACAGGAAAGGTTTATTCTGATTTCATGTCAGATATTGAGAAAAACATGCATATGTGTCTTTTTATATAGTGTATGTAAACTTCTGGTTTCAACAAGCTGTGTGTATGATATACATATTACATTTAATAAAATACATATCTATATATTTAATATAGATAATTATATATTTTGTAATATTTTTATAACTTTTTTTTTTTTTACTTAGTCCCACTATGGATGGGACTTCCACTTTCTGCAGTCTGATCACAGTTATATGTATAGCTGTTATGTACTGCAACTTAGAACTAAGGAATAGGAGGGAATAGCATTCCCTGCACTGAGACTCAGCTTTACCCTACACTGGGGTGGGTGCCCTATTCCTTATGAATAGCCCCACCGAAACTCCTGCACTGAACTCAAACGAAGACCTGTAGGAAAGGGAAAGGGGTCCCTAAAAGATCTAAGGACTGGGAGCAAAAGCAGGAGACCTCCTAACAGAAAAGTTAGTTGCAGAAACAAAAATTAAAGGAAACAAAACTGGTGGAACAAGAAGTCCCAGGATAACAATAGTCCAAAGCAAGAAGAACTAAACCAGGCTACTTAGCCAGAGCACGAGCGTTACAACACTGATGTCCAGCAGGGAATGGGTGCCAGGTGCTGGGTAATAAAGAGTGCAGAGATCACGTGACCAAGAAACCCAGCACCAGAGGAAAAGACTAGAAGCCAGCAAACCAAAACAAGATGGCAGATAGTAAAACAACATAAATTGTAACAATAGCAGTGCAGGATCACTGCTATACAACAGACACAAGTTATTTTGAACATGCACTGCGCATGATCAAAGTAACTTACTGGGGCCTGGTGACCCAGATGTCGTCATGACTAGTGTTGAGCGAATTTGTTCGGCATTTCAAGTTCGGGTTCGTGTTCGGGGTTCTGGCTTGTTTGCGCAAAAAAATCGGCTCCGCCCACGAACATCCCTGATTTGCAATGCTGTCACGCAGATGTTTCTGCGTGACAGCGTTGCAAATCAAGGATGTTCGTGGGCGAAGACGATTTTTTGGCGTGAACAAGCCGGAACTCCGAACCCGAATTTGAAATGTCGAACAAATTCGCTCAATGCTAGTCATGACAACATCGGGTCACCATGGCAATGATCGGGACCCTGCACTGACAGCACAGGATTTGTGATACAAGAATAGAGGGGCATCTGTCCCCCTGCTCACTTGCTAAATGCTGCAGCGATTGCAGCATTTAGGGGGTTAAAGTGCAGGGAGCGGTGCGGTCAACACTCCTGACACTGCGTGGCGGGTGTCAGCGGCAGCCTCTGTGTGGACACGATCACACAGTCGTAATAGTACGTACCTGGTCTATAGGGCACAGGGACGTACCATTACTGATAATGTCAGAATGGGGTTAAGGAATGTAGACGTTTTCTGGAGGGGGCAGTTCATCAAGTCACTTACCATAAGAATTTAGTGTATATTGAACCACCTAAATGGCTAACTCCTAGATAGGCCTGAGGGTCCTTATTTTTCTCTAGATTTAATTTCTCTATCACGTTCAGGCCAGGGTTCAAGAATACGAAGGCTGACGCGCTATTACAGAGTTTAACTTCAGTTTCTGCTCCAGAACCTCCATTCTCCCTAAGGCCATTGTGGTTTCTTTGGTATCCTCAGAGTTGAAAGCTGAGATCCGTAAAAAGGTAAATTGGTGGCTCCTTCCACCACTCCTAGGTTCAAATTATTAGTAGTTGTGTACCTAAGATTGCGTTTGTTGCAGGAGTTTCATGATTCCACCTTGAGTGGTCATCCTGGGGTCAAAGATTTGTGGAAACTAATTACTAGGCTTTTTAGCGGCCGCCTATGAATAACGATACTAAAGATTTTGTATCCTCTTGTGAAGTTTGTGCATGAGATAAAGCCTGTGATAATCTCCCAGCCGGAGTATTTGCTCCATTGCCAATTGCAGAAAATTAGTGGACTCATCTGTCCATGGATTTCATCACGGATTTGCCTCTGTCTGGTGGTAAGACTATTATTTGGGTGGTGGTTGACAATTCAGTAAGCAGGCTCATTTTGTTCCTTTGTCAGGGTTACCTAATGCTGAGACACATTGTTTATTTGTCATTGAGATTGCATGGAATTCCTCTTAACATTTTGTCTGCTAAGGGAGTGAAATTTGTCTCCAAATTCTGGAGAGCTTTTTGTAAAAAACTGGGGATTAACTTGACATTTTCCTGTGCCTACCACCCTGAAACCAAAGGTCAGAAAGTAAGGGCCAGTCAATCTTTAGAACACATTTTAAGGTCTTTTTGCGGCTCAGCAGGAGGACTGGTCTTCATTCTTGCTTCCTGCTGAGTTCACCTTTAACATTCGGATCAATCAGTCCACTGGACTCTTGCCGTTTTTTTTTTTAAATTATGGTTTTCATCCTCATTTTGGTGAATTTTCTCACATAGGTCCTAAATATCCTGGTGTGGAGGTCGCCATACAGAAACATGGGGATGTTTCATACTTACATAGGATGAAAATAGACCTAGATCCATCAGGTTCAACCTTTCTCCTTCAATTCTACATTTGTTGTCACTAAATTATCTATAACACACAATGTTATGTGTACTGAGGAAATCATCCAGCCCTTTTTTAAAAGTTGTTATAGTGTCTGCCATTACTACCGTTTGTGGTAGGCCAATCCACAGTCTGACTGACTAAAGAACCCTTTCCTGTTTGCTGGAATGGCCATTCTTCCACCTTTATTGAGTGCCCCCTAGTGCTTAGTATGGTCTTTAGAAGGAATAAATCAACTAGAAATATTTGCCTTTGTGCTCTCCATAGACTCCCGAGCATCCCCTAGGAATAAAAGTAAATTATCTGTATACAATGCCACTTTCTCTTCCTTGGTCCCATATTTAAATCCATTTATCTCAGACGTTTTATTAATTACTGCCGCAAAAGGTTCAATTGCTATTGCAAATAATAAGGTAGACAGGGGGAACCCTTGTCTTCTACCTCTGTGCAAGAAAAATTGATTAGACATAGAGTCATTCGCTCTTATTTTTGCAAATGTGGCCAAATAAAGCAATTGCATCCATTTTATAAATTAGTCACCAAAGCCCATCTGCCGCAACGTAGTCCACAAATATTGTCATTCTGGTAGTGGACATGGGATTTCTAGAGATCCCATCCACTATACTGTAACATCTGGACGCTGTGGGTTTGATGCTATATAAACACGCAGCGCCAAACCTGCAGCGGCTCCTGACAGTAGCCACGTACCCAAACTCAGCGCAGCATGCCAATTTCTGTAGTTGGACACGCCAGTCTCCGCTGCAGATTTTAACCAATTGAAGTGTCATTATATGCGGTGGATTCACATGCACCGACAACAAAAGTGCGGCATTAGAACACCGCATTTTGGACGCAACAACAACATGTTGTATCCAAAGAACTGCTGAGTGCTGATCGAAGGGACATAGCGGCTAACGAACCAGCTGTGAGATGTTAATTATGGCCAAGGACCATGTCTGCCTAATGGCACCTTCCCAGGCTAAAATTAGCAGCTCACAGCAACCTCATAAATTACATGAATAGAAATGCTAATGAAGATTGGGTGAATGGGACTAGCTGACACCTAGCTCTTTAGTTTGGTCGTGTCAAGGTGTCAATCAGACCTTTTCATGACCAAACTTAATTAAATTAAAGTAAAGAGTTAAAAAAACACACAGACACAGTATAAACACTTTATTTGAAATACAACAGACCCATTCTTTAATAATTTAAATGAACCAATATACTCACCCCAGTTCTTATGGTAATCCAAGGGTTTAAGCAATGTCCCACCAAATAACTTTATTTAGCTCCAAAAAGCATTCATTGATGTACAAAAACGCTTCAAAAAACGCATGTAAAAACGCATCAAAAACGCATGTAAAATCTGCATGCGTTTTTTCTGCCAGGGAGAGGCAAAAACGCTCAGGAAATTTCTGCTTCAAATCCGCATCATGCGCACATAGCCTATTTGAGGCCCCTGAGACACTGATGAGAGTAATGGAATGATTGCTGATTGCTTACACTGATGAGAGTAATGGAATGATTTATCTTTACCTATCTCCTGTATGGCCTTATATATGCATAAGATCCAGCCCGCACGTGTTCCTCTGCTTACTGTAACTGAAACGAAAATTAAACTCTTGAGGTTGAACACATTACAGGAGAGATTTGTGCACCTTTAACTGATGAGTAGTGATGAACGATACCGTGGATGTTCGGGTTCGGCGGGTCCTGCTGAACATCTAAAAAAACCTTTGGTTTGGTGGTTTGGGTACCCGAACGGTATCTGAACCTAAACCTCATTCATATAAATGGGGAGGCCCGAACATCTGTGGTTTCCCATGCTGTCATCTGCCTGACTGTGTGGGAAACATGGGCTCTGATCGGCGGTAAAATCATTACCACGGGTCAGAGAACTGCGGGCTCTGATAGCTTAGGCCCACAGCTGTGACCGTCGATAAAAAGCTTACCGCTGGTCACAGGCGTCGGCTGATTAGAGTTTACTACTCCCATCAGCCTATGCCTGTTGTAGGCAAGGTGTCTCGCTACAGCGAGAGCAGGGGCCGCTGATGGGAATAGACTTCAGCCGGCACCTGTGCTTCAAGTACAGAAAGAAAAAATTTAAATAAATATTGAAAGAAAAAACACAGTTAGCGTATGTGCACACGATGCAGAAATGAAGCAGAAAATTTCTGCATCATTTCTGCATCTCCCTGGCAGAAAAAACGCATGCAGATTGTGCATGCGTTTTTCCTGCGGAATACATGCGGATTCACATGCGTTTCCGCATGTGGATTGACAAGCGCTTTCCAGGTGATTTTAGCATCACCTGGAAAGTGCTTGACAACTAGGTCACACTATATAAATCCATGCAAACAGCATGGATTTATATAGTGTGACCCGAGAGAATGGTAAAAATAAAAAATACATGTATACTTTACCCTCTGATGGCCCGCGCTGTCCTGCTCAAACCGTTCTCCCGGCAACTTTGAATTGAAAGACCTGCCGACGTCAGCGTCACGTGACCCGTCACATGACTCTGACGTCAGCGCAGGTCCTTCAACTCACTGCAAAGTGCCGGGAACCAAGCAGGAGCGCTGCGCGGGCCGACAGATGGTAAGTATATATATATATTTTTTATTTTATTCTTTTTTTACAGCTTTTTTAATGGTACCTGGGTGTGGATGAGACTCTCCTCTCCTCTACACCCGGGTACCATCCGCACATTAGAACGCGCCAATAACGCAAGTACAGATGCAGTCTTGCGGAATTGGCGCGTTCTAATGCAAGTCAATGGCGGCGAAAACGCCACGTTTACGCAAAATTAATTGACATTCTGCGGATTTTTGAGCGCAGCGTTTACGCTGCGGAAAAATCCGCATCATGGGCACAGCACATGCAGATTTCAATTGGGGAACATTGCTTCCCTTCTACCATGCGTTTTTCATGCATTTCCGCGGCATTTACGCAACTGCAAAAACGCCGCGGAAACGCATTAAATGCGCATCGTGTGAACTCAGCCTTATACTCACCTAATACTTAATCCCCGATGTCCTTGTCCCCTGGAAAAGAGAAAAAAAAGACCATTCATCTGTCTCCTCCCTACCATTCATCTGTTTCCACACCCTCCATGCACACGATAACTGCACTCGATACTTGATTATTGCACTTAAACATACAGGCTGATGACCGGATCATGCAGTTTTATACGAAAATCCCTATTTATCATAATTGCCAGACCTGAAATAACAAGCACTTTCCACCTATTGTGTCCCTCCTATTCCCTTGTAGAATGTAAGCTTGCGAGCAGGGACCTCACTCCTGATGTAACTGTTTAAACTGTCTTAGCTTGGATTGAATTTATTGTCTGTACATGTCCCCGCTTAATTGTAAAGTGCTGCGGAATATGTTGGTGCTATATAAATAAAAATGATTATTATTACTATTATTCTAAAAAAAAAAGCATTATAATATTCACCTTTAACGCCTAATCTTCGATGCACTGTCCCCTGTAAAAGAGAAAAAATGACAAACTGCCATAATACTCACATGTCTGGCGTAATCCACATCAGCAGTCACATCGGTGACTGCTCTACAAGACAGCTGGTTACACCGCAGTGGCGGTGTCATAACTGAGATCACCGGGGTTCATCAGCTGATCAACTCCGGTGAACTTTCTCAGGGCACTTCTATTTCCATTTCAATTAGAAGCCTCCATTAGTAACCCAATAGAAAAAGTTTGGAAATAAACACACAGCCTGAATACATTCCTTTATTTGAAATAAAAGTCCACACCATTTTACACATTTATTTAAAAATAAAAAACAGAGTTAGGCAAGTATAACACCTAATGATGCCCTTATCCCCTGTAAACAAGAACAAATAAAAAATATATAATAATCACCTGTCGGGCGTACATGACAGCCGGCTACACAGACACACGCAGTCTCAGTGTGTAAATAAATAAATGACAGGTAGTGTGAAGCCGGCTGTTGTGTAGAGCAGTCACATCAGTGAATGGTGGATTACGCCCGACAGGCGAGTATTATGGTGGTTTATAATTTTTTCTCCTTTACAGGTGACATGAGCATCGGAGAATAGGCAATAAGGTATTATACAACTTGTACACACGCGGCTCCGCTCCGTACATCTCGTACACACACGGCTCCGCTCCGTACGCCTCGTACACACACGGCTCCGCTCCGTACGCCTCGTACACACACACGACCCCGCTCCGTACGCCTCGTACGCGCATGGCTCCGCTCCGTACACCTCGCACACACGCGGCTCCGCTCCGTACACCTCGCACACGCGCGGCTCCGCTCCGTACGCTTCGTACGCGCGCGGCTCCGCTCCGTACGCGCGTGGCTCCGCTCCGTACGCACGTGGCTCCGCTACTTACGCCTCGTACACACACGGCTCCGCTCCGTACACCTCGTACACACGCAGCTCCGCTCCGTACACCTCGTACACACGCGGCTCTGCTCCGTACGCCTCGTACACACGCGGCTCCGCTCCGTACACACGCGGCTCCGCTCCGTACACCTCGTACACACGCAGCTCTGCTCCGTGCACCTCGTACACACGTGGCTCCGCTCCGTACACCTCGTACACACGCGGCTCCGCTCCGTACACCTCGTACACACGACTCTGCTCCGTGCACACGACTGCTCCGTACACCTCGTACATGCACGGCTCTGCTCCGTACACCTCGTACACGCGCGGCTCCGCTCCATACACCTCGTACACACGCGGCTCCGCCCGCACACCTCGTACACGCGCGGCTCCGCTCCGTACACCTCGTACACGCGCGGCTCCGCTCCGTACACCTCGTACACGCGCGGCTCTGCTCCGTACACCTCGTACACGCGCGGCTCCGCTCCGTACACCTCGTACACGCGCTGCTCCGCTCCGTACACCTTGTACACGCGCGGCTCCCCTCCGTACACCTCGTACACGCGCGGCTCCGCTCCGTACACCTCGTACACGTGCGGCTCCGCTCCGTACACCTTGTACACACGGCTCCGCTCCATACGCCTCGTACACACGCGGCTCTGCTCCGTACTCCTCGTACACACGTGGCTCCGCTCCGTACACTTCTTACACACGCGGCTCTGCTCCGTACACCTCGTACACACGTGGCTCCGCTCTGTACATCTCGTACACGCGCGGCTCCGCTCCGTACACCTCGTACAAGCGCGGCTCCGCTCCGTACACCTCGTACACGCGCGGCTCGGCTCCGTACACGCGCGGCTCCGCTCCGTACACCTCGTACACGCACGGCTCCGCTCCGTACACCTCGTACACGCGCAGCTCCGCTCCGTACACCTCGTACACGCGCGGCTCCGCTCCGTACACACGGCTCCGCTCCTTACGCCTCGTACACACGCGGCTCCGCTCCGTACTCCTCGTACACACGCGGCTCCGCTCCGTACACTTCGTACACACGCGGCTCCGCTCCGTACACTTCGTACACGCGCGGCTCCGCTCCGTACGCCTCGTACACGCGCGGCTCCGCTCCGTACGCCTCGTACACGCGCGGCTCCGCTCCGTACGCCTCGTACACGCGCGGCTCCGCTCCGTACGCCTCGTACACGCGCGGCTCCGCTCCGTACGCCTCGTACACGCGCGGCTCCGCTCCGTACGCCTCGTACACGCGCGGCTCCGCTCCGTACGCCTCGTACACGCGCGGCTCCGCTCCGTACGCCTCGTACACGCGCGGTTCCGCTCCGTACGCCTCGTACACGCGCGGCTCCGCTCCGTACGCCTCGTACACGCGCTGCTCCGCTCCGTACGCCTCGTACACGCGCGGCTCCGCTCCGTACGCCTCGTACACGCGCGGCTTCCGCTCCGTACGCCTCGTACACACGCGGCTCTGCTCCGTACACCTCGTACACACGCGGCTCTGCTCCGTACACCTCGTACACACGCGGCTCTGCTCCGTACACCTCGTACACACGCGGCTCTGCTCCGTACACCTCGTACACACGCGGCTCCGCTCCGTACACACGGCTCCGCTCCGTACACCTCATACACACGCGGCTCCGCTCCGTACACCTCGCACCCGCGTGGCTCCGCTCCGTACACACGCGGCTCTGCTCCGTACGCCTCTTACGCACGCGGCTCTGCTCCGTACACCTGGTACACACGCGGCTCTGCTCCGTACACCTCGTACACACGCGGCTCTGCTCCGTACACCTCGTACACACGCGGCTCCGCTCCGTACACCTCGTACACACGCGGCTCCGCTCCGTACACCACGTACACACGCGGCTCCGCTCCGTACACCTCGTACACACACGGCTCCGCTCCGTACACACACGGCTCCGCTCCGTACACCTCATACACACGCGACTCCGCTCCGTACACCTCGCACCCGCGTGGCTCCGCTCCGTACACACGCGGCTCTGCTCCGTACCCTTCGTACACACGCGGCTCTGATCCGTACACCTCGTACACACACGGCTCTGCTCCGTACACCTCGTACACACGCGGCTCCGCTCCGTACACCTCGCACCCGCGTGGCTCCGCTCCGTACACACGCGGCTCTGCTCCGTACGCCTCTTACGCACGTGGCTCCGCTCCGTACACCTCGTACACGCGCAGCTCCGCTCCGTACACCTCGTACACGCGCGGCTCCGCTCCGTACACACGGCTCCGCTCCTTACGCCTCGTACACACGCGGCTCTGCTCCGTACTCCTCGTACACACGCGGCTCCGCTCCGTACACTTCGCACACACGCGGCTCCGCTCCGTACACTTCGTACACACGCGGCTCCGCTCCGTACGCCTCGTACACGCGCGGCTCCGCTCCGTACGCCTCGTACACGCGCGGCGCCGCTCCGTACGCCTCGTACACTTGCGGCTCCGCTCCGTACGCCTCGTACACGCGCGGCTCCGCTCCGTACGCCTCGTACACGCGCGGCTCCGCTCCGTACGCCTCGTACACGCGCGGCTCCGCTCCGTACGCCTCGTACACGCGCGGTTCCGCCCCGTACGCCTCGTACACGCGCTGCTCCGCTCCGTACGCCTCGTACACGCGCGGCTCCGCTCCGTACGCCTCGTACACACCCGGCTCCGCTCCGTACACCTCGTACACACGCGGCTTTGCTCCGTACACCTCGTACACACGCGGCTCCGCTCCGTACACCTCGTACACACGCGGCTCCGCTCCGTACACCTCGTACACACGCGGCTCCGCACACACGGCTCCGCTCTGTACGCCTCGTACACGCGCGGCTCCGCTCCTTACGCCTCGTACACGCGCGGCTCCGCTCCGTACGCCTCGTACACGCGCTGCTCCGCTCCGTACGCCTCGTACACGCGCGGCTCCGCTCCGTACGCCTCGTACACGCGCGGCTCTGCTCCGTGCACCTCGTACACACGCGGCTCTGCTCCGTACACCTCGTACACACGCGGCTCTGCTCCGTACACCTCGTACACACGCGGCTCCGCTCCGTACACCTCGTAGACACGCGGCTCCGCTCCGTACACCTCGTACACACACGGCTCCGCTCCGTACACACACGGCTCCGCTCCGTATACCTCATACACACGCGGCTCCGCTCCGTACACCTCGCACTCGCGTGGCTCCGCTCCGTACACACGCGGCTCTGCTCCGTACGCCTCTTACGCACGCGGCTCTGCTCCGTACACCTCGTACACACGCGGCTCTGCTCCGTACACCTCGTACACACGCGGCTCTGCTCCGTACACCTCGTACACACGCGGCTCTGCTCCGTACACCTCGTAAACGCGCGGCTCCGCTCCGTACGCCTCGTACACGCGCGGTTCCGCCCCGTACGCCTCGTACACGCGCTGCTCCGCTCCGTACGCCTCGTACACGCGCGGCTCCGCTCCGTACGCCTCGTACACGCGCGGCTCCGCTCCGTACACCTCGTACACACGCGGCTTTGCTCCGTACACCTCGTACACACGCGGCTCCGCTCCGTACACCTCGTACACACGCGGCTCCGCTCCGTACACCTCGTACACACGCGGCTCCGCTCCGTACACCTCGTACACACGCGGCTCCGCTCCGTACACCTCGTACACACACGGCTCCGCTCCGCACACACGGCTCCGCTCCGTACGCCTCGTACACGCGCGGCTCCGCTCCGTACGCCTCGTACACGCGCGGCTCCGCTCCGTACGCCTCGTACACGCGCTGCTCCGCTCCGTACGCCTCGTACACGCGCGGCTCCGCTCCGTACGCCTCGTACACGCGCGGCTCTGCTCCGTGCACCTCGTACACACGCGGATCTGCTCCGTACACCTCGTACACACGCGGCTCTGCTCCGTACACCTTGTACACACGCGGCTCCGCTACGTACACCTCGTACACACGCGGCTCCGCTCCGTACACCTCGTACACACACGGCTCCGCTCCGTACACACACGGCTCCGCTCCGTATACCTCATACACACGCGGCTCCGCTCCGTACACCTCGCACCCGCGTGGCTCCGCTCCGTACACACGCGGCTCTGCTCCGTACGCCTCTTACGCACGCGGCTCTGCTCCGTACACCTCGTACACACGCGGCTCTGCTCCGTACACCTCGTACACACGCGGCTCTGCTCCGTACACCTCGTACACACGCGGCTCTGCTCCGTACACCTCGTACACACGCGGCTCCGCTCCGTACACCTCGTACACACGCGGCTCCGCTCCGTACACCTCGTACACACGCGGCTCCGCTCCGTACACCGCGTACACACGCGGCTCCGCTCCGTACACCTCGTACACACGCGGCTCTGCTCCGTACACCTCGTACACACGCGGCTCTGCTCCGTACACCTCGTACACACGCGGCTCTGCTCCGTACACCTCGTACACACGCGGCTCCGCTCCGTACACTTCGTACACACGCGGCTCCGCTCCATACACCTCGTACACACGCGGCTCCGCTCCGTACACCTCGTACACACGCGGCTCCGCTCCGTACACCTCGTACACACGCGGCTCCGCTCCGCACACACACGGCTCCGCTCCGCACACGCGCGGCTCCGCTCCGTACGCCTCGTACACGCGCGGCTCCGCTCCGTACGCCTCGTACACGCGCGGCTCCGCTCCGTACGCCTCGTACACGCGCTGCTCCGCTCCGTACGCCTCGTACACGCGCGGCTCCGCTCCGTACACCTCGTACACACACGGCTCCGCTCCATACACACACGGCTCCGCTCCGTACACCTCATACACACGCGGCTCCGCTCCGTACACCTCGCACCCGCGTGGCTCCGCTCCGTACACACGCGGCTCTGCTCCGTACGCCTCGTACACACGCGGCTCTGCTCCGTACACCTCGTACACACGCGGCTCTGCTCCGTACACCTCGTACACACGCGGCTCTGCTCCGTACACCTCGTACACGCGGCTCCGCTCCGTACACCTCGTACACACGCGGCTCCGCTCCGTACACCTCGTACACACGCGGCTCTGCTCCGTACACCGCGTACACACGCGGCTCCGCTCCGTACACCTCGTACACACAAGGCTCCGCTCCGCACACACACGGCTCCGCTCCGTACACCTCATACACACGCGGCTCCGCTCCGTACACCTCGCACCCGCGTGGCTCCGCTCCGTACACACGCGGCTCTGCTCCGTACGCCTCTTACGCACACGGCTCCACTCCGTACACCTCGTACACACGCGGCTCTGCTCCGTACACCTCGTACACACGCGGCTCCGCTCCGTACACCTCGTACACACGCGGCTCCGCTCCGTACACCGCGTACACACGCGGCTCCGCTCCGTACACCTCGTACACACACGGATCCGCTCCGCACACACACGGCTCCGCTCCGTACACCTCATACACACGAGGCTCCGCTCCGTACACCTCGCACCCGCGTGGCTCCGCTCCGTACACACGCGGCTCTGCTCCGTACGCCTCTTACGCACGCGGCTCCGCTCCGTACACCTCGTACACGCACGGCTCCGCTCCGTACACACGGCTCCGCTCCTTACGCCTCGTACACACGCGGCTCTGCTCCGTACTCCTCGTACACACGCGGCTCCGCTCCGTACACTTCGCACACACGCGGCTCCGCTCCGTACGCCTCGTACACGCGCGGCTCCGCTCCATACGCCTCGTACACGCGCGGCTCCGCTCCGTACGCCTCGTACACGCGCGGCTCCGCTCCGTACGCCTCGTACACGCGCGGCTCCGCTCCGTACGCCTCGTACACGCGCTGCTCCGCTCCGTACGCCTCGTACACGCACGGCTCTGCTCCGTACGCCTCGTACACACGCGGCTCCGCTCCGCACACCTCATACACACGCGGCTCCGCTCCGTACACCTCGCACCCGCGTGGCTCCGCTCCGTACACACGCCGCTCTGCTCCGTACGCCTCTTACGCACGCGGCTCTGCTCCGTACACCTCGTACACACGCGGCTCTGCTCCGTACACCTCGTACACACGCGGCTCTGCTCTGTACACCTCGTACGCACGCGGCTCTGCTCCGTACACCTCGTACACACGTGGCTCTGCTCCGTACACCTCGTACACACGCGGCTCTGCTCCGTACACCTCGTACACACGCGGCTCTGCTCCGTACACCTCGTACACACGCGGCTCTGCTCCGTACACCTCGTACACACGCGGCTCCGCTCCGTATACCTCGTACACACGCGGCTCCGCTCCGTACACCTCGTACACACGCGGCTCCGCTCCGTACACCTCGTACACACACGGCTCCGCTCCGTACACACACGGCTCCGATCCGTACACCTCATACACACGCGGCTCCGCTCCGTACACCTCGCACCCGCGTGGCTCCGCTCCGTACACACGCGGCTCTGCTCCGTACGCCTCTTACGCACGCGGCTCCGCTCCGTACACCTCGTACACACGCGGCTCCGCTCCGTACACCTCGTACACACGCGGCTCCGCTCCGTACACCGCGTACACACGCGGCTCCGCTCCGTACACCTCGTACACACACGGATCCGCTCCGCACACACACGGCTCCGCTCCGTACACCTCATACACACGAGGCTCCGCTCCGTACACCTCGCACCCGCGTGGCTCCGCTCCGTACACACGCGGCTCTGCTCCGTACGCCTCTTACGCACGCGGCTCCGCTCCGTACACCTCGTACACGCGCGGCTCCGCTCCGTACACACGGCTCCGCTCCTTACGCCTCGTACACACGCGGCTCTGCTCCGTACTCCTCGTACACACGCGGCTCCGCTCCGTACACTTCGCACACACGCGGCTCCGCTCCGTACGCCTCGTACACGCGCGGCTCCGCTCCATACGCCTCGTACACGCGCGGCTCCGCTCCGTACGCCTCGTACACGCGCGGCTCCGCTCCGTACGCCTCGTACACGCGCGGCTCCGCTCCGTACGCCTCGTACACGCGCGGCTCCGCTCCGTACGCCTCGTACACGCGCTGCTCCGCTCCGTACGCCTCGTACACGCACGGCTCTGCTCCGTACGCCTCGTACACACGCGGCTCCGCTCCGCACACCTCATACACACGCGGCTCCGCTCCGTACACCTCGCACCCGCGTGGCTCCGCTCCGTACACACGCCGCTCTGCTCCGTACGCCTCTTACGCACGCGGCTCTGCTCCGTACACCTCGTACACACGCGGCTCTGCTCCGTACACCTCGTACACACGCGGCTCTGCTCTGTACACCTCGTACGCACGCGGCTCTGCTCCGTACACCTCGTAAACACGCGGCTCTGCTCCGTACACCTCGTACACACGCGGCTCTGCTCCGTACACCTCGTACACACGCGGCTCTGCTCCGTACACCTCGTACACACGCGGCTCCGCTCCGTATACCTCGTACACACGCGGCTCCGCTCCGTACACCTCGTACACACGCGGCTCCGCTCCGTACACCTCGTACACACACGGCTCCGCTCCGTACACACACGGCTCCGATCCGTACACCTCATACACACGCGGCTCCGCTCCGTACACCTCGCACCCGCGTGGCTCCGCTCCGTACACACGCGGCTCTGCTCCGTACGCCTCTTACGCACGCGGCTCCGCTCCGTACACCTCGTACACACGCGGCTCTGCTCCGTACACCTCGTACACACGCGGCTCCGCTCCGTACGCCTCGTACACACGCGGCTCCGCTCCGTACGCCTCGTACACACGCGGCTCCGCTCCGTACACCTCGTACACACGCGGCTCCGCTCCGTACGCCTCGTACACACGCGGCTCCGCTCCGTACACCTCGTACACACGCGGCTCCGCTCCGTACGCCTCGTACACACGCGGCTCCGCTCCGTACACCTCGTACACACGCGGCTCCGCTCCGTACACCTCGTACGCACGCGGCTCCGCTCCGTACACCTCGTACGCACGCGGCTCCGCTCCGTAAACCTCGCACACGCGCGGCTCCGCTCCGTACGCTTCGTACACACGCGGCTCCGCTCCGTACACCACGTACGCACGCGGCTCCGCTCCGTACACCTCGTACACACACGGCTCCGCTCCGTACACCTCATACACACGCGGCTCCGCTCCGTACACCTCGCACCCGCGTGGCTCCGCTCCGTACACACGCGGCTCTGCTCCGTACCCCTCGTACACACGCGGCTCTGCTCCGTACACCTCGTACACACACGGCTCTGCTCCGTACACCTCGTACACACGCGGCTCCGCTCCGTACACCTCGCACCCGCGTGGCTCCGCTCCGTACACACGCGGCTCTGCTCCGTACGCCTCTTACGCACGCGGCTCCGCTCCGTACACCTCGTACACGCGCAGCTCCGCTTCGTACACCTCGTACACGCGCGGCTCCGCTCCGTACACACGGCTCCGCTCCTTACGCCTCGTACACACGCGGCTCTGCTCCGTACTCCTCGTACACACGCGGCTCCGCTCCGTACACTTCGCACACACGCTGCTCCGCTCCGTACACTTCGTACACACGCGGCTCCGCTCCGTACGCCTCGTACACGCGCGGCTCCGCTCCGTACGCCTCGTACACGCGTGGCTCCGCTCCGTACGCCTCGTACACTCGCGGCTCCGCTCCTTACGCCTCGTACACACGCGGCTCTGCTCCGTACTCCTCGTACACACGCGGCTCCGCTCCGTACACTTCGTACACGCGCGGCTCCGCTCCGTACACTTCGTACACGCGCGGCTCCGCTCCGTACGCCTCGTACACGCGCGGTTCCGCCCCGTACGCCTCTTACACGCGCTGCTCCGCTCCGTACGCCTCGTACACGCGCGGCTCCGCTCCGTACGCCTCGTACACGCGCGGCTCCGCTCCGTACGCCTCGTACACGCGCGGCTCCGCTCCGTACACCTCGTACACAAGCGGCTTTGCTCCGTACACCTCGTACACACGCGGCTCCGCTCCGTACACCTCGTACACACGCGGCTCCGCTCCGTACACCTCGTACACACGCGGCTCCGCTCCGTACACCTCGTACACACGCGGCTCCGCTCCGTACACCTCGTACACACACGGCTCTGCTCCGTACACCTCGTACACACGCGGCTCTGCTCCGTACACCTCGTACACACACGGCTCCGCTCCGTACACCTCGTACGCACGCGGCTCCGCTCCGTACACCTCGTACACACGCGGCTCCGCACACCGCGTACACACGCGGCTCCGCTCCGTACACCTCGTACACACGCGGCTCCGCTCCGTACACCTCGTACACACGCGGCTCCGCTCCGTACACCTCGTACACACGCGGCTCCGCTCCGTACACCTCGTACACACGCGGCTCCGCTCCGCACACACACGGCTCCGCTCCGTACGCCTCGTACACGCGCGGCTCCGCTCCGTACGCCTCGTACACGCGCGGCTCCGCTCCGTACGCCTCGTACACGCGCGGCTCCGCTCCGTACGCCTCGTACACGCGCTGCTCCGCTCCGTACGCCTCGTACACGCGCGGCTCCGCTCCGTACACCTCGTACACACACGGCTCCGCTCCATACACACACGGCTCCGCTCCGTACACCTCATACACACGCGGCTCCGCTCCGTACACCTCGCACCCGCGTGGCTCCGCTCCGTACACACGCGGCTCTGCTCCGTACGCCTCTTACGCACGCGGCTCTGCTCCGTACACCTCGTACACACGCGGCTCTGCTCCGTACACCTCGTACACACGCGGCTCTGCTCCGTACACCTCGTACACACGCGGCTCCGCTCCGTACACCTCGTACACACGCGGCTCCGCTCCGTACACCTCGTACACACGCGGCTCTGCTCCGTACACCGCGTACACACGCGGCTCCGCTCCGTACACCTCGTACACACACGGCTCCGCTCCGCACACACACGGCTCCGCTCCGTACACCTCATACACACGCGGCTCCGCTCCGTACACCTCGCACCCGCGTGGCTCCGCTCCGTACACACGCGGCTCTGCTCCGTACGCCTCTTACGCACACGGCTCCACTCCGTACGCCTCGTACACACGCGGCTCCGCTCCGTACGCCTCGTACACACGCGGCTCCGCTCCGTACGCCTCGTACACACGCGGCTCCGCTCCGTACGCCTCGTACACACGCGGCTCCGCTCCGTACGCCTCGCACACACGCGGCTCCGCTCAGTACGCCTCGCACACACGCGGCTCCGCTCCGTACGCCTCGCACACACGCGGCTCCGCTCAGTACGCCTCGTACACACGCGGCTCCGCTCAGTACGCCTCGTACACACGCGGCTCCGCTCCGTACGCCTCGTACGCACGCGGCTCCGCTCCGTACGCCTCGTACGCACGCGGCTCCGCTCCGTACGCCTCGTACGCACGCGGCTCCGCTCCGTACGCCTCGTACACACGCGGCTCCGCTCCGTACACTTCGTACACACGCGGCTCCGCTCCGTACGCCTCGTACACACGCGGCTCCGCTCCGTACGCCTCGTACACACGCGGCTCCGCTCCGTACGCCTCGTACACACGCGGCTCCGCTCCGTACGCCTCGTACACACGCGGCTCCGCTCCGTACGCCTCGTACACACGCGGCTCCGCTCCGTACGCCTCGTACACACGCGGCTCCGCTCCGTACGCCTCGCACACACGCGGCTCCGCTCCGTACGCCTCGCACACACGCGGCTCCGCTCAGTACGCCTCGTACACACGCGGCTCCGCTCCGTACGCCTCGTACACACGCGGCTCCGCTCCGTACGCCTCGTACGCACGCGGCTCCGCTCCGTACGCCTCGTACGCACGTGGCTCCGCTCCATACGCCTCGTACACACGCGGCTCCGCTCCGTACGCCTCGTACGCACGCGGCTCCGCTCCGTACGCCTCGTACACACGCGGCTCCGCTCCGTAAACCTCGTACACACGGGGCTCCGCTCCGTACGCCTCGTACACACGCGGCTCCGCTCCGTACGCCTCGTACACACGCGGCTCCGCTCCGTACGCCTCGTACACACGCGGCTCTGCTCCGTACGCCTCGTACACACGCGGCTCTGCTCCGTACACCTCGTACACACGCGGCTCTGCCGCTCAGTACGCCTCGTACACACGCGGCTCTGCTCCGTACACCTCGTACACACGCGGCTCTGCTCCGTACACCTCGTACACACGCGGCTCCGCTCCGTACACCTCGTACACACGCGGCTCCGCTCCGTACACCTCGTACACACGCGGCTCCGCTCCGTACACCTCGTACACACGCGGCTCCGCTCCGTACACCTCGTACACACGCGGCTCCGCTCCGTACACCTCGTACACACGCGACTCCGCTCCGTACACCTCGTACACACGCGGCTCTGCTCCGTACACCTCGTACACACGCGGCTCCGCTCCGTACACCTCGTACACACGCGGCTCCGCTCCGTACACCTCGTACACACACGGCTCCGCTCCGTACACACACGGCTCCGATCCGTACACCTCATACACACGCGGCTCCGCTCCGTACACCTCGCACCCGCGTGGCTCCGCTCCGTACACACGCGGCTCTGCTCCGTACGCCTCTTACGCACGCGGCTCCGCTCCGTACACCTCGTACACACGCGGCTCCGCTCCGTACGCCTCGTACACACGCTGCTCCGCTCCGTACGCCTCGTACACACGCGGCTCCGCTCCGTACGCCTCGTACACACGCGGCTCCGCTCTGTACGCCTCGTACACACGCGGCCTTGCTCCGTACGCCTCGTACACACGCGGCCTTGCTCCGTACGCCTCGTACACACGCGGCCTTGCTCCGTACGCCTCGTACACACGCGGCTCCGCTCCGTACGCCTCGTACACACGCGGCTCCGCTCCGTACGCCTCGTACACACGCGGCTCCGCTCCGTACACCTCGTACACACGCGGCTCCGCTCCGTACACCTCGTACACACGCGGCTCCGCTCCGTACACCTCGTACACACGCGGCTTCGCTCCGTACACCTCGTACACATGCGGCTCCGCTCCGTACACCTCGTACACACGCGGCTCCGCTCCGTACACCTCGTACACACGCGGCTCCGCTCACCTCGTACACACGCGGCTCCGCTCCGCACACACACGGCTCCGCTCCGTACACCTCATACACACGCGGCTCCGCTCCGTACACCTCGCACCCGCGTGGCTCCGCTCCGTACACACGCGGCTCTGCTCCGTACACCTCGTACACACGCGGCTCCGCTCCGTACGCCTCGTACACACACGGCTCTGCTCCGTACACCTCGTACACACACGGCTCTGCTCCGTACGCCTCGTACACACGCGGCTCTGCTCCGTACGCCTCGTACACACGCGGCTCCGCTCCGTACGCCTCGTACACACGCGGCTCTGCTCCGTACACCTCGTACACACACGGCTCTGCTCCGTACACCTCGTACACGCGCGGCTCCGCTCCGTACACCTCGTACACGCGCGGCTCCGCTCCGTACACCTCGTACACACGCGGCTCTGCTCCGTACACCTCGTACACGCGCAGCTCCGCTCCGTACACCTCGTACACACGCGGCTCCGCTCCGTACACCTCGTACACACGCGGCTCTGCTCCGTACACCTCGTACACGCGCGGCTCCGCTCCGTACACCTCGTACACACACGGCTCTGCTCCGTACACCTCGTACACACGCGGCTCCGCTCCGTACGCCTCGTACACACGCGGCTCTGCTCCGTACACCTCGTACACACGCGGCTCCGCTCCATACACCTCGTACACGCGTGGCTCCGCTAAGTACACCTCGTACACGCGCGGCTCTGCTCCGTACACCTCGTACACACGCGGCTCTGCTCCGTACACCTCGTACACACGCGGCTCTGCTACATCCACACTGTAAACCCCTCCTGACCCCACACATAAACTTCAGCTCATCCAGCACCATGACAACCAGCACAGCAGAGTCCTGCATCCACTGAGGCCCCTGATCATGTGACCCCTGACTCCTCCCCTCCTGTGACCTCATCACAGCTCCTGTGCCACAGAGCAGCCATATATGTGGTGGCGGCTCTGCAGGTGGAGGTATGTGGAGACCCCATTACTGGGCGCAGGGGGCATTAACCCCTTCAGCATGGAGACTCTTTTGGGGTCTTGTGTTGCCCCTTTATAAGAATCATAAGGTTTTTGTTCTGTTTCCTGTAATAGATACATACGACCCAACTATGGAGACAGGAAGGGAGGAAACGTATTGTTCTCATAGTACAGGACCCCTTTACTGGCCCCACAGTGTAATGCCCCCATTATGCCCCTTATGCAAGATGTATGATGCCCCCACACAGTGTGATGCCCCCACACAGTGTAATGCCCCCATTATGCCCCTTATGCAGGATGTATGATGCCCCCACACAGTATAATGCCCCCATTATTCCCCTTATGCAGGATGTATGATGCCCCCACACAGTGTAATGCCCCCATTATGCCCCTTATGCAGTATGTATGATGCCCCCACACAGTGTAATGCCCCCATTATGCCCCTTATGCAGGATGTATGATGCCCCCACACAGTGTAATGCCCCCATTATGCCCCTTATGCAGGATGTATGATGCCCCACACAGTGTAATGCCCCCCATTATGCCCCTTATGCAGGATGTATGATGCCCCCACACAGTGTAATGCCCCCATTATGCCCCTTATGCAGGATGTATGATGCCCCACACAGTGTAATGCCCCCATTATGCTCTTATGTAGGATGTATGATGCCCCCACACAGTGTAATGCCCCTTATGTGGGATGTATGATGCCCCCACACAGTGTAATGCCCCTATTATCCCCCTTATGCAGGATGTATGATGCCCCCATTATGCCCCTTATGCAGGATGTATGATGCCCCACACAGTGTAATGCCCCCATTATGCACCTTATGCAGCATGTATGATGCCCCCCCTCAGTGTAATGCCCACATTATGCCCTTTATGCAGGATGTATGATGACCCCCACAATATAATGTTCCCCCAGTACCACCTGAGGTCCTGCAGTTGGAATAATTCCTCTGGAGTTGGTTTTCCCTTTGGCTGCTCCCCTCCATGTAGACCCTCGAGCATGTATACATGCATGTAGGGGAGCAGGCCTTACTAGATATCGAGGCTTTGTACAGTAATATACCGCATGATGATGGTATCAGAGGAGTAAGACATTTTTTGAAATTGAGGCCAATAGAGTGTAGCCGACATAATGACTTCATGGAGGATCTTCTAAAATTCACTCTTGTCTTTTTCATAACTTCTTTCTTTTTGACAGGAAGTACTTCCACCAGCTCAGGGGTACTACGATGGGGAGCCCCTGGGCTCTCTCGTATGCTAACCTATTCCTGGGCTGGTGGGAGGAAACCACAATATTCAGGGATGATCATAAGTGGTGGCATCCATTTATTGGGGTGTGGTATAGATATATTGACTACATTTTAATCATCTGGTCAGGAACGAATGAACAATCTTTTGAATGTGTCAGGGAACTCAACATCAATAGAGTGGGCCTGAGATTTACATCTGAGTTTAATTATCACCAGTTGCCTTTCCTGGATGTACTAATCAAGAAAGATCAGGCTGGGATCCTAGGGACACTCATCTACCATAAACCTTCAAGCACTAATAAACTATTGAAGTGGGATAGCCACCACCTCATCCCCATAAAAAGAGGAATACCCAAGAGCTAATTTTTATGGTTGAAAAGGTACTGCCATAATGTCACAGATTTTAATATACAGGCAATAGACCTGAACACCAGATTCAGGCAAAAAGGGTACTCCTGGCACATTTTGGATTCCGCATCATTGTTTGCAGAAAAATGGGAGAGACAGACACTCCTCCATACCTAACCAAGAGACCAAGAAAAAGATGGGATAACACAAGTAAGAAAAACTTACGACAATCAGAGTGACCGTATCTTTAACACTAGGACTACTGGACTCGTGACCCCGCCTAGAACTACTGAAAGGAGTCATTTTGACTCCTTGCTTGTTTTCGTTTATTTTTAGAGTTTCATTTGTGGTTATTTATTAATAATTATATTTTTTGTAATGTATTATTATTGTGAGATCCAACAGTAATGCTTTTGATTGTTTTTTTTCTGCTTTTCTTATTTTTCTACAGAAAATAACAATAATTATAATAGACGTTTTTCAAACATTTTTTTTTATTCAAGTGCACACATATAAACAACAACTGAAGAACAAAAAGCAGAGAAAATGTAGGTGGAGGAGCATAAAAATGAAAATATGGCGCAGAATTCACCTTCTAAACATTTGGTGTTTCGCATTTTAGGCATTGCCTTTGATTTATGGCAGTACATTACCCACACAAAGACTTACCACAAGTCTTACAATTGCCGACAGATCTATTTTTCTTGCACTTTTCTTTGATCTGGCAAAATTTTGTTTGAACCATCACTTCTGAGCATGTAGAAACTTGAGACGTGGAACCCTTTTCCCTATCTGTGACATAAGGACCACTCAACTCTCTCACAAGCGTTTGCAAAAATGCCTTGCGTGACATTTTTTGGTGGGTAATCTCCTTGAATATTATCCATGCATTTATACCCGCAAAGTCTAAGGCATTTTCAAATGCATGAACAGGCCATCTCCTTGTGCATGTTCGTGTGGTATATTTTCGTGCCATCTGATCCACTACATCTACTCCATATTTTGTTTCATTGTAAAACTTTACCGTTTCTGGAGTTTTTTTAGCGGAATCAGACGCAACAACAACATCTGGATGGACGGAACTCAAAATGACAACATTTTTGTTGGGCTTTCCTTGATATACTGTAAGTGTAAAATTGTCTTCATTTCTAAACACTTTAGTGTTGTACAATTCCTCTTTCATGGATTTTATTTCTTTAGGCACTTCTCGCCTTATCTTGTTCAGTGTTCCCACGATGGTTGTTCCTTTGCTTTTTAGCTGTTTAGCTAATTTTACTGAAGTAAAATAATTATCGGTTGTAACATTGCGACCTTTTTTCAAAAACGGGTCCAATAACTTCATTACCACATGGTCAGCTAAACGGTCCTCAGCACGGCGTGTGTCATCTTTGCCTAGATAAGGGAAGCCATTTGCCAGATATTTGCTCTCCTTATCAACAGCTAGCCAATATTTGTGGCCATATTTATCTGGTTTGGAAGGCATGTACTGCGTGAATGGACACCTAGTTTTGCTTGGGAAAAGTTGCTCATCCACCGTTATGTATGGGCCAGGTTTGTAACACGCAATACAATTTTCAATAAACCTGTCCCACACAGTAGAAAATAGAGCAAACTTGTCCGTTTGCAGTCTCTCCGATCGAGTAGATTTCTCATCAAATCTGAGAAACCTCATAATTTCAACAAAGCGGTCCCTAGACATTGTCGCTTTGCAAAACGGTATTCCCCAGTCATTACACCAAATACTGCTAATCGAGTGACGGTTCGTGCCAGATATTCCATGAGCATAGAATATCGCAATGAATGCATCTAGCTCCTCATCAGATAGAGTAAACTGTAAATTATTGTTCCTGCATGCAGAATTCTGCAAGCGTACAGTTCTTTATATGTGTCAATATATATGAATCAAAAAATAAACGCCATGCGCTCAAAGGACTATCGATAATGATATTTCTTCTGGCGTATCCTGTAGGGCCAGGTGCTTCTCGAAGAATATTTTGGCTGTCACGCCTACCAGGCAAGTGTTCTCCAATTTCAACAGGTTTCCATTGAATACCATCCGCTGAAACTAGTATTCCTTCAGATTCGCCTTCTCTGGTGTTTGTTGTTGCATTACCTTCGCCGCCATCGTTATCTGTTGTTCTTTCATTTCTGGGACGTTTTGCTGATTTTTTCTGTCCACGACCAGGAGGATGGTCACGAGGCAACATAACTGGATGAGCCCGATCCCCAGTTGATGTGCTTGGAATATCTGGAAAAAAGTTGATGAATATTTAGAATTTTTGTTTTGTAAGGGTCCGTGCACACTGGCTGGATTAGCGGCGGAATATCCGACCGGATATTCTCACCACAATCCGGCCCGTACCTGCCCGCTCAGGTACAGAGCGGAGTTTCATACCTGAAGCTCCGCTCCGAACCCCGGGCTGGAGCCGCTGTCTGGGACGGAGCTGTGCTCGCGCGTAAGCAAGCGCTGCTCTGTCCCTGACAGCGGCTCCAGCCCGGGGTTCGGAGCGGAGCTTCAGGCATGAGCGGGCAGGTACGGCCTGTATTGCGGCAAGAATATCCAGATGGCTATTCAGCCAGAATTCTGCTAGTGTGCACAGGCCCTAACTCAGTGTGTGGAAGAACCAATAAATACACATAACTACTTACCTTCTGGATTTGTTCCTTCTGAGTCTTCAGATTCACTTGATATGTTCTGAGGAATGAAATCTTCATCACTGTCAGAATCAAATACATGTTCCTGCAATTCGGATTCCGATTCATCCTCCGGTATGGATTGCAAAGTAGCCAGCATATCCTGAGGCTTTATCAAACGTCTTCTCTCCATATTCCTCACAAATTCCATAATTCTATATAGTTCCCTGCTGAAACATAGAAATGAAATGAAAACTAAAAGAAATAATAACTGTTCTGCCACCTTCAAAAGTAGGTGGGCTGAATCAGTTGACAGACAGCTAAACTATTTCATAACAATTCATACCTGTATGAGACTTCAGAGCTCGTATGTCTGCTTCTGTTCTCTTTGTCTCTTCAGCTGAACTGAAAGTAAAGTTACTATCCAGAATACTGTCTCCTGCTAGGACCTTAGAAAAACACCACCCTTCATTAGCATAAGATAAGAGCCTAGAGTAAACAAGCTATTTTGTTCAGCATTACACAGTAATACAAGCAGGTAAAACACAAGGAAAATGTGAAAAGTTGACATGTAAATTGAACTACATCTATATGAACATCAGGGTAAATAAGACAGAGTGAAAAAATTATGCACAAAACTTTATAGCAACATTTAGTGACAAAAGGACCTCAAAATATAGTAGGGAGTCAAAATGACTCCCTTCAGTAGTTCTTGGTAAATTTTGAAAAAAACGCGCAAATTTTTCACCAAAATTATTTATTCTCACAAAATCTTTTTTCACATCATATTTGAGGAAAAGTCACCGAGTTTCAAGCCGGAATTCTGAAAAATGTAGTCACAGAAGAGAAATAAAAAACGAAAGGAGTCAAAATGACTCCATCAGTAGTTCTAGTGTTAATATCCTCAGAAAACACTGGGATATACTTGTGGCTGACGCGGACCTGAGGGTGCTGTGTGATCTACTCCCACAATAACTTTCAGAAAGGTTCGGTCAATTAGGGACCATTTAGTGCATAGTTTCTACAAAAAACCTGCACCCAAGGGGACTTGGCTGGATAGAAGAGTCTGTGGTTTCTTTAGATCTGGAGAAAGTTGTACATGTAATTGGATGAGACCATGTAAATCTTTCTCAAGTTCCTCCACGAGTAAAAACTTTTTTCCGAGGGATTATTCCAACTGTAAAACCTCAGAACTTGTATATATGGCCACATGCATCTGCCCCCTAGTTTTTGTAGGCAAGACCAAGAGGGAGTTTGTGAGGAAGGAGGGGGAGCATTTGGGTGATATATGTCATGGTCGGGACACCCCATTAGTGAGACACATGAACACTCGTACATCGAGGTGAAACCAGAGACATCTTTTGTATCATTGAGGTGGTTAAACCCAATGTGAGAGGAGGTGATCGCAAAAGATGTTTCCTCAAAAAGGAGAGTGAGTGGATTTCCAGATTGGATCCACAAGCCCCTAAGGGACTGAATGAGCAAATTTCCTACGCCTGTTTTGTATGAATACAGCCCCATTCTGGATTACATTTTTGGATTTTATACTCTACCCATTGCTACTCAGTTCCCTGTGAATGAGGTTCACATATTGTTGTACTTCATCAAGAGATCTGAGCTTCTATATCAGAATTATTTCTTATCAGTTATATCCCACATCTACTATTTAGTAACTAACAAGTGTGGTGATCCTTGTGTATCTCTATGCAATAAGGGTCAAATTTGACCATTTAGGAGTATACTGTGGGCCATCATCCCATATTTTATGTAGTGATAAAGTAGATCTACACGCCTATTGTATGATGGGAGGATGTGCAATACTTGTTTTTAGTCTCCCATGACGCTGATCTCAGAGATAGGATTTTTCTATGTTGGTGGTATGCAATCCAATATCATATGCGTGGAACGCATGCTTCCGGACATGCGCATTCACAGATAGGAGACCGTGATGCACTCCGGCATGGAACGCACATGTCCGGGCACGTTTGAGCTTTCTGCCCGCCCGTTGTTTTGTGCTGAATTGTGGGGAATACTTGAGAATTTATTTTTGTTCCATCTGTCTTTAGTTGATCCCACTGATGCATCAGATAAGTCCTCGGAGAATTATAATTAGAGGAACCCATGGACACATTGGGATTTGTGAAGCTGACCTCCGCTCTCCGCTATTTCCTTTGAATTTATTGTGTGACCTGTATTTCTGAACAGTAGGTCTTGGTTTGTTTCATTTCCATGTGTAAATTGAATTTGACTCGTTGTCTTTGATATCTCTTTCAAACTTAGTTTTTTGATGTCTGAGATCCATCCTCCAGACTTTGTAAATTCGTTTGCATATTTTGTTTGAGTTTTGTATCCAAAAAGACTTCTACACTTGGCGGAAAACTTTCACCTAGTTTTTTTTCAATAAAAAAATATCAAACGCAATGTGACTTGATTATCCTTTTACAAATTTATCTTTATTAAGTTTTGAAAAGGAAATACAAATGCAAACACCGGGTACTAGTTGTGCAACAAGTAGTAGGTCAAACATGACCACATAACCATAACAATAACCAGTATTTCCAAAACATTTGAAAATGAAAGAAGTTAACACAATCCAAAGTAAAGTCCCTGGTAGAACATTGGTTCAATGTGTTTTAGGATATACCAGCGTGGTGACTCAGACTTAAACATTAAGTCATTACATATTTATGTGGATTAACAAATAAGGGTTCTAAAAGAAAGAAAGAGTAGTTAAAACTAAAAACACAAATACACACAAAGACAAAGGGAAGTGGGGGAATGGATGTATGGGTAAGAGGGTTAGGGTAACGTCAAATAGGCTCCTGAAGTATAGACTTAGCTTTCCCCTATTAGGTCAAGGTAATCAGCGGAAGATTTAAACTCTAGTAGAACCATGTTTTATAAAATTTATTATGGGAGTTATTGATCATGGAGGGGAGTTCGTCCGTTAGCATAATCTCATTTATTTTGGAGAACCATAGTGTTACTTTTCCATAGCAAGGGAATACATGCTCTAGCAGACGTGATCAAGTGTCTCAGTATCGAGTTTTTATATGTTTTTAAAGGGATGTTGCTGTGATGGAGAAGGACGAAAGCTGGGTCAAGGTCTGAAATAAGATCAGTGAATTTACTAATCACTAGTAGAACTTTTCCCCAGAAAGGAGAAAGGTGTTATGATTTGCTACAAGCACTAAGGAAAGACAGGAGATCTGTCCCTACAATAGAACTAAGCTAGATCCCTACGATGTAACGGGGAACCTGATCCTGCGATCAGACCCGCTAAAGTCCTCAGCTAGTCTGAACGAAGACCTATAGATGTGAGGGAGGGATCCCTACAAGAACTAGGGACTGGGAGAAAGATGGACACCTCCTAGCAGTAATTGTAGCAGTAAAAAGACAAACAAACAACATAGAACATAGAGGTCAAAAGACCTAGCTAAACTGACTGAGAAAGGTAACAAAGCACCTGGCTAGCTTAAGAGTAGAAATTACAATGAAGTCCAGCAAGGCCAGAAGGGCGGAGCAGGATTAAATAGGCAAAAACGGTCATGTGACCAGCATAATAGAAAAAACCTAACAGGAGAGTTCTAACAAAAGGAGTTTACAGGTCCAGAAAATATGTAGCAGGTCACCCTCCTCCTCCCCACATCTCCAACACATGGGACTAGCATCTGGGAATATAGAGTGTAGGCGAGTTGGGACCCTATACCACCGAGAAAGCAGTTTATAGCTGGCCTCCTGAAATCGCGAGCTGATTGATGTGTGTCAAGGTGAAGATTCACTTCCACTGATCTCTCATTAAGGTGCAACTCAGATCTCTCTCCCATTGAGATTGGAAGCGTGTTTTAGACTAGTCCAGGGATTCAATCAGTAGGGAATACAAGAGTGACAAAGTATGTCTTAATGGGCTGGTATTTGGTGACTTGGTTATCCTATAAGGGCTTTTTTTTTACATGTGGACATACACCCTGTAAAGCATGCAACTATGTTAATAAAACCGACACATTTGAAGAAAACCTAACAGGACAACAATTTGCAATACACAATTTCATCAGTTGTAACACTATAGGGGTCATCTATTTAATAGAGTGTATAGAGAGTAAACTACAATACGCGGGATGGATGTCAGGTCCACTAAAAACATGTATTAGAAGACATTTATCTGACGCAATCAATCCCACAGCATTAAACCTGTCTTTGGTTTCAAGACGCTTTTCACAAAAACATAAAGGGGATATTAGATCCTTCAGATATTAGGAATAGAAAAGGCTTATAAACCATTAAGAGGTGGAGATATGAAAAGAAAAATCTTAAATAGAAAGTCATATTGGATATTAAAATTACACACTAGAGCCCCACAGGGAATGAACATCAGACAGGATTAATATTACAGTACAATTAATTGTATTTGTTTTTGATTTCCAGTGATTTTATTGAATGTCTCATGCATGAGTTGTATTTGTGTATTATCTTTTACTTCCATACAATACAGGGTTAAATTGTCTGAGAAGTGCTCAGTAATCAACAGACACCCAGGAAAGTGAATGATATAAAAGTATCACAGAGACTCACATGTTACAAATCAGGAATAAGCATTGGTTTGGTATGTGGGCACTTGGTGGTATGCCATCACAACAGGTTTTATGAACTCACAATAAATGTGAGGTTTTAACAATATAGACAATGCTGGAGAATCCATCTCTCCTCCTTTCTCTACTTGAACCTTGAAATGTCCCTGATCAGGGCGGCTCCATGCGGTGATCTACAGACAAGGTACATTGAATAAACAGTGAGCTGACCTCCCTCTCCATTTTCCCATTATATCCATGTTTTCCCTATAGTGATGGATATTTATTTTTGCTAAAACTGTGATATTTTCACTTTAAAACTTTTTTAAACCTTTTTTTTTATAAACTTTTTTAAACCACTCTCATTAGTGCCATCATACAAGCCTCTGATTGCGCAGGTGATGCACTGTACTACTGTAGTGCTGTGTATTATCACTACCTGTGCAATAGTAACGTCCCCATACACATGAGATAAGTGTTGACTGATCGGTCATTTGACAGACGGCTATCTCTCCAGACTCCTCCATACGCACAAATATTCCAGCTTTCCTGTGGTTTGTATGACTGACTGTCGGGAGGCCCCCAAATACATTATATAGTCAACCAAAACCCCCAAAATCAGTGCTTCCATGCAACTTTAGTCTAATGTTTATGGGGCGTTAAAAGGTAACTTATGGAACGCTGCCTCTGGCCCGGCCTAATAGACTTTCGTACATTGCAGGCCCAGACACCATTATTAGGCATTTCAGTATTGTAGGAACTAGGCAGCCCCATACTATCGAGTACTTGGGGAGGAAGGGCATTCACCCGAACTCTGTCACGCCTTCTTGGATGCCATGTTTGCTTTTTGCAGGACAACGCGCACAGCACCAGGAACTAGCGGTGGACACTGCGTTCCTCTATGCCACTACGTGCAGCACCACCTTATAACCAGGAACTAGGGGTCACAGGTATGCTACGTCCAGCTCTATTCTGTGTATCTCTGCCTCCACAGTCCCTCTCAGCGGTTAACTCTGAGTCTGCCACTCTCTGCTCTTTTCTGCAGACCCAAGTAACCAGTGTCACCATATCTCCACACTTTTGAATTCCTACCTTTGAATACCATCCAGCAGTCTAGTAGGTGTCACCTCTCTTCAATTTGTATATATACTTGCTCTATACTATGATGTTGTATCTGCATTAATGGGGTTTGATGAAATATTATGCACTGTTTGACAGCATGTCTATTGTTCAGGTTAAACAAGAGATATTATCATGTTATTGCGCTATGATCCATTTGTATATGCTTTTTTATTTTATTATTTATTATTATTCTTTTATTTATTGTTTTGTTCTTTGTGCAATTTCCAATAGTTCTTGATTAAGGTCAGATCGACCGAAACGTTTACTTTTGCTTTTGGACTGCATTAAAAAAAAAAAATTTCTGTAAGATCCATTGAGTGCCGAGGTTATTCTCAATGTCAATTCCAGTGTCAGAAAATTAGATGAGAATTAGCTTTATGGAAGATGAGTCTATGAGAAACGTATTCAGCTGCAGACTCCGAGGAAGAAACTGCTTGTTGTCTGTGGCCTAAAATATAAAGGTTTTATTACTAGATGTAAAGAAAAAACTAAATACTGTGAAATAATAAATCTCCTTATATGTTTCCCCTCATTATCTCCAATAGATGTATTATTACACAGGATTTTTATGATGTTCCATCAACTTATCTTCTCCTCATTCAGGTCTCTACAATATCGGATCCTCTCAGTGAAGATCTTCTATATAAGAAAATTTTCCTGATTTATCCATCAAAGATGGATACGGACAGAGACAAGATGGCGGAGAGGATATTACACCTCACCCTAGAGATCCTCTTCCGGCTTACTGGAGAGGTGAGAGATTCTGATGACGTCACATTACATCATTCTTATCTATGGGAATAACAGATGGACAGAACTGGAGAGGTGAGGACTCTGGAAATGTCTGGAGGGAGATTTATTAATATGTCTCTCCATAACCAGAGATTAATCACGGGGCCTCCACCTCACCCCCTGATACATGAGGACATCAATGACCAGATCCTAGAACTCACCTACAAGATGATTGAGCTGCTGACTGGAGAGGTGACACTGCTGGGAATGCTGGGACATTATACAGTAATGCTATGAAGTGATTGGGGAGATGACCTTATCATTGTATGTGTCAGGTTCCTATAAGGTGTCAGGATGTCGCTGTCTATTTCTCCATGGAGGAGTGGGAATATTTAGAAGGACACAAAGATCTGTACAGGGACGTCATGATGGAGGTTCCCCAGTCCCTCACATCACCAGGTAATAGACAGGCCTAAATACACACGGCCTATAATTATCTGTATGTAAAGAATGAATTCAGTCCCTGTATGTGTTTCCTCCAGATCTATCCAGTAAGAGGACAACACCAGAGAGATGTCCCCATCCTCTTCTTCCACAGGACTGTAAACAAGAAGATTCCAATGTTCCTCAGGATCATCAGGTAGATGGAGAGAAGGTGTCATGAGATCTCCCCTATGATGTGTAGACGGCTGTAAAGATTTTGTATTCAGTCTTGTTTTATCCACCATTATTATGTTTTATACTAGTGTAATGAGAGCGGTGGAGATGGCAGGATTAGAGCTGATCATAGATGGGACTTCTCCATCTGTCTGTGACTTTTACAATATTTGTTTCAGGGTGAAGATCTGACCAATATTAATCCTACAAAGACATATGTGAGGGGTGATGAGCGGTGTAAAGAGGAGATTCCTACATATGACTACCCAGGTGAGTAGTAACCACTAAATACAGAGAAGTCACAGATTCTTCTCAGTCACCAGCTGTGGCTGCTTTATCGGTGGTGTAGTCCGGCAATATCACAATCGTGTGATCACCATTTTGCCACTAGACCACAACATTCTCCTCCGTCCGAAAATGTTCAAATTACTTTGGGAAATTATGAAAGCCCTTTTCTATAGAACTTACAACCTGGAGGATCCACCTACCCCCTGGGATTAGGAGACATTACCTGCCAAGATCTGTAAACTATAAAGCCTAATGACAGCGTACGCAGAATGTGCTGACAAGTTAGAAAATCACTTGAAGAAAAATATAATGATGGGTCTGTAAGAGAAAGCGGAGGGTAATGATGCTGTTGGCTTCCTAGATCCCTGATATCTTATTGGATGAATCTACCTTCTCTCCCTTCTGTGCTGCTGAATGTGCTCATATGGTCCCTACAAGACCAGGTCCAGTCTTTCTGACCAAACTTCACTTTTATGATCAACAGCATTAAATGTGCAGTGAGGGCCAAGTGTGAATTTCTGTACAATAACAACAGAGTTTCCCTTTATCCTGACTTTTCAATTTCTTTTAAAACCAACTAACTTCAAATAGGATTGCGATAACGTACATAAAAACATTACACCTGTGCCATGATATATCTCTAAGCTGAGCGTGGCTGATGGCTGTAATATACATTTATTCATCTGCAGGAGATGTGTTGGCTCCAGCCCTGGTTTCATGGATTCACTCCACGTCATAAATTCCATTATGTTTTCAATCCTAAGGAATTCAGATTACTGCACAATCTCTCCTGAAATGGGGGCACTAATACTTTCTCTACTCTTCTGGTCAGGAGTCATAGTTGCTCCAATGGTCCACCATAAATGAGCGTGACTCCGGTTTAGTGTTGGATTTCTCCCCTCATACATACGTTGTTGTTGGGGATGTTACATGTTTATATATTCTTTCTTTTTTTTACAAATTCCCTCTCTATGACAGGTTTCATTGTGGTGGGATCGGCCGGCCTCACTTATGTGACTCTGTAACTCCCTGGTAGTCTTTCAAAAAGATCTCCATTACCTCTTCCAAATGCCCGAGGTCTAAATTTAAGATACCTCAGCTCTGCAGTATTATAAAAAGGTTCACTTTAAATGTCTAATATTTCTTCTTGACACTCATCTGACAGAAAATATTGGTTCTTATCATAGTTTAGGTTCCCAAGAGCCACCGAGCCCCATACTCCCATTACCCCCGAGAGGTTTACCACTACTTACTCACTGCTTACTGATGGAGACTGTTGAGTTTGATCATTTCAGTAGATGTGTTATTGTCTATACTCAGTTTTTGACTACAGTAGTTAGTGCCCAAAATACTCTGATTTAACCTCTTCCTGCTGCCAGTTTTCTGTTCCTAATCAGGGCCCATTTTTCAAATCTGCCGTGTGTCACTTTATGTGGTGATAACTTTGGAATTCTTCACAAAGGATAACAGGAAACAAATGGACCTTACAAATTATTTTCCAACTTCTAAGGCGGCTCCTGGTGACGGAAGCAGACGTCACACAAGTCGAAGCAGGAGGAGAAGTCCCAGAGGAGATGGAACCCACCTTTTGCAGAAGCCGTAATATAACAAAATGTCAGAATATTAGAGCAGTAGAAATCCCCATAAAGTGTCTCCATTTTGGAAATTATAACCCTCAGTGAATTAATCAATAGAAGACGTGACTATTTTGACTCCAGAGTCACTTTCCAGAAATTACCACGCAATGGACGTTGGAGAGTGAAAATTGCAAATGGGCTAGTTTATTACCCAACACATAGTGCCCAGATTGTGCTCCAGGAGACACACACCGTAAATTAAGTGGGTTCTTCTCACTATAGTAATGTCAAATACATGGATGCTAAATGTGATTTAGGCACATCAACTACTGCAAAGCTCAGAAGTGAGGGGGAGATCTGACTTTGGGAGAGCGGATATTGCTGGATTGGTTTATGGAAGCCATGTTGCTTTTCAAGAGCCTTTAAGCCACTAATAATGTGGAAACCTCTGTTTTTCCATTGACAGATGAGGGATCTGTGTGGGGACTTGTTTTTTGTGGGATGAGTAGAAGTTTTTATTGGTATTATTTTCGCCTACATAACATCATTTGGTGGCTTCTTATTCCATATTTGGGAGGCAGAATGAAAAAACAGTTGAACACCACGCTCTACTGGTCCATCCTGTGAGGTTTTCTATAAGACAGTCATTGTCCTGGTGAATAAGTGAATTTTTTTTTATATAACTTACCTTTTTTACGGACCGTTTAAGTAGAAATGTTCAAAAATATAAAATTCAAGGATTTTTTATTAAAAAATAATAATTGGTTTTCTTCTTGGCAGATGACTGTACCAGGAGATCAGAGGGACAGCTGACATCTTCAATTTTCAAATCAGATAATTTTCAGATCCTACAGGATACAATTGAAATGAATGTCATTACTCCAGATATACCATCATCCCTTCACAGCAAAGATCTGTCATCTGATCCTTTGAAATTGGTCCTGTTTTCTGATTCATTACTGACTACTAAGGAAAATCAAAGTCACAAAATAAGCATTAAAAAACAAACTGCTTCTAATGCAAAGAAGCCATTTTCACGTTCAGAATATAGAAATAGTTTTCCTCTCAAAAAGTCTTTTCTTAAACATCAAAAAATTCACACAGCAAAGAATAGATTTTCATGTTCCAAGTGTGGGAAATGTTTTAATCAGAAATCAGATCTTGTTAGGCACCAGAGAACTCACACAGGAGAGAAGCCATTTTCCTGTTCAGAATGTGGAAAATGTTTTACAGAGAAATCAAATCTTATCGCACATCAGAGAACTCACACAGGAGAGAAGCCATTTTCCTGTTCAGAATGTGGAAAATGTTTTAACCAGAAATCATATCTTAATATACATCAGAGAACTCACACAGGGGAGAAGCCTTTTCCATGTTCAGAATGTGGGAAATCTTTTACAAAGAAATCAACTCTTATCAACCATCAGAGAACTCACACAGGAGAAAAGCCATTTTCCTGTTCAGAATGTGAGAAATGTTTTACAGAGAAATCATCTCTTATCAAACATCACAAAACTCACACAGGGGAGAAGCATTTTTCATGTTCAGAATGTGGGAAATATTTTGCACAGAAATCAACTCTTATCAGACATCAGAGAACTCACACAGGGGAGAAGCTTTTTTCATGTTCAGAATGTGGGAAATATTTTACAGAGAAATCAACTCTTATCAGACATCAGCGAACTCACACAAGGAAGAAGCCTACTTCATGTTCAGAATGTGGGAAATGTTTTAACCAGAAATCGGATCTTGATAAGCACGAGACAAGTCACTAAGGGGAGAAGCCTTTTTCATGTTCAAAATGTGGGAAATGTTATAACCAGAAAGTGCATCTTGATAACCACCGCAGAATCCACACAGGGGAGAATGTGGCAACTACACCCAACTAGTCTCTGTACAGACTAGAACGGCCCTAGCTGCACAACTAAAAATGCCACCACACACCTAACTAACTAATAAGCCGTTGAGGAGTTTCTCATACCTCCTGAGGAACCAAAGGGGAGGCTGCAACACACTGCCAACAAGGGGAAAGGAAAGTATGAAGTAAAATATGAAAACCCTGAATGAGAAACAAAAACACATATAGGGCAAAGAAGGCAAGCTAAGGAGAACCAAAAATAAAAGGAACAAGTATAATCTCCCAGAAACCTAACATTGTTAGAATGAAAAGGTACTGGGAGGGAAAGCAAACTAACCGGGAGGATAGTTTCACCTTTGTGGTGAAACGTATAAAATTCATCCTCACCAACTGTATATGTAAAACCCGTCCATTTATAATGACCATGGACAAGATAAAGATTCCCAACTCACATCAGGACCACAAGATCCCAGGTACTTTTTGCTTTTTCACAATGAATTTAATTATATGTAACAAATGTCCAACTGGGGGTCTGTATGTAGGGGAGACAAGGCAAAAACTTAAAACAAGGATGAATTCTCATCGCCACACAATAAAAGAATAGATCTACTTGTGTCCACACATATTTACAGCCACAACTGCTTCTCCCTCTCCCATACTGATAGTTCTGCTTCACGTCACTTGTCTTATCTATTGCATTATTCCTGTGCCCTGTTGTGTATAAATATGTGACTCTTCAGATTTTGTGTTATACTATGTCTGATGAAGAGACCTGAGTAGTCTCGAAAGCTTACTGACTAATGGCTAACTGAAAACATGGTATCAACCACTAAGGACTCTCAAATTTTTATATTTTTCTCCAAACAGCAATTTTAAGATCTCTCCACAGGTGTTCAATGGAATTTAGATCCGGATTCATTGCTGGTCAGAACTCTCCAGCACTTTGTTTCCATCTATTTTCTGGGTCATTGTCATGCTGGAAGCCCCCCAGCTTTCTGACACTAGGCACAACATTATGCCCCAAAATCCTTTGCTAATCTTCAGATTTCATGATTCCTTGCACACAAAGTACCTGAACAGAGGCAGCAAAACAACCCCATAACCTCTTTGAAGCTCCACCATATTTGACTTGATATGTTATAAATTTATTGATTATGCTGCGCACCTTGGACAGAGGAACATCCGGATCTCTAAAGATGGACTTATAATCTTGAAATTATTGATATTCTTCAACAATTTTGGTTCTTGAGTCCTCAGACATTTCTCTTCTCCTTTTTCTGTTTTCTCCATTCTTAGTGTGCCACACATATGTACACAATGCAAAGATTGAATCCATTTCTCCCATTTTTATCTGGTTTTAGTTGTGATTTTCATATTGCCCACACCTGTTACTTGCCACAGTTGCGTTTGAACAAGCTTCACATGCTTGAAACAAAGTTGTTTACCCACAATTTTGGCAAGGTGTCAACAATTTTGTCCGACCTATTTTGTGTGAAATTATGTTCAATTTGCCTTTTTTTTCTCTGTATTTTGTGTTGTTCCAATACATGCCAAGGAAATAAATGTGTATAACAAAACATGTAATTGCAATAATTTTCTGGGAGCATTACTTCATTTTCTGGAACAATTCTAACAGTTTTGACCATGACTTGTTTTTGTTGCCTTTTTAATTTGTTGCAGCATATTATCCTCTTCATGTTCAGCTATATTAGGAGGCTTGTAGCAAAGTCCAATTAGCAGCTTTCCATTATTGCCATTTCCATGTACATTACCCAAACTGATTTTACATCAGGGATGTAAAGCTCAAAACATGCAGAGGGCCAAAATGAAAAATTGTCGTGTACCAACCAGTATACAGTATAATGGGCCCAACATAGTCCTCCATACAGAATAATGGGCCCCACATAGTCCTCCATACAGTATGATTAGCCCCACATAACTTTCCATACAGTACAATGAGCCCCACATAGCTTTCCATACCGTATAATGGGCCCCACAAAATCCTTCATGCAGAATAATGGCCCCACATAGGTGTAGTGGTTCTGGTGTCGTGGGTCAAATATAATCACCAAAAGTTGGACATGTGTGCTGTACATTGTTGAAGCTGCCCCCCATGTCATCATTGAGCTTGAGGTCTTAAATTGGTTTTAATGAAAATACCCACCCCTCTACCTATTTTTCTTTCCTATCCGTTTGAATGCAGTGTAACCCTCTATGTTTGTCACCCAGTCATGGCTTTCATCCAGCCAGGTTTCTGTAATGCCCACCACATCGTAATCTGTGGCTGACCTAAGAGTCTGATTCATTCATTTTGTTTTCAAGATTTCTTGCATTTGCCTGCAGACATTTAATACTATTAGCACATTTATTACTACTACTCGCCTTCTTACTTTCCTTGAATGTCTCACTCTCTCTGTCTACTCTACCCCCTTATTTGCATAGCTACCCTCCCTTCCCCCAAATACTAATTTGAAAGCTCCTCCATTCATCTGACCATTTTTTCCCCCAGCACATCTGCATGCACCCCATTGAGGTGCAGCCTGTCCCTATCGTAGAGCCTGTAGCCGACAGAGAAGTCAGCCCAGTTCTCCATGAACCCAAACCCTTTCTTCCTGAGAATTATCTTCTTAAGTTCCCGCTGACTTTCTAGTGACGTAGTGGAATCAGCAGTATTTCTGAAAACACCACCTGTACTTCAGCTTCTCTCCTAATTCCCTGTAATCATTTTTAAAGACCTTTCACCTCCCTATAACTTTGTCATTGGTACCAATGTGTACATGACTGCTTTGTTTTCCCCAGCCCCAGCCTGTAATCTGTCTATCTGATCGCATGAAGATCCCCCTGTTAGGGGCACACAAAATGTGTGTGTTCTTGTCTTAGTTGTCTGATTGATGGGCTGTGGTCGGGGTTTCACCGCACATCACAGCCCAGCATCAACCGCGCACTTTCCCTCTCTGCTTTAGTTGGGAAAGAGCAATAAAAAATGAATGAGTGACATCTCATTTGTTCTCAGCCCGATTTCTCAGCTGAAATCGGGCTGAGAACAAATTCGCAGCATTCTGCGATTTGCCATGTATCTCGGACGAGACTCGCCAATGCAAGTCAATCAAGTCAATGAGTGTGTGAAAAAAAATCGCACAGCACTCGGACCATGCGAGTGCCCTCCGATTTTCACACACCCGTCTCTTTAAAAGCCGGCTATTCATCAGCCGCATACAGTTACAATACATTAGTACCCGACAATTTAGAATAGAAAGAATAGCTATACACATAGAATAGATAGATAGAAAGGTGTCAGTCATGTATATAATTAGTACGGTGACAGTGTTGGTTACTGTACTTGTCATTTATTGTTAAATTAAAGTATTTATTTAAAAAAATTGGTGTGGGGTCCCCCGTAATTTTATAGTCTAGCAGAGGTTAAGCAGACGGCTGGGGCAGATTTTTGAAGCCCGGGAAGGGGGTAATACCCACTGAGCTTCCCAGGCTACTAATATCAGCCCTCCAGCTGAATACTTAGCCTTTACAGGCTATTAAAATGGGGGACCCCCAAAAAATGACTTGGGGTCCCCCTATTTTAACAGCTAGCAAAGGCTATGCAGACAGTTGGGGACTAATATTAATAGCCTAGGAAGGGTCCATGAATACTGTCCCCCTCCGAGGCTAGAAACAGCAGCCCTCAGCCACCCCAGAAGTGGCGCATCCATAGGATGCACCAATTCAGGCACTTAGCCTCCGCTCTGCCCACTGCCCTGTAGCAGTGGCAGTGGGGTAATAGGGTTGGGGTTGATGTCAGCTTATAAGGCCAGCTGACATCAAGCCCAGCTTAGTAATGGAGAGGCGTCTATAAGACACCCCCATTACTAACCCCATAGTGAAAGTGATATGTGAAATAACTACAACAACACCATGAATAAAATATTTTATTTGAAATAAACACAGAGACCTTTTATTGTTCTAAATTAAACACTACTTACCATAACGCCCATTCCAGCTGAAGCCAATGTCCCCTGCAATGAAAGTTAAATAATAAAGCAACCTCATCCTTACCTAACTAGAAACACTAGAGATTTTAGGCCACGGCCCCACTATCAGTATTTGGTCAGTATTCGGTCAGTATTTTTTTCTCAGGAGTGGGAGCCAAAACCAGGTGAGGAACAATCAGAGAAAAGGTATAATAGAAACAAGTCACCAATTCTGCATTTATCCCCCATTCCTGAGAAAAAATACTGACCGAATACTGATAGTGGGATCGGGGCCTTAGAATAAAAAACTGCATTGTATTGACATCAGGGGTATAGATTTGAGTAACTAACTCAAAACCAACAAGGAATAAAGTGCAGATTTTTTGGGGCACATGATACAATATATACAGTTGAAATCAGAAGTTTGCATACACTATATAAAAAGACACATCTGCATGTTTTTCTTTATATCTGACATGAAATCAAAATAAACCTTTCCCGTTTTAGGTCAATTAGGATTACCATCATTTTTTTTATTTGCCAAATGCCAGAATAATGAGAGAGAATGTTTTTAAGGCATTTTTATTACTTACTGCAAAGTCAAAAGTTTACATACATTTCATTAGTATTTGGTACCATTGCTCTTAAACTGAATGACTTGGGTGAAACGTTTGGGATATCCTTCCACAAGCTTCTCACAATAGTTGGTCGGAATTTGGGCCCATTCCTTCTAACAAAACTGATGTAACTGATCCAAGTTTGTAGGTCGCCTTGCTCGCAGCCTTTTCAGCTTTGCCCATAAATTTTCAATAGGATTGAGATCAGGGCTTTGTGATGACCGCTCCAAAACATTGACTTTGTTATCCTTAAGCCACTTTGTTACCATTTTGGCAGTATGCTTCGGGTCCTTGTCCATTTGGAAGACCCATTTCCACCCAAGCTTTAACTTCTTGGCTGATGTCTTGATATGTTGCTTCAGTATTGCCACATAATCTTCTTTGCTAATGAAGCCATCTATTTTGTGAAGTGCACCAGTCCCTCCTGCAGCAAAACAACCCCACAACATGATGCTGCCCCTCCATATGTTTCACAGTTGGGATGGTGTTCTAAGGCTTCCAAGCTTCTCCCTTTTTCCTCCCAACATAACAATAGTCATTATGCCCAAAAAGTTGAATTTTAGTTTCATCAGACCACAGAACGTCTCCAAAAATTAAGGTCTTTGTTCCTGTGTGCATTTGCAAACAGTAAACTGGCTTTTTTATGTTTCTTTTGGAGTAATGGCTTCTTCCTGGCAGAGTGGCCTTTCAGCTCATGTTGATATAGTACTCGTTTCACTGTGGATATTGACACAGTCTTACCAGCTTCCGCCATCATCTTCACAAGGTCTTTTGCTTTTGTCCTTGGGTTGATATGGACATGTCGGACCAAAGCTTGTTCATCTCTGGGACACAGAACCCATCTCCTTTCTGAGCGGTTTGATGGCTGGACATTCCCATCTTGTTTGTACTTGCGTATATTTGTTTGTACAGATGAACGAGGCACCTTCAGGTATCTTGAAATTGTACCCAAGGATGAGCCAGACGAGTGCAAGTTGTAAGGCAGCACTAGTCATCATGCTGGCGGACACTCGCTTCACCGAGTCAATTAAAGCACACCAGACAACACCTTTCCAGTATTTCACAATCCAGCAGTTTATTACACTTCACTACTGCTTATCACTGAGTCCATCTCAGTGGCTCACCGACATATTACACATATAATGTCCAAGAGCCTTTCCAGTGACAGATATGTCCACTTGGCTCCAGATACAGCCTTCAGCAAGGTAACAATATCAATCTCCACATCCATCAGTGTTTTTACCTTTGCCGGGTTTGAGCTGCATCAGGTTTGTTCTGCCACAGCTGTGGCTTTACGGCTTCACAGATGGGGGTCTCCAGCCCTCGTACCTTCAAAGGCTACTGGTATGTTTACACACCTAACATCCAGCCTCTGCCTTCCAGGACTCTTGTCTTCCAAGCCTCTTGCCCTCCAAGGCTACTGGCATCGCCTACACATAAGGATCCAGCCTCTGCCTTTCAGGCTTCACCAGGCTTCACTAGGCCTCACACTCTAGCGGTGTCCCACACGGGAACAGGCCTCACGCCTTTCACCTTTGTCTCAAATCTACCAGTGTTTTATATATCCTCTAGTGCACACACAGGACCTGTGCTGATGTCACAGTCATGTGACCAGTCACCTGGGGGAGGTACATGGTCGGCCAAAACACACCCTGGACCATTACAGTAATGCCGCAAGCCGGCTGATCATACATTGATATGAACGTAGTGGACAACTTCTTTAAATATAAAATTTAATAGTTCTGTTTCTTTTGCTCTGTAATAGTTCCTCCTCCGAAGCCACACACTACCTATAAGGCGTCCAATCGGCCGGAAAAACAGATTGGTGGTGGCAAAGAATAATCTTTCTTGGGTTATTGTGAAGTGACAGTGATCGTACAAGGGTGTATACATATATTCCATGCGTTGGAAGGTGGTGTGTACGCCGTACGCTCACTGCTAGCTTGCCGATACCTACATAGTGAGAACAGCCTGCAGCCACCTATATTGATTGTCGGCCAATTGTGCAATTGTCCAGACAATAGGGAGCAGCAGAGAACTGTTCACTCCAGAGATCACAGTGGGTGGTCTCTATGATTAATTGTGATCCTGTGGAATCCTTGACACAGACATTCTGGTATCTCAGATTTAAATGCATTAGTAGGATCAGACCTTAAGGTGGTGTAGGTGTTTGTGTCGCTGAGGATGGAAAGAGCCATGTTACAATACAATTCAGTGTCCAATACCACAACACGTCCACCTTTGTCTGATTGCTGGATGGTTATACTAACATTTTGTTGAAGTTCTCTAACCGCTGGAGCATATCAAAATTACTATTATACTTCATATTACAGATACCACCATGTAATTTTTTAAGGTTGTTTTCAGTTAGAGTTTGAAATAAAACTAAAGATGGAACCCTGGATTGCAGAGGATAGTATGCAGGGATGATGTTAATTCCTCTGTCTTGTAGTTTATTTAAAGAAAAATCTGGATCCTGTAACGAAGACAAAGTTAGTAAGGCAGTCTGTTCAATGACTGTAAGGCAGCGTGCCCACTATGCGTGTTTCAAGCGTTTTTGCCAGGAATTTCCGCAGCGAAAACACTTAAAAAATGCTTGGTAATACGTGCTCGATGGTCCTCAATAATAATCCGCATGTGCTATGCACATGCTGCGGAAATTTCCGCTGCGGATTATCATTGCGGAAAAATCCACAGCATGTCCATTAATTTTGCGGACACGCAGCTTAATTGCTGCCATTGACTTGCATTGAAACGCTTAATATCCGCATGACTACATATGCACATGCGGATATTAAGCAATTCAAAGTGCGGATGGTACCCAGGTCTGGAGAAGAGGAGACTCTCATCCAGACCCGGGTACCATAGTACCTGTTAAAAAAAAGAATTTAAAATAAAAAATATACATTATACTCACCTTCTGATGGCCGCCGGTCTCCTGTACGTTGCGTCCTGGCTCCCCAGCGGCTCACGGTGGTGTTAAAGGACCTTCCATGACGTCATTTAGTCATGTAACAATTCACGTGACCGCTGACGTCGGCGGTCGCGTGACCTGTCACATGACTAAATAACGCAATGGAAGGTCCTTTTACACCACCGCGAGCCGTACAAGAGACCAGACGCACCAGAGAGAAGACCGCGGGCCATCAGAAGATAAGTATAATGTTTTTGTTTTTTTTTACCATTTTTATTCTTTTTTTAGCTATTAACTTGGTCACACTATATAAATCCATGCTGGTTGCATGGATTTATATAGTGTGACCAAGTTGTCAAGCACTTTTCCAAGTGATGCTAAAATCGCATGCAAAAACGCTTCTACCTGGCAGGAAAAACGTATGTGAAATCCGCATGCGTTTTTTCTGCCAGGGAGATGCAGAAAAAATCTGCAGCATTTCTGCATGGTGGGCACTTAGCCTAAGTGTAGCATCATTATGCTCCATAATCTCTGCTGTCATGTTATTAGGAGTGGAAGACTCTTCGGACTCATTGAAGAAATGTTTTGTAACTGTTAATAACCGTGTAAAGCGATTTACATCTCTTATTGTTTGAAAAAGGTCAAAATCTTGCGGGGGGGACATAAATTGTGAGTCCAGTCACGAGGTATACGGTATATTCTGCAGTAGCCGTCACCTTCAGCATATTGGCTATACCACACGTAAACTGAAGAAGAGGATCGCCGAACACATCAACATCACCAACAACAACGAAGGGTATTCTGGTGCGGCCAAACATGTTACCATAATACATAAACAGGATACTTCATGTTAATCATCTTTTGGACTCGAAAAGGTCGATCTTGCAGCCTGTGGTGGCAACTGGCAAAAGCAGCCGGCCCTGAGGAAAGCGTATTGGATCTTGACTTTAAACACAAAGTACCACCATGGTGTGGACTTCAAAAATGATTTGTTTTTCATCTACGAACATTTTCCCCATTTTTCGGCTCGGCGATGTATATTTAATTTAAATTTTACATCAAAATAATGTGTTTCCTTATTCAGGAATGTGGACATTTAATCTATATAATGTCTAATGATCAGTTGTGATTCACTATATATATTCCCCAGTCGGACCCTGTGCACACGTTCAGTTTTCTTTTGTAAATGATGTATCTGCTTCCTGTGAATCACTATCTGATACACCATTCACACTTGTTTTTTCTCCTAGTAATCATCTGGCAATGCGTTTAGTAAGAGACGATAAAACTCCCTTATGGAATTTGTATATATTTCCATCTGTGTCTATCGCAGTAGTGTAGACGGCCGGTCCATTGGATCGTTGGCTTTTGTTGTTTTACAATTGTTCACATTCATTCCACTCACCTGCGGCCAGGTTGCAGCATTCAGTTGCATTGTCAGCCATGTCTGCTGCATTGGTAGCAATGGTTTGTCAGTCAGGACTCCTGGGACCAGTTGTTCCTCAGAGGTTCCAATAAGGTGCCAGCAGATCCGTTCATCCAGGCCGCCGGTATAGATTGCTAGAATCATTTTACTTGCGTGTGGCGACGTTGTGGTATCTGAATTGCATCGCTGGCCATGCTCGTCGTGTCCGCATTGGTGGACGTTTTGCTGGGACATGTTGTCCTTTAGTGTTTTCATCGCAGAGTCGGTGTATTTGGATGTAGTATCATGTGCCCCTATAAACCGCACTTTATTCCTCGTTGGCTTCCAGTTAGTTACCCTGATCTATACCGCTGATGTCAATACCATGTAGTCTTTTCTTCTAAGACTGCTGGTTCTTCTAGTTCATTCTTTGAGTGATACATGGCGTTTGCCACTTATGTTGCAGTGTTGACCGTGTCTGCTGTGCTCGTATTTGTAGACGTCTTTCCGGGATTGCTGGGACGTGTTGGTCCGTGGTGTCTCCGGCGGGATATCGGTGGTTTTGTGTGCGGTGCTATGTGCCTCTTTGAGCCGCACTGCTTCTCTTGGTAGTTGTGAGTTAGTCAGCTAGGATCCATACTTCTGGTGTTAATACAATCTGCCCTTTTTCTTTCCCAAGATCGCTGGTTTCTTTAGTCCATTGTTGAGTGTGGCAGGGTGTCTGTTTTTCTTTGGTATCCAGTTGTGTGGTTTTTGGGCTGGTGTTACATGGTGCTGTGTTTCCCTGCGGTAGTCTTTTTGTTTTTATTTAATATATCTATGTCATTCATGTCAGCTTATAACGCCATGTACTCACATTATGTGCATGCAAACACCTGATGCCTCAGTATTGATTAATTATTTCATTATCCAGTCAATGGACATTGCTCTTTAAGATATATAGCAGCATTTATGTGTTACCTCTGACATCCTATGACTAAGGGTGCATTCTGCACCTGAAACGCATCAGGATTTCCTGAGGTTTCTGAATTTATTTCCATGATTTAACTTTTTTCTTCAAATAATTTTTTTTCCCTTTAATATGTCCTGGTTGGATGTGCCGGTTCTACTTTTTTTTTCTCCATTCATGGTCTGTAATCACCGATGGGTGCGGCACCCACAGGATTTCTCCAGCTGAAGTCATTCCTTCTCTCAACATGGTAAGCCTCCACCTCCCCTCCTTCCCTATCCATTGTCTTTTCTCTGTCTATCATGCCGAGTCTAATGGTCAAACGGAAAGAATGAACCAGGAAATAGAGCAGAGTATTAGGGATCTTTTGTCTCCTCTAATCAGGAAGACCGGGTGGAATTTTTGCCCCTTACCGAGCGTGCTCTAAATAATCATTCCTCTAAGGTTATCGGGACTTTTCTTTTTTTTCTAGCTGCGGTAGTTTTCATCCAGTGCTTGGGAATTTTCCAGGATTACAGTCCTCCATGCCAGAGGAGGAGAGATTTTGTTCCCAATTAATTAAAGAGGTTGTCCACTACTATTAACATTGCCCCTATGGATTTATATAGTGGCAACAAGTCTTTTTGTAAATACATTGCTTGTTCTTTATTTGCCTGTGGGCGGCGCTATCACCAGGCATCACGTGACCCAGGCTGCAGCCGGCTCCGACATCCGCTGATGTCACGTCAAGTTCCGGCTGCATTCGGGAGTGAGCAAGTGACACACTACCCCTTGATTGATGGGCTGTGGACGGGATTTCACCGCACGTCACAGCTCAGCATCCACTGCGTGCTTTACCAACGAAAGCAGAGAGGGAAAATCCGCGACACCAGAACCACCACACCTATGAGGGGCAATTATTCTGCATGGAGGACTTTGTGGGGCCCATTATACTGTATGGAAAGCTATGTGGGGCCTATTATACTGTATGGAGGACTATGTGGGGCCCATTATTCTGTATGGAGGACTATGTAGGGCCCATTATCCTGTAAACTGGTTGTCCGACGACTTTGTCCACGTTTTTCATTTTGGCCCTCTGCATGTTTTGAGTTTTATATCCCTGATGTAGAGAGTCAGTCTGGGTAAATGTGCATGGAAATGGCAATAATGGAAAGCTGCTAATTGGAGTTTGCCACAAGCCTCCTAATATAGCTGAACATGAAGAGGATGATATGCTGCAACAAATTAAAAAGGCAACAAAAACAAGTCATGGTCAAAAGTGTTGGATCCCTTGAAATTGTCCCAGAAATGAAGTAATTCTCCCAGAAAATTATTGCAATTACACATTTTGTTATATTTGTTTATTTCCTTTGTGTGTATTGGAACAACACAATAAAATAGAGAAAAAAGGCAAATTGAACATAATTTCACACAAAACCACATAAAATAGGCCGGACACAATTGTTGACACCTTGCCAAACTTGTGGGTAAACAACTTAGTTTCAAGCATGTGAAGCTTCTTCAAATGCAATTGTGGCAAGTAACAGGTGTGGGCAATATGAAGATGACACCTAAAACCAGATAAAAAAGGGAGAAGTTGATTCAATCTTTGCATTGTGTGCATATGTGTGCCACACTAAGCATAGAGAAAACAGAAAAAGAAGAGAACTGTCTGAGGAGTTAAGAACCAAACTTGTTGAAAAATATCAAGAATTTCAAGGTCCATCTTCAGAGATCCGGATGTTCCTTTGTCCATGGTGAGCAACATAATTAATAAATTTACTACCTATACAGTCAAATATGGTGGAGGTTCAAAGATGTTCTGGGATTCTTTTGCTGCCTCTGGCACTAGGTGCCTTGACTGTGTGCAAGGCATCATGAAATCTGAAGATTAGCAAAGGATTTTGGGTCACAATGTAGTGCCTAGTATCAAAAAGCTGGGTTTGCGTCCTAGGTCTTCGGTCTTCCAGCATGACAATGACCCCAAACATACTTCAAAAAGCACCTAGAAATGGACGGAAACAAAGTGCTGGAGAGTTCTGACCAGCAATGAGTCTGGATCTAAATCCCATTGAACACCTGTGGAGAGATCTTAAAATTGCTGTTGGGGGAAAAGTATTAAAATTTGAGAGTCCTCAGTGGTTGATACCATCCTTTCAGTTAGCCATTAAAAGGTAAGAAATTTCAAGCTTTCGAGACTACTCAAGTCTGTTCATCAAGCATAGTATAACACAAAATCTGAAGAGTCACATATTTATACACAACAGGGCACAGGAATAATGCAATAGATAAGACAAGTGATGTGAAGCAGAACTATCAGTATGGGAGAGGGAGAAGCAGTTGTGGCCGTAAATATTGGAAAAGTTCAAAGATAAGGAGTATGAAAGTTTTATTGCCCTGTGATTGAGGTCCGGTCCTTGATTGTGATGCCCTCAAACGGTCTGAGGTGCACATTCCTTAGTTGATGTAAACAGACATAAATCCATGAGACACATTCATTCCTGCTCTGAGTGTGTCAAAGGTTGTCATAACTTTGTCTCTCTGAGATTTGAAGTTACCTTTTAATACAAGTAATTTCATGTCCATGATGCTGTGATCAAGCATACAAAAATGTTAGGCCACAAGTAGATCGATTCTTTTTTTCTTTTATTGTGTGGCGATGAGAATTCATCCTTGTTCTAAGTTTCTGCCCTGTCTCCCCTACATACCGACCCCAGTTGGACATTTGGTACATATAATTAAGTACACTACATTGGATGTGATGCAGCTGAAAGTACCTGGGATTTTGTGGTCCTGATGTGAGTTGGGAATCTTTATCTTGTCCATGGTCATTATAAATGGACAGGTTTTACATTTACAGTTGGTGAGGATGAATTTTATAAGTTTCACCACAAAGGTGAAACTATTCTCCCGGTCAGTTTGCTTTCCTTCCCAGTACCTTTTCATTCTAACAATGTTAGGTTTCTGGGAGATTATACTTGTTCCTTTTATTTTTGGTTCTCCTTAGCTTGCCTACATTGCCCTATATGAATGTGTTTTTGTTTCTCATTCAGGGTTTTCATATTTTCCTTCATACTTTCCTTTCTCCTTGTTGACAGTGTGTTGCGGCCTCCCCTCTGGTTCCTCCGGAGGTACGAGAAACTCCTCAATGGCCTATTAGGGAGTTACCGTATTTTTCGTACCATAAGACACACTTTTTTTCCCCAAAATTTTGGGGGGAAAAGGGGTTGCGTCTTATGGTCCGAATCTAGTCAAAATATAGATATTATGGTGCTTACTGTGGTGGTGTGGGGCGGAGGCGGCAGCGGTGGTGATTGAGTGTGGTCGTACTGCAGGTAGCGGGTGGCAGGGCAGGGAGAGGTATCACACACCACAAAATCAGAGGCGCCGCCATTAATGCACTTACGCTTCACTACACAGGAGAAAGTGGGTGGTCCCGGGCCAGATCACATGCTGCAGTGACGATACAAAAGAGGCAGGGCCGGGGGGACTGCATGCTGTGCTGTTATGTGTTGTCTCGGCCCTGCCTCTTTTGTATCGTTACTGCAGCATGTGATCTGGCCCGGGACACCCCACTTTCTCCTGTGTAATGCAGTGTAAGTGCATTAATGGCAGCACCGCTGATTTTGCTGTGTGTGATACCTCTCACTGCTTAGCCCGATGGAGCTGTCATAGTGAATCCAACGGCGCTGTTATGAATTCACTATGGCAGTGTTAGACAGGAGTTAGTGGGCGGTCCCGGGCCAGATCACATGCTGCGCCGTTGATCCCTGATGATCCTCTCCCTGCAGTGCGACCCCGCTCCCTCCAAACAAGAAACAGTGAGGCAAGCATTAAAGCACATACAGCAAAACACTACCACTGTGATGAACTATAACTCCTAGCATGCCATAGAAGCTGCAGGACATGCTGGGAGTTATAGTTCTCAGGGAAATCACATGAAATAAATGTAGGGTGAACTATAACTCCCAGCATAATACAACAAAATAACAATGACCAATAGGACTTTGAATGTAATAAGGGGCATACCACTAAACATTATATGAACCAGAGAGACCATAGGTATTTTCAAAACCCCAAAGTAACATAATCAAAACACCATATGTTAGACTAAAAAAGATCAATGCTTTATTTATATATTTTTTTTAAAAAAGATAGCACATAGGTATAAATAACATGTGTGAAAGGACATAACATGGGCATGTGAGGCAGCAGGGGGTAGATAGAGACACAGCTGGTATCAAATTCACATTGGACCTATAATAGGTCACATAGTCCAACCCATACAATCCATAAGTCACAAACAATGTGTGCAGAAAAAGTTATAGAAAAAGTTATAATGACATAGATCAAGTGACCTGTAACAAGTCACAGTATAGACAACCATCAGAGGTTTTTTCAGCAACACAAAGTACAAGATCACATGGAAAGGGTTAAGTAAGACATACTTAGTGAAAGTAAACAGATAATCAGCAGTGTCAGGGGAGGCCCCGATACGTGTTTCCGTACTTCCTCAGGGGGCGTGGTGGGATGTGTGTGGATACAGAGCCTCCAGACAAGAGCTGCTTGCACCTAAGCCGCCTTTGGGGTCCACCGGCCAACCCGTGGTGAGGTTCATATCTACATTTAATAATCAGTGGCACGCCATCGGAGACATCCTTGATAGACACTGGCGGGTCCTAAAAACTCACCCAAGTCTCCGTGAGTTTTTGCCGGATCGTCCTCTTATGACAGCAAGGAGGGGCAGGAGTCTCAGGGATACTCTGGTGCATAGTCACTATGTACGCCAGTGTCCTGCCTTTCAAAGTTGGCAACCCTAAATGGGGCTGCTATCCCTGTGGCTCTCGCCTCTCCTGCAGAAACATGGTTAGGACTAAAACATTTTCTAATGTAGATGGTACGAGAGTTTTTGACATCAGGCAATATATCTCTTGTAGCAGCGTTGGCGTCATTGATCATGCCACCTGTGGATGTGGGCTCATCTACGTGGAGCTCACGTCTAGGGAATTGAGGAGACGCGTGAGGGAGCACGTTTTGGATATTTTGGGGGCTGGGGAGGTGGAGGATGTATCATCACTTCGGACCCAGCCAAGACATTTTAAGCAATATCATCATTGCGACCCTAAGAGTCTGCAGATCTGCGGCATTGATCAGGTCCATTTGGGCCTAAGAGGTGGTGATGTAAAGAAGGCATTGGTCAAATTAGAATGCCTCTGGATCTATAGACTGGGAACTATGTCACCAGCAGGCCTAAATGAACGATTGAGTTTTTCCCCCTTCCTCTAGCCATTGGTGGTTGTTTGCCCCCTCCGTGTCTCCTCTTCCTTCGACGTGAGTGACCTCGGGGTAAGATCCATGCTCTCTTTGCTACTTTATTATCTATGGGTTTTACCTATTAGATTTAGCATGTTCTTTGACTCCTCTTGTGATTGCCCTCGACATGACTTTTATAAGTCCTCCTACCTAGATGCCTTCCCCTGGTGTACTTTGAGGGGGGCAATTAAAAAATCCCCACCCCTTCCCCCCACTCCCTATATATACTGGTATAGTATTAATCAAATAATATTTTTTTTTGTTGATTTATCTCTGCATCTCTGCCCTATATTTCTCTCTTTTCAGTCTGTCTTTTAGTAAGTGTGTGTTTTTATCTTATTTTTTTAGGTCACTTCTATTTCCCCCGGCCTCTCTCTGTGTTTGGGGCTTCATCAGACCATTGGAAGAGAACCTGATTGTTTTTGATGACAAATTGGTTGGATCTAAATAGAACTCTTTCCCTTTAAGGATAAGGAGCGGACATGGACACCTGTTTCATATGGACATTTACTGCAATATCATCTGTTATGTATTACATGGATGACCTTTTGGTGCAGGGTGAATGGGGTGACACTTGTCACTCCACCGATATGATGTATCTCTTCCTTTGTTGTTAAGTAGTCTGTCCTGCTCCATATTTATTCCTTATATGATCACGATCGATTCCTGTCGTCCGACCTTCTGCGCATGCGCCGGATGCAGCGGTCATGTGGCCGCGACGCGGTCTCGAGTGGGCGGCGCCCCAGAATATATGACGTCAGTGGGGGAGTTCCCCTCTTCCTGGGCGCCGCTTGAGACCGCGCCGCTGCCACCAATATCTGCTGCTATGCGGCGACATACGCCGTTATTGGTCAGTAACTGATTGCTTCACATGGGACCCATGTATATATAAGAGGCCCTGTATCCACACACATCCCACCACGCCCCCTGAGGAAGTACGGAAACACGTGTCGGGGCCTCCCCTGACACTGCTGGTTATCTGTTTACTTTCACTAAGTATGTCTTACTTAACCCTTTCCATGTGATGCTTGTACTTTTTATGTGTTGCTAAAAAAACTTCTGATGGTTGTCTATACTGTGACTTGTTACAGGTCACTTAATCTATGTCATTATAACGTTTTCTATAATTTTTTCTGCACACATTGTTTGTGACTTATGGATTGTATGGGGTGGACTATGTGACCTATAATAGGTCCAATGTGAATTTGATACCAGCTGTGTCTCTATCTACCCCCTGCTGCCTCACATGCCCATGTTATGTCCTTTCACACATGTTATTTATACCTATGTGTTATATTTTTTTAAAAAATATATAAATAAAGCATTGATCTTTTTTAGTCTAACATATGGTGTTTTGATTATGTTACTTTGGGGTTTTGAAAATACCTATGGTCTCTCTGGTTCATATAACTCTCAGCATGCCATAGAAGCTGAAGGACATTCTAGTTTTTTTCCCTATTTTCCACCTCTAAAACCTGGGTGCGTCTTATAGTCCGAAAAATACGGTAGGTCCGTGGTGGCATTTTTAGTTGTGCAGCTAGTGCCTTTTTAGTCAGTACAGAGACTTGTTGGGTGTAGTTGCGGCATTCTCCCCTATGTGGGTTCTCCGGTGGTTATCAAGATACGCTTTCTGGTTAAAACATTTCCCACATTTTGAACATGAAAAAGGCTTCTCCCCTGTGTGAGTTCTCTGATGTTTGACAAGATTTGATTTCTTTGCAAAACATTTCCCACATTCTGAACATGAAAATGGCTTCTCCCCTGTGTGAGTTCTCTGATGCATATTAAAATGTGATTTCTGTACAAAACATTTCCCACAATCTGAACATAAAAAAGGCTTCTTCCCTGTGTGGGCTCTCTGGTTCTTAACAAAATCTGATTTCTGGTTAAAACATTTTCCACATTCTGAACATGAAAAAGGCTTTTCCCCTGTGTGAGTTCTCTGATGTGCGATAAGAGTTGATTTCACTGTAAAATATTTCCCACATTCTGAACATGAAAAAGGTTTCTCCCTTGTGTGAGTTCTCTGATGTGCGATAAGATTTTATTTCTCTGTAAACTATTTCCCACATTCTGAACAGGAAAATGGCTTCTCCATTATGTGAGTTCTCTGATGTGCGATAAGATTTGATTTCTCTGTAAAACATTTCCCACATTCTGAACAGGAAAATGGCTTCTCTCCTGTGTGAGTTCTCTGATGCATATTAAGATGTGATTTCTGTGCAAAACATTTCCCACAATCTGAACATGAAAAAGGCTTCTCCCCTGTGTGAGTTCTCTGATGTTTGATAAGATTTGATTTTTTTGCAAAACATTTCCCACATTCTGAACATGAAAATGGCTTCTCCCCTGTGTGAGTTCTCTGATGTGTGATAAGAGTTGATTTTTCTGTAAAACATTTCCCACATTCTGAACATGAAAAAGGCTTCTCCCCTGTGTGAGTTCTCTGATGTGCAATAAGAGTTGATTTCTTTGTAAAATATTTCCCACATTCTGAACATGAAAAATGTTTCTCCCCTGTGTGAGTTCTCTGATGTATATTAAGATGTGATTTCTGAACAAAACATTTCCCACAATCTGGACATGAAAAAGGCTTCTCCCCTGTGTGAGTTCTCTGATGTGCGATAAGAGTTGATTTCTCTGTAAAACATTTTCCACATTCTGAACAGGAAAATGGCTTCTCTCCTGTGTGAGTTCTCTGGTGCCTTACAAGATCTGATTTCTGATTGAAACATCTCCCACACTTGGAACAAGAAAATCTATTCTCCGCTGTGTGAATTTTTTGATGTTTAAGAAAAGACTTTTTGAGGGGAAAACTATTTGTATATTCTGAATGTGAAAATGGCTTCTTTGCTTTAGGAGCAGATTGTTTTTTAATGCTTATTTTGTGACTTTGATTTTCCTTAGTAGTCAGTAATGAATCAGAAGACAGGACGTGTTTCAAAGGATCAGATGACAGATCTTTGCTGTGAAGGGATGATGGTATATCTGGAGAAATGGCATTCACTTCAATTGTATCCTGTGGGATCTCAAGATCATCTGATTTAAAAATTGAAGATGTCAGCTGTCCCTCTGATCTCCTGGTACAGTCATCTGCCAAGAAGAAAACCAATTATTTTTTAATAAAAAATCCTTGAATTTTATATTTTTGAACATTTCTACTTAAACTGTCTGTAAAAAAGGCAAGTTATATAAAAAAAATGTAATTATTCACCAGGACAATGACTGTCTAATAGAAAACCTCATAGGATGAACCAGTAGAGCGTGGTGTTCAACTGTTTTTTCATTCTCCCTCCCAAATATGGAATAAAAAGCCACCAATGTTATGTAGGCGAAAATAATACCAATAAAAACTTCTACTCATCTCACAAAAAAACAAGTCCACACTCAGGTCCATCATCTGTCAGTGGAAAACCAGAGGTTTCCACATTATTAGTGGCTCATAGGCTCTTGAAAAGCAACATGGCTTTCATAAACCAATCCAGCAATATCAGCTCTCCCAAAGTCAAATCTCCCCCTCACTTCTGAGCCTTGCAGTGCGCCCAAACCACATTTATCATCCATGTATTTGGCATTACTATAGTGAGAAGAACCCACTTAATTGATGATGTGTGTCTCCTGGAGCACAATCTGGGCACTATGTGTTGGGTAATAAAATGGCATATTTGTTATTTTCACTCTCCATCATCCACTGCGTGCTAATTTCTGGAAAGTGACTGTGGAGTCAAAATAGTCACTGCTCCTATAGCTTAATTCACTGAGGGTTATAATTTCCAAAATGAAGTCACTTTATGGGGATTTTTACTGCTCTGGTTTTCTGACATTTTGTTATATTAGGGCTTCGGCAAAAGGTGTATACCATCTCCTCTGGGATCTGCTCCTGCGATATCTGCTTCTGTCACCAGGAGCCGCCTTATTCATACTGCAGGCGACGCTGGTGATGAAAGAGACATCAGAACCAGAAGCTCTGGGCGGCGCAGGCTCTGTCCAGCCACTAAGATTAGGATTGCTGGGACCTGTAGTACCATCCAGTCTGGCAGTATGGGGGTGTGTGCTATCCAGCTGGAGTAATCTGCTCCCTGCTTCAGCCAATTGGAAAGCACTGCACCCTACTAAAGCTGGAAGCATATTGCCGGAAGCTGCCAGATACAGCCTTGTTCTCCTCTGGTTCAGTCCTCTGTGCTCAGCTCCCGGATTGTGTATTTGTTTTCTGTTGTGATCTCAGCCCGTTTACTGACTACTCGTGTCTTCTAATTTTGTATTTTCTCAGCCCTCTTGGATCTGACCCGGCTATCTGACTATTCTTCTTCCTATCTCACTCCACAGAACAGCAGGTAACACCGTGGTCCAAGCCTAGGGGTCTCTGTGTAAGTCCAGATCTATGTAGAGGGGTTAAACGGCGATGAGCAAAGTAATTTATGAAATCTGTAAATGGGGTAGATAGTGCCAAGCCTGTTCGTGGTGGCCATCTTTTGATCTTCCAGGTGACCATGAACAGTGCCCCCAATACATTGTGTCTGCAAACTATTCCAGCAGCATCTACATTCCTAATAGCCAAATGTCGCTCCTTACCTTCTTAACCTGCCATGTGCCCAGACAGTAGTGTACAACCGTATATAGGGGATTGTCAGATTCAAGAGAAGTTGGAAAATAATTTGTAAGGTCCATTTGTTTTCTATTATCTTTTGTGAAGAATTCCAGAGTTATCACCATATAAAGTGACACACGTCAGATTTGAAAAATGGGTCCAGATAGGAACACAAAACTGGCTGCGGGAAGAGGTTACATCAGGGTATTTTGGGCACTAACTACTAAAGTCAAAAACTGTGATTAGACAATAAAGAGGAAAATTAGAGAAAAAATGAGTAACTAGTGGTGAAACCTCTCTGTGGTAATTAGAGTATGGGGCTCGGGGGCTCTTGGCAATCTAAACTATCGTAAGGGACAATATTTTTTGTCAGATGAGTGTCAAGAAGAAATATTAGACATTGAAAGAGAACTTTTTATAATACTGCAGAGCTGAGGTGTCTTAAATTTAGATCTCGGGCATTTGGAAGAGGCAATGGAGATCTTTTTGAAAGACTACCAGGGAGTTACAGACTCACATAAGTGAGGCCGGCCGATCCCACCATAATGAAACTATCGTACAGAATGAACTTGTAAAAAAAAAAAGAATATCTAAACATGTAACATCCCCAACAACAAAGTATGTATGAGGGGAGAAATCCAACACTAAACTGGAGTTACACTCATTTATGGTGGACTATTGGAGCAACTATGAGTCCTGACCAGGAGAGTAGAGAAAGTATTAGCGCCCCCATTTCAGGAGAGATTGTGCAGTAATCTGAATTCCTTAGGATTGAAAACATAATGGAATTTATGACGTGGAGTGAATCCATGAAACCAGGGCTTGAGCCAACACATCTCCTGCAGGCGGGAATAAATGTATATTACAGCCATCAGCCACGCACAGCTTAGAGATATATCATGGCACAGGTGTAGTTTTTTTTGTCTAGGTTATCACAATCCTGTTTGAAGTTAGATTTAAAATAAATGTTAAAGTTTAGATAAAGGGAAACTCTGCTATTATTGTACAGAAATTCACACTTGGCCCTCACTGCACATTTAATGTTGTAGATCATAAAAGTAAAGTTTGGCCAGAAAGACTGGACCTGGTCTTGTAGGGACCTTATGAGCACATTCAGCAGCACGGAAGGGAGAGAAGGTAGATTCATCCAATAAGATATCAGGGATCTAGGAAGCCAACAGCATCATTACCGCTTTCTCTTACAGGTCCATCATAATATTTTTCTTCAAGTGATTTTCTCACTTGTCAGCACATTCTACGTACGCTGTCATTTGGCTTTATAGTTTACAGATCTGGGCAGGTAACAGTCAGCGTCTTGTAATCCCAGGGGGTAGGTGGATCCTCCAGATTGTAAGTTCTATAGAAAATGGCTTTTACAATTTCCCAAAGTAAATTGAATATTTTTGAACGGAGGAGAATGTTGTGGTAGAGCGGCAAAATGGTGATCACACGATTGTGATATTGCCGGACTACACCACCGATAAAGCAGCCACAGCCGGTGACTGAGAAGAATCTGTGACTTCTCTGTATTCAGTGGTTACTACTCACCTGGGTAGTCATATGTAGGAATCTCCTCTTTACACCGCTCATCACCCCTCACATATGTCTCTGTAGTATTAATATGGGTCAGATCTTCACCCTGAAACAAATATTATAAAAGTCAAAGACAGATGGAGAAGTCACATCTATGATCAGCTCTAATCCTGTCATCTCCACCGTTCTCATTACACAAGTATAAAACATAATACTGGTGGATAAAACAAGACTGAACACAAGACCTTTACAGCCGTCTACACATCATAGGGGAGATCTCATGACACCTTCTCTCCATCTACCTGATGATCCTGAGGAACATTGGGATCTTCTTGTTTACAGTCCTGTGGAAGAAGAGGACGGGGACATCTCTCTGGTGTTGTCCTCTTACTGGATAGATCTGGAGGAAACACATACAGGGGCTGAATTCATTCTTTACATACAGATAATTATAGGCCATGTGTATTCAGTCCTGTCTATTACCTGGAGATGTGAGGGGCTGGGGAACCTCCATCATGATGTCCTTGTACAGATCTTTGTGTCTTTCTAAATACTCCCACTCCTCCATGGAGAAATAGACAGCGAAATCCTGACACCTTATAGGAACCTAACAAATACAATGATATCGTCATCTCCCCGATCCCTTCATAGCGTTACTGTATAATATCCCAGCATTCCCAGCAGTGTCACCTTTCCAGTCAGCAGCTCAATCATCTTGTAGGTGAGTTCTAGGATCTTCTGGTCATTGATGTCCTTATGTATGAGAGGATGAAGTGGAGGCCCTTTGATTGGGCTCAGGGGTCTTCCCCATCCCTCAGACACAGGGTCCTGACAGCGCTCACTAGAGGTCTTCTTCACTACTGTGTAATCCTGGTTATGGAGAGACACATTAATAAATCTCACTACAGACATTTCCAGAGTCCTCACCTCTCCAGTTCTGTTCATCTGTTATTCCCATAGATAAGAATGATGTAATGTGACGTCATCAGAATCTCTCACCTCTCCAGTAAGCCGGAAGAGGATCTCCAGGGTGAGGTGTAATATCCTCTCCACCTTCTCCATCTTGTCCCTGTCCATATCCATCTTTGATGGGTAAATCAGGAAAATTTTGTTATATAGAAGATCTTCACTGAGAGGATCCGGTATTGTAGAGACCTGAATGAGAAGAAGATAAGCCGATGGAACATTATAAAAATCCTGTGTAATAATACAACTATTGGAGATAACGAGGGGAAACATATGAGGAGATTTATTATTTTACAGTATTTAGTTTTTTCTTTACACCTAGTAATAATACCTATATATTTTAGGCCACAGACAACAAGCAATTTCTTTCTCGGAGTCTGCAGCGGAATAAGTTTCTCATAGACCCACAGTCAGGGAAATATTGAGAAGATATTAACAATTTCTCCCAAACCCCATTTCCCTCTCACCCCTCCTTTATCCACCATTTGGGCCAACTGTTTCCATGCAATTTAACACACACAGCAGAAGTCACTTGTAGACAAATGCAGCACAAAAGGTGCTACTGACCCACTTAACATACGAATGCATCTCCTCTTAGCACAGACATGGGATAGACGGACACCTTCCAGCAGGGGCAGTTTGAAGGAAAACTCATTTAGGCTTCAAAGGTGTTTAACACAAACTCCAGGATGTCCGGAGCTGATATGAAATATGGAATGTTGGAAGTTCCATAGCTCTGCTAATAATGGGAACCATATTTTTAGTGGTAGAGTCAGCCAAGGAACAATATGCTTATTTTTTCGCAGCTGTGAGCCCCTATTGGTAGCTGGGGTGCAAAAGTAACAAAATAACAGACCGCAACTATGTCATGTGTGGTCTCTAAAGGAAGGTAAATTCATAACGGAAAAAATGGTATTACTTACGGGTTTCTGCGATCAACCAACGATAAGTTATCGCAAAAGCCAGATATTCTAATAAAAATATGGAGACTGGAGACCAGCCCACGTAATGTCATCCCAGGTGCTGTGTGGGCAGGTCTCCACTTAGGCATAAAAGAATCCACGGAGGATGGATGAGTATTCATTGCCAGGGGGTATAGAGACTATAATAAATGGATCTTGTACGATAACAGTCAAATCAATAAGTGGGGCGCCCCCTCCAGCTAAACAGAATTGTGTCTGCGATCTGTCTAGTACACAAGTCTTCTTTAATCCTGTTTATATTGTGTAACTGTATATTCTGTACTGTATTGTCCACCTTTTAAAATTCTTGTATATTTTTCATAACACGGCCTTCCTTTTGGAGTAAATATAAAATGTAATAGTCCTGTTTCTTTTTTTCTGTAATCGTTCCCTCCCCTGAAGCCATATACCACAACGCAGGCGTCCGACCAGGCCTGTATTATATTTAAAATCTGGACGGTGGTGGCAGCGAATAATAATAATTGGGTTATCGTGAAGCTGACAGTGACCGTACAGGGGAATATACACATATCTTGACAGAGTGACGGCACAGGTGAGAGATTGTGTGATCTCCCCAGTGTCGTCTCTTTGTGAGTTCCTCACACTCACCTTCCATAACGCTAATTCTCGTCTCATTTTCCGACACTGGAATTGGCATTAACAATACTGCAGGAGATATTCATGACAAGTAACATGAGAAATAACTACTTCATGATGAGGCAACATGTACTACTACGGCTCAAAAACCATATTTGGCAAGAGACAGTCACTGACTACTGCACCACTGGCCGTCTATATGAATGTTTCCAGTCTTCCCCAGACTGTAATCTTCTATCAAGTTAGATCTCATGTCTGATTCACACACAGAAGTTTGAGGCTTTTATAAAAGCTGTTTTGTTTGCACAAACACCTCGGACAGAAATGATTTGATACTGAAGTCTACATGTATAGTGTATTATGGGGTTTACTTCTGGCCTTAGACTTTCCTATATTACAAAAAAAACTGAAAAAAAGCAGATATTAAAATGTTTCAAAAGAAAATTGGCACCAACAATTCTTGTAAAAAAAAATAACATGAAAAAGCAGAAGACACATTGTCATTTTTTAACAAGTTAAACATTTGTTTTTGTTCTTATATGAATTCTTTTGGGCACCAGAACATAGATGTACACCGCAAGGCTGGCACAGTTGCGGCTGCAATAAATCCCTGGCAGTTTAACCACTTGCTCCTGCAAAAAGCAAACATGGCATCTAAGAAGGTTTGACAGAGTTCGGCTGAATGCCCCTCCTCCCCCAAGTGCTCAATAGGATGGGGCTGCCTAGTTCCTACTATACTTAAATGCCTAATAATGGTGTCTGGGCCTGCAATGTATGAAAGTCTATTAGGCCGGGCCAGAGGCAACGTTCCATAAGTTACCTTTTAACGCCCCCAGACACATTAGACTAAAGCTGCATGATATCACTGATTTCGAGGGGTTTGGTAAACTATATAATGTATTTGGGGGCCTCCCAACAGATAATGTCAGGGCAGAGTCTAGAGGAGTCTGGAGGCGACTCTCATACAGATCACAGGAAAGCTGGAATATGTGTGTGTATGGGGGAGTAAGGAGAGATAGCCGTCTGCCAAATGACCGTTCAGCCAACAATTATCTCATGTGTATGGGGCCGTTAGTATTACACTGACAGGCAGTGATAATACATGGCACTACAGTAGTACAGTGCATCACCTGAGCAATCAGAGGCTTCTGTGTTGTATGATCGCACAAAGGAGAGTTGTTTAAAACTGAATTATTGTGAATTAATAAAACCTGCTGTGATGGCATACCACCAAGTGCCCACACACCAAACCAATGCTTATTCCTGATTTGCAACATGTGAGTCTCTGTGATACTTTTATATCCTTCCCTTTCCTGGGTGTCCATTAATTACTGAGTACTTCCCAGACAATTTAACCCTGTATTGTATGGAAGAAAAAGATAATACACAAATACAACTCATGCATGAGACATTCAATAAAATCACTGGAAATCAAAGACAAATACAATTAATTGCACTGTAATATTAATCCTGTCTGATGTTCATTCCCTGTGGGGCTCTAGTGTGTAATTTTAATATCCAATATGACTTTCTATTTAAGATTTTTCTTTTCACATCTCCACCTCTTAATGGTTTATAAATCTTTTCTATTCCTAATATCTGAAGGATCTGATATCCCCTTTATGTTTTTGTGAAAAGTGTCTTGAAACCACAGACAGGTTTAATGCTGTGGTATGGATTGCGTCAGATAAATGTCTTCTAATACATGTTTATAGCGGATCTGACGTCCATCCCACATATTGTAGTTAACTCTCTATACACTCTATTAAGTAGGTGACCCCTATAGTGTTACAATTGATGACATTGTGTATTGCAAATTGTTGTCCCGTTAGGTTTTCTTCAAATGTTTTGGTTTTATTAACATAGTTGCCTTCCAATGGGCACTAAAGGATGTATTTCACCTTTTTTAACCCCTTTCCGACATGGTCAGTAATAGTACTCACCACATCGGAAAGGCCGGGTTCAGCGGGGGCACTGAACCGGGCACATGTCAGCTGATTATTACAGCTGACATGTGCCCGCAACAGCCGCGGGTGGAATCGCGATCCACCCACGACTGTTAACTAGTTAAATACTGCTGTCAATCTCATTAACAGCGTCGCGCCGGAAGCACATCACTTACCCCGCCCATCGGTGACCCCGTCGCAAGATCGCAGGTCACTGATGGGTGGGCATGACAACCCTGGGTCTGCAGCAGACCCCAGTGGTTGTCATGTGCTAATCGCTATGAGCCCCACCTAGTGGTCGGCGCTCATAGCACAGGAGCATTTCTGCTACATAGAGGTGATCTGCTCATCACCTCTATGTAGCAGAGGCGATCGGACAGTTGCTGCTTCTAGTCTCCTATAGAGACTGAAGAAGCATGCAAAAAGTGAAAAAAAATGTTTTAAAAAATATAATTTTTTTTAAAAAATATAAAAGTTTAAATCACCCCCCTTTTGCCTCATTCAAAATAAAATAATAAAAACTAAACCCCACATACACATATTTAGTATCGCCGCATTCAGAATCGCCCGATCTATCAATATAAAAAAAGAATTAATCCTATCGGTAAATGGCGTAAAGAGAAAAAAATTCCAAACAACAGAATTACATTTTTTTGGTCGCCGCAACATTGCAATAAAATGCAATAAAGGACGATCAAAACATTGGATCTACCCCAAAATGCTATCAATAAAAACATCAGTTCGGCGCGCAAAAAATAAGCCCTCACCCAGCCCCAGATCCCGATAAATGGAGACGCTACGGGTCTCGGAAAATGGCTCCTTTTTTTTTTTTTTTTAGCAAACTTTGGAATTTTTTTCACCACTTAAATAAAAAAGAACCTATGTTTGGTGTCTACGAACTCGTAATGACCTGGAGAATAGTAATGGCAGGTCAGTTTTAGCATCCAGTGAACGTGGAAAGAAGAAAAAAAAAAAAACAACTGTGGAATTGCATTTTTTTATGCAATTTCACCGCACTTGGAATTTTTTTCCCATTTTCCAGTACACAATATGGTAAAACTAGTAATGGTATTTAAATGTACAACTCGTCCCGCAAAAAATAAGCCCTCACATGGCCATATTGACTGAAAAATAAAAAGGCTAAGGCTCTGGGAAGAAGGGGAGCAAAAAACGAAAACTCAAAAACGTAAAATGCTCCGGTCATGAAGGGGTTAAACCTATTAAATAAATAATGAATTTAAAAAAAATGACGTGGAGTACTCCCCCCCCTATTTTTGATAACCGGCTAAGGTAAAGCAGACAGCTTGGGGCTGATATTATCCTGCTGGGAAGGTCCATGAATATTGGCCCCTTCCAGCCTAAAAATACCAGTCCACAGCAGCCCCAGAATTGGCAAATCACATTAGATGCGACAAATTTTGACACTTTTCCGGCCTCTTCCTAATTGCCCTGGTATGTTGGCAACTGGGGTAATATTTTTGGGGTTTATGTCAGCTGTGTATTCTCAGCTGCCATCAATCCCTAGAGTTAGTAATAGAGAAGCGTCTATCAGGCACCCCCATTACTAACCCAGTAAACTAAAAGAAAGAAAACACCCAAAAATATTTTTTTAGAAAACAACTCCCCGACAGACAACAGAGGAATAAAGTTCAGAGAAGAAGCTTCATAGAAAGACCATGAAGTTACAGACGTCATTTAACCCTTTGGGAGAAAGTGATTCCAGGGAGTAAATCCAGAACACGTCTCAGTAGAAGTTTACAGCGTTGTGATTGTGAATCCTCTGCGGTCGTCTCTTCTAACACCGACCATCGGAGATCAGAACTTTTATCACCATCTCCGAGAAATGTCTGGCCACGGTGGTCTCACCAAACTTCTGCTCTTCTTCATTCTTTTTCTTGCAGTGGAAGCAGTGGATTTCATCCTAGACTCATAGAGAAGAATAGAGGAGTGATGTTTCTTCAGTCTGATTGTAATTGAACGTGACGTTTGTCCAATGTCCACTTTAAAGAATTTGTCCACTACTTTATATGGACCCCCCCAAAGTATCCCCCCGGGGCCCAGAAATGTTTTTGCAAATACCTTGCTGTGCCTTTTCTGCCTCTGAGCGGCGCTATCGCTGGCCGCTCAGAGGCATCACGTGGCCCGTCACTGATGTCACGTCAAGTGAGGCGTGACATCAGTGACGCACTCCCCACGGTGGATGCTAGGCTGTGGGCAAAGTTACCCCGCGCGTCACACCCAGCATCCACCGCGCGCTTTCCCAGTGAATGAGGAGAGGGAGACCGCGCGGTGGATGCTGGGTGTGACGTGCTGGGTAACCCCGCCCACAGCCAAGCATCCACCGTGGAACGCAGAAGTAACAGCGGCTGCAGCCGGAACTTGACGTGACATCAGCGGATGTCCGAGCCGGCTGCAGCCGGGGGTCACGTGATGCCTGTGAGCGGCCAGTGATAGCGCCACTCACAGGCAGAAAAGGCACCACAAGGTATTTAGAGAAACACTTATGGGCCCTGGGGGAATACATTGGGGGATCATATAAAGTAATGGACAACCCCTGTAACACAAGGGAACTTTACTGAGGAAATCACACCAGAAATGTAGCAGGTAAAAACCACCAATATCCACAGGTGTCCCTTCTAATTGGTGGGAAAACTATCACCTCTAATAATGCTCCAACAGTTCTGGCATGAAAAACACGGAAAAGTGCCCCTTTATGGATTTGAAAGAAAGTCTGTTTAGACACTTTAGCGTAATAGTATCAGCTCTAATCAAATGGTTATATAGCGATTTACCCTGAAGATTCACAAATTGTAGGGTTGTTTTAAAAATGTTATATTTAGGGTGTTTTTGTGAAGGAATCATGTATTGATCTCATAGTACAGTGCCCCTTTCTTGGCCCCCACACACAGTATACTGTTCCCCTAGTACCGCCATCCACCCACACTCTGTATAATGTTCCCACAGTACCTCCATCCCCAATTTTATTTTTTGGGGGCGTATTTCATGTAACATATGGAAACCTACAGTACAGACCAAAAGTTTGGACACACCTTCTCATTTAAAGATTTTTCTGTATTTTCTTGACTATGAAAATTGTACATTCACACTGAAGGCATCAAAACTATGAATTAACACATGTGGAATTATATACTTAACAAAAAGTGTGAAACAACTGAAAATATGTCTTATATTCTAGGTTCTTCAAAGTAGTCACCTTTTGCTTTGATGACTGCTTTGCACACTCTTGGCATTCTCTTGATGAGCTTCAAGAGGTAGTCACTGGAAATGGTCTTCCAACAATCTTGAAGGAGTTCCCAGAAATGCTTAGCACTTGTTGGCCCTTTTGCCTTCACTCTGCGGTCCAGCTCACCCCAGACCATCTCGATTGGGTCCAGGTCTGGTGACTATGGAGGCCAGGTCATCTGGCGTAGCACCCCATCACTCTCCCTCTTGGTCAAATAGCCCTTACACAGCCTGAAGGTGTGTTTGGGGTCACTGTCCTGTTGAAAAATAAATGATGGTTCAACTAAATGCAAACCAGATGGAATAGCATGTCGCTGCAAGATGCTGTGGTAGCCATGCTGGTTCAGTATGCCTTCAATTTTGAATAAATCCCCAACAGTGTCACCAGCAAAGCACCCCCACACTATCACACCTCCTACTCCATGCTTCACGGTGGGAACCAGGCATGTAGAGTCCATCCGTTCACCTTTTCGGCGTCGCACAACAACACGGTGGTTGGAACCAAAGATCTCAAATTTGGACTCATCAGACCAAAGCACAGATTTCCACTGGTCTAATGTCCATTCCTTGTGTTCTTTAGCCCAAAAAAAAAGTCTCTTCTGCTTGTTGCCTGTCCTTAGCAGTGATTTCCTAGCAGCTATTTTACCATGAAGGCCTGCTGCACAAAGTCTCCTCTTAACAGTTGTTGAAGAGATGTGTCTGCTGCTAGAACTCTGCGTGGCATTGACCTGGTCTCTAACCTGAGCAGTTGTTAACCTGCAATTTCTGAGGCTGGTGACTCGGATAAACTTATCCTGAGAAGCAGAGGTTACTCTCGGTCTTCCTTTCCTGGGGCGGTACTCATGTGAGCCAGTTTCTTTGTAGGGCTTGATGGTTTTTGCAACTGCACTTGGGGACACTTTCAAAGTTTTCCAAATTTTTTGGACTGACTGACCTTCATTTCTTAAAGTAATGATGGCCACTCGTTTTTCTTTACTTAGAATTTGTATTATGGCAAGAAAAAAACAGCTAACAGTCTATTCAGTAGGACTATCAGCTGTGTATCCACCAGACTTCTGCACAACACAACTGATGGTCCCAACCCCATTTATAAGGCAAGAAATCCCACTTATTAAACCTGACAGGGCACACCTGTGAAGTGAAAACCATTTCCGGTGACTACCTCTTGAAGCTCATCAAGAGAATGCCAAGAGTGTGCAAAGCAGTCGTCAAAGCAAAAGGTGGCTACTTTGAAGAACCTAGAATATAAGACATATTTTCAGTTGTTTCACACTTTTTTGTTAAGTATATAATTCCACATGTGTTAATTCATAGTTTTGATGTCTTTAGTGTGAATGTACAATTTTCATAGTAATGAAAATACAGAAAAATCTTTAAATGACAAGGCGTGTCCAAACTTTTGGTCTGTACTGTATATACACACACACACACATATATTATATATATACCGTATTTTTCGGACTATAAGACGCACTTTTTTCCTCCAAAATTGGAGGAAAATGGGGGTGTCGTCTTCTAGTCCAAATGTTGCTGGGGGGGTGTATATATATATATATATATATATATATATATATATATATATATATATATATATATATAATGTGTATATACTGTGCTGGGGGAAGCGGTACACAGTGTATCAGCAGCGCGGCTCCTGCTGCTGCCGGGCAATCCTGTGCGCCCGCTATTAAAGGGTATGAATATTCACCCCCTCTCTACGCCCATGGGCGTTGGGAGGGGGTGAATATTCATGCCCTTTAACAGCGGGCACACGCGATAGCCCGGCAGCAGCAGGAGCCGCACTGCGGCTATGCTGTGTGCCGGCTATTAAGGAGCATGAAGTCACTGCTCCCCATGCACACAGTCCCAGCGTGGGGAGCAGTGACTTCCGGCAGCTGATCTCTCCTTGTGAGCCGCGCATGGCAGTGACGTCATGGGCGGCTCATATGTAGAGATCAGTGCGGGCAGACAGATGCAGCGCTGGAGGAGAGAGAAGAAAGGTGAGTAGGACTATTTATTTTTTTATGTGCAGCCTGATGGGGATTAGGGGGACTATGCATACTAGGATAAGAATGAGGGGGCAATACATACCAGGGTAAGGATGAGTGGTGCCATGCATACCAGGGTAAGGATGAGGGGTGCCATGCATAGCAGGATAAGGATGAGGGGTGCCATGCATACCAGGATAAGGATGAGGGGTGCCATGCATACCAGGATAAGGATGAGGGGTGCCATGCATGCCAGGATAGGGATGAGGGGTGCCATGCATGCCAGGATAGGGATGAGGGGTGCCATGCATGCCAGGATAGGGATGAGGGGTGCCATGCATACCAGGATAGGGATGAGGGGTGCCATGCATGCCAGGATAGGGATGAGGGGTGCCATGCATACCAGGATAGGGATGAGGGGTGCCATGCATACCAGGATAGGGATGAGGGGTGCCATGCATACCAGGATAGGGATGAGGGGTGCCATGCATACCAGGATAGGGCTCACAATCTAAATAAAAAAAAAACCTAACCACGGATAACCAAGTTACATTGCGTTTGATATTTGTTTCTTGAAAAAAAATAGGTGAAAGTTTTCCGCCTAGTTTAGAAGCCTTTTTGGATACAAAACTCAAAATATGCAAAAGAATTTACAAAGTCTGGAGGATGGATCTCAGATCAAAAAAACTAAGTTTGAAAGAGATATCAAAGACTACGAGTCAAATTCAATTTACACATGGAAATGAAACAAACCAAGAGCTACTGTTTTGAAATACAGGTCACACAATAAATTCAAAGAAAATAGAGAAGAGCGGAGGTCAGCTTCACAAATCCTAATGTGTCCATGGGTTCCTCTAATTATAATTCTCTGAGGACTTATCTGATGTATGAGTGAGATCAACTAAAGACAGATGGAACAAAAATAAATTCTCAAATACTCCCCACAATTCAGCACAAAACAACGGACACAGGCGGGCAGAAAGCACAAACGTGCCCGGACATGTGCGTTCCACGCCGGAGTGCATCACGGTCTCCTATCTGCGAATGCGCATGTCCGGAAGCATGCGTTCCACACCAGAGCGTATAATGGTTTTGGATTGCATTCCACCAACATAGGATTTTTCTATCTCTGAGATCAGCGTCATGGGAGACTAAAAACAAGTATTGCACATCCCATCATGCAATAAGCATGAAGATATACTTTATCACTACATAAGATATGGGATGATGGCCCACAGTATTTTCCTAAATGATCAAATTTGACCTCTATTGCACAATTAGAGATACACACGGATCACCACACTTGTTAATTACAAAATAGTGGAATAATTGATAAGTAATAATTCTGATATAGAAGCTCAGATATCTCGATGAAGTACAACAATATGTGAACCCCATTCACAGGGAACTGAGTAGCAATGGTTAGAGTATACAATCCAAAAATATAATCCAGAATGGGGCTGCATTCACACAAAACAGGCATAAGAAATTTGCTCATTGAGTCCCTTAGGGGCCAGTGAATCCAGTCTAACAATCCACTCACTTTCTTTTTTGAGGAGATATCTATTGTGATCACCTCCTCTCACATTGGGTTTAACCATCTCAATGATACAAAAGGAGATGTCTCCAGTTTGATCTCAATGTACACTGTTCATGTGTCTCGCTAATAGGGTGTCCCAACCATGGCGTACACTGCCCAAATGGTCCCCTACCCTCCTCCTAGACTCCCTATTGATCTTGCCTACATAATCTAGGGGGCAGGTGCATGTGACCATATATACTAGTCCTGAGGACTAACAGTTGGAATAATCCCACTGGAAAAAGATTTTAACCAAAGAAAGATTTATATTGTCTCATCCAATTAAATGGACAATGTTCTCCAAATCTAAAGAAACCATAGATTCCTCTATCTAGCCAAGTCCCCTTGGGTGCAGGTTTTTTATAGAAACTGTCAGGGTTCCGCAGTGACGACACCGTGGAGATCACACAATATCTCACCATTGCCGTCACTCTGTCCGGATATAGTCAGGGAGTGGCGAGCACACGATCCCGACTACCCACTACGTAGGTATCGGCAAGCGACCAGTGAGCGTATGGCGTCACAACTCCAGATTCCAACGCATAGAATGTGTGTCTAAGTCCCTGTACGGTCACCGTCAGCTTCACAATAGCCCAATTAATATTATTCGCAGCCACCACCATCCAGATTTGAAATATAATACAGGCCTGGGCGGACGCCTGCATTCTGGTAGTGTATGGCTTAGGGGGAGGGAACAATTGCAGAACAAAAGAAACAGAATTATTACATTTTATATTTAATCCAAAAGGGAGGCAGAATTAAGAAAAATATACAAGATTTTACAAAAGTGGACAATACAATACATAAGCAGTTACACAAAATAAACAGGATTAAAGAAGACTTACTATAACGATCGCTGAGATGATTCAATATAGGTTGAGGGGAGACACTCCGCTTGATTTGACTGTTATAGAGCAGGATCCGTTGCTAGAAAAAATATATATTCCCACAATGATTACTACTCCAACCTCAGCAGATTCTTTTATGCTGAAGGGAGAGACCAGCCCACACACCCCCTGGGATGACATCACGGGGCTGGTCTCCAGCCTTCATATCTTTATTAGATATCTGTTTTTTGTGATAACTTATTATGGGTTGATCATAGAGGCCCGAATGTGATACCATTTTTTCCGTTATGATTTTACCTTTCTCCAGAGACCACATTTATTTTGGGACTTTTGCGCCAGAGCCCCCCAGAGGGGCCTACAGTGACAGGAAAATATTCATATCGTTCCCTAGCTTACCCTGTCACTAAAAATATGGGTCCCATCATTATCAGAATTATGGAACTTTAGCTATTCCATATTTCGTTTTGGCTCCGAAGATCCTGCAGTCTTTGTTAAACCCCTTTTGAGCCTAAAGGAGCCATTTCTTCTTTCCTTCCATCTCTGCCCCTATGCTGGAAGGTGTCAATCTATCCCAGGTCTGTGCTAAGAGGAGATGCATTTGTATGTTAAGTAGAATAGACTATTGAGCTTCTTGTACTGTTATTTGCATACCGACAGCTGCGTGGAGTGTCAGCTGTCCTCTGGTGACAAATGATGGATAAGGGAGGAGTGAAAAGGGGTTTCAGAGACAGAGAGAAATTATTAATACTTTATCAATATTTCCCTGACCTCTCTGTCTCTTTGAGGTGGTGTAGGGGCTGATTTACAGATCGCCCCTTTAAGCCCACCTCCTGGCCCACCTTTACAGCTGATCCGACAAGCCGTTGACCCCCACTCTGACTGAATGGAGATCTAGCTTTCCGATCACCCTGACCGGTTCGGGGAACATTTTCCCCACACCTCTAACAGGCTATGGGTACCTTCCTCCCATACTCCTGACAGACAGGGGGACACACCTTTCTTTTACCTTGCCCGGTTGTGGGGCCTACCCTTCCTGTCATTATTTTTACCTTAGGAGCCATGCTCACTAGGGGGGAGCTACGACCGGCCATGTCACAGTCCGTCATGACACTGGTCAGCGGCACGGAATCACTTTCCCTATGATCCCCATGTTTCTCCCCATCCCTGTTCATCACCTCTGGAGCTGTGCTAGTCATGGGCAGCTACCATTGACCATGTCACTATCTGGCGTGACACAGGTCACCCACATGGAACAACCTGCTTCCTGGTGTCCATGCCTGCTCCCCTTGCCCATAGCACTTATGCTGGCTCGCTTTAGGGGATCCTCAGCAGCATCACCCCACAGGGTGAGGTGGCTGAATTCCCTTTAACACAACATACATTTTTATTATGCATGACTGACATTATTGACAGTGGCATTACATGACATATCAGATCTGGGAGGGTGGTCAGGGATGTATCGGGCAACCAACCGTCCCAGATCAGTTCCCAATAGCACATTAGTGGGGAGAATCTCCAACACCCCCACTTCTCTTAACCCCCTCCCCGCACCCCAGTCCAGAAAAACTTGGGCCATCGGTATGGGACAGCAAACACCCCCAAACCCAGTGACAGTCAGGGTCTTCCCAGGAATGAGTTCCTCTGGTAACACAAACTCAGGGCGGATGAGGGTACATTCAGCGCCAGTGTTCTTAAGACCAACAGTAACGGTGTTGCCCACAGTAACAGGTTGTACATTTTCCCGGGCCCTGCCAACCGCCCCACCCACAAAAAGAATGGCTGCAGTAGGTCCTGGGGCCTCAGGTGTGGTGTTCATCTTCTGCCTCTCCAGGCAGACAAGGCTTGTGTGACCCGTTTGGTCACAAACATAACACTTAAGGGAGTCAAATGCAGGCCAGGTGCTAGAAGATGGGGCAGAACCCGCTGAGGGCCAGCTGGCTGGAACACTGGGGGGTGGTTGTGGGCTTACCCCCTTTCCAGCTGGCGGCGGCTGACTTCCGCACCTCTGGTGTGTGGTTGGCCTCATAGGCATCTGCGATCTGGGCTGCTTTGGCAGCCTCCTTTGGCTCCCGGTCAAGCACAAACTGTCGAACTTCCACTGGGCAAAGACGAAGAAATTGGTCCTTCATCATCAGAGATCCTTCAGGTCCTCGAAGGTGGTGACAGTCCTTGGACCCACTGCTCAAAATTGGTCCTGAGCCCATCCACCACATCACTGTAGCTGTCATGTGGTCAACGTTGGAGGGCTCTGAACTTTTTCCGGTAAACTTCAGGAGTCAGCTGGTACTTTTTTTATCCTGGCCTGCTTGACGGCCTAATAGTCTTCCATTGCAGGAAAATGCTCAGGAAGGGGTTAAAAGCAGTTGGTGTTGCCGGGCTCATTGCCCGATGCGGTGGATTTTGGCAGCTGGATTTGGGCTAACTCCAGCTGGTACCGCTTCTCAACTTGCCACTTTCGCTCAGCAGCTTCTCGATCAGCTTGGGCCTGTTGCTCAGCTCTCTCAGCCTCGGCCTGTCGCTCAGCAGCCTCTCGGTCAGCTTGGGCCTGTTGCTCAGCAGCCTCTCGGTCAGCTTTGGCCGGCTCCAAGGCCATCTGCAGGTGGGGGTCCACACTAGCCTGGCTGCGGGTCTGGCTGGCAATCATAGGTGGGACCCCTGCAGCAGCACCATCCGGGCCTTGGCTGGTCGCCCCATAATCCGAGCTCTGCTGTCAGACGGACCCGGCAGCACCTTGCAACAGTTCAGCAATCATTTGCTGCCTGGTCTTGCCTGTGGGGTCAATCTGTCTCAGCTCATAGAGAGCAGTGAGAGTGTCCTTTGACTGTTGGTGATACCTGGGCTCTTCACCTGTAGCCATCATTGCCAAATAAAAGATAGGACAGAAAAACAAGAGAAGGGGAGGGGATGCAACAGCGTATACGTACAGTAATGTCCCAAATAAAAAAAATATTAAAACACTGACTCTGATTTCTTAAAAATCTGCACAGTATTCTTGCAAGAACCGTGTAAGTTTTCAGTGACAGGAATGATTGCTCAATCCAGCCATTGATGTTCTGTAATATCCCACCGCTTGCCTCCAATTTGTCAGGGTTCCGCAGAAACAACACCGGGGAGATCACACAATATCTCACCGTTGCAGTCACTCTGTCCGGATTTCGTCAGGGAGTGGCGAGCTCACGATCCCGACTACCCACTACGTAGGTATCGGCAAGCGACCAGTGAGCGTATGGCATCACACCTCCGGATTCCAACGCATGGAACATGCCCCCGCACGGTCACTGTCAGCTTCACAATAGCCCAATTAATATTATTCACTGCCACCACCATCCAGATTTGAAATATAATACAGGCCTGGGCGGACGCCTGCTTTCTGGTAGCGTATGGCTTCATGGGAGGGAACAATTACAGCACAAAAGAAACAGAACTATTAAATTTTATAATTTAATCCAAAAGGGAGGCAGTGTTATGAAAAATATACAAGATTTTACAAAAGGGGACAATACAATACATAAGCAGTTACACATAATAAACAGGATTAAAGAAGACTTACTATAACGATCGCTGAGATGATTCAGGATCCGTTGCTATAATAAATATATACTCCCGCAATGAATACTACTCCAACCTCAGCAGATTCTTTTATGCTGCTGAAGGGAAAGACACACACACCCCCTGGGATGACAAAACGGGGCCTGGTCTCCAGCCTTCATATCTTTATTAGATATCAGTTTTTTTCGTGATAACTTATCGTGGCTTGATCGAAGAGGCACGAAAGTGATAAAAAAAATTTCCGTTGTGATTTTACCTTTGTCCAGAGACCTCACACGGTATAGCTGCGATCTGTTATTTTGGGACTTTGCGCCACAGCCCCCAGAGGGACCTACAGAGACAGGAAAATATCCATATCGTTCCCTAGCTGACCCTGTCACTAAAAATATAGGTCCCATGATTATCAGAATTATGGAACTTTAGTTATTCCATATTTCGTTTTGACTCCGAAAATCCTGCAGTCTTTGTTAAACCCCTTTTGAGCCTAAAAGAAGCCATTTCCTCTTTCCTTCCATCTCTGCCCCTATGCTGGAAGTTGTCAATCTATCCCAGGTCTGTGCTAAGAGGAGATGCATTCGTATGTTAAGTAGAAGAGCTTCTTGTACTATTATTTGCATACCAACAGCTGCCTGGAGTGTCAGCTCTCCTCTGGTGACAAATGGTGGATAAGGGAGGGATGAAGAGGGGTTTCAGGGACAGAGAGAAATTGTTAATACTTTCTCAATATTTCCTTGATAGAAACTATGCACTAAATGGTCCCTAATTGACCCACCCTTTCTGAAAGTTATTGTGGGAGTAGATCCCACAGCACCCTCAGGTCCGGGTCAGCCACAAGTATATCCCAGTGTTTTCTGAAGATATGAAAGATACAGTGACTCTGATTGTCATAAGTTTTTCTTGGTCTCTTGGTTAGGTATGGAGGAGTGTCTGTCTCTCCCATTTTTCTGCAAACGATGATGCGGAATCCAAAATGTACCATGAGTACCCTTTTCCCTGAATCTGATGTTCAGGTCTATTGCCTGTATATTAAAATCTGTGACATTAGAGCAGTACCCTCTCAACCATAAAAATTGGCCCTTGGGTATAACTCTTTTTATGGGGATGGGGTGGTGGCTATCCCACTTCAATAGTTTATTAGTGCTTGAAGGTTTATGGCAGTTGAGTGTCCATAGGGTCCCATTGCAATCTTTCTTGATTAGTACATCCAGGAAAGGAAACTGGTAATAATTAATCTCTGATATAAATCTTAGGCCCACTCTATTGATGTGGAATTCCCTGACAAATTCAAAAGATTGTTCACTCGTCCCTGACCAGATGATAAAAAAGTAGTCAATATATTTGTACCATACCCCAATATATGGATGCCATCACTTATGATCATCCCTGAATATTGTGGTTTCCTCCCACCAGTCCAGCCAGGGATAGGATAGCATATGAGGGGCACAGAGGCTTCCCATCGCAGTACCCCTGAGCTGGAGGAAGTACTTCCTGTCAAAAAGAAAGAAGTTATGAGTAATAGCGAATTTTAGAAGATCCTCCATGAAGTCATTATGTCTGCTACACTCTATTGATCTCGATTTCAAGAAATGTCTTACTCCTCTGATACCATCATCATGCGGTATATTACTGTACAAAGCCTCGATATCTAGTAAGGCCTGCTCCCCTACATGAGTGTATACATGCTCGAGAGTCTACATGTAGGGGAGCAAGCAAAGGGAAAACCAACTCCAGAGGGATTATTCCAACTGCAAGACCTCAGGTGGTACTGGGGGAACATTATACTGTGGGGGTATCATACATACTGCATAAGGGGCATAATGGGGGCAATCATACATACTGCATAAGGGGCATAATGGGGGCATTACACTGTGTGGGGCATCATACATCCTTCATAAGGGGCATAATGGGGGCATTACACTGTGTGGGTGCATCATACATACTGCATAAGGGGCATAATGGGGGCATTACACTGTGTGGGGGCATCATATATCCTGCATAAGGGGCATTACACTGTGTGGGGGCATCATACATCCTGCATAAGGGGCATAACGGGGGCATTACACTGTGTGGGGCATCATACATCCTGCATAAGGGGCATAATGGGGGCATTACACTGTGTGGGGGCATCATATATCCTGCATAAGGGGCATAATGGGGGCATTACACTGTGTGGGGGCATCATACATCCTGCATAAGGGGCATAATGGGGGCATTACACTGTGTGGGGCATCATACATCCTGCATAAGGGGCATAATGGGGGCATTACACTGTGTGGGGGCATCATATATCCTGCATAAGGGGGGGCATTACACTGTGTGGGGCATCATACATCCTGCATAAGGGGCATCATACATACTGCATAAGGGGCATAATGGGGGCATTACACTGTGGGGGGCATCATACATCCTGCATAAGGGGCATAATGGGGGCATTACACTGTGGGGCAGTAAAGGGGCCCTGTACTATGAGAACAATACGTTTCCTACCTTCCTGTCTCCATAGTTGGGTCGTATGTATCTATTACAGGAAACAGAACAAAAACCTTATGATTCTTATAAAGGGGCAACACAAGACCCCAAAAGAGTCTCCGTGCTGAAGGGGTTAATGCCCCCTGCGCCCAGTAATGGGGGTCTCCACATACCTCCACCTGCAGAGCCGCCACCACATATATGGCTGCTCTGTGCGCACAGGAGCTGTGATGAGGTCACAGGAGGGGAGGAGTCAGGGGTCACATGATCAGGGGCCTCAGTGGATGCAGGACTCTGCTGTGCTGGTTGTCATGGTGCTGGATGAGCTGAAGTTTATGTGTGGGGTCAGGAGGGGTTTACAGTGTGGATGTAGCAGAGCCGCGTGTGTACGAGGTGTACGGAGCAGAGCCGCGCGTGTACGTGGTGTACGGAGCGGAGCCGCGTGTGTACGAGGTGTACGGAGCGGAGCAGCGTGTGTACGAGGTGTACGGAGCGGAGCCGCGCGTGTACGAGGTGTACGGAGCAGAGCCGCGTGTGTACGAGGCGTACGGAGCAGAGCCGCGTGTGTACGAGGTGTACGGAGCAGAGCCGCGCGTGTACGAGGTGTACGGAGCAGAGCCGTGTTTGTACGAGGTGTACGGAGCAGAGCCGCGCGTGTACGTGGTGTACGGAGCGGAGCCGCGTGTGTACGAGGTGTACGGAGCGGAGCAGCGTGTGTACGAGGTGTACGGAGCGGAGCCGCGCGTGTACGAGGTGTACGGAGCAGAGCCGCGTGTGTACGAGGCGTACGGAGCAGAGCCGCGTGTGTACGAGGTGTACGGAGCAGAGCCGCGCGTGTACGAGGTGTACGGAGCAGAGCCGTGTTTGTACGAGGTGTACGGAGTGGAGCCGTGTGTGTACGAGGCGTACGGAGCGGAGCCGCGCGTGTACGAGGTGTACGGAGCGGAGCCGCGCGTGTACGAGGTGTACGGAGCGGAGCCGCGCGTGTACGATTTGTAGAGAATCCTTTGCAGCAATGACAGCCTGAAGTCTGGAAGCCATGATGGGGTTGAGATCTGGTGACTGACTCGGCCATTGCAGAATTTTCCACTTCTTTACAGTAAAAGATTCCTGGGTTGCTTTCGCACTATGTTTATATAAAAAAGAACCTATACATGTTTGGTATCTACTAACTCCTAATGACCTGGAGAATAATAATGGCAGGTCAGTTTTATCATATAGTGAACATGGTAAAAAAATATAATAATTGTGAAATTGCACTATTTTTGCAATTTCACCGCACTGAATTTTTTCCCATTTTCCAGCACACGTTTGGTAAAACCAATGGTGTCGTTTAAAAGTACAACTCATCCTGCAAAAAACAAGCCCTCACATGGCCATATTGACGGGAAAATAAAAAAGTTATGGGAAGAAGGGGAACGAGAAACGAAAACGCAAAAATTGAGAAACTCAAAAAGGGGTAAAGGGGTTAATATCAAATATTTCTAAAAATAAAAAAAATAGAAAAAAGTTAGAAAATATAAGTAATGTAAGAAAACCAGCGTATGGATCTTTTCCAGCCTGGGTCCCGGGTTATCTGGCCCATTCCATCCGGTTTTGTTCATTTGGTGCGAAATCCCTTCCCAGATCCTCTGAATTCCTACATGGGATGTAAATTCCCTCAGGACCGACCCGCTGAATTCACGGCTTATCAATGAACATTTACATTTTGTTCATATTTATCCAGAACTTTGGTTTTACTAACTATGTCGGAAAACCGTTTAAATGGTTAACATTTCTGATGAATTGTATCATTTACTTTAGTTAAATGTACAATAAAGATTTTTGGCAATGTTCACACTCTGCATCTGAGTCTGAATGGTCCACAATGTACAGTATATAATCATTGTCTTATAGCATTTTATAGAGACATTCATAAACATTTAGATATATACAGTGGGGGAATAAGTATTTGATCCATTGCAGTTTTTGTAAGTTTTCCCACTGATAAAGACATGAACAGTCTATAATTTTAAGGGTAGGTTAATTTTAACATTGAGATATCCCAGATACTTACTCAGCTTTTATGCACACACACTGATTACAAGCAAACAGGTCACAGGTGAGGATGTTACCTTTAGTAGTCATTCAAACCCATTTGTGTCAAATTCTGTGCATGTTATCAGGCCAAAATCACAAGGGTATGTGATGTCCGCTATTTCATCTTTCTTCTCTGTTAGACTCCTAAAACTTAATATGAATAAAACTGAATTCATCATCTTTCCACCATCTCGCTCAACCCCCCATCTGACCTATCCATCAAAGTCAATGGCTGTCCACTCTCCCCAGTCTCGCAAGCTCGCTGCCTTGGGTTAACCCCTGACTCTGATCTCTCCTTCAAACCTCATATCCAAGCCCTTTCCACTTCCTGCTGACTCCAGCTCAAAAATATTTCCCAGATTCGCACATTCTTCAACCCTGTGTTAATCCCTTCACTGGCTCTCCATTGCCCAGAGACTCCAAAACCCTAACCATGGCATATAAAGCCACCCACAACCTGTCTCCTCCAATCATCTGTGACCTAGTCTCCCGGTACTTACCTGCACGCAACCTCCGATCCTCACAAGATCTCCTTCTCTACTCCCCTCTTATCTCCTCTTCCAAACAATCGCATGCAAGATTTCTCCCGTGCATCACCCATACTCTGGAACTCTCTACCCTAAGGCTGAGTTCACACGATGCGTTTTTCATGCGTTTCCGCGGCGTTTTTGCAGTTGCGTAAACGCCGCGGAAACGCATGAAAAACGCATGGTAGAAGGGCAGCAATGTTCCCCAATGGAAATCCGCATGTGCTGTGCCCATGATGCGGATTTTTCCGCAGCGTAAACGCTGCGCTCAAAAATCCGCAGCATGTCAATTAATTTTGCGGAAACGCTGCTCTTTTGCCGCCATTGACTTGCATTAGACCGCATGGAATCCGCATCACTGTATATGTTGATGCGCTTTTCATGCGGTCTAATGTGCGGATGGTACCCGGGTCTGGATGAGAGGACTCTCATCCAGACCCAGGTACCATTAAAAAAAAAAGAATAAAATAAAAAATATATATATTCTCACCTTCTGACGGCCCGCGCTGCGTCCTGCCGGCTTCCCGGGCACTTCGCGGTTGAATGAAGGACCTTCGCTGACGTCAGAGTCATGTGACGGGTCACGTGACGCTGACGTCGGAAGGTCCTAAAGTCTTCACTGCCGGCAGCCGGGACCGATGAAGCAGGACACCGGGGGCCATCAGAGGGTAAAGTATAGATTTATTTTTTATTTTTTGACATTCACACACTATATAAATCCATGCCGGTTGCATGGATTTATATAGTGTGAAGTTGACAAGCACTTTCCAAGTGATGCTAAAATCGCTTGGGAAGCGCTTGTCAACCCGCATGCGGAAATGAAAGTGAAGACCACTTCATTTCCGCATGTCCCTGGCAGGAAACCGCATGTACAATCCGCATGCGTTTTTTCCTGCCAGAGAGATGCAGAAACGCTCAGGAAAAAATCCTGAGCATTTCTGCATCGTGTGCACATACCCTAACATATCAGACTCTTGCCTACCGTGGAAACCTTCAAAAGAAACCTGAAGACCCCCCTCTTCCGACAAGTCTGCAACCTGCATTAACCCTCTCTCCACCATGCTGCTGCACAACCAGCTCTACCCTCACCTACTGTATCCTCACCCATCCCTTGTAGATTGTGAGCTCTCGTGGGCCGGGTCCCCTCTCCTCCTGTACCAGTCACTGACTTGTTTTTATTCAAATTATTGTATTTGTTGTTTGCTATGTAAATCCCTGTAAAAATGAGAGACTGTTTTAAGGCATTTTATTACTTACTGCAAAGACAAAAGTTTACATACATTTCATTAGCATTTGGTACCATTGCCCTTAAACTGAATGACTTGGGTCAAATGTTGGGGATATCCTTCCACAAGCTTCTCACAATAGTTGGTTGGAATTTGGGCCCATTCTTCCTGACAAAACTGGTGTAACTGATCCAGGTTTGTAGGTCACCTTGCTTGCACCTACCTTTTCAGCTTCGCCCATAAATTTTCAATAGGATTGAGATCAGGGCTCTGGGTCATTGTCTACTTGGAAGACCCATTTCCGCTCAAGCTTTAACTTCCTGGCTGATGTCTTGAGATGTTGATTCAGTATTGCCACATAATTTTCTTTTCTTATGCTACCATCTATTTTGTGAAGTACAACAGACCCTCCTGCAGCAAAATAACCGCACAACAGTTGGGATGGTGTTCTTAGGCTTCCAAGCTTCTCCCTTTTTCCTCCAAGCGTAACGATGGTCATTTTGCCCAAAAAGTTCTATTTTAGTTTCATCAGACCACAGAACATGTCTCCAAAAATTAAAGGAGTTGTCCAGCACTTTTTACTGTAGACCAAATATCCCCCAATGTATTTACCCTGTTCAGATAAGGGTTTTTGTAAGGGTTTTGCTTACAGGCAACACGTGACCCCCGGCTGCATCCGGCTTTTCCTTCCGCTGATGTCACATCAAGTGAGGCGCGACAAAGTACTGGACAACTTCTTTAAGGTCTTTGTTCCTGTGTGCATTTGCAAACATTAATCTGGCCTTTTTATGTTTCCTTTGGAGTAATGGCTTCTTCCTGGCTTCGGTCCGTACACCTTGTACACATGCGGCTCCGCTCCGTACACCTCGTACACTCACGGCTCCACTCCGAACACCTCGTACAGGCATACCTCCCAACTCTTGAAGAACAGAAAGAGGCAAAACTTGTCCATGCCTCTGGCCACAACCCAATCGACGCCCATTTACCATTATCTTTCTCCCCTGGCAGGAGCAGTTGTCAGAAGGGCGCTGGTAGTGAGAGAAATTCAACAGAAGGCCGAGACTGCAGTGTGTAGAACCAAATCCAGGACTGTCCGCTGTATCCCGGACAGTTGGGACTAGAGATGAGCGGATGGATTCCTGAGTCTCTGGTCCAGTGTCCAAATCAATGCTACCTGGCGGCTGGACGGGACACTGTGAATCTCTTATCTTTCAGGGCAGCGCAACGTCATCTGTGCGTCCTGCTCATCTCTCGTTGGGACCTGAGGATTATTTTTTGTTCCCTCATTCATAGTCGGAGCCGCAAGAACTTTCTAATTATTATGTAGCTTCACTATACGACATCCGTCTTTCTTGTGTCTGTAAGGCCGTGTTCACACATTGCAGAAATGCTGTGTTCTTTGTTTTCTGCAGATGTCCGCACCAAACTCCACAATAACAGTCTCTTCCCCCTTATTTGATGCGTTTCTGGTGCAGATGTGAAGCCGCGTTTTTAAGGTGCTTTTTATAGTACAGAAAAGCTTTGATTTTGCACTTAATGAAGTATTTGCATTTTTTTTAGGCTCCACATAGAAGCGTCTGAAGACGCTGCTGAACTCTGCGGTAGTGATGAGTGAGCATGTGTTGTTAACCCTTTCGGAAAGCATGCTCAGCATTTATGTTAGTGCCGCCGTAGCTGCATGTGTCATGGCATCCTGCACATGTCACAGCTGTAGATGCCGAGCACGCCGAAAATACTCTGCGAGCACGCGGGCGTGCGCACCGAAAGGGTTAACAATCCACGCTCGCTCATCACTACTCTGTGATTTTGGAGCATTTTCTCCTCGGCTTCTTCTGAAAAAAAAACGCATGAAGAAAAAAAAAACGCCGCTGCATTTTTAAGTGCAGAATCAAAGCTTTTCTGTACTATTAAAAAGCGTTAAAAACTCTGCTTCATATCTGCCCCAAAATCGCATCAAATAATCGGGAAAACACATAAAAGAAACGCAGCCAACACACAATAATCAGAGAAGATTGTTACTGCGCCGTGTGGTGCGAACACCTGCAGAAAAAAAGAAGCAAAAAGAAAGCAGCATTTACGCTAGGTGTGAACACGGCCTTAGCTGTCGCCGTCTGGAGAGCCGAGCTCCTGGAGAAGATGCTGACCCGGCAGCAGTCTGCGATGCATGCGACCGGCAGCGCCCTAGCCCCGGAGGAGCTGCTCCTGGACCAGGAGGCGTCAGGCCGAGCTGAAGCGATCGCGGGAGCAGGTAGGAGCGATATCCCTGTCCCGGACGCCGCTGGCGCTGATCCGTTCCTGGTCCCCCTGCAGGAACCTCCGTCCCCGGCGCTCATGATGCCGACCTGCTCCTAGGCCACCTGCAGGAGCCACCTGCCCCGACACCCGAATGGGTGTACGGCCGCCGGTATGGGACTGGTCCGAGTAGGTTGAAGATCAGAGCCTCCCTTTACTGCCCGCTCCCGTGCCCTTGGTTGCCCACAGGGAAGATGGGGACCAATTCCAATGGGATAACCCGGCGGGTGACCTGATGGGTTTTCCCCCGGAGACCCAAAAGGAGGCCGCACGCCGAGAGGAGTATTGTTGGCGGGAACTCCTTCAGCTGGAGAAGGAACCGCGCACCCGGCGGGTGCGCTGGGAGACAATGGAGGCTCGCAACATGGAGGAGAAGGCCCGGGCCCACAAAGCCAAGCCGGCCACGCCCGATCCACAGGTGGAAGGGGTCGTGGTCAAGTTTGACCTGGATGGAGGATGGGGCTTTATCCGAGAGCCCCAACTTGGCACCGACCTCTTTGTTAACCGGCGGGACGTAGAGTCCCATTTACAGCATGGACATCCAGAGCGGGATCTGTACCCTGGTGACCGAGTCACCTATTCCCGGCACAGAGGAGAGCGGGGCTGGTATGCCCTCCATGTACATAGAGTAGTGGAGGAGGAAGAGGACATGCCCCTGCAGTTCGAGACTGACGACCCGGCTGGGCCAGCCTACAGAGAACAGGTGTCTCCAGGGAAGGAGCACCACTATGGAACTATTCATTTGAAGGAACTGTATATAGTTATTATAGTTACCCGGAAGGGTACATCCGTGTTTGAGTGAACTGAAAAAGTCTTGTGTTTACTTAGCTACCCGGTAAGGGTACAAGAACTGAAGAGCTGAGGACTGTGAGCAGCCAAAAACTTTTACCTGTATATAGTTGGCACTTCTTAAGGTGCTTCTTATTGGTTTTATATATAAAGACCTCTGAACAAAAACCCGTTTGGCGTGGCCGAAGACGTGTTCCAACAGCTGGACCACCTATGCCCTGCAGCCACGCCCAGGGCCTACATTGAGGGTTTTCAGACGGGTCCCTCAAATTGCACCTTGTTCAGTGAAATGGACACGCAGCTATAGATTTCACTGTAGTTATTGAAAATGTTTGATATGAAAAAATGTTTTATATATATGAAGAAAGTTTTATTCAAGAAAGTTTGATAATGTTTTATAAGCTGATACAGTAACATGTAACGTTCAAAAAAATGTGCCTCCCATAAAGGGAAGAAAAAGTAATGTCATAATACTTCTATGTGAATGCATTCTAAAAATGTGCATGTTTGTTTTTACTCTGTTCCACCCCATGGACGTGCTGTGTTTTACCAGGGGGGTATGCGGCGCCACTGCGGGCTCAGTCGCCACAGAGGTACTGCATCTCACGCAGAGGTGTGGTATCTCACTCTCAGGTAAGGATGGAGTACTACCTGGGACCCACACACTTGCATCCATTATACTTCAAGAGGGAAGGGCGAGATTGCTCCTAAGGGAGAGCACAGTCCCTGGTCCCTGGCTGGAGGGTGGAACCATGTAGTGGGTGTGGGTGGAGGAAGAAGTTCAGGGGAGCACTTCAGTAGGAGTATAAAAAGGAGGGGAACCATCTAGAAGGAGATCAGTCTGAGGAGAGAGTCAGAGGAGAGGGAGAGAGTTGGGAGCAGAGGCTCTGTAGGAGCTCTGCTCAGGAGGAGCGGGCCTAGTAAGAGAGGCCCAGGAGGACAGACTGAGAGAGGACGGGAGCAGAGGGAAGACTCCAGGAACAGAGGGGATCCCAGGGGCACGATGAGTGCAGGAAGCCACCCGTACGCCCGAATCTAAACGGACTTGGAGGGATCAGGCCGCAGAGGGGACCGGCCCCTAACTAGTGGAAAACTACAAGGCTCAGCTAGATAACCGGAGGCTACTGTACTTTCAAGGTGTAGTTTCCCACAGCCGCAACTAATCACTAAAAAGGTAGCCGCACAGGATCCAGGGAACTCCAGGTTGCCCGTCAAGATCTCAGGTTACTGGCTTGGGACACTGGTTGTGAGGCGCAGGGCAGGAGGGGAAAAGCCAGCGCAGGAAGAAGGCCGTGAAAGGCTCACAACACAGGGTCCCGTCAAATACTCCAGAGATACCTGGGAGTTTGCTGAACCCCAGCCTCGGTGAACGCAGAACGACTTGGGTGGTGATAATTTGGCCATTGTAACCAGGAGCAACATGATAATCGTGAGTAAACCTTGAAGACTGCACCCCACTGTCTCGCTGAATTATTGGTGTGCCATCACCTGCACTACACTGCCCAACAACAGCTACCTCATCATTTACCATCACAGCACCGCCCTGGAGCTCTACCTGTGGAGAGCTGAATCAACTCTGCTGCATTAACAACAGCTCCAGAAGACCTGCTCCGCAGCGGCGGCTCCATATAGCTGCATACCACAGGTGTCGTCACGAACATTAAAAAAAACTTTAATTCCCCTTTTCTTTAATCCCCTTTTGATTGACCGCCTTGGGTCACGGAGCGGGTCACTGCCACTGTGACATCCTCCAGCATCGACCGGCCCGGCTACCGAGTACCCCACGGCCCAGGGGGCGCGTCATATTTCTATGAAGATGTATACTCTGCTTCTGTACTGTCTGTGCTTCTTGACTCTACAATGCATTGCCTGCATTCTAGAGTCAAGTTAACCAAATCCTCCTCTGTTCACCATTGAGAGCTGTAGCTCAGTGGTTAGAGCTGCAGCCTCTGAACACTGAGCTCCCAGTTCAAGTCCTGGCAGATGTGATCACAGGAGAAGGAAGAGGTGAGTGTACTATAATTTAATTTATTCACTGACTATTGAGTGGCCCCTGCCCCCTAAGGAGGAGGAGCTACAGAGAGATGAGAGGTATAAATAGAAGTCAGTGAGAACAACTGAGCCAGCACAGCAGAGTCCTGCATCCACTGAGGCCCCTGATCATGTGACCCCTGACTCCTCCCCTCCTGTGACCTCATCACAGCTCCTGTGCGCACAGAGCAGCCATATATGTGGTGGCGGCTCTGCAGGTGGAGGTATGTGGAGACCCCATTACTGGGCGCAGGGGGCATTAACCCCTTCAGCACGGAGACTCTTTTGGGGTCTCTGTGTGGTGTGAACAGTGACGTAACACTTGCAGAGGTGTAGCTAGGTATTCAGCTCCGGGGGGCGCAGTATCTGAGTGGTCCCTTACTGGTAACCCCTGATCACACTATGCTGGTGCAGCCTATTAGTGGGTATAGGAGAACCTCAGCAGATGACCGCAGTGTAACTGAAAGAAAAATCTCCACAAAGCCCAACACTATTCCCGCCATATCTAGTGGTAGATCCCAGTACTGCAGGACACAGAAGATACAGCACAGTTACAGATCAAGCTGACGTTCTTTCTGATGGACTCATTCACTTTTCCATCTTTCTCAGAAAGTCATTGTGACTTCTCCAGCCAGGACTCGTCTGCGGAGATTGCAGCACAGACACATCTGACTCCTCACCACCGTTCCCATCTATTCCCAACCTGAACAATCCTCTCATCCTGACGATACCCCAATGCTGAGCTGCGGCTGCCGTATGTGTCCCTATTACTGCACCTACTGCGTGGTATAAAAGCAGAGATCCTCTCACTGCCCCACATACTAATGCCACCACTGTGCTCCTTACATAGAAATATGTGTCTTTGTGCCTTCACAGTAGCTTCCACACTCTTTAATGGTTCCTACAGTAGCTCCCACACTGTATAAAGGCCCCCACAGTAACTCCCACACTGTGTATAGGACCCAATACTGTACGATGGTCCCCCAGTAGCCTTCAAACTGTATAATGGTCCCCGCAATAGCTACCTCACTGTATAATGGCCCCCACATTAGTTCTCATGCTGTATAATGGCCCCCACATAAGCTCTCATGCTGTATAATTACGCCCGCATTAGCTCCCATGGGTTATGATTTCTGTCTGTCCCTTTCTGTCGGCTGCAACTTACACAGTCCTGTTATATGACAAAGAGCTAAATAGAAGAAAATATTGTTCCTCCATCCTGTCATATGTTCCTCCATCCTGTCATATGTTCCTCCATCCTGTCATATACTCTCTCCATCCTGGCATATACTCCCTCTATCCTGGTATATACTCTCTCCATCCTGGCGTATGTTCCTCCATCCTGGCATATGTTCCTCCATCCTGGCATATGTCCATTCAGCCTGGTATATACTCCCTCTATCCTGGTATATACTCCCTCCATCCTGGCGTATGTCCCTCCATCCTGGCATATGTTCCTCCATCCTGTCATATGTTCCTCCATCCTGGCATATGTCCATTCAGCCTGGTATATACTCCCTCCATCCTGGCGTGTGTCCCTCCATCCTGGCATATGTCCCTCCATCCTGGTATATACTCCCTCCATCCTGGCGTATGTCCCTCCATCCTGGCGTATGTCCCTCCATCCTGGCGTATGTCCCTCCATCCTGACATATGTCCCTCCATTCTGGCTTATGTCCCTCTATCCTGGTATATACTCCCTGCATCCTGGCGTATGTCCCTCCATCCTGGCGTATGTCCCTCTATCCTGGCACATGTCCCTCCATCCTGGTATATGCCCCTCATCCTGCCCACGCCGGTGTTCTTCAATAGTTAGAACTAAAAAACTCACCTTTCCCTCGCTCCCCTACAGGGCATCGTCGTCTTCTGAAGACAGCTGCTGACTTCAGCGTCCAAGCAACGGGGGTGAATGATGTCACTGCCATTTTCCCAGTCACATGCACGCCACCGTCAGCTGCTGGCCCTTGATTGGCCGACAGCGTGTATTGTGGCACATGGACCCGGCAAGTTTGTGCTCTGCAATACCCTCCGGTGTCATTTTATTGAAGACACTGTCTGCGAATTCGCACACACAATATCTTCAATAAAACAGCGCCATAATGCGGTATGCGCACATGCTGACTCCGGCACCAAGATTCGGACAGAAGGACACAATCACCATTATATATAAGATACCAATATTATACACACATGTATACAGCCACATAACTATGTACACAGCCATTTCCTTTATTCATATGCACACATAAGTGCTTTATACATACGTACACAGGCATTCCTGTATACACACACCAGTGCTATATACACGCCTCATTCCTGAGTGTATGTATATATAAACACACACATGTACAGTGCTGGCCAAAAGTATTGGCACCCCTGCAATTCTGTCAGATAATACTCAGTTTCTTCCTGAAAATGATTGCAATCACAAATTCTTTGGTATTATTATCTTCATTTAATTTTCTTGCAAGGAAAAAACACAAAAGAGAATGAAGCAAAAATCAAATCATTGATCATTTCACACAAAACTCCAAAAAAGGGCCGGACAAAAGTATTGGCACCCTCAGCCTAATACTTGGTTGCACAACCTTTAGCCAAAATAACTGCGAACAACCGCTTCCGGTAACCATCAATGAGTTTCTTACAATGCTCTGCTGGAATTGTAGACCATTCTTCTTTGGCAAATTGCTCCAGGTCCCTGATATTTGAAGGGTGCCTTCTCCAAACTGCCATTTTGAGATCTCTCCACAGGTGTTCTATGGGATTTAGGTCTGGACTCATTGCTGGCCACCTTAGAAGTCTCCAGTGCTTTCTCTAAAACCATTTTATAGTGCTTTTGGAAGTGTGTTTTGGGTCATTGTCCTGCTGGAAGACCCATGACCTCTGAGGGAGACCCAGCTTTCTCACACTGGGCCCTACATTATGCTGCAAAATTTGTTGGTAGTCTTCAGACTTCATAATGCCATGCACACGGTCAATCAGTCCAGTGCCAGAGGCAGCAAAGCAACCCCAAAACATCAGGGAACCTCCGCCATGTTTGACTGTAGGGACCGTGCTCTTTTCTTTGAATGCCTCTTTTTTTTCCTGTATACTCTATGTTGATGCTTTTTCCCAAAAAGTCCTACTATTGTCTCATTTGAACAGAGAACATTCTTCCAAAACGTTTTAGGCTTTCTCAGGTAAGTTTTGGCAAACTCCAGCCTGGCTTTTTTATGTCTCGGGATAAGAAGTGGGGTCTTCCTTGGTATCCTACCATACAGTCCCTTTTCATTCAGACGTCGACGGATAGTACGGGTTGACACTGTTGTACCCTCGGACTGCAGGGCAGCTTGAACTTGTTTGGATGTTAGTCGAGGTTCTTTATCCACCATCCGCACAATCTTGCGTTGAAATCTCTGGTCAATTTTTCTTTTCCGTCCACATCTAGGGAGGTTAGCCACAGTGCTATGGGCTTTAAACTTCTTGATGACACTGCGCACGGAAGACACAGGAACATTCAGGTCTTTGGAGATGGACTTGTAGCCTTGAGATTGCTCATGCTTCCTCACAATTTGGTTTCTCAAGTCCTCAGACAGTTCTTTGGTCTTCTTTCTTTTCTCCATGCTCAATGTGGTACACACAAGGACACAGGAGAGAGGTTGAGTCAACTTTAATCCATGTTAACTGGCTGCAAGTGTGATTTAGTTATTGCCAACACCTGTTAGGTGCCACAGGTAAGTTACAGGTGCTGTTAATTACACGAATTAGAGAAGCATCACGTGATTTTTCAAAGGGTGCCAATACTTTTGTCCACCCCCTTTTTTAGGTTTGGTGTGGAATTATATCCAATTTGGCTTTAGGACAATTCTTTTTGTGATTTTTTCATTGAAGACAAATTAAATGAAGAGAATAATACCAAAGAATTTGTGATTGCAATCATTTTCAGGAAGAAACTGAGTATTATCTGACAGAATTGCAGGGGTGCCAATACTTTTGGCCTGCACTGTATACAAACGTACACACACCACTGCTATATACCTATGTACACAGAACCTCCGCTGAGTGCTGCCCTCTCGCCTACAGCCCGGGCAGTGTATGACCCGCACATAATGGTAGAAGTCCTAAGTTATTGCCGTCTCTCATTTATCTTTCAAATCTGGTGCCCGCAAACATTACCGGCACGTCAGGAGTCGCTGTGATGTGTCCGGTGGGTTTGGCCTACTCTCGTCTTTCTCCGGGTGGTATTTATAATACACAGTTCGGCGTGACAGCCTGCCAGCTGGGTACCGTGTCCACCTGTACCTGCAGCAGGGAGGGTGTCGCCGGGAAGTAATCGTTAGAAAAGACAATTCGTAACGCTTTCGCTCAGGCTAAACTATAGAGCTAGAGCTTTGTTGTGTGGGGTCCTAATAAGAGTGAGCGTTGTCAGAGCCAGCGGTCCCAGGTGCCCCCTCCTCCAATAAAAGGGCACCGCAGTACAGTGTGCACATGCTCTGACGCCGGCGCCATACTGTACTACTAGGCTTCGGACAGAAGGACACATCTCCGGTTATATTATAGATGCCACGTGTGCCCCCTTTTTCCTACCTGTGTTGTCTCATTATTATCGTGTTATTTTTTGTTTTACTTTTATATTTTATAAATAAATGATATGTTTTTAATATATTTTGGCTTCCATTTTAAAAAAAAAATTAGGTTATTGTTGATATGATGAATATAAGCCTTACTATAAAGATTGAGATCGTAGGTGCTTAATTTCTCATGTCATGTGTAATGAATACAGTTGTGCTGAAAAGTTTACATACCCCGTCAGAATTTTTCCTTTGTTGCACTTGTTTCAGAGAATATGAATGATAACAAAATAACTTTTTCTCCACTCATGGTTATTGGTCAGGTGAAGCCATTTATTGTCAAACTACTGTGTTTTATCTTTTTAAATCTTAATGACAAAAACATCTAAATGATTCTGATCAAAAGTTCACATACCCCAGTTGTTAATACCATGTATTGCCCCCCTCTAACATCAATGATAGCTTGAAGTCTTTTGTAGTAGTTGTGGATGAGGTTATTATCTCAGATTGTAAAGCTGCCCATTCTTCTTGGCAAAAAGCTTCCAGTTCCTGCAAATTCCTGGGCTTTCTAGCATGAACTGCACGCTTGAGATCTCCCCAGAGTGGCTCAATGATATTGAGGTCAGGAGACTGAGATGGCCACTCCAGAACCTTCACTTTGTTCTGCTGTAGCCAATGACAGGTCGACTTGGCCTTGTGTTTTGGATCGTTGTCATGTTGGAACGTCCAAGTACATCCCATGCGCAGCTTCCAGACTGAGTGCAAATTTGCCTCCAGTATTTGCTGATAATGTCCTGCATTAATCTTTCCTTCAACTTTTACCAAGTTTCCTGTGCCTTTGTAGCTCACACGTCCCCAAAACATCAGCAATCCACCTCCGTGCTTTACTGTTGGAATGGTGTTCCTTTCATCATAGGCCTTGTTGACCTCTCTCCAAATGTAACATTTATGTTTATGGCCAAAAAGTTCAATTTTGGTGTCATCACTCCAAATTACCTTGTTCCAGAAGTTTTGAGGCTTGTCTCGGTGCTGTTTGGCGTATTGTAGGCGAGATACTTTGTGGCATTTGCGTAGTAATGGCTTTCTTCTGGCGACTTGACCAGGCAGCCCATTTTTCTTCAAGTGCCTCCTTATTGAGCATCTTGAAACAGCCACACCGCTAGTTTTCAGAGAGTCCAGAATTTCAGCTGATGTTATTTGTGGGTTTTTCTTTGCATCCCAAACAATTTTCCTGGCAGTTGTGGCTGAAATTTTTCTTGGTCTACCTGACCGTGGTTTGGTTTTTACAGAGCCCCTGATTTTCCATTTGTTAATCACAGTTTGAACGCTGCTGACTGGCATTATCAATTCCTTGGCTATTTTTTTGTATCCTTTTCCCGTGTTATATAGTTCAACTACCTTTTCTCGTAGATCCGTTGACAATTCTTTTGACTCACAATCCAGAAACATCAGTGGCTGGATGAAAGATGCAAGAGTCTGTCTGGATCCCAGAAACTCACTCAGCTTTTATGCACACACACTGATTACAAGCACACAGGTCACAGGTGAGGACGTTACCTTTAGTAGCCATTCAAACCCATTTGTGTCAAATTCTGTTCATGTTATCAGCCCAAAATCACCAGGGTATGTGAACTTTTGATCAGGGTCATTTGGATGTTTTTGGTTGTCATTAAGATTTAAAAAGAGAAAACACAGTAGTTTGACAATAAATGGCTTCACACAACCAATAACCATGAGTGGAGAAAAAGTTTTTTGTTATCATTCATATTCTCTGAAACAAGGCCAAGAAAGGAAAAATTCTGCCGGGGTATGTAAACTTTTGAGCACAACTGTATCTCCTGCAGTATTGCTAATGCCGATTCCAGAGTCGGTAAATGAGACGAGATATCGCGTTATGGAAGATGAGTCTATGAGAAACGTGTTCAGCTGCAGACTTCGAGGAAGAAACTGCTTGTTGTCTGTGGCCTAAAATATATAGGTTTTATTACTAGATGTAAAGAAGAAAACTAAATACTGTAAAATAATAAATCTCCTCATATGTTTCCCTTATTATCTCCAGTAATTGTATTATTACACAGGATTTTTATGATGTTACATTGGCTCATCTTCTTCTCATTCAGTTCTCTACAATAACAGATCCTCCTCAGTGAAGATCTTCTATATAAGAGAATTTTCCTGATTTACCCATCAAGGATGGTTATGGACACAGACAAGATGGCGGAGAGGATATTACACCTCACCCTAGAGATCCTCTTCCGGCTTACTGGAGAGGTGAGAGATTCTGATGACGTCACATTACATCATTCTTATCTATGGGAATAACAGATGGACAGAACTGGAGAGGTGAGGACTCTGGAAATGTCTGTAGTGAGATTTATTACTGTGTCTCTCCATAACCAGGATTACACAGTAGTGAAGAAGACCTGTAGTGAGCGCTGTCAGGACCCTGTGTCTGAGGGATGGGGAAGACCCCTGAGCCCAATCACAGGGCCTCCACCTCACCCCCTGATACATGAGGACATCAATGACCAGAAGATCCTAGAACTCACCTACAAGATGATTGAGCTGCTGACTGGAGAGGTGACACTGCTGGGAATGCTGGGACATTATACAGTAACGCTATGAAGGGATCGTGGAGATGACGGTATCATTGTATGTGTCAGGTTCCTATAAGGTGTCAGGATGTCGCTGTCTATTTCTCCATAGAGGAGTGGGAGTATTTAGAAGGACACAACGATCTGTACAAGGATGTCATGATGGAGGTTCCCCAGCCCCTCACATCACCAGGTAATAGACAGGACTAAATACACACGGACTATAATTATCTGTATGTAAAGAATAAATTCAGTCCCTGTATGTGTTTCCTCCAGCTCTATCCAGTAAGAGGACAACACCAGAGAGATGTCCCCGTCCTCTTCTTCCACAGGACTGTAAACAAGAAGACCCCAATGTTCCTCAGGATCATCAGGTAGATGGAGAGAAGGTGTCATGAGATCTCCCCTATGATGTGTAGACGGCTGTGAAGGTCTTGTGCTCAGTCTTGTTTTATCCACCAGTATTATATGTTTTATACTTGTGTAATGAGAACGGTGGAGATGGCAGGATTAGAGCTGATCATAGATGGGACTTCTCCATCTGTCTGTGACTTTTACAATATTTGTTTCAGGGTGAAGATCTGACCCATATTAATACTACAGAGACATATGTGAGGGGTGATGAGTGGTGTAAAGAGGAGATTCCTACATATGACTACCCAGGTGAGTAGTAACCACTAAATGCAGAGAAGTCACAGATTCTTCTCAGTCACTGGCTGTGGCTGCTTTATAGGTCGTGTGATCACCATTTTGCCGTTAAAGTATAACATTCTCCTCCACCTAAAACTGTTCAAATTACTTTGTGAAATTGTGAAAGCCCTTTTCTATAGAACTTACAACCTGGAGGATCCACCTCCCCACTGGGATTAGGAGATGCTGACCATTACCTGCCCAGATCTGTAAGTCAATTCACTGCTCTGACAAATTATTATATATCTCTAAAACTTATATTTCCAAATTTCACAGACTAATCCAATTGGAGTAAAGGGTAAAAATTAACTTTTATTTTTTCACGATTAAAACTAGAAATATAGTAACAAAATGTAAAAATTATTGACTCAATTGTACCTGAACTGAAAGTCAGCTAGGATATTAGTAGTAAAGAGTTTGTCACTCAAGATTATTGCAATATATATCAATTATATTTATTTAATCAGGATAATAGATCTTCCTACCGTTTCTATCTAACAGCACAATTTATTCAGGAGAACTGTGAATAAATTCACTGTGGTAAGCTTTAAAATTCATGAAGCCGACACATTGGGGGTTTCTCTTATCTTGTGCTTATAGCAGCAGTTATAGGATATTGAGAGATTCTCTTGCTTTATCCCTAATCTTTTCAGCAATCATATAGTACAATAGACTGTCTCCTAGATAATGCCAATCATTAGAGCCTGTTAGCTGAACTTCTCATATTATAGCATTAGCGATGAGGATGAAGCTATCGTGATGGACGTCCATAGCTGCTGCTACTGTGGGGAAAATAAGTATTTGATACACTGCTGATTTTGCAAGTTTATCGTAGCTACACTTCACCTGTGAGAGACCGTTTCTTAAAAAAAAAAACAGAAAATCACATTGTATGATTTTTAAATAATTAAATTGTATTTTATTGCATTAAATAAATATTTGATCACCTACCAACCAGCAAGAATTCTGTTCTCTCACAGACATGTTAGTTTTTCTTTAAGAAGCCCTCCTACTCTGCACTCATTACCTGTATTAATTGCACCTGTTTGAACTCGTTACCTGTATAAAAGACACCTGTCCACACACTCAATCAATCAATCACACTCCAATCTCTCCCCCATGGCCAAGACCAAAGAGATGTCTAAGGACACCTGTAGACCTGCACAAGGCTGGGATTGGCTACAGGACAATAGGCAAGCAGCTTGGTGAGTAGTGATGAGCGAATTTATTCGAAATCCAATCTTACAACCTAAGGTTATGTGCCCTCAATGCAGAAACGAAGCGGAAAATTTCCGCTTCATTTCTGCATCTCCTTGCCAGAAAAAACGCGTGCGGAATCTAACACTTGTTTTTGGCGCATTTTTGACATGCGGAATTGCCATGCGTTTTTCTAATGCATTGAGTAGGCAATTCCACATGCATAAACGCAAAAATAATGGAGATGCTGCGGATTTTCCCGCACATAAAATCCCCTGCGGAAAATTAAGCAGCATAGGCACAGAACATGCGGATTGTCATTAGGGACCTTGGGCACGTATTACCAAGTGTTTTTCAAGCGTTTCCACAGCAAAAACGCTTGAAAAACGCATTGTGGGCGCGCAGCCTCAATTTGATACGAATATGGCACATTCGGATTCATGATCGGAAATGCAAGCAAAATTTCTTAAAATTGGAAAAAATCGGCAAAGTTCGGGGAATAAATGCGGGAACGTGATTGCGGGGCAACTACAGCGTTTTGAACAGTTTGGCTAGCATAGTGCTTGTTTATGATGAGCGGGGGGATGTGGCAGATGAGTGGGGTGATAGATCAGTGGTGCGCTTGTAATTTTTTTATTTATTTATTTTGTCCTGTAGCCGGTAACTTTAAGTCAGGAATGCGTGGCTAGCCAGTCAGAGCGCAGGAAGCATCCACAGTGTCCAGATACAAGGGCTTCTGCAATTCGCTGCTGAAATCACATTTCCTCTCGATATAAAAACCGGCCATGTTCCCTCAGCGCCATTTTATCCATGTTACTGAAGGACACAGACGCTGCTGAGTGTGCGCCCTTGTACTGAAAGATATTAGCTAGATACATGGGTTCTTGTTTGGAAGTCAGATAGTGTAACATAGTAACGTAGATTGGATAAAGACCTAGGTCCATCAAGTTCAACCTTTCTCCCCCAATTGTACTCCCCATACCAACACTACACTAACTTACTGGAACTAGGCCTCACAAATGGATTACCATTTTTATTATTACTGCACTATTACAATTACAAATAACCATAAATAATTTGTAATTAGTTTTATTTTTTGTATTACTGTTATTGTATTACTAAAATCCCTGTACCTAAATCTTTTGATCCAGAAGAAGGCAAAAAACCAAGGATACATTCAGCCAATTTGCATCATGGGGAAAAATTCCTTCTTGACCCCGAGAAAGGCGATCAGTACAGGAACCCTGGATCAAATGTACTACTATAGGTGTAACATTTTGTCTAATTTAACTCTAGGACACCATATTACCTGTAGCGAGGAAATCATCCAGCCCTTTTTTGAAAGCTGTTATAGTGTCGGCCATTACTACCTCCTGTAGTAGGGCATTCCACAGTCCGACTGCTCTGACTGTAAAGAACCCTTTACTGTTTAGGTGCCGGAATCGCCTTTCTTCCACCAGTAATGATTGCCCCCTGGTCCTTAGTCTTTGGAAGGAATAAGTCATGTGCTACACCTTTGTACTGACCACACATATATTTATACATGTCAGTGAGATCCGTCGTTTTTCTAAGCTAAACAAGCTCAACTTTTCCAACCTCTCATCATATGAGAAGCCTACATCCCTTGTAATAATCTAGTTGCCACCTTTGAACTGACTCTAACTTCTGAATATCCATTTTGAAATGTGGAGCCCAAAACTGGATTCCATATTCCAGATGTGGCCTCACCAGTGATTTATAAAGGGGTAACACGTTGGGATCGCAGGATTTTATTTCTCTTTTTATACACCCTAAAATGTTGTTTGCTTTTGCGGCAGCTGCTTGACATTGAGTACTTGTAACCAGAATACCCAAATCCTTCTCCTGTTCTGTAGTCCTGAGTATACTCCCATTTAATGTATATGTAGCCATAGGATTACTCCATCCTGTGTGCATTACACTACATTTATCTACATTAAACCTCATCTGCCAAGTGTTTGTCCATTCAGTCATCTTATCCAGATCGTTCTGCAATATCGTAATGTCAAGATCAGATTTCAATATCCTACATAGTTTGATATCGTCAGCAAAAACTGACGTTTTACTCACAATCCCATCCCCCAGGTCATTAATAGAGGTTAAAGAGAATTGGTCCTAGCACAGATCCCTGCGGCACCCCACTGCTGACTATGTCCCATTTAGAGAATGTGCCATTTATGACAACCCTTTGTTTCCTATCATTTAGCCAATTCCTTACCCATCTAAGTCATTTCTTCTGTAGCTTCAGTATAAGGCTGTTATGTGATACAGTATCGAATGCCTTTGCAAAGTCCAAAGTATTTCCTTAAACATGCCCCATTTACGTTTGGTATCTATCCCCAGTTACCATGACATGGTCCCAGTCTACACAATTAAGCTCTTCCCTTAATTTGTTGAAATCAGCTTTCCTAAAGTTTCAGGTTTTTGCATTTCCTTTTTGAAATGTTTTATTGAATATTACATTGAAACTTATCATATTATGGTCGCTGTTTCCCAAATGCTCCCGGACCTCTAGATCTGAAATTGTATCTGGTCTATATGACAGCACCAGATCCAGCAGATTACCTCCCCTGGTTGGTTCATCTACCAGCTGAGAGAGGTAATTGTCCTGGACTGTGGATAAGAATTTTCAGCTTTTAACACAACTGGAAGATTCTGTGTCCCATTGAATGTCTGGATAGTTAAAATCCCCCATAATAAGGACCCTATTATTATTTGCTGCATTTTTAATTTGTTCCATCATTTTGTCCTCTACCAGTTCAGCTATATTAGGAGGCTTGTAACAAACTCCTCTTAGCAGCTTTCCATTATGACCATCCCCATGTACATTTACCCAAACTGACTCTACATTGTCGCAGCTTCTCCCAATGTTATCATTGAACACGTTTTAAGTTGGATCTTACGAAAATACGCATCCCTCCACCTTTTTTGTCTTTCCTATCCTTTCTAAATGTAATCCCTCCATGTTTGTCACCCAGTCATGGCTTCAGTCATGGCTTTTTCCAGCCAGGTTTCCGTAATACCTACCACATCATATTTCATGACCGACATAAGAGTCTCCAGTTCAGCCATTTTGTTTGCAAGACTTCTTGCATTTGCCAGCAGACATTTAATACAATTAGCACATTTGCTACTCCTACTCAGCTCCCTACATTCCTTGCATATCCTAGCCCCACCCTAGATGCTCTATTGCCCCTGCTGTCCCACTCTCTCTGTCTAGTCCAGGGGTCTCAAACACTGTTGCCCCTCCGGCTGCTTCTTGCGGCCCGCAGGCACATAGACCCCGTAACAATCATGGCTCTCTCCAGCAGCCGCCGACATCAGCGCAGTAGTGCAGTGTATTGCCGCGCAGAGACCGGCCCTCTGCACAGCAATACCAGTATCAGCCGCCGGCCTATCAGAGGCCAGCAGCTGACATCTGCGCATGGCAGTGACGTCATACGCTACTGCGCTGGGACGCAGATGTCAGCTGCTGGCGTCTGATAGGCCGGCGGCTGATACTGGTATTGCTGTGCAGAGAGCCGGTCTCTGCGCGGCAATACACTGCATTACAGCGCTGATGTCGGCGGCTGCTGGAGAGAGCCGCGATCATTATGGGGTCTGTGCCTGCGGGCCACAGGTGCAGAAAGGACGCCGAGGGAACGGAGGACAGGTGAGAATCTTTTTTTTTTTTTTCTCTGTCATGTGAAATACAGCACAGGGGACCTGTGCTCAGTATGGGGGGGGCACTGTGCGCAGTATGGGGGGACAGGGTCCCTGTGCGCAGTATGGGGGACAGAGACCCTGTGCGCAGTATGGGGGACAGAGACCCTGAGCGCAGTATGGGGGGACGGGGACCCTGAGCGCAGTATGGGGGGACGGGGACCCTTAGTGCAGTATGGGGGGATGGGGACCCTTAGCGCAGTATGGGGGACGGACGGACCTTGTGCGCAGTATGGGGGACGGACGGACCCTGTGCGCAGTATGGGGGACGGACGGACCCTGTGTGCAGTATGGGGGGGACCTGGATGGGGGACATGTCTGCAAGATAAGGACCAGGATGGGGGACCATGTCTGCAATATGGGGGACCATGTCTGCAATATGGGGGACCTGGATGGGAGGACCATGTCTGCAATATGGGGGACCATGTCTGCAATATGGGGGACCTGGATGGGAGGACCATGTCTGCAATATGGGGGACCATGTCTGCAATATGGGGGACCATGTCTGCAATATGGGGGACCTGGATGGGGGACCATGTCTGCAATATAGGGGATCTGGATGGGAGACCATGTCTGCAAGGGGACCTGGATGGGAGACCATGCCTGCTATATTGGGACCACCTCTGCAATATGGGGGACCTGGATGGGAGACCACGTCTGCAATATGGGGGACCTGGATGGGAGACCACGTCTGCAATATGGGGGACCTGGATGGGAGATCACGTCTGCAATATGGGGGACCTGGATGAGAGACCATGTCTGCAATATGGGGGACCTGGATGGGAGACCATGTCTGCAATATGGGGAACCTGGATGGGAGACCATGTCTGCAATATGGGGAACCTGGATGGGAGACCATGTCTGCAAGATGAGGACCAATTCAAAAGGTGTATAAAAAATAAAATGGTATCACTAAAAATGTCACTTTGTCATGCAAATAATGCGGACCCCCCAAATTAAATGTTTTTCCGTGTGCGGCCCATATGCCCAGCTGAGTTTGAGATCCCTGGTCTAGTCTATCTATCCCCTTATAAGCACGCATACCCTCCCTCCCCCCAGATCCTAGTTTAAAAGCTCCTCCATCCGTCTGACCATTTTCCCCCAGCATAGCTGCTCCCTCCCCATTGAGATGCGGCCCTTCCCTACAGTAGAATAAATCCTACAAAACAGAAGGAGTTTCTCAGAGTTACCAAGAAAATAAATTCACAATATCTAAACACAAGATCAATAGACCAACAAAACGATATTCACTGGACAAAAAAGTCATATAAAAATATTTTTTATTTTATAGCAATTAATGTAATAAAAATTCAAAAGGGCACAAACATAGACAAATTAAAAATCATACAACAATACAAATAAGATAAAAATGAAGCTCAAATGAGGGAATCAGGGGGTAACGCATACAGGGGAGTATGTATGATGTATTACTTATTAGCCATAATGGGATATAGTAAAGGGAATATGTATATAATTATATAAATATAAAGTGCAAGTGATATATATCTATCAGAATTAACATATACAGGATGTGCAGATATGTCACTAAAATATGTAGTAACTAATGAATGGTTAGTCTGATGATTACATATAGTTCATAGTCCCTTTAAGTATCCCCTTTTGAACATGATTATTTCATATGATTCTATATAATTCATAGTCATTTTTAATCAAAACATCACCTCTTTTTCAAAATAACATGATTCCATTACATCCAGGAGTCAATTACATTAAATTTAATTCATTCAAAAAGGTCCTTTGTACAGGAATAAATATTGAGTAAAAACTAGGGCAAAAATCTAATTGTAAAAGAGATTATTACTGAAGTCAGCCAGCATCCACCTGCTCCCTGTCACCGGACTGGTGAGAAGGTCGGCCTTGGTCTCCATGAACCCAAACCCTTCTTTCCTGCACCAATGTCTAAGCTACTTGTTTATCTCCCTAAGCTCCCGCTGTCTATCTAGTGACGCATGTGGCACCGACAGTATTTCTTGGAGGTCCTGGCCTTCAGCTTCTCTCCTAGTTCCCCGTAATCATTTTTAAGGACCTTCCACCTCCCTCTAACTTTGTCATTAGTACCAATGTGTACCATGACTGCTGAGTTTTGCCCAAACCCACCCAGCAATCTGTGTATCCGATCCGCTATATGTTGAACCCGAGCAACCAGCAGACAACACACTGTTCGGCATTCACGGTCTCGGCGGCAGATGACTCCGTCTGTCCGCCTATTTATAGAGTCTCCTACCACCATCTGTCTGGTCTTTGCTGCACTCCTATTACCCTCCTTCCTACAACAGTCATCTTCCTGGTTGCTAGGAGCGTCCTGCTTTAGTGATCCCAGTCCTGGGATAGCAATCCTAATATCAGCCAAACAGGCATATTTACTAGGTTGTGCCAGATCAGGACTGGGCTCCCTGGCACTTTTCCCCCTACCCCTTCTTGTAACATTTACCCAGCTACATACTTCTCTATTCTGGTCTTCCCCACCTCCACCCGCCTCCATATCACTGGCCCTAACCAGCACAATCTCAGTGAGCTCTAAACTCCTGTCCAGGTTTGCAATGCTCCTGAGTGTTGCTAGCTGCACGTTTAGATCCGGTATCTGGGCTTCCAAATATGTAACTCGTTGACATCGAGCGCAGACTTTTTCACCCTCAAACGGCTGTTCAAAGCATGCATACATCTCACAAGACACACACCTGGTAGCATTGCCCATGGAGCACATACTATATGGGGATAAACAATACAAGTAAAAGCAGAAAAACAAATAGAAGGTTAGTAAGGAAAACACCAAACTATGCTCTGGTGTTAAACTATGTTATTGCGTTTAACTATGTACTTTACTGCCGCCTTTGTACTTAGCTGCAGCCTCAGGGACGCTCAATCCAGCCTCTTCACGCTCGGCAGCCTCGCTGGTTGTTTTTTGACTTGTAGTGCTTGCAATCAGCCCAGCACAGGATATGGATAATTTAAGTAGAAATGTTCAAAAATATAAAATTTAACCCTTTTTTATTCAAAAATAATAATTGGTTTTATTCTTGGCAGATGACTGTACCAGGAGATCAGAGGGACAGCTGACATCTTCAATTTTCAAATCGGATGATCTTGAGATCCCACAGGATACAATTGAAGTGAATGCCATTACTCCATATATACCATCATCCCTTCACAGCAAAGATCTGTCATCTGATCTTTTGAAACAGGTCCCGTCTTCTGATTCATTACCGACTACTAAGGAAAATCAAAGTCACAAAATAAGCAATAAAAAACGAACTGCTCCTAAAACAAAGAAGCCATTTTCACGTTCAAAATATGGAAATAGTTTTCCCCTCCAAAAGTCTTTTCTAAAACATCAACAATTTCACACAGCGGAGAATATATTTTCTTGTTCCAAGTGTGAGAAATGTTTTAAAGAGAAATCAGACCTTGTTAGTCACCAGAGAACTCACAAAGGGGAAAAGCCATTTTCATGTTCAGAATGTGGTAAATGTTTTGTTTGGAATTCATATCTTGTTACTCACCAGAGAACTCACACAGGGGAGAAGCCGTTTTCATGTTCCGAATGTGGGAAATGTTTTAACCAGAAAGCGCATCTTCTTGGCCATCAGAAAATTCACACAGGGGAGAAGAGTTTTTCATGTTCAGAATGTGGGAAATGCTTTGTAGATAAATCAAGTCTTATCAAACATCAGAGAATTGATACAGAGGAGAAGCCTTTTTCATGTTCAGAATGTGGGAAATGTTTTACAGAGAAACCAAGTCTTACCAGACATCAGAGAACTCACACAGGGGAGAAGCGTTTTTCATGTTCAGAATGTGGGAAATGTTTTACAGAGAAATTCTGTCTTATTCAACATCAGAGAACTCACACTGGTGAGAAGCCTTTTTCATGCTCAGAATGTGGGAAATCTTTTACACAGAAATCAAGTTTTGTTAGGCACCAGAGAACTCACACAGGGTAAAAGTCTTTCTCCAGTTCAGAATGTGGAAAATGTTTTGTGAATAAATCTCTTCTTAGTCACCAGAGACGTCACACAGGGTAAAAAACATTTTTATTTTCTTAATTTGAGAAATTTTTTACTTGGGGAAACAATTCTTAATAAACTTCAGAGAAGTCACACAGGGGAGAATATTTTTTAATGTTCAGAATGTTGGAATGTTTTAACTGAAAATTGTATCTTCTTAAAGGGGTTGTCCACTACTACCACAACCCCTTGTCATTCCTCATGTTTGCCTTGATTAAATAAAAACACTAATACTCAGATCCCGTGGCCTATAAGATACATTTTTAGCAAGAAACAAATCTTGCTAATAAGTGATTGGCTGTTATAGACTGGAGGCAGCTTCCTGTGACAGAGGAGAACGCTGAGACACTGCCCTTTCTGATCACTGAGAGAACTGCTCTCTCTCCTCTAGCCCCACACTTATGTAACTGATTGGTGCAGTGCAGGAAAGGAAGGAACCGGGACCATCAGAGGTTGCCTGTCCTGAGTGAGCAGCTGAAGGACCTTCCACCCGACTAGCTCAAGGATCTTTCAGATCATGTAACATTGTTTTACATATTTTCAAAAGTTGTCAGGTTTAGTTATGAAATGAGCCATTTCTTAATGATTTTGACTTTCTGAATTAAAATTTGACAGTGAGGGGGGCATGACTTGGAAGCTGAAGAAGATTGCCCCTTGACTGCAGTGCACTGGCAGCCCGTGCCCTTATTTAGCACTGTCCCATTACCCAGGTATGATAACCAGACTGCTCCAGCCATGATATGATTATTGACAAAGCCTTAGGGTCCCGTGCCCTAAACACCTTCCAGAGACTGCTCCACGGGATTTCCTAACCAGAATCCACTTCTTTCATGTTAAAGAGTACCTGCTCTTCTGCTCAAGAAGGAAAGGGTAACTCCCCAAAACCTTCAACCAAGTGAAGATTTTCTCTGATGTGTCCTCTACTAGCCTTCGCTTTTGCAGGAATCTGTCCCCATTACCTTTAGTCTCCGGGAGAACGCGATCATTTACAGATGGGGCTTCCCCTTATATCTCCTCATTAACCACAGCAATGCCTGGCACTCCATCACAACATACGAAGAGAGTAGAGACCTACTGAGACGAAGGGACCTCAACATCCCAGATCATCCTCAAGAGGAAAATTTGAACCCACGAAGCAGGGAGAATGACTGGCAAACTGTCCCTTCCAGAAAAAAGGAAAAGACGGCTGAGGTGACCTAGGCATGTATTTGGCCTACCTCGGCATCTACAAAATACTCTCCACTGAGATCCTGTTTTCTGCCTCTCAGGTTGAGTAGGTCACATAATTGACCTCTTATTTGTCTTCCTTGTCTTTAAGGTTGTTTTTTCTTTTTTGTTTAGTCTATCTGTGGTTTTAGTTAGTGTAACTGATATTCTTCTTTTTTTGTTAGTGTCTAAGTCTATCTCAGATGGTTCTTAACCCTTTACGACCTTGGATGTATCCATACGTTCAGGTCGGTAGGTACTGTGCGCGCATGATCGCCGCCGGGTGTCAACTAATTCTGACAGCTGACACCCAGCACTCAGTGACAAGAGCAGTGCCCACACCACTCCCAGTACTTTAACCCCTAAATGCTGCGATCAAGAAAAAGTGGATTAAAACGCCATTAAAAAGACGAATGTAAAGAAAAATGGTATCGCTGAAAACATCATCTTGTCTGGCAAAATAAGCCGTGATACAGCTCCCTTAGCCTAAAAATAAAAAAGTTACAGCTCTCAGGATAAAGTGATGCAAAAATAATTACTTTATCTATAAAATAGTTTGTATCATTGGGTAAAAGCGTCAAAACAAAAAAAAAGATGGTATCATAAATGTGGTATCACTGTAATCGTACCGACCCGAAGAAAAAGCTGCCTTATTAATTTTACCACACTCTGAATGGCTTAAAAAAAACAACTCCTGAATTGCTGTTTTTCGTTCATTCTGCCACCCAAAAATCGGAATAGAAAGTGATCAAAAATGTCATGTGCACGAAAATGGTACCAATAAATACGTCAGTTTGTCCCGCAAAAAACAAGCCCTTACATTACTCTGCTAGCAGAAATATGGAAAAATTATAGTTCTCAAAATATGGCGATAAAAAAACTAGTTTTTACAATAAATAGCGTCTTTTAGTGTGTGACAGTACACTGCTGCTGCTGATTTGTTCATTCTGCCTCCCAAAGATCTCAGTAAGGCTCCGTACACATCTATCCTGCACTCTGTGCTGAGCACGCAGAGTTACACCCAGGGTTTCTGTGTAGATCTCTGAAATACGTGATTCAAACAGAACCCCTGGCAGAAGATTCCCTACAATGAGGCCGAAGGAGGCACTGTGGACACCGTTCGGCCTGTGATCCGGCGGTGTCCGTCTTTTTAGGTGTGCATAAAAGCGAAGTCTGCCACAGTTTTGTGCACTTCTGAAAAAAAGGACACCACTGAACTGAGGCCAGACTGAGTTCAGAGTAACTCTGCTGCCTCCTTTTAGTTAATGGGTCCCTCTGGGTTTCATTTGAATCATGTCTCTCGGAGATTTACATGGAAACCCCAATATAAGGGCTCAGCGTAGAGTGCAGGATAAATGTGATCCCAAATGTTATGTAAAATGTTCCCAAAAAATGCTTCAAATCAATCCATAAAAAAGCGAGTCCCTACTCAGGTCTGTCATCTGTCAATGGAAATATAGGAGGCTTCCACTGTTATGTTCTGCTACCAGAGCTAAGGAAAGAGAGGAGATCTGTCCCTACGATAGAACTCAGCTGAATCCCTACGAAGTAACAGGGAACCTGATCCTGCGATCAGACCTGCTAAAATCCTAAGCTAGTCTGTACGGAGACCTATAGATGTGGGGAAGGAATCCCTACAAGTACTAAGGACTGGGAGGAAAATGGGACACCTCCTAACAGAAATAGTAGCAGACAGACGAACAAACAAAATATATAGAACATAGAGGTCCGTAGACCAAGCAAACTAACAGAGTTAGATACAGAGCACAGGCTAGCTAGAAAGTAGTTATACAATGAAGTCCAGCAAAGCCAGAAGGGCGGAGCAGGATTAAATAGGCCAACAAGGTCATGTGACCAGCAAAGGAAAAAACCTAAGAGCAAGGTTCTAACAGTACCCCCCCTTCTAAGAGGATCCTCCGGATCCCCTAGGACCAGGCTTATCAGGAAATCTCCTGTGAAACGCTCTGATAAGTCTGGACGCGGAAACATCATCTGACCTCACCCAAGAGTTATCCTCGGGTCCGAAACCTTTCCAGGCCACAAGATACTGCAAACTACCTCTATACCGTCTAGAGTTAAGGATGCGAGAAATTTCATATTCCCCGTCCTCCACCACCGGAGGAACAGAGGCAGAGGCGTCACCATCCGACACAACAGCTTTTTTTAACAGAGAGACATGAAATACCGGATTAATTCTCCAGGAGGTAGGAACCTCCAACCTAACAGCAGATTGGTTGACAACCTGAAGCACCTTAAAGGGCCCTACAAACTTGGGACCCAATTTCTTAGAAGGAATCCTCAACCGCAGATTCCTAGAGGACAACCAAACCATGTCACCAACAGCGAACAAAACCTCCTGTCGTTTCCTATCAAAGTAGTCTTTAGATTTTCTGTTGGCCTCCTGAAGATTACCACGCACATCCGTCCAAACTCTCTCCAAATCACCGGAAAAATTCTCCTCCTCAGGCACGGCAGATCCCAACTTGGAGAACGACCCAAACGACGGATGTCTCCCAGAACAACAAAAAAAAGGCGAACAACCAGCAGAAGAAGATGTATGATTGTTCAGAGCAAATTCAGCAAGTGGCAGAAACTCAGACCACCCCTCTTGATTGTCTGCCACAAAACAACGCAAGAACTGCTCAACATCCTGGTTTTTCCTTTCTGTCTGGCCATTAGATTCAGGATGATATCCGGACGAGAACGACAAATGAACTCCCAACCTGTCACAAAAGGCACGCCAAAAACGAGCCACGAACTGAGGACCCCTATCAGAAACAATGTCAGTAGGAACGCCATGAAGTCTGACAATTTCCTTGACAAAGGCCTTAGCGAGAGTTTTAGCGCAGGGCAGTTTGACGAAGGGAACCAAGTGACACATCTTGCTAAAACGGTCCACGACCACCCAGATGACCGTAAAACCCTCAGAGGGGGGAAGGTCAGTTATAAAGTCCATAGCCAAATGTGTCCAAGGAGCACTGGGAACCTCCAAAGGACAAAGCAACCCCGCAGCAGGAGTATGTGAGGACTTAGATCTAGCACATATAGTACATTGACGCACCCACTTAATGACTTCCTTCTGCCATCCAGGCCACCAAAAACTGCGACCCACCAGTCTCTTGGTCTCAGAGATTCCGGGATGACCTGCCAACCGAGATTCGTGACACTCAACAAACAAATCTCTCCTAAAGGTCCCAGGCACAAACAACCTCCCATGAGGAGTGTTAGATGGGGCATTCTCCTGTGCTTTAAGAATCTCATCTTCCAAAACGGAGTCCAAAGCAGCTATCACAACACCTTCTTGTAAAATGTTCTCCTCTTTCTCAGCACCGACTATGGGAGAAAAACTGCGAGACAAGGCATCCGCCTTAACATTCTTAGTACCAGGGATGTAAGTAACGGAGAAATTAAACCGCGAGAAAAACAGTGCCCACCTAGCCTGACGGGCATTCAGGCGCTTGGCAGCATCAAGATATATCAGATTTTTATGATCCGTAAGAACCTGAACGGGAAATTCCGCACCTTCCAAGAAGTGGCGCCAGTGTTCAAATGCGAGTTTAATAGCCAATAATTCCCGATTACCAATATCGTAATTCAGTTCAGTCTCCGAAAATTTTTTTGAAAAAAAGGCACAGGGATGTAATCCATCCCCGTTATCCTGAGACAATACTGCGCCAACCCCCACAGAGGAAGCATCAACCTCAACCAAAAACGGCTTAGTCACATCAGGCTGCATAAGGATGGGAGCAGAGGTGAACCTCTCCTTGAGATACACAAAAGCTTCAATGGCCTCAGAAGACCACTGAACCGCATCAGCACCTTTCCTGGTGAGATCGGTCAGAGGTTTGACAATACTAGAAAAATTTTTTATGAATTTTCTGTAATAATTGGCGAAACCCAAAAACCTCTGTATCGATTTCAAACCAATAGGCCTAGGCCATTCCTGTACAGCTTGAACTTTAACCGGGTCCATCTCAAAACCTTCGCTGGAGATAATGTAACCCAAAAAACTAATTCTCTGTACAGCGAACTCACATTTCTCCAGCTTAGCAAAAAGCGAATTGTCCATTAATAACTGTAATACCTCACGTACGCTCCGCCAATGAGACTCCAGATCCGGCGAATAAATCAAAATGTCATCCAAATACACAACCACATTTTTGCCGATCAAAGGTCTAAGGATGTCATTAATAAGATTCTGAAAAAATGCAGGAGCATTAGTAAGACCAAAAGGCATAACCAGGTTCTCAAAATGACCCACAGGAGTGTTAAAAGCAGTCTTCCATTCATCACCCTCCTTCATGCGCAACAGATTGTATGCCCCCTTAAGGTCAATTTTAGAGAACCACTTGGCCCCCATTAACTGGTTAAACAGATCAGGAATCAATGGCAGTGGGTAAGGATTGCGTACAGTAATTTTGTTAATCTCACGAAAATCCAGACAAGGACGTAAACCGCCGTCCTTTTTTTTTTTTACAAAAAAAAATCCAACCGCCACAGGAGACTTAGAGGGCCTAATGTGACCGGCGGCCAAACTTGTCTGTATGTATTCCTCCAAAGCCTTCCTCTCAGGAATAGTAAGGTTAAATAAACGACTTTTAGGAAGAGTCGCTCCAGGGACAAATTCAATAGAACAATCATAGTCTCTATGGGGAGGCAAAACCTGCGATTCCTTCTCAGAAAAAACTCTCCAAAAATCCTGAATAGGAACAGGCAATTCTCCCCTATCCAAAGCTGCAATACGCCCGTTACAACACTTGTCATAACATTTATGGCTCCAGGATTTAATTTCACTGGTAGACCAATCCAGTACAGGATTGTGAAATTTTAACCAGGGCAATCCCAATATTACTGGAGAAGGCAAGTTATTCAAAACTACCAAATCCAATTTCTCATGGTGAACACCATTAATAGTGAGAGGAAATTCACAGACCTTGAGAGTAATATTCTTCAAAGGGGAACCATCCACAGAAACCACAGCAATGGCGGATGATAAAGGTTCGGGTTTTAAATTGAGTCTTTCCAAGAATCCCCCATCAATTACATTCAGAGTAGACCCACAATCAACAAACACCCGAAATTCCATTAATTTTTCCTGAGCAATCGTGGAAGCAGCTAAAAATACACCCTTGGAATTTAAACAGGCAATACGGGCATGACTGACCATTTTTTTTTCTTTCTTCATATGAAGCTCACAGCCTTTAATCAAATGACCAGATTTTCCGCAATAGAAACACAAGCCTTCAGAAAATCGACGGTCTTTTTCTTGAGAGCGAGGTGCCACCGATCCAATCTCCATCGGTTCACCACTGTTAGTACACACATTCTCATAACCAGAAACTGACATAGCAGAGGATTTGCTCTCATTAACCCTTGCACGCAGTCTCCTATCCACCCGTATAGCTAATTGCATAGCCTGTTGCAAATCTTCAGGTGTAGGATAAGCAATTAGCAGGTCTTTAACCCTTTCATTGAGCCAAGCAAGAAATAGACTTTTCAGAGCAGAATCGTTCCACCCTGTTTGAGTAGACCATCGACGGAAATGAGTACAATATTTTTCCACATTACCTGATCCCTGTTTCAAACGTCTCAACTCAGTCTCAGCTGATGCGACACGGTCAGGATCATCATATAATAGTCCCAAAGCAGAAAAAAAAACTATCCACTGATCTGAAGCATGTATCACTAGGTTGCAAAGAAAAGGCCCACTCCTGAGGCTCTTTGCGCAAAAGTGACATTATGAACCCTATGCGCTGGGATTCATCCCCAGAGGACTTGGGTCTCAAACGAAAATACAATAAGCAAGCATTTTTAAATGAAAAAAATTCTCGGTGTTCACCAAAAAATAAATCCGGCAAACATACCTTAGGCTCCAAGAAATGTGCTCCAGGACAGTTACTCACGTGCTGACGGAGCTCGGCCACCTCCAGAGAGAGTCCCTGCAGGCGATGAGCCAAATCCTGAACCGACACCATGATGGAACAGAAAAATCTTTCCTTAGAGAATTTGCAGGCTGGACTTACTGTTATGTTCTGCTACCAGAGCTAAGGAAAGAGAGGAGATCTGTCCCTACGATAGAACTCAGCTGAATCCCTACGAAGTAACAGGGAACCTGATCCTGCGATCAGACCTGCTAAAGTCCTAAGCTAGTCTGTACGGAGACCTATAGATGTGGGGAAGGAATCCCTACAAGTACTAAGGACTGGGAGGAAAATGGGACACCTCCTAACAGAAATAGTAGCAGACAGACGAACAAACAAAATATATAGAACATAGAGGTCCGTAGACCAAGCAAACTAACAGAGTTAGATACAGAGCACAGGCTAGCTAGAAAGTAGTTATACAATGAAGTCCAGCAAAGCCAGAAGGGCGGAGCAGGATTAAATAGGCCAACAAGGTCATGTGACCAGCAAAGGAAAAAACCTAAGAGCAAGGTTCTAACATCCACGTTATTGGTAGTACAAAGGCTCTGGAAGAGCGCTATGGCTCCTCGCCCCCCCAAAGGAAATTCAGTAAATTCTGCACTCCCAAATCCAAGTACTCACCTCCCTTCTGAGCCCCAGTGTGCCTAAACCACATTTAGCATCTATATGTTTGTCATTTCTGTAGTGATGACAACCCGCCTAATTTAAGGGTGCATGTCTCCAGAAGCACAAGCTGGGCACAATGTATGGGCACTACACCGTACTGGGGAATACAATGGCAGTTTGCAGTTTTCATTCAGCAACATCCACTGCTGCTTGTTTCTGGAAAACACCCAATGAGTCAAAATCGTCACTACACCTGTAGATAAATTCCCAAAAGGGGTTATCATTTCCAAAATAGGGTAATTTGAGAGGGGATTCTGCTTTTCTAGCAGTAAGGGGCTCTGTATATGGACTCCGCAAACTATTCTAGGAAAATCTGTGCTCCAGTAGGAAAATAGCGATCCTCCCCTCCCGAGTCTCGGTATGGCTAAGCAGTACTGTACAGCCACATATGGGGTATTTCTACATTCAGCAGAAATTGTGGGACAAATTTTGGTGCCATTTTTGTCATTTCCCCTTGTGAAAATGTAAAATCTGGGGCTAACACTAAATTTTGGTGGTAAAAATGTAATTATTTTTTTCTTCACTGCCCAATGGTATAAAATTCTGTGACCCATCTGTGGTGTAAATTTGATCATTTCACCCCTAGATGAATTCATTAATAAGTTTAGTTTGTAAAATGGGGTCTCTTATGGGGATGGGTCTGCTGTTCTGGCATTTCAAGGGCTCTGCCAATGTGACATGGTACTCTCAAACCAGTACAACAAAATCTGAACTTCAATATGGCGCTTCTGACCTTTGCACTGTAGCTCAAAAGTACCATATTTTTTGGACTATAAGACACACTTTTTTCCTCCAAAATTTTGGAGTAAAGTGGGGGGTGCATCTTATAGCCCGGATAATACATTCTGGCTGTGGAGGGGGGGCGGCAGCGGAGGAGCAGGGCACAGGCAGTAGCCATAGCTGGTTGCTGCTGCTCGGTGAACACTGTGCCTGCTACTAAAGAGAATGAGTATTCACTCCTCTCCACCCATGGAAATGGAGTTAAGTACAGTTATGATTGATTCAGGCTTTTCTTGAGAAAGGGGATTTTGGCTTTAATCGCTTGGGTTTTTACTCTATTGGCTATAATAGCCTTCCAGCCTTAGTATCCTGTGAGTAAAAAAGAGACTTAGTTTTTTTTTCGGATTTATATATAATAATCCCCATATAGTGCCCCCCCAAGAGATGGAAAATACAGAGAACTGTGTCAAATCTTACTGAGTGTGGAAGTACTTTGCTCCAGGAAAAAAAAAATGACCATGGAAAGCCACAGAAAGACTGCGGGAGAAGCGGCTCTCAGCTCCAAGATGACACCACGGTTGTCACGTTGGAGACAGATTGAGCAGGGGAGACAAGGAGGAGGATAGTGCTGGTCAGGCTGGAGTGATTTGCCTGCACAGAAACACAGGTCTCAGCGGGTGACGGTGACCTTCTTATAGCAGCTACATCGCACCTGTGCACGGGCCCTGGAGAGGAGTCGGGTGAGGAGGAGATGGGAGAAGCAGCTGCATTACTGAAGGGGCGAAAAGTCAGCGAAACTGCATGTGACACAGTACTCACTGCCCCACAGCCTAATCTTCACCAAGATGACATACAGGTACCTGAGGAACATGCTACAATAGATGTTTTCATGACAGTGGTACATGTAAATCCTCTATGTTTTGAATGTACAGTTTGGTGGTCTTAAAGATGAGATAGCAGATATACGTCGCAAACTGCAGAGAATACAAAACAGCAGGGGCCGTGAAAGACAGAGTCAGCGCCCCTGAGGATCAGATAGCTGATATGAGCAAGGAGAACAGGCTTGTAGAACAGCAAATATCAGTATGGCTGGCAGAAACAGATGACCCTGAAAATAGATCAAGATGCAATAATATACCACTTATTGGTGTGCCTGAAAAAAATAGAAGGCTCCTCTCCTACTGAATTCTTTGAAAACTGGAGGAAATTAAAACTTGGGCCTGAAACCTTAAACCCCCTATAGGCTGTAGAAGGAGCTCATAGGGCGCCAACCTGTCCTCTTCCTCCTGGGCTTCCACAAAGACCTGCGCTGGCTAAAACATTACACTATCAGAACAGAGATATTATCCTGCGGCAGGCAAGGGATCACCCAGATCTAATAATTAATGGATCCAAAATCTCAATCTTTCCAGATTACTCTATAGAAGTGCAGAAACAAAGAGCCAGATTCCTTGATATCAAAAAACATTTGAGAGATATATGTTCTATATTCAAAGAAATACCCTGCCACGTTAAGGGTGGTAGCCGGAGGTTCTGTGCGCTTTATTCAAGATTCAAAAGAAGTCCTTCACTGGCTGAATGAGAGGCAAATACACCGGGATCAAATTCGGGATGTTACAAGTTGAAGATCCTGTGGTACAAACCCCAATTCTTCAGAAACACAGTGATCCTCGAGTATATGGGAAGAAGTGTGTCCTTGCTTGTTGGACAGTTCTTTACAAATGTTGTGTTCTTCAGCTTCTATTATGATTATATCGCTGTTTTATGTCTAATTGGGGTTGAATCATCCTCCAAGGAGACTTAAGTTCTAGGTGGGATTCTCCCATACGTTCAACAGTGACTGAGCCTCCATTTATTTACTTGATTATATATGGCGGGGTCAGTGGCAATAGCGGGAATGTAAGGGGTCTTTGGAGAGCCCGTCCTCCTAATGTATACCAATACTCCTGCTTCTCGTCCACATTCTCCTCTTTGTGGAGAATGGATTTGTCTCTTGGAAATGAACGGATGCCGGGTCTTATATCTGACATCAGCTCCTGCCCAGAGCACTATCCCATCATTCTCCTCTGTGTCTCCCTAAGCTTAATCTCCCAATGCAGTACAGACCCACAGGGAAATTAACCCCTTTATGTTGCAAGTTATAGACCTTAAGGGGAAAATTGAAGGGAAACTAAAGGAGAATCTTGTGATTAATTAAAATACAACTTCCATTTTCTATGTATGGGAAGCCATGAAGGCCGACCTTAGAGGAATATTTATAACAGAAATCTCAGCTGCTGAATCCGGTCTAAGCAGCAGGATCCATTGGTGTTTCAGGAATTGGGAGATGCAGAGAGTGCGATGATTACAGATCCAACGCCGACTGCGCAAAACAGGCTGAAAGCAGCTCAGGACACGAGGAATCAGGGAACATTGCAGCTGCAGGAAGGAAGAAGCTGTTTCACAAGGTGCAATATTGTGAAGAGGGGGATAAAGCAGGTCACTTATATCTGTGATCAGGCAATAGCGTAATCAGTTTGTAAAGGTAGAAAACAGAAAAGGTACTTTCCCAGATGAATATAATATAGGTTTATACAAAGGACATAAATTAGAAGATAGCATTTAATTTAATTCATTAAAATATCAGAATTAAAATAGAGACACAAACAAGATATATATATAGATATATATAGATATAAACCACAGGTGGGCAGGTGTGAATGTCACAGCACAGAGAGGTATTACATATACATTAACAAATCTCAAGCAACGCCTCTGAACACAATGGGTAGATATACCGATCCAAACAACGTGTCCCACATGCCATCATATACGTGAGAAAAAAGGAACGGTCTCCCCCAATTCTAGTAGTTAATTCTCAGGCATCAGATCCTTTTCAGATCCACATGACTGGAGTAAAGACAAATGTCTAACCATCATCCTGTTAAGGAACCAGGTAAGGGTGTCCTTATTTTCATGAAACTTTTCTTCCCTGTGAGGGATTCACCAGGGAATTAAACCATTCCATTGTGTAGGTCTTCAAGTCTCCTCCTGTGTAATAGCGGCCTGTTGCCCGGTCCCCCTTAAATAATTCAAAAGTACCAAGCAAAACCCTTCATTTCTGAACACCACAACGTCATTTCCTCTTATTGGAACGCATTATTCTGCAGTGTGACATCACGACGCGTCACTTCCGGTGCGTCAACGATCTGCATACTGCCGGAACGCATGACTCAAAATAATAGCACGACGTGCAAGTCCTTCTATAACAAAGTCCTTCATATTCCAAACCACAAACACAAGTGGCTTTATAGATGACCCCTTCACTTCTGCAATTTATGAATGATCTGATGACATATTTTTCTTCCATGTCTTTGTTATAGAAGGACTTGCCTACATTAATGGCCTTACACGCCCCACACCCACATCCTTTATTCTTTCCAAATCTACCAATAACTTGCTTGAGGTAGATAGCAGCAAGGTAAGAACAATAATAAAACATAACTTTTGATTAAAGTGTATAAAAACGACTACAGTAGTATAAAAATAAGAACACCTGTTTCTCATAAATATAGATTTAAATGAACAGAGCGCTATAGTGGTGGACAATATATCTGTAAATGGAGATAGACCTGGAAGAAAAGCGTCATACAAATGCCTGAAAATGACAGTGGTCACATATAATGCATATGAAGTATAGGAGGAAATGTCAATGTTAAATACTAATTACGGATATTCATTTTATTCTGAATTCTGCACCATACATTGCATAAGATTGAATCAGCCATCATGCTAGGGTTTCTAGATGACATGCGCTATTTGTGTATTTTTAGTTCAGTGCCATATACAGAAGAACAGGTGCTATGGGGGGGCCTATAAAAGCCTATGTTAGAGACAGGGGGGTGCTGGCCATTCCACAGGACACTGAACGAGGATCTGTGTGTGAAACAGCTGCTGATGTAGGTCCAACGGACACATGGTGTCATACTGACACACGTGCTGGACACAGACAGACAATCTACCATTCAGGATCCCAGGGAAAGATGGGTGAATCTCAACTATTAAGCTAATTATGGGCAAATGGACAATCACTCTGTAACCATTTAACTATTATATATAATTACTGCAATCATTCTTTTTAATGGACAATCCAAGAATAAATCTATACATTTTTTTCATAAGAATATAGTCTTTGATTAATCACATCTGATAAGAAGTCCTCGATAGGAAAAACTACAGAAAGAAGTATTTTTTTACAGTCAACAAATCAGGGTGGAAAATAAAATTGGAAATCTCTCACCCAAAATTCAGATCCACTGAGTGAATAGGAAGTTCCTCCTCATCCAAGGCAAACAAAGGACAGAATCCTCTTCAGGTCTGGGAAGGGTAGAGACCTGAGAAATTAGCTCTATTCTGCCATATAGGTCAGTACCGTAACCCTACATGCCCCATGACTCCTACCCTTACAAGAGCAGTCCACAGCTTTCCTGGAGCATCCACAACTTTCCCGGAGCATCCACAACTTTCCTGAAGGGAAACGCGGCTCCGCTCGGTACGCCTCGTACACGCGTGGCTCCGCTCACCTCGTACACGCGCGGCTCCGCTCCATACGCCTCGTACACACACGGCTCCTCTCCGTACGCCTCGTACACGCACGGCTCCTCTCCGTACGCCTCGTACACGCGCGGCTCCGCTCCGTACGCCTCGTACACGCGCGGCTCCGCTCCGTACGCCTCGTACACGCGCGGTTCCTCTCCGTACGCCTCGTACACGCGCGGCTCCGCTTCGTACGCCTCGTACACGCGCGGCTCCGCTCCGTACGCCTCGTACACGCGCGGCTCCGCTCCGTACGCCTCGTACACGCGCGGCTCCGCTCCGTACGCCTCGTACACGCGCGGTTCCTCTCCGTACGCCTCGTACACGCGCGGCTCTGCTTCGTACGCCTCGTACACGCGCGGCTCCGCTCCGTACGCCTCGTATACGCGCGGCTCCTCTCCGTACGCCTCGTATACGCGCGGCTCCTCTCCGTACGCCTCGTACACGGGCGGCTCCGCTCCGTACGCCTCGTACACGGGCGGCTCCGCTCCGTACGCCTCGTACACGGGCGGCTCCGCTCCGTACGCCTCGTACACGCGCGGCTCCGCTCCGTACGCTTCGTACACGCGTGGCTCCGCTCCGTATGCTTCGTACACGCGCGGCTCCGCTCCGTACGCCTCGTACACATGCGGCTCCGCTCCGTACGCCTCGTACACACGCGGCTCCGCTCCGTACGCCTCGTACACACGAGGTTCCGCTCCGTACGCCTCGTACACGCGCGGCTCCTCTCCGTACGCCTCGTACACGGGCGGCTCCGCTCCGTACGCCTCGTACACGGGCGGCTCCGCTCCGTACGCCTTGTACACGCGCGGCTCCGCTCCGTACGCTTCGTACACGCGCGGCTCCGCTCCGTACGCCTCGTACACGCGCGGCTCCGCTCCGTACACCTCGTACACGCGCGGCTCCGCTCCGTACGCCTCGTACACACGCGGCTCCGCTCCGTACGCCTCGTACACACGCGGCTCCGCTCCGTACGCCTCGTACACACGAGGTTCCGCTCCGTACACCTCGTACACACGCGGCTCCACTCCGTACACCTCATACACGAGGTTCTGCTCCGTACACCTCGTACACACGAGGCTCCGCTCCGTACGCCTCGTACACGGGCGGCTCCGCTCCGTAAGCCTCGTACACGCGCGGCTCCGCTCCGTACGCCTCGTACACGCACGGCTCCGCTCCGTACGCCTCGTACACGCGCGGCTCCGCTCCATACGCCTCGTACACGCGCGGCTCCGCTCCGTACGCCTCGTACACGCGCGGCTCCGCTCCGTAAGCCTCGTACACGCGCGGCTCCGCTCCGTACGCCTCGTACACGCGCGGCTCCGCTCCGTACGCCTCGTACACATGCGGCTCCGCTCCGTACGCCTCGTACACACGCGGCTCCGCTCCGTACACCTCGTACACACGAGGTTCCGCTCTGTACACACGCGGCTCCGCTCCGTACACCTCGTACACGCGTGGCTCTGCTCCGTACACCTCGTACACACGCGGCTCTGCTCCGTACACCTCGTACACACACGGCTCTGCTCTGTACACCTCGTACACACACGGCTCCGCTCCGTACACCTCGTACACACGCGGCTCCGCTCCGTACACCTCGTACACGCGCGGCTCCGCTCCGTACACCTCGTACACACGCGGCTCCGCTCCGTACACCTCGTACACGCGCGGCTCCGCTCCGTACACCTCGTACACACACGGCTCAACTCAGTACACCTCGTACACAAGCGGTTCCGCTCCGTACGCCTCGTACACGCGCGGCTCCGCTCCGTACGCCTCGTACACGCGCGGCTCCACTCCGTACACCTCGTACACACGCGGCTCCGCTCCGTACACCTCGTACACACTCGGCTCTGCTCTGTACACCTCGTACACACGTGGCTCCGCTCCGTACACCTCGTACACACTCGGCTCTGCTCCGTACACCTCGTACACGCGCGGCTCCGCTCCGTACACCTCGTACACACGCGGCTCTGCTCCGTACACCTCGTACACGCGCGGCTCCGCTCCGTACACCTCGTACACACGCGGCTCCGCTCCGTACACCTCGTACACACGTGGCTCCGCTCCGTACACCTCGTACACACTCGGCTCTGCTCCGTACACCTCGTACACACGCGGCTCCGCTCCGTACACCTCGTACACACACGGCTCTGCTCCGTACACCTCATACACACGCGGCTCTGCTCCGTACACCTCGTACACACACGGCTCTGCTCCGTACACCTCATACACACGCGGCTCTGCTCCGTACACCTCGTACACACGCGGCTCTGCTCCGTACACCTCGTACACACGCGGCACCGCTCCGTACACCTCGTACACACGCGGCTCTGCTCCGTACACCTCGTACACACGCGGCTCTGCTCCGTACACCTCGTACACACGCGGCTCTGCTCCGTACACCTCGTACACACACGACTCTGCTCCGTACACCTCGTACACACACGGCTCTGCTACATCCACACTGTAAACCCCTCCTGACCCCACACATAAACTTCAGCTCATCCAGCACCATGACAACCAGCACAGCAGAGTCCTGCATCCACTGAGGCCCCTGATCATGTGACCCCTGACTCCTCCCCTCCTGTGACCTCATCACAGCTCCTGTGCGCACAGAGCAGCCATATATGTGGTGGCGGCTCTGCAGGTGGAGGTATGTGGAGACCCCATTACTGGAGCATTAATACTAGATATATATTGCACAGGGGATATCGCAGCCGATTCCCTCTAGAATAATCCTGGAATCGCAGCATTAGATGATTATTTCTCTGCAGTTTCTATAGGACATAATACATTACACTCCCTTTGGTTGGGTCATTATCGGGGCGCCTTTCTTTATAGTGAGTCTATGCGGTGACATCCAGGAGGCTCCACACAATTCAGGAACCCCAATGGGGACATTACGGCTTGTTCACCATCCATGACTGAATCAGTGGACATGTATGTGGTCTCTGGACCAGGCCGTCTCTTCTGTATTTGTAGGTTTATGGAGCTGACACTATAGTTTTATAGGATTACGCGTTCACAAAGCGACTGATGATTGTTAAAATTGTGACAAATATCAGGAAAAACTTGGTTAATAACCTCCAGTACTGAGGACGTCATTTTGCAAAAGTCTTCCGGGAAGGAGATTAAGCCGGTAGTGGAATCTGTAGGGAACCTGTCGTTTCTGAGGCATAGTACGTGGGGTGTAAATTCGTCTGCAGTAGAATTTTCCATCAAGTGAACCCGCATATTAGTAGTCAGAGTAGCTCCTGAATATGTCTCCATCCTGAAAAGGGTCACCTTGCCATGGTGGGATGGCTGTTATGCTTTTTTGATCAAAAACTGTGTTCACTAAGGACCCTATGTTATTTAAATGCACTTTTGCTTTTTTACTTATTTAGTTACAGCAGGGTTTATGATCACTTTGTTCCTTGTAGGTTTTGCATATGTCTCCATAGATAAGAAGATATTAAACAGGCATTCAGCTCGTCTGCTGGCGTTGCTCCCTTAAGAACAGGTAACGTTTGGCAGAAGTCACCTGTAAAAAGTACAATTTCCCCCATTAAGCGATTGGATCCCTGCAGATCTTTCAAGGTGCGATCGAGGGCCTCAACAGCTTTCTTGTGCGCCATGGTACATTCCTCCCAGACAATTAATTTGCAAATCTGTAATTCTTTAGCTTTCCCTGAGCCTTTAGTGATATTACAGCCAAGAGTTTCCAACAGCACTAGATTCAAGGGCAAGCCTAGTACTGAATGAGCCGTGCGCCCTCCATCTTTAAGAGTGGCCGCAATTCCAGATGAAGCATCGGCCAGAGCAATGTTATTGTTTGAGCGAATTTCTGTGAGCAGGAAATTAATTAAGAATATTTTACCGATACCTCCTGGTCCATCAAGGAAAAACAGTCTCCCATTTCCACTTGAAATCGGATCTGTAATTGCCAAATACGCCGATCTTTGGTCATCAACCAAATGAGGCTTATTCAATGTGACAAATTCTTTCAACCTTTCCAAATCATAGCTTTTGTTTTGCAGAATATCACAGCCCATAACATCAAAGGCTGGTCGAACTGGTGCTGGTAAACCAAATTGTATTAGAGTTTTACTATTGATACACTTGCACCTTTCTTCTGGCGTCAAGAGGACTTTGGTGAATATGTCGGCAGTGAAATTTAAGCCTAAATCCGGATTAACTCTCCTGTGCACTCTCAGAATATCTTCGCTAAGATATTCTTTGTGTTTTTCCCAAAGAGCTCGGGGATTGAAAGGTGCACAGGTTGTAATTATTATAGCGAACAGGTTTCGAAGTTGAGGTGGAAAGTGAGTGAGGGACATTTTCTGCAATGTCATGTCCCAGTGTTGATAATCTTCGATCAGACCACGCTTTTGGCATGCCTCCCTGTAAGATTGACACAGCTCACCACCAACTGTTTTTAAATCTGTGAAAGTCTCTGGCCCGCGGACAGTGTGACGCAGTAAACGTAGGTGGTAACACTCTGCGTTGTTTGGATGAAGTGTATACACGAGTCCAAGAGCATCACTGCAACTTCCGTCCCATCCTTGGACCCTTGCACCTTGTTTCCTTTTGCAAAATACTTTTCTCAACTTATTCCATGTATAATATTTTTGGAACTTCTGAATATAATAAAGTTCTCGCAAATGGATCTGCTTGACACGGGAGAAAGAAAGCTGTTAATGTTGTATTAGGTGGTCGAGCCGCTCTTTCTTTTAAATTATTGGTAGTGAAATAAACTTGTCCATTTTCAAGATGGACTCTGAGATGAACTACAGTCGGATGTTTTTCATAGATGGCAAAATTGAGTAATCACCACATGGATTCGTTACTACTTATATACCTCCCCATTTTTGTTTGTGTAACGGAAACACTGCCATATCACTGCCTTTGTTAGCTGATTTGCAAGTATATTTGACTCCAAAGAATTGCAATATTTCACGTTAATGTGCGCGTCAAACATTTTTCAAAGATACAACCCACTGATTATTTCATTATCTGTGTACTGATTAACCCTTTGAAATCTGATTGTTGCAGTATATCCTCGCTGTTCACGTTTCCGTCTTCTGTAAAGAGTGACTCTTTGATTGCTGTCGCTCTAATTCTTTAAAATCCTTTGGGCAAAAACTGTAGTTTTGCATTCAACAGACAGACACCCATTTTCTCCTTTATACCTTTCCAGCCTAAATTCAGAGGGCCAAATCCCATGAAAGGGGGAAATTTTGAGTTTTAGTGTTTGCAATATTTTTAGTCTGGTGTTAAAGACGGGCCGTGCAAAATTTCACTTAAACCTTGTGAAAAATGTGGTTTTGTATTTAACGGGCTCAACACACAGATTTACTGATTTATATATATATATATATAGACGTAAAGAGGAAAGCAAAATGCCATAAAATAATATATCTCCTCATATGAATTCCCTTATTGTGTCCAGTACTTGTATTATTAAAATATCAGTAAATGATTCCAGAATTAGCTTTATGGAAGATGAGTCTATGAGAAGAGTCTTCAGCTGCAGACTCCGAGGAAGAAACTGCTTGTTGTCTGTGGCCTAAAATATAAAGGTTTTATTACTAGATGTAAAGAAGAAAACTAAATACTGTAAAATAATATGTCTCCTCATGGGTTTCCCCTTATTATCTCCAGTAATTGTATTATTACACAGGATTTTTATGATGTTACATCGGCTCATCATCTTCTCATTCAGGTCCGCACAATGTCAGATCCTCTCAGTGAAGATCTTCTATATAAGAGAATTTTCCTTATGGACCTATCAAAGATGGATATGGACAGAGACAAGATGGTGGAGAGGATATTACACCTCACCCTAGAGATCCTCTTCCGTCTTACTGGAGAGGTGAGAGATTCTGATGACTCCACATTACATCATTCTTATATATGGGAATAACAGATGGACAGAACTGGAGAGTTGAGGACTCTGGAAATGTCTGTAGTGAGATTTATTAATGTGTCTCTCCATAACCAGGATTACACAGTAGTGAAGAAGACCTCTAGTGAGCGCTGTCAGGACCCTGTGTCTGAGGGATGGGGAAGACCCCTGAGCCCAATCACATGGCCTCCACCTCACCCCCTGATACATGAGGACATCAATGACCAGAAGATCCTAGAACTCACCTACAAGATGATTGAGCTGCTGACTGGAGAGGTGACACTGCTAGGAATGCTGGGACATTATACAGTAACGCTATGAAGGGATCGGGGGGATGACTGTATCATTGTATGTGTCAGGTTCCTATAAGGTGTCAGGATGTCGCTGTCTATTTCTCCATGGAGGAGTGGGAGTATTTAGAAGGACACAAAGATGTGTACAAGGACGTCATGATGGAGGTTCCTCAGCCCCTCACATCACCAGGTAATGGACAGGACTAAATACACATGGCCTATATTATCTGTATGTAAAGAATGAATTCAGTCCCTGTATGTGTTTCCTCCAGATCTATCCAGTAAGAGGACAACACCAGAGAGATGTCCCCGTCCTCTTCTTCCACAGGACTGTAAACAAGAAGATCCCAATGTTCCTCAGGATCATCAGGTAGATGGAGAGAAGGTGTCATGAGATCTCCCCTATGATGTGTAGACGGCTGTGAAGGTCTTGTGCTCAGTCTTGTTTTATCCACCATTATTATATGCTTTCTACTTGTGTAATGAGAACGGTGAAGATGGCCGGATTAGGGCTGATCATAGATGTGACTTCTCCATGTGTCTGTGACTTTTACAATACTGGTTTCAGGGTGAAGATGTGACCCATATTAATACTACAGAGACATATGTGAGGGGTGATGAGTGGTGTAAAGAGGAGATTCCTACATATGACTACCCAGGTGAGTAGTGACCACTAAATGCAGAGAAGTCATGGATTCTTCTCAGTCACCGGCTGTGGCTGCTTTATCGGTGGTGTAGTCCGGCCGTATCACAATCGTGTGACCACCATTTTGCTACCAACCCATAACATTCTCATCCACCAAAAAATTGTTCAAATGACTTTGGGTATTGAAAGCCCTTTTTTATAGAATTTACAATCTGGAGGATCCACCTACCCCCTGGGATTAGAAGATGCTGACCCTTACCTCCTTACCTGCTCAGATCTGTAAACTAAAAAGCCAAATTACAGCGTATGTAGAATGTGTTGACAAGTTAAAAAATCACTTGAAGAAAAATATTATGATGGGCCTGTAAGAGAAAGCGGAGGGTAATGATGGTGTTGGCTTCCTAGATCCCGGATATCTTATTGGATGAATCTACCTTCTCTCCCATCTGTGCTGCTGAATGTGCTCATATGGTCCCTACAAGACCAGGTCCAGTCTTTCTGACCAAACTTTGCTTTTATGATCGACAACATTAAATGTGCAGTGAGGCCAAGTGTGAATTTCTGTATAATAACAGCAGAGTTTCCCTTTATCCTGACTTTTCAATTTCTTTTAAAACCAATTAACTTCAAACAGGATTGTGATAAACAATACAGAAAACATTACACCTGTGCCATGATATATCTCTAAGCTGTGCGTGGCTGAAGGCTGTAATATACATTTATTTACGCCTGCAGGAGATGTGTTGGCTCGAGCCCTGGTTTCATGGATTCACTCCACGTCATAAATTCCATTATGTTTTCAATCCTAAGGAATTCAGATTACTGCACAATCTCTCCTGAAATGGGGGTGCTAATACTTTCTCTACTCTTCTGATCAGGACTCATAGTAGCTCCAATGGTCCACCATAAATGAGTGCGACTCCGGTTTAGTGTTGGATTTCTCCCCTCATACATACTTTGTTGTTGGGGATGTAACATTTTTTATTCTATCTCTTTTTTTACAACTTCATTCTGCATGATAGTTTGATTGTGGTGGGATCGGCCTGCCTCACTTATGTGAATATATAACTCCTTGGTGGTCTTTAAAATAATGCCTTTTCCAAATCCCAGAGGTCCAAATTTAAGACACCTCAGCTCTGCACTATTATAAAAAGTTCTCTTCTTGAAACTCATCTGACAGAAAATATTGTTCCTTACGATAGTTTAGATTCCCAAGAGCCACCGAGCCCCATACTCTAATTACCCCAGAGAGGTTTCACCACTAGTTACTCACTACTTACTGATGAAGTGCTGAGTTTGATCATTTCAGTAGATGTGTTATGGTCTATACTCACAGTTTTGACTACAGTAGTTAGTGCCCAAAATACTCTGATTTAATCCCTTCCTGCAGCCAGTTTTGTGTTCCTATCTGTGCCCATTTTTCAAATCTGACGTGTGTCACTTTATATGGTGATATCCTTTGTGAATAATTCCAAACTTAATAGGAAACAAATGGACCTTACAAATTATTTTCCAACTTCTCTTGAATCCGGCAATACTCTGTATGCAATTGTACACTACTGTCTGGGCACATGGCAGGTTAAGAAGGGAAGGAGCGACATTTAGCTATTTGAATGCAGATCTTGCTGGAATAGTTTGCAGACAATGGTCACCTGGCAACTCAAATGATGGCTACCACAAACAGGCTTGGTGCTATCTACTCCATTTTCGAGATACCAGGGATTACTTTATCACCCTTTAACCCCTCTACATGGATCTGTTCTTACACCGAGACCTCTAGGCTTGGGCCACGGTGTTAAAACGAAAAGTTGACAGAGTCCTATGATCTGAAATGTATAGTCAGTTCAAGAAACCCCCCAGAAAAGTAGTAATGTAATAAAAGTATCTAGAGGTTCTTAATGATTATTAAAGTCAGATAGAAGAGGCCAGAGGACTCTTATCAGAAAAAAACTGTGGGATCAGTTTAATTATACATATAACAAATTTTTATTGAGAATATATATTCATATAAGTAGAAAACCCATGAAAGGTGAGACAGAATAAATTGCTAGGATTATTTAAAGCAATAGTGTGCAGATAAAAACCCATAAGAACACATTGGATCCCCAACCCTAATCACTTGGGATTATAGGATAGGCAGCAAAGGAACATGTTCTCCTTCAGGGATAGGTGCAGTGCAGAATATTATACAGATAACTTGTGCGCAATTGCACACAAGCACCTAATGGGTTATCAGAGCATTGCAAACATTAAATATGAAGTGCTATACCTGAAGACATGCTGGCGTGTCCTAGAGCGGGTAGGAGGTCCAAGTAAGCGCCTCGACGTGCGTTTCTCCTTCCGGCTTTGTCAGGAGGCGTGGGGAGAATTTAAAAAGGGGCACTATATAAATGAGTATGTCCGGGTGGCTGGCGAATCGGCGCACCGCTCGTCATGTTGTTACTCCCCTCAGGGCGCGGCCGGCCAGCGCATGCCGGAAACAATGGGAGGGAGGACAACGTCATCACTCCCGTCGTCCCGGCAACGAATCCAGCCCGCGGCGCCACAGGGGACAAACAGCACATGTGCGAGGTGTGTCTGCACCACTAAGGTAAAGCTACAGATGATTCCAAATATTTAAGAATTAAAGATTAGGTTTAATAAATAATTCTGGTAGATTTATAATGGCTTAGAGGGATAGAGATGAGGGCGTATATCCTATTAAGTATACCACTGCCAGAAGGTACATGGCTGAGTCATTAATGGTAAATATTCCAAACTTGCTATATCTAATACCGACAGCATGATCATAGGAGATGGCAGATAGTAGATCCCTCCTGAAGAATAATAAAATATCGATATGGGAGGGACATATATATAACCACTCATACTCAAAAAGTATTGCCATGCAGATGCTTACAAAGATAGGTTACAGCAAAAATACAAAAAAGGGCACATATGTAGCCCTCCATGTTCGAAACATACTTCCCTTACAAATATCTACAAAATTATGTGGCAACGATCCATATCGTCACATAACACGAGAATTTATATATATCAATATGGGAAGGGCATATATGTGACCTTCAATTTTCAAAAATTATTCCCCCAAAGACATTTGTAAAATCGCATAGCAGCAATCTGTATTGTCACCTAAGGAGAATACATATAGAGCTTACCGCCTTTCAAAGATACTTCCCAAATAATATTTATAAAATCGCATAGCGATAGTCCACATGTCAGCATGCTGTTTCGATGGTAAGTATCTTGGCGATCTTCCTTAGTGACACTTGCAGAGTCGCATGGCGATAGTCCATATGTGAGCATACTGCTTCAATGATGAGTATCATAACAATCTTCCTTAGTGATACTCGCAGAATCGCATAGCGATAATCCATATATCGACATGCTGCCTCAATGGTAGAAATCTTAGCAACATTTATGCACAAACCTAAAATAAAGTTATTTTTATATAATATATAACAGTAAAGCAACTAATGTTGATATATAACTAAAACCAATGTCCTCAGGTTTGATGCTGAATGGATGCTTGCGTTCCGTAGTTCTTTGGGCCACGGTGTTACCTGCTGTTCTGTGGTGTGAGATGGGAAGAAGAATAGTCAGGTAGCCGGGTCAGAACCAGGAGGGCAGAGAAAATACAACATCAGAAGACACAAGAGTAGTCAGTAAACGGGCCGAGGTCACAACAGGAAACAAATACACAAGCCGGGAGCTGAGCACAGAGGACTGAACCAGAGGAGAACAAGGCTGGATCTGGCAGCTTCCGGCAATATGCTTCCAGCTTTAGTAGGGTGCGGTGCTTTCCAGTTGGCTGAAGCAGGGAGCAGATTACTCCAGCTGGACAGCACACACCCATACTGCCAGACTGGATGGTACTACAGGCCCCAGGCACCCTAATCTTAGTGGCTGGACAGAGCCTGTGCCGCCCAGAGCTTCTGGTTCTGACGTCTCCTCCATCACCAGCGCCGCCTGCAGGATGAATAAGGCGGCTTCTGCTGAGAGAAGCAGACGTCGGGGGAGCAGATCTCAGAGGAGATGGGACCCACCATTTACAGAAGCCCTAATATGGTAAAATATCAGAAAACCAGAGCAGTGGAAATCCCCATATAGTGAATACATTTTATAACCCTCAGTGAATTAATCTATAGGAGTAGTGACTATTTTTACTCCTCAGGCACTTCCCGGAAATTAGCACGCTGTGGATGTTGGACAGTGAAAATTACAAATATATAGTTTCATTACCCAACACATAGTGCCCAGATTGTGCTCCAGGAGACACACACCATCAATTAAGTGGGTTCTTCTCACTATAGTAATGCCAAATACATGGAGGCTAAATGTGGTTTGGGCGCACTGCAAGGCTCAGAAGTGAGGGAGAGATCTGACTTTGGGAGAGCGGATATTGCTGGATTGGTTTATGGAAGCCATGTTGCTTTTCAAAAGCCTTTGAGCCACTAATAATATGGAAACCTATTTTTCCAATGACAGATAATGGATCTTAGTGGGGGATTGTTTTTTGCACAATGAGTAGTTGTTGTATTGGTATTATGTTCGCCTATATAACACAGTTTGGTGCCTTTATATTTGGGAGGCAGAATGAACAAACAATTGAACACCACGCTCCACTGGTTCATCCTATGAGGTTTTCTATTAGACTGTGACCTGTCATTGTCTTGGTGAATAATCAATATGTTTACATAACTTGCCTTTTCTACAGACCGTTTAAATAGAAATGTTAATAAATATAAATTTCAATTTTTTTTATTAAAAATAATTTATTTTCTTCTTGGCAGATGTCTGTACCAGGAGATCAGAGGGACAGCTGACATCTTCAATTTTGAAATCAGACGATCTTGAGATCCCCCAAAATGCAATTGAAGTGAATGCCATTACTCCAGATATCCCATCATCCCTTCACAGCAAAGATCTGTCATCTGATCCTTTGAAGCAGGTCCTGTCTTCTGATTCATTACCGACTACTAAGGAAAATCAAAGTTACAAAATAAGCATTATTAAACAAATTGCTCCTGAAGCAAAGAAGCCATTTTCATGTTCAGAATATGGAAAGAGTTTTCCCCTCGAAAAGTCTTTTCTTAAACGTCAAAACATTCACACATCGGAGAATAGATTTTTTTGTTCCAAGTGTGGGAAATGTTTTAACTACAAATCAAATCTTGTTACTCACCAGAGAATTCACACAGGGGAGAAGCCATTTTCATGTTCAGAATGTGGGAAATGTTGTAACCAGAAATCACACCTTATTAGTCACCAGAGAACTCACACAGGGGAGAAGCCATTTTCATGTTCAGAATGTGGGAAATGTTTTAGAGTGAAACCAAGCCTTATCAAGCATCAGATAATTCACACAGGGGCGAATCCTTTTTCCTGTTCAGAATGTGGAAAATGTTTTAACCAGAAATGGAATCTTGTTAAGCATCAAAAAACTCACACAGGGGAGAAGCCATTTTCATGTTCAGAATGTGAGAAATGCTTTGCAGGGAAACCAAGTCTTATTGCCCATCAGAGAACTCACACAGGGGAGAAGCCTTTTTCATGTTCAGAATGCGGGAAAGGTTTTAATCGGAAAGAGCAACTTGTTATACACCAAAGAACCCACACAGGGGAGTACCCTTTTTCCTGTTCAGTATGTGGAAAAAAATTTGCAGAAAAATCAAAGCTTACCAGACACCGGAGAACCCACACAGGGGAGAAGCCTTTTTCATGTTTAGAATGTGGAAAATGTTTTCTGTGGAAATCATCTCTTCTTAGTCACCAGAGCAGTCACACAGGGTAGAAGCCTTTTTTAGATTCTTAATGTGGGAAATGTTTTACTTGTAAATCAACTGTTAATGAACATCAGAGAAGTCACACAGGGGAGAAGTCGCTTTCATGTTTAGAATGTTGAAAATATTTTATCCGGAAATTGTATCTTTTTAAAGGGAACCTGTCAATGTCATCAGTAACACTCTTTTTTTCATTAAAATTGGCGCTAATATCATGAGTATATAGCACTTTATATAGTTATATCATACCTGCTCGTTTAGTCATAGGGGTGTGATCCTTGCATTCAATCAGGGCTGGTGCCACTCACGCATTTGAATTCTGCTCCCAGCTCGCGCTGAAGTAAGTATGTTGCACTTGCGCAGTATAACATAGCCAGCCAGCAAAGCTTACTGTGCTGTGAGCCATGCATGCACTGTGATGAGCGGCTCCCCGCCCATGCGCAGTGAGGCTGTGTAGTGGCGGCTGGGGATGGCCACCGCCATGAGGTTGCGAAAAGCTTTCGTCTCCACAAGCCTAAACGGCAACATTTCCAGGGCAAGCAGTATGGAAATGTGGCCATTTAGTATTGTGGCTTATGGGTGAGCGGCTGTGTATTTACTCTTGCGTTCCAAGGACTGGGGTAGGTACAATTGAACGCTGCGCTGGGACAAGGACATGGAAATGGATGCTGACGGTGTTTGCAAGTGTGCAATGACAGGTGCAGGGTGGGAGGCATCTTCACCAACATCATGGACAGTGTATTAGTGTACATGTTCAACAGGGGAAGAGGCAATGATGTCACCCGCAGACACAGCTTTTGGCCCCTGGCGTTCGGCCCAAAGTAGTCTGGTGCTTCGCTTGGATGAGCCTGAGCATGCTGGTGGTGGTCAGGCTGGTACTTGTGCTGGCCCTGCTGATGCTGGCATGGTAGATGTTCTAAATTGCCTTTTTTGGGTTAACTGGACTGTCTTCAAAAAAGCGCCAGACTTGGGAAGACCTAACTCTTGGCTTGTCAACTTCACCCTTGTTGATACTCTGGGGAACAGTTGCCCACCTTGTGTCTCTGTCCACTCAACTGCATCTTCCTGGCTGTTGTGGTGCTGCAGCTCCCTTCCCCTGTGCACTGCTGTCCTCACTCTGCATGTCACCTTCCCAGGTTGGGTCAGTCAGCATCATCCACCATCTTGTCTTCCACTTCTGCACCCTGGTCCTCCTCTTGACTTGCTGACATTGAAACGCCATGTGTTGGCAATTGTGTCTCATCATCATCCACCTCTTGCGATAGTAATTGCATTTTTTCCACCATTGTCTTCTTGCGAGTGTGGCTGCTCAAATATTTATGCATCGCTACCTGCGAACTCCTCATGTCCCGCTTGAAATGGACAGAGCGAGAGGCCAGAATCTATAAATGGACATGTGAACAGCTCTTTGGAGTGTCCAAGCGCAGACACTCTGTCTCTAGGCACTCTGCATGGTGGGAGAAAGGAGGATCATGGTCAGAATTATGTGGTCCAAAATCACAGCTACTGAGACTGGACCGTGTGGAAGACAGGGTGGCGCTGGCAAAGTGATTGGAAGCATTATCTGTTCTCAATCTAACAACCTTTTCACTCTGGTTTGGCATGAAAAGAGTGGTGTTCCACGCCACACCCACGTACAAAGAGATGAAGCTAGATTGACATGATAAGTGTGTTAGTTGTGCTCCCACAGCAGCCACAGTTTCACCTTGCCCATGACTTCGGCCTTTTCTCTCACCATCAGCATCACGTCCACTACCCCGTCCCTTACCCCGCACCCTGCCCATTTTAAATTACATATGATATACCCCTGTTGAGAAAACGTTGCAGTATTATAATGGCAGGAAAACAATTTATTTTTGTGTTTGAGCCACAACTGCAGCACAATAAATACCATAAAAAATTTCACTGGTGAAAAAAATGCATTGTATTACAATGGCAGGAAAATTTACCCACTTCAGATGGACTGGTTTCACTGTAGGAGCAATATAGCGATCATATTGAGATCCAACCAAGTCTGGCTGTATGCTTTTGACACACAACTTCCTTAGTTAAAATGGTGTATAATAATTTCCTGCTCAGAAAAATTTGCAGGATTAAGAGCAAAAATATTATTATTATGCCTGAGAATTATGCCTATTATGCCTGAGAAGGGCTTTTCGTATCAGTTGAAGCATATAGGACGTACAATTCACCCTATCTTGTCCTACACGATCCCTTCAGCACAATCTCTCCTGAGGCACTGCTAACAGCAGTATTAATCTTGATTATAATTAGCCCTGTAGTTCAAAGAAATAGAAATGTGGTTTTATCCCTGACTTTATGCAGCTACAGTTCTGTCCCTCTCTCATCTTCAGCTCTCCTTACTCTGCCTGTTTCCGGGATACAGTGTCTTATATAGACCTGATGACACTATGCGGCCAGTCAATCACAGTAACGCCACAACCAGGGTGGCTACGGCATTACAGTGATTGGTAGGAAATCCCCACATGATTTTTGGCTGTCTAAAAAGTGACAAACATGCGGGGCGTACCACATGTGTAAAGCCACTGCCAAGGCTACAGCAAAGAAACTAATCTTAGAACTTATCAGCAGATACGGGGTGCCCGAGGCCATAGACGGTGACAGAGGCGCCACTTTTCCGGAGAAGTAATGCAGGAAATAATGTCCGCCCTGGGAGTGGAAAAGGCCTTTCATACTATGTACCATCCACAGAGTAGAGGTACTGTAGAGACATTGAATTCGGCCCTGAAACTCAAAATCTAGAAAGCCATGGCTGAAACGGGCAGACCATGGACAGAATGCTTGCCCCTTGCACTCTTTTTAATCAGGTACACTCCCAACAAAAAAAACAGGCCTCTGCCTATATGAGGTGTTTATTGGGTCAGCCCCTAGGCTAGGGTTGTATTTTCCATAGCAGCTCCAGATGCAACATGATAGGCTGTCTTCTTATGATATTTCACTTACAAAATGCTTGTCTAGCATACAGTTATATGAAAAAGTTTGGGCACCCCTATTAATCTTAAGCTTAATGTTTTATAAAAATTGGCGTTTTTGCAACAGCTATTTCAGTTTGATATATGTAATAACTGTTGGACACAGTAATGTTTCTGCCTTGAAATGAGGTTCATTGTACTAACAGAAAATGTGCAATCTGCATTCAAACAAAATTTGACAGGTGCATAAGTATGGGCACCCTTATCATTTTCTTGTTTTAAATACTCCTACCTACTTTTTACTAACTTACTAAAGCACTTTTTTTGGTTTTATAACCTCATTGAGCTTTGAACTTCATAGCCAGGTGTATGCAATCATGAGAAAAGCTACTTAAAGTGGCCACTTGCAAGTTGTTCTCCTGTTTGACTCTCCTGTGAAGAGTGGCATCATGGGCTCCTCAAAACAACTGTCAAATGATCTGAAAACAAAGATTATTCAACATAGTTGTTCAGGGGAAGGATACAAAAAGCTGTCTCAGAGATTTAACCTGTCAGTTTCCACTGTGAGAGACATAGTAAGGAAATGGAAGAACACAGGGACAGTTCTTGTTAAGGCCAGATGTGGCAGGCCAAGAAAAACATCAGAAAGGCAGAGAAGAAGAATGGTGAGATCAGTCAAGGATAATCCTCAGACCACCTCCAGAGAGCTGCAGCATCAACTTGCTGCAGATGGTGTCACTGTGCATCGGTCAACTATACAACGCACTTTGCACAAGGAGAAGCTGTATGGGAGAGTGATGCGAAAGAAGCCGTTTCTGCAAAGCACGCCACAAACAGAGTCGGCTGAGGTATGCAAAAGCACATTTGGAGAAGCCAATTTCTTTTTGGAAGAAGGTCCTGTGGACTGATGAAACCAAGATTGAGTTGTTTGGTCATACAAAAAGGTGTTATGCATGGCGGCAAAAAAACACAGCATTCCAAGAAAAACACTTGCTACCCACAGTAAAATTTGGTGGAGGTTCCATCATGCTTTGGGGCTGTGTGGCCAATGCCGGCACCGGGAATCTTGTTAAAGTTGAGGGACGCATGGATTCCACTCAGTATCAGCAGATTCTTGACAATAATGTTCAAGAATCAGTGACAAAGTTGAAGTTACGCAGGGGATGGATCTTTCAGCAAGACAATGATCCAAAACACCGCTCCAAATCTACTCAGGCATTCATGCAGAGGAACAATTACAATGTTCTGGAATGGCCATCCCAGTCCCAGACCTGAATATCATTGAACATCTGTGGGATCATTTGAAGAGGGCTGTCCATGCTCGGCGACCATCAAACTTAACTGAACTGGAATTGTTTTGTAAAGAGGAATGGTGAAAAATACCTTCATCCAGGATCCAGGAAATCATTAAAATCTACAGGAAGCGACTAGAGGCTGTTATTTTTGCAAAAGGAGGATCTACTAAATATTAATGTCACTTTTCTGGTGAGGTGCCCATACTTATGCACCTGTCAAATTTTATTTGAATGCAGATTGCACATTTTCTGTTAGTACAATAAATCTCATTTCAAGGCAGAAACATTACTGTGTCCAACAGTTATTACATATATCAAACTGAAATAGCTGTTGCAAAAACACCAATTTTTATAAAACATTAAGCTTAAGATTAATATGGGTGCCCAAACTTTTTCATATAACTGTATACTCTCGAGTTTACTCTTCCTTTCTAGATCCAGATTCTGTGGAAGGGAGCCACCCCTTGCAGCCCGAAGACTGGGTGGTGGTCAAAAGACACATCAGAAGAGCCATTGAGCCTCAATTTGATGGATCCTTCCAAGGTCTGATGACAACTGAGACGGCTGTTCGAGAGAAAGCCCAATTGGATCCATGACTCACACTGCAGGATGACAGCTGACCCAAGAAAGCCACTGATTGATGTGGATGTACAGTACACCTTGTGCCTTATCCTTTAACTTTGATAAATGGGGGCTCATCGAAGACTATGTCCCAAGATATAAAGAATGGGGAGCTAGTTAGCACTTTCTGGTTTAATACCTCAGACCATGTAATCAGTTACAAATTTGACCTGTGTAACATGGTCTGCTGCCCTAGGGTGGAGTGGCAGCGTGGGGACATCTGTAGACTCACCCAAAAGTATATATGTGTCACCAATGCCAACACTGGCTATGGGTCTGATTGTGAGTTCTGGACTATGGTAGGCTGGAACATTGGGAAAGACAACCCTTCTGTAGCCCGCAAAAAGACAGACAGCATGGGTAGAAGCCTCCTTACTACAGTCATGGCCAAAAGTATTGAGAATGAGACAAATAGTAATTTTTCCAAAGTTTACTGCTTCATTTTTTGTAATGGCAATTTGCATATACTCCTGATTGTCAAAGAGTGATCAGCTTAACAGCAATTACTGTACTTGCAAAGTCAATATTTGCCCAGAAAATGAACTTTAACCCCCAAAACACATTTCAACATCATTGCCGTCCTGCCTTAAAAGGAGCAGCTAACATCGTTTTAGTGATTGATCCATTAACACAGGTGTGGGTGTTGATGAGGACAGGGCTGGCAATCAATCAGTCATGATTAAGTAAGAATGACATCACTGGACACTTTAAAAGGAGGCTGGTTCTTGGTATCATTGTTTCTCTTCAGTTAACCATGGTTATCTCTAAAGAAACACGTGCAGCCATCATTGCACTGCACAAAAATGGCCTAACAGGGAAGAGTATGGCAGCTACAAAGATTGCACCTCAGTCAACAATCTATCGCATCATCAAGAACTTCAAGGAGAGAGCTTCCATTGTTGTCAAAAAGGCTCCAGGGCGCCCAAGAAAGACCAGCAAGCGCCAGGACCGTATCTTAAAACTGTTTCAGCTGCGGGATCGGACTACCAGCAGTGCCAAGCTTGCTCAGGAATGGCAGCAGGCTGGTGTGAGTGCTTCTGCACGCACTGTGAGGCGGAGACTCTTTGAGCAAGGGCTGGTTTCAAGGAGGGCAGCAAAGAAGCCACTTCTCTCCAGAAAAAACATCAGGGACCGACTGATATTCTGCAAAAGGTACAGGGAGTGGACTGCTGAGGACTGGGGCAAAGTCATTTTCTCTGATGAATCCCCTTTTTGATTGTTTGGTACATCTGGAAAACAGCTTATTCGGAGAAGAAGAGGTGAGCGCTACCACCAGTCTTGTCTCATGCCAACTGTAAAGCATCCTGAAACCATTCATGTGTGGGGTTGCTTCTCAGCCAAGGGAATCGGCTCACTCACAGTCTTGCCTAAAAACACAGCCATGAATAAAGAATGGTACCAGAATGTCCTCCAAGAGCAACTTCTCCCAACCGTCCAAGAGCAGTTTGGCGCCCAACAATGCCTTTTCCAGCATGATGGAGCACCTTGCCATAAAGCAAAGGTGATAACTAAATGGCTCATGGAACAAAACATAGAGATTTTGGGTCCATGGCCTGGAAACTCCCCAGATCTTAATCCCATTGAGAACTTGTGGTCAATCATCAAGAGACGGGTGGACAAACAAAAACCAACAAATTCTGGCAAAATGCAAGCATTGATTATGCAAGAATGGACTGCTATCAGTCAGGATTTGGTCCAAAAGTTGATTGAGAGCATGCCAGGGAGAATTACAGAGGTCTTGAAGAAGAAGGGGCAACACTGCAAATATTGACTTGCTGCATTAACTCATTCTGTCAATATAACCTATTGGTACTCATAATATGATTGCAATTATATTTCTGTATGTGATATAAACATCAGACAAACACTAATAAAAACCAGAGGCCAGCAGATCATGTGAAAATATAATTTTGGTGTCATTCTCAAAACTTTTGGCCATGACTGTAGAATGACTCAGCTACAACCAGAATACATGTCCAAACATTGTACAGTAAGTCTGACAACTGTCTTCCCCTATGCTTGACAATAGAGAACCGCTCTGTTACAGATGCAGAACTATAGATGTGATGGGCATAAATATCCCGGGGGACACTGACCATTTAGGACATTTATCTTAAGGATATCAGGGACTGACCTATTCTAAATAAGACTGAAACCCTGCAACCTAAGCTTCCAAGACTTATCGCTGGTGTACTTCCCTATAAGCGACTAGACAAACCTCATTTATTTCTCCTGCCTAATTCAGGTATTTTCTGCTGTAGAAGGAGAAAATACTTCGAAGTGTAATCTGCAACAGCAGTTTTATCCCCTTCTAGACCCTAAAAACATAAAGGCTAATGGAGTTAGACCCTATCCGAGGAATAACACGTGTTTCCCGATTTTAATAGGTAACATTGACCTAAAGCAATTAAGTTCCTTGTACCGCAGTCCCACCACCGCCACTAACTTGGTACAAGTCTATGTCCTCCTGAATCAGATGGTAGCTAAGGCTGACTTGTGATGGGTGTGTGGAAATGGTGACTTTTATCCAATACTGCTAGTGGGATGGAATGGCACATGTGCTATTGTTAATTTCCTGTTACCATTCCAGATGGTGACTCCGAATATAGACAAGCTCCAAGAATATGCAATGGGAAACCAGAGACACAAGCGTGACTCCAGCACTCCTACTTCTTTTGACATTCACGTGTCCATCCACGTTATTGGAGTCCCAAGAGGAGTGCCAGACGAATTCAAAGCCAGAGATCAAGTAGCAGTGGCATTTGAATTCGCTATTCCCCATCGTTACAGCAAATAAAAATGTGGACTAGAAAAATTATATCTACTACGACCAACTGTTGGGTGCTAACTCTGACATGAATGTGGCACCCGTATAGTTCCCTTGCTTGTTGTGTCTTGTGTGTGTCCATCCGATGGTGTGACAGGCAAACCGATCTGGAGAATCTGGTGAAGCGGTGTAGAAGACCGGCTTCTTCTATTAGGGGTGGGGGAATGTATCTGGGGAAGTCTGTAGACGGGCACTTTGTCTGGAACAGCCACCCACTGCCACAAGAGAAGGGAATTGTGAGAGCATGAGTTATTTCATCTATCCTGACTTGATTTTGATTTTAGTATGTGTATCTCCTGCTTTCCAAGATAGAGTTTGAGCCAGTATGTGTGTTTTGTCATAAGGGGTCCCTTACAAATGTCTTTGTTTAACGGACTTAGAGAAGACATAATTGAGAAACAAAACCTAAGTGAGAGACACACCTAGACTGTTCAGCAGGATGTAGACAGAATTACCTTTAGCCATTGAGATGTATGTATGCTAATGCCAGCTCACGTGTAGAGATAGGAAAAATAATTATGGTGAGTCCCAAAAATAATCCTCAATTTATTGCAAAATAATTAAAAGATCATACAGGTTGGGAATACATCTCAACGCGTTTCTGGCAAAAAGCCCTTATTCACTGAGATACAGATTCCTTATGATACATGGTATAAAAACAAATGGTGACCAACCATTGATCAATAAACACATATGTTAGCAATCAATCACATTTGAGAATAATTAGCATAATCACAAGGCTAAATCACAAGGAAACCAGAAGGAGAGGGGGGAAAAAAAACACAGGCATTCAAATCTCTAAGACTTAATATAGATAAAGGGTATCATTTCTATAGTTCATGCCGTTGGGGTATTTTGTATCCAGTTTAATAATCCAAAATAATTCTCTTAGGAGGAGTTTTTTCCTCTAATAGGAATATCCACTTTTTCTATCCCATAGAATGAAAAATTATTTAATTCCCCTTTATGTCTCTATACAAAATGCTTGCATGCTCCTGAATAGGATGCTTTTTTATTTTTGATGTTGGTAACATGTTCTGCCATCCTTTTCTTTAATTTACGTATTGTGCAGCCAATGTATTTTATTTTACATTCTTTGCAAAATATGCAATACACAACATAATTTGTATTGCAATTAATAAATCTTTTAATATCATTGGCTGCATCAATTTTTTGAGTTTGCAATGTATACTGGCACATCGTACATTTGGAACATGCACATTTAAAAAAACCTTTACAACTGAGCCAGATTTTTTCATCACTTTTTTGTGGCATGTATAGACTTGGGGAAAGAGTAGCACCTATTGATCTCCCTTTTCTCGGCACACATACTAATGCGAGGGGTACTGAAGATGTTTTTTTTGTCCATATCGTTTGACAAAAAAAACATCTTCAGTACCCCATATAGTTGCCAATTTCAGGAAATAAAAAACATTGTAAACAGATATGTCCCTGTATTATTTCAAGATTGGGACTTAAATAAAATCCTGGAGAATGGATTAGTATGTGTGCCGTGAAAAGGGAGATCAATGGGTGCTACTCTTTCCCCAAGTCTATACATGCCACAAAAAAGTGATAAAAAATCTGGCTCAGTTGTAAAGGTTTTTTTAAATGTGCATGTTCCAAATGTACGATGTGCCAGTATACATTGCAAACGCAAAAAATTGATGCAGCCAATGATACAAAAAGATTTATTAGTTGCAATACAAATTATGTTGTGTATTGCATATTTTGCAAAGAATGTAAAATAAAATACATTGGCTGCACAATACGTAAATTAAAGAAAAGGATGGCAGAACATGTGACCAACATCAAAAATAAAAAAGCATCCTATTCAGGAGCGTGCAAGCATTTTGTAGAGAGACATAAAGGTGAATTAAACAATTTTTCATTCTATGGGTTAGAAAAGGTGGATATTCCTATTAGAGGAAAAAACTCCTCCTAAAAGAATTATTTTGGATTATTAAACTGGATACAAAATACCCCAACGGCATGAACTATAGGAATGATACCCTTTATCTATATTAAATCTTAGAGATTTAAATGCCTGTGGTTTTTTGTGTTTTTTTCATCCCCTCTCCTTCTGGTTTCCTTGTGATTTAGCCTTGTGATTATGCTAATTATTCTCAAATGTGATTGATTGCTAACATATGTGTTTATTGATCAACGGTTGGTCATCATTTGTTTTTATACCATGTATCATAAGGAATCGGAATCAGTGAATAATGGCTTTTTTCCAGAAACGCGTTGAGATGTATTCCCAACCTGTATGATCTTTTAATTATTTTGCAATAAATTGAGGATTTTAATTATTTTTGGGACTCACCATAATTATTTTTCCTATGTGAAGCCTTAAAGTCACGGCTATTGGTTGGAGACCCACAGCATTGCAAAACGGACTGAGTCATATAAATAGGACATGGTGAGGCTGCTTTTTTGTTTATTTACCGAATAGGCACTATACTTCTCTAAATGGTATGCAATAGCCACCATAGCTCTATTGTGAGGTACGGATGAGTATAATTTGACCATATCAAATGTAGCAAAAGAATAGTTAGGATGCCATTTGAAATGATCAAAAACCTTAGGGACAGTAGAAGTGTCCTTCAAAAAACCTGGGGTTCTAATAATGGAGTATTTGGAGATGACATCCACCCACTCACTAAGGTTCTCGTTCAGGGATCCAATACCAGAAATTATTGGTCTGAGCGGAGGGAGGAAAACCCCCTTGTGAACCTTAGGGAGTCCGTGGAAAATAAGAATGATGGGGTATTCAGGAATCAACAGTTTTCGTAATTTAGGGTTCAAAATACCAAGTCTGCTATATCCAGACTGTCAGGAAATATTAAACATCTCTCAAATCTCTCCCTCCCAAGTCTTTATCCGTCCCCACCTCCCCTATCCCATTTGGAGTAAGAAGAACTAGCAATCTAAAAAGCTGCTTCTATGCAAAATAGCAGTGTACAAAAGAAGTGACAAACTTTATTATCCAGGCTAATTACGAAACGAAATGGAGCTTCTGGTAAAGGAGACATATGTGACAAATAGACACCTTTGAACATATGGGCCAGAGACTGAATGAGTTGTGCATTTGATCAGAAATAACAAGTATGACACCTGAAAGAGATAGTAAATATCTCGTTAAGGCTTCAAAGGAAATCTATCACACTCCTTACAATAGCCAGGACATTCCTAGCTGCATATGAATTCGATCTCCAGACTCTGAGGCACCGAAATGAAATATGGAATAGCGGCATTTCTATATTTCCAATTGTGATAGGACATATATTTTTAGTGGCGGGGCTAAATAAGGAACAGTATGCATATTCTTCTGTATCTGTGAGCCCTGCCGATGAGCTGTAACACAACAGTGCAGAGATAACCGACAGCATCATGTTTGATCTCTAAGGAAAGGTAAAATCGCAATAAAAAATATGGCATCATTCGCTTACTTCTGCGATCATCGAGCGAGGAGATATCACAGAAATTAGAGATTTAATAAAACCATGAAGGGCGGTGACCAACCCATGTGATGCCATCACAGTGGAGTGTGCGGGCAGGACCTACTTCGTCATAAAACATCAAGCCGAATATTGATATATGCTCATGCTGGGAGATACATATTTTCATGTAAGCAGGGATCACTTTCACTGTAACGGCCAAATCAATCGAAGTGCTCTCCTTCGGCTAAACTGAATCGTCTCTGTGATTTGTATAGTAAGTTCTTCTATTAATCCCATTTATTTTGTGTAACTGTATATGCTGTATTGTTTTGTCCCCCTTTGTAAAATCTTTTGTAGATTTTTTTCATAAACATTGCCTCCCTTTGGATTAAAGGTGTTGTCCAATACTTTCACATTGATGCCCTATCCTTAGAATAGGGCATCAATGTATGATCAGCCGGGGTTCCGCACCCGCCACCCCCGCCAATCAGCTGCGATCGGTGGTGGCGGCCGGCGGCGGCAGGAAGTGCTTACCTGCGGTGCTTGGCCTTCAAGCTGTAGTGGCCGGTGCTTGTTACTGCACATCTGCCTCCTATTCAATTCAATTGGAGGTGGATGTTCAGTACCCCACGGCAGCCACTACAGATGGACGGCCAAGCACCGCAGGCAAGCACTTACAGCCGCCGTCACCGATAACAGCTGATCGGCAGGGGTGCCTGGTGCGGGACCCCAGCCAATCACACATTGATGCCCTATCCTATGGATAGGGCACCAATGTGAAAGTAGTGGACAACTTCTTTAAATATAAAATTTAATAGCTGTTTCTTTTGCTCTGTAATAGTTCCTCTTCCGAAGCCACACGCTACCTATAAGGCGTCCAATCGGCCAGAAAAACAGATTGGTGGTGGCAAAGAATAATCTTTCTTGGGTTATTGTGAAGTGACAGCGATCGTACAATGGTGTATACATATATTCCATGTGTTGGAAGGTGGTGTGTACGTCGTACGCTCACTGCTAGCTTGCCAATACCTACGTAGTGAGAACAGCCTGCAGCCGCCTATATTGATCGTCAGCTAATCGTGCAATTGTCTGGACAATAGGGGGCAGCAGAGAGCTGTTCACTCCAGAGATCACAGTGGGTGGTCTCTATGAGTAATCGGGATCGTGTGGAATCCTTGACACAGACATTCTGGTAACTCAGATTTAAATGCATTAGTACAAACAGACCTTAAGCTGGTGTAGGTGTTTGTGTCGCTGAGGATGGAAAGAGCCATGTTACAATACAATTCGGTGTCCAATACCACAACACATCCACATTTGTCTAAATGCTGTATGGTTATACTAACATTTTGTTGAAGTTCTCTAACCACTGGAGCATATCAAAATTACTATTATGCTTCATATTACAGATACCACCATGTAATTTTTAAGGTCATTTTCAACTAGAGTTTGAAATAAACCTAAAGTTGGAACCCTGGATTGCAGAGGATAGTATGCAGGGTTAGATGGGATGATGTTAATTCCTCGATCTTGTGGTTTATTCAAAGAAAAATCTGGATCCTGCAATGAAGACAAAGTTAGTAAGGCAATCTGTTCAACGACTGTAAGTGTAGCATCATTATGTTCCATAATCTCTGCCGTCATGTTATTTGGAGTGGAAGACTCTTCGGACTCATTGAAGAAATGTTTTGTAACTGTTAATAACCGTATAAAGGGATTTACATTTCTTATTGTTTGAAATAGGTCAAAATCTTGTGAGGGGACATAAATTGCGAGACCAGTCATGTGGTATACGGTATATTCTGCAGTAGCCGTCACCTTCAGTATATTGGCTATACCACACGTAAACTGAAGAAGAGGATCGCCGAACACATCAACATCACCAACAACTCCGGGTATTCTGGTGCGGTTTAACATTTTACCATAATACATAAACAGGACACTTCATGTTAATCATTTTTCGGACTCGAAAAGATCAATCTTGTGGCCTGTGGTGGCAGCTGGAAAAAGCAGCCGGCCCTGAGGGAAGCCTATTGGATCCTGACTCTAAACATGGAGTCCCCCCATGGTATGAACTTCAAAAATGATTTGTTTTTCATCTACTAATATTTCCTTGTTTTTCGGCTTGGCGATGTATATTTAATTTCAATTTTACATCAAAACAATGTGTTTCCTTATTCAGGAATGTGGACATACAATTTACATAATGTTTAATGATCAGTTGTGATTCACTATATGTATTCTACAGTCGGACCCTGTGCACACGTTCAGTTTTCTTTTGTAAATGATGTATCTGCTTCCTGTGAATCACTATCTGATTCACCATTCACACTTGTATTTTCTCCTAATAATTCTCTGGCAATGCGTTTAGTAAAAGACGATAAAACTCCCTTATGGAATTTGTATATATTTCCATCTGTATCTATCGCAGTAGTGTAGACGGCGGGTCCATTGGATCGTTGGCTTTTGCTTTACAATTCTTCCCATTCATTCCACTCACCTGTCATGTCTGCTGCATTGGTAGCAATGGTTCCTCAGCCAGGACTTCTGGGACCAGTTGTTCCACAGCAGTTCCAGTATGATGCCGGCAGATCCGTTCATCCAGGCCGCCCGTATAGTTTGCTTTTTAGGCAGATATAATCATTTCTTACTTGTGGTGACGTTGTGGTACTTGAGTTACATTGCTGGCCATGTTTGCCGTGTCCTCATTGGTGGACGTTTTTTGGGACTGCTGGGACATGTTGTCCTTTAGCAGAGTCGGTGTATTTACAGTTGAAACCAGACGTTTACATACACTATATAAAAAGACACATGAAATCAGATTAAACCTTTCCCATTTTAGGTCAATTAGGATTATCATAATTTTTAATATTTGCCAAATGCCAGAATAATGAGAGAGAATTTTTTAAGGCATTTTTATTACTTACTGCAAAGTCAAAAGTTTACATACACTAAGATTACTATGCCTTTAAACAATTCTGGACTGCCTATATGATGATGTCATGTGTTTTGGAAGCTTCTGAGACACACCTGTGGATGTATTTTAATGCACACCTGAAACACACTGCTTCTTTGTGCAGCATCATGGGAAAGTCTAAAGAAATCAGCCAATATATCAGAAAGAGAATTGTGGACTTGCACAAGTCTGGCTCATCCTTGGGTACAATTTCAAGATACATGAAGGTGCCTCGTTCATCTGTACAAATAATTATACGCAAGTACAAACAAGATGGGAATGTCCAGCCATCATATCATTCAGGAAGGAGACGGGTTCTGTGTCCCAGCGATGAATGTGCTTTGGTCCGACATGTGCATATCAACCCAAGAACAAAAGCAAAAGACCTTGTGAAGATGATGGCAGAAGCTGGTAAGATTGTGTCAATTATCACAGTGAAACGAGTACTATATCAACATGGGCTGAAAGGTCACTCTGCCAGGAAGAAGCCATTACTCCAAAAGAAACATAAAAAAGTCAGTTTAATGTTTGCAAATGCACACAGGAACAAATACCTTAATTTCTGGAGACGTTCTGTGGTCTGATGAAACTAAAATTCAACTTTTTGGGCATAATGACTATTGTTACGTTGGGAGGAAAAAGGGAGAAGCTTGGAAGCCTAAGAACTAGTGTTGAGTGAGTATGTTCTGTCCGAGTATGCTCGGGCCAAGCTCGGAGTATTTATAGCTGCTCGGTGATATGGTTGAATCGCTCCCGTGTGCATGATTTGCAACTGTTAGACATTCCTCACATGTAATAAAACTGTCAAACAGTTGCAAATCATGCACACGGGAGCGATTCAACCATATCACCGAGCAGCTATAAATACTCGGAGCTCGGCCCGAGCATACTCGGCGAAAGGGTTAATAGAACATACTCGCTCAACACTACTAAGAACACCATCCCAACTGTGAAACATAGGGGCGGCAGCATCATGTTGTGGGGTTGTTTTGCTGCAGGAGGGACTGGTGCACTTCACAAAATAGATGGCTTCATTAGCAAACAAGATTATGTGGCAATACTGAAGCAACATCTCAAGACATCAGCCAAGAAGTTAAAGCTTGGGTGGAAATGGGTCTTCCAAAAGGACAACGACCCGAAGCATACTGCCAAAATGGTAACAAAGTGGCTTAAGGATAACAAGTCAATGTTTTGGAGTGGCCATCACAATGCCCTGATCTCAATCCTATTGAAAATTTATGGGCAAGGCAGGTGCGAGCAAGGCGACCTACAAACCTGGATCAGCTACATCAATTTTGTCAGCAGGAATGGGCCCAAATTCCGACCAGCTATTGTGAGAAGCTTGTGGAAGGATGTACCAAATGTTTGACCCAAGTCATTTAGTTTAAGGGCAGTGGTACCAAATACTAATGAAATGTATGTAAACTTTTGACTTTGCAGTAAGTAATAAAAATGCCTTAAAACATTATCTCATTATTCTGGCATTTGGCAAATATAAAAAATGATGGTAATTCTAATGGACCTAAAACGGGAAAGTTTTATTTTGATTTCATGTCAGATATTGAGAAAAACATGCAGATGTGTCTTTTTATATATAGTGTATGTAAACTTCTGGTTTCAACTGTATGTATTGTATCATGTGCCCCCAAAAATCTGCACTTTATTCCTCGTTGGTTTTGAGTTAGTTACTCAAATCTATACCCCTGATGTCAATACAATGCAGTTTTTTATTCTAAGGCCCCGGTCCCACTATCAGTATTCGGTCAGTATTTTTTCTCAGGAATTGGGGATAAATGCAGAATTGGTGACTTGTTTCCATTATACCTTTTCTCTGATTGTTACTCACCTGGTTTTGGCTCCAACTCCTGAGAAAAAATACTGACCGAATACTGATAGTTGGGCCGTGGCCTAAGATCGCTAGTGTTTCTAGTTAGGTAAGGATGAGGTTGCTTTATTATTTAACTTTCATTGCAGGTGACATTGGCTTCAGCTGGAATGGGCGTTATGGTAGGTAGGGTTTAATTTAGAACAATAAAAGGTCTCTGTGTTTATTTCAAATAAAATATTTTACTCATGGTGTTGTTGTAGTTATTTCACATATCACTTTCACTATGGTGTTAGTAATGGGGGCGTCTTATAGACGCCTCTCCATTACTAACCTGGGCTTGTTGTCAGCTGGCCTTATAAGCTGACATCAACCCCAACCCTATAACCCCACTGCCATCGCTACAGGGCAGTGGGCAGAGCGGAGGCTAAGTGCCAGAATTGGTGCATCCTATGGATACGCCACTTCTGGGGCGGCTGATTGCTGCTGTTTCTAGCCTCGGAGGGGGCCAATATTCATGGCCCCTTCCTAGGCTATTAATATCAGTCCCCAACTGTCTGCATAGCCTTTGCTAGCAAGTCATTTTTTGTGGATCCCCCATTTTAATAGCCTGTAAAGGCTAAGTATTCAGCTGGGGGGCTGATATTAGTAGCCTGGGAAGCTCTGTGGGTATTACCCCCTTCCCAGGCTTCAAAAATCTGCCCCAGCCATCTGCTTAACCTCTGCTAGACAATAAAATTACGGGGGACCCCACACCAAATTTTTTTAATAAATCCTTTAATTTAACAATAAATGACAAGTACAGTAGCCAGCACTGTCACTGTACTAATTATATACATGACTGACACCTTTCTATCTATTCTATGTGTATAGCTATTCTTTCTATTTTCATATTGTCAGGTACCGATGTATTGTTAACTGTATGCGGCTGATGAATTGCCGGCTTTTAAAGAGACGGGGGCGTGAAAATCGGACGGCAATCGCATGGTCCGAGTGATGTGCGATTTTTTTCACACACCCATTGACTTGCATTGGCAAGTCTCGCCGCCTGAGATACGTGGCAAATCGCAGCATGCTGTGAATTTTTTCTCAGCCTGATTTCAGCTGAGAAAAAAAAAATCGCAGATGAGATGTCACTCATTCATTAACATTGGTCCGAGTGCAATTTGATTTTTTATTGCTCTTTCCCAACTAAAGCAGAGAGGGAAAGCGTGCGGTGGATGCTGGGCTACGATGTGCGATGCAACCCTGCCCACAGCCCATCAATCAAGGGGGAGTGCATCACGTGCTCATGCCCGACTGCAGCCGGAACTTGACGTGACATCAGCAGATGTCGGAGCCGGCTGCAGCCGGGGTCACGTGATGCCTGGTGAGAGGCCAGCAATAACGCCGCTCACAGGCAATAAAGAACAAGCAAGGCATTTACAAAAAGACTTGTTGGCACAATTTAATTCCATGGGGACTGTAATATCCCAGGCGGAATGCTGGCATGGCTTACCATCTTCCACCATGCAAGACCGCCAACTTACCTATCAGTCCAGGCTGCACACTTTGCTTCAGTACTTGCTGTGTGCATGTCTCTTGTCTAATTGCTTAGGGCGGCGGCGCCGTTACTGCCTGATTCTTAAAGTTACAGTGTGCGCACTCCTAATGCGTCCCCAGCCTATTGCTGTGAGTCACTGGATACTTAAACCCCCTCCACCCAGTAGGAGGTGCCTGAGCAACACTTTCTTTCAGTGTGTTCTGTGCAACTGAGTTGCCAAGTCTTGTCCTGTATCTTGTCTGTTTCCACCACCCTAGGGGCTGTATACCCAGGCCCGTTACCTGTATCTGTGACTTCTAGTCTGTTTCCGCCACCCTGGGGGCTGAGTTCCCAGGCTCGTTCCTGTATCTTGTTCCAGGTTCAGTTCATGTATGAACGGTGTCCTAGCCCATTACCTGTTTGTCTCTATGTCCGTACCTGCCCTTTTCCTGCAGTGTCTGAACCTGCACCTAACTCCAACTCATGGTCTCTGTACTTCTGTTTGTGAGTTTTGTGTCCACTCGCTACTTCATTGTAAGTACCTTGTGTGTATCTGGTTCTGTTTGTCCCATCTCCCTGCCTCCGTCTCTACCTCCTGTGTTCTAACTATCTTCCTGTGTTTCCCAGTCTGTTCCATGTGAACAGAGCCCTATCCTGTCTGCCTGCACCCTCTGCTCTGCGGTTTCGCTCTGCTCTGCGTCGCTTGTCCACCGCACCTGCGGTTTTGCTCTGCTTGTCCACTGCACCTGCGGTTTTGCTCTGCTCTGCTTGTCCACCGCACCTGCGGTTTCACTCTGCTCCACTTGTCCAACGCACCTGCGGTTCTGCTCCGCTTGTCCACCACACCTGCGGCTCTGTTCCTGTATCCCAGTCTGTACTGGTCCCTATCCAGCCTGCGTTCCTACCTGCCAGTACCCGCCTGTCTGCATACCAGCCATGCCTGCCAGTACCCGCCAGTCTGCATACCAGCCGCACCTGCCAGTACCCGCCTGTCTGCATACCAGCCGCGCCTGCCAGTACCCGCCTGTCTGCATACCAGCTGTGCCTGCCAGTACTCGCCTGTCTGCATACCAGCTGTGCCTGCCCGTTTCTGCATTCCCCGGTGTGGGTCAACAGCTGTGTCCGGGGTCTGACCTGGAGTAGCACCTGGGCCACCTCCCACGTCCCTCCTCAGACCACAGAGTCGATTAAGCCGCAGTGTATTCGTGGTCGGATATAGCGAGGCCCTTAGTCACGCCCCTCCATGCACTCCTCGGTTCATGGCCCAGTGGGACCACTAACCACCCTCACACCAGTTAGTCCGGGCGTGAGCGTAACAGGGGCATTGTTAATAGTAGTGGACAACCTCTTTAAGGTCTGGAGGGATGTCGAAAGGTATCTTTTGGCAGATAGTGACTGGACCAAAAGAGTTGCTAACCGCAGACGTAGGAAGGCTCCTGTCTTTAGGGTGGGGTATTTTGTGTGGTTGTCCTAAAAAAATCTGCGCTTAAAGATAATATCTAGAGAGTTTGCACCTAAATTTGTAGGTCCTTATAAAATTATTAAAATTTTAAATCCTGTGACAGTTAAGTTGCAGCTTCCTATTGCCTGGAAAATCAATAATTCTTTCCATTCTTCTCTTTTAAAAAAATTTGAGGGGACCTCAAGACATAATTGAGGTGGATTTGGAAGGGAATCGGGAGTATGAAGTAAGGTGAATTCTTGGTTCCAGGTGGGTCAGGTACTTTTTTGCATTATCTCGTCAAGTGGAAGATTATGGTCCTTAAGATAATTCCTAAGTTAATTTGGGGTGTTATAGATAAATATACTGTATGATTATGGAAGTTATATAAAAATGGAACTCCATACTTTTATGTATTAAGAATTACAGACAATCCAAAATGCCCTCCTCCTCCCCGTACCACATTGTACCAACAACCTCATATTGATCAAAGATCCACATACTACGTGGAACATGGAATTATAGAAAATTCCTAACGATTATTGACTAACATATTAATCTGATAATAAGAGCTTGCTGATGATCTTTATTTCTTTAAGGGAAATTACAGAATAATAAAAGATAAGTGACTATACTGATTGACCTTTGAACCTTATGTGCAAGACGGACTTAATTGATTTGAGAGTCAGCTTAACTAAATTTACATATTAAAATAATGACCCATTAGCGACAGATGTCAGCCATAATTATGAGATAAGACAATGAGGTAATGTGTGGAAAGGTACCTGATTTTTCCTATAAAAAGCCTATTTGAGACACTACTCAGTGTTCATTTGTGATTTCTCCGACAAATAGATCCTATATACAATTTGGTGGCAGACAACTAAGACGAAACACACACATTTTGTGTGCCACTAACAGGGGGATCTTCATGCGATCAGATAAAGATTATTGGGTGGGACTGGGGAAAACCCAGTAGTCATGGTACACGTTGGTACCAATGACAAAGTTAGAGGGAGGTGAAAGGTCTTTCAAAATGATTACAGGGAATTAGGAGAGAAGCTGAAGTACAGGTGGTGTCTTCAGAAATACTGCTGATTCCACTACGTCACTAGAAAGTCAGCGGGAACTTAAGGAGATAATTGTCAGGAAGAAAGGGTTTAGGTTCATGGAGAACTGCGCTGACTTAAGACCTCAAGCTCTATGACGACATGTAGGGCAGCTTCGACAATGTACAGCACACATGCCCAACTCATGCTGATTATATTTGACCCACGACACCAGAACCACCACACCTATGTGGGGCCATTATTCTGCATGGAGGACTTTGTGGGGCCCACTATACTGTATGGAAAACTATGTGGGGCCCATTATACTGGATGGAAAGTTATGTGGGACCAATCATACTGTATGAAGGACTATGTGGGACCCATTATTCAGTATGGAGGACTATGTGGGGCCCATTATACTGTATACTGGATGGTCCACAATTTTGTCCAAGTTTTTCATTTTGGCCTTCTGCATGTTTTGAGCTTTACATCCCTGATGTAAAATCAGTATGGTTAATGTACATGGAAATGGCAATAATGGAAAGCTGCTAACTGGACTTTGCTACAAGCCTCCTAATATAGCTGAACATGAAGAGGATGATATGCTGCAACAAATTAAAAAGGCAACAAAAACAAGTCATGGTCAAAAGTGTTAGGTCCCTTTAAATTGTTCCAGAAAATGAAGTAATTCTCCCAGAAAATTATTGCAGTTACATGTTTTGTTATACACGTTTATTTCCTTTGTGTGTATTGGAACAACACAAGAAAACAGAGAAAAAAAAGGCAAATTTAACATAATTTCACACAAAACCACATAAAATAGGTCGGGCAAATGATTGACACCTTGCCAAAATTGTGGGTAAACAACTTTGTTTCAAGCATGTGAAGCTTGTTCAAACGTGATTGTGGCAAGTAACAGGTGTGGGCAATATGAAAATCACAACTAAAACCAGATAAAAAAGGGAGAAGTTGATTCAATCTTTGCATTGTGTACATATGTGTGGCACACTAAGCATGGAGAAAACAGAAAAAGGAGAACTGTCTGAGGACTTGAGAACCAAAATTGTTGAAAAATATCAATAATTTCAAGGTTATAAGTCCATCTTTAGAGATCCGGATGTTCCGCTGTCCAAGGTGCGCAACATAATCAATAAATTTACAACACATACAGTCAAATATGGTGGCGCTTCAAAGATGTTTTTGGGTTGTTTTGCTGCCTTTGGTCAGGTACCTTGACTGTGTGCAAGGAATCATGAAATCTGAAGATTAGCAAAGGATTTTGGGGCACAATGTAGTGCCTAGTGTCAGAAAGCTGAGTTTGCATCCTAGGTCATGGGTCTTCCAGCATGACAATGACCCCAAACATACTTCAAGAAGCACCCAGAAAATGGATGGAAACAAAGTGCTGGACAGTTCTGACCAGCAATGAATCCGGATCTAAATCCCATTGAACACCTGTGGAGAGATCTTAAAATTGCTGCTTGGAGAAAAACATTAAAATTTGAAAGTTCTCAGTGGTTGATACAATCTTTTCAGTTAGCCATTAGTCAGTAAGCTTTCGAGACTACTCAGGTCTCTTCATCAGATATAGTATAATACAAAATCTGAAGAGTCACATATTTATACACAACAGGGCACAGGAATAATGCAATAGATAAGACAAGTGACGTGAAGCAGAACTATCAGTATGGGAGAGGGAGAAGCAGTTGTGGCCGTAAAAATGTTTGGCCACAAGTAGATCTATTCTTTTTTTTTCTTTTATTGTGTGGCGATGAGAATTCATCATTTTTTTAAGTTTTTGCCCTGTCTCCCCTACATACAGACCCCCAGTTGGACATTTGGTACATATAATTAAGTTCATTGTGATGCAGCTGAAAGTACCTGGGATCTTGTGGTCCTGATGTGAGTTGGGAACCTTTATCTTGTCCGTGGTCATTATAAAAGGACAGGTTTACATTTACAGTTGGTGAGGATAAATTTTGTAAGTTTCACCACAAAGGTGAAACTATCCTCCCGGTCAGTTTGCTTTCCCTCCCAGTACCTTTTAATTCTAACAAGGTTAGGTTTCGGGGAGATTATACTTGTTCCTTTTATTTTTGGTTCTCCTTAGCTTGCCTTCTTTGCCCTATATGAATGTGTTTTTGTTTCTCATTCAGCTTTTTTGTATTTTACTTCATACTTTCCTTTCCCCTTGTTAAGAGTGTGTTGCAGCCTCCCCTCTGGTTCCTCTGGGGGTATGAGAAACTCCTCAATGACTTATTAGGTAGTTAGGTGTGCGGTGGTGTTTTTAGTTGTGCAGCTAGGGCCTTTCTAGTCTCTACAGAGACTAGTTGGGTGTAGTTGCGACATTCTCCCCTGTGTGGGTTCTCTGGTGCTTATCAAGATCCGATTTCTGGTTAAAACATTTCCCACATTCTGAACATGAAAAAGGCTTCTTCCCAATATGAGTTTTGTGATGTTTGGTAAGAGTTGATTTCTCTGTAAAACATTTCCCACATTCTGAACAGGAAAAAGGCTTCTTCCCTATGTGAGTTTTGTGATGTTTGGTAAGAGTTGATTTCTCTGTAAAACATTTTCCACAATCTGAACATGAAAAAGGCTTCTCCCCTGTGTGAGTTCTGTAGTGAATAATAAGATTCCATTTATTTTTAAAATATTTCCCACATTCTGAACAGGAAAAAGGCTTCTTCCCTATGTGAGTTTTGTGATGTTTGGTAAGAGTTGATTTCTCTGTAAAACATTTTCCACAATCTGAACATGAAAACGGCTTCTCCCCTGTGTGAATTCTCTGATGTTTGATAAGATTTGATTTCGTTGCAAAAGATTTTCCACATTCTGAACAGGAAAATGGCTTCTCCCCTGTGTGAATTCTCTGATGTTTGATAAGATTTGATTTCTCTGTAAAACATTTCCAACATTCTGAACAGGAAAATGGCTTCTCTCCTGTGTGAGTTCTCTGATGTGTGATAAGAATTGATTTCTCTGTAAAACGTTTCCCACATTCTGAACAGGAAAATGGCTTCTCTCCTGTGTGAGTTCTCTGGTGCCTAACAAGATCTGATTTCTGATTAAAACATCTCCCACACTTTGAACAAGAAAATTTATTCTTCACTGTGTGAATTTTTTGAGGTTTAAGAAAAGACTTTTTGAGAGGAAAACTATTTCCATATTCTGAATGTGAAAATGGCTTCTTTGCTTTAGGAGCAATTTGTTTTTTAATGCTTATTTTGTGACTTTGATTTTCCTTAGTAGTCGGTAATGAATCAGAAGACAGGACCTGTTTCAAAGGATCAGATGACAGATCTTGGCTGTGAAGCGATGATGGTAAATCTGGAGAAATGGCATTCACTTCAATTGTATCCTGTTGGATCTGAAAATTATCTGATTTGAAAATTGAAGATGTCAGCTGTCCCTCTGATCTCCTGGTACAGACATCTGCCAAGAATAAGAACAATTATTATTTTTAATAAAAAATCCTTGAATTTTATATGTTTTAACATTTCTACTTAAATTGTCCGTAAAAAGGCAAGTTATATAAAAAAAAATTCACTTATTCACCAGAACAATGACTGTCTAATAGAAAACCTCATAGGATGGACCAGTAGAGCGTAGTGTTCAACTGTTTTTTCATTCTGCCTCCCAAATATGGAATAAAAAGACACAAAATGATGTTATGTAGGCGAAAATAATACCAATAAAAACTTCTACTCATCTCACAAAAAACAAGTCCCCACTCAGATCCATCATCTGTCAATGGAAAAACAGAAGTTTCCACATTATTAGTGGCTCAAAGGCTTTTGAAAAGCAACATGGCTTCCATAAACCAATCTAGCAATATCAGCTCTTCCAAAGTCAGATATCCTTCTCGCTTCTGAGCTTCGCAGTAGTTTATGTGCCTAAATCTCATTTAGCATCCATGTATTTGGTATTACTATAATGAGAAGAACCCACTTAATTTACGGTGTGTGTCTCCTGGAGCACAATCTGGGCACTATGTGTTGGGTAATAAAATGGCATATTTGCAATTTTCACTCTCCAACATCCACTGCGTGCTAATTTCTGGAGAGTGACTGTGGAGTCAAAATAGTCACTACTCCTATAGATTATTTCACTGAGGGTTATAATTTCCAAAATGGAGTCACTTTATGGGGATTTCTACAGCTCTGGTTTTCTGCCATTTTGTTACATTAGGGCTTCTGCAAAAGGTGTGTCCCATCTCCTCTGGGTGGTCTACTTCTCCTCCTGCTCCGACTTGTGTGACTTGTCTGCTTTTGTCACCAGGCGCCGCCTTATTCATTCTGCAGGTGGCGCTGATGATGGAAGAGACGTCAGAACCAGAAGCTCTGGGCGGCGCAGGCACTGTCCAGCCACTAAGATTAGGGTGCCTGGGACCTGTAGTACCATCCAGTCTGGCAGTATGTGTGTGTGTGTTGTCCAGCTGGAGTAATCTGCTCCCTGCTTCAGCCATTTGGAAAGCACCGCACCCTACTAAAGCTGGAAGCATATTGCCGGAAGCTGCCAGATACAGCCTTGTTCTCCTCTGGTTCAGTCCTCTGTGCTCAGCTCCCAGCTTGTGTATTTGTTTCCTGTTGTGACCCCGGCCCGTTTACTGTCTACTCTTGTGTCTTCTGAGTTCGTATTTTCTCTGAGTTTGCAGGTAACACAGTGACCCAAGCCTAGGGATCTCTGTGTTAGTCCAGATCCATGTAGAGGGGTTAAAGGATGATGAGCAAAGTAATTTGTGTTTATGACGTAAATTTAAGAAGTAATTTATGTCCTCCCTCTGTCTAAAACTGAATCTGTCAAAAACTGAACTACTCGTATTTCCTCCCTCCACTAACCTACCTGTGCCCGATATTGCCATTTCCGTTTGTGGCTCAACCATTACTCCCCAGCAACAAGCCCGCTGTCTTGGGGTCATTTTTGACTCAGATCTTTCCTTCACTCCTCACATCAAATCACTCGCTTGTGTCATCTACACCTCAAAAACATCTCAAGAATCAGGACTTTGCTCACCTTTAACTCGGCAAAAACTCTTACTGTAGCTCTTATTCATTCTCGTCTGCACTACTGCAACTCTCTACTTATCGGGCTCCCTCTTACTAAACTCTCCCCTCTCCAATCCGTCCTTAACGCAGCAGCCAGGATCATATTCCTCGCCAACCGCTACACCGATGCCTCTTCCCTGTGCCAGTCATTGCATTGGTTACCCATCCAATATAGAGTTCAATTTAAACTTACCACGCTTACCCACAAAGCGCTCCATGCTTCAGTACCCCCCTACATCTCCTCCCTTGTCTCAGTCTACCACCCTACACGTGGCCTCCGTTCTGCCAGTGACTTAAAACTAAAATCCTCCATAATCCGAACTTCCCACTCCCGTCTCCAAGATTTCTCGCGTGCTGCGACAATTCTTTGGAATGCACTACCCAGGACAGTTCGATTAATTCCCAATACCCACAGTTTCAAGTGGACCCTAAAAACCCATTTCTTTAGACTGGCGTATCGACTCCACACACTATCTGTCCATCCCAGTTGTCCATCCCAGTTTTCCCCCATATTAAAATCTTCTTCAAGTTAAGGTTCATACCAACCATGCACATAATAGCCTCGGTCAGGACTGCACACATACTGGCAGACGACCAGTCCATGTATTATTTATCCTATTTAGTATATCAAGGCTGCATTATACAATATATGTACATTCTACCTTTTGTGTCTCCCCCATTTCCTCATAGACTGTAAGCTTGCGAGCAGGGCCCTCACTCCTTTCGATATGAGATATGCTTATTCTGTATTGTCTGAATAAGTCCCCCCTAAAATTTGTAAAGTGCTGCGGAATATGTTGGCGCTATAAAAATAAAAAAAAATATTATTATTATTAATTTGTGCAATCTGTAAATGGGTTAGATAAGACAAGCCTGTTCGTGGTGGCCATCTTTTGAGCTTCCAGGTGACCATGAACAGTGCCCCCAATACATTGTGTCTGCTAACTATTCCAGCAAGATCTGCATTCAAATAGCTAAATGTCGCTCCTTCCCTTCTTAACCTGCCATGTGCCCAGACAGTAGTGTACAACCGTATATAGGGTATTGTCAGATTCAAAAGAAGTTGGAATATTATTTGTAACGTACATTTGTTTCCTATTATCCTTTGTGAAGAATTCCAAAGTTATCACCACATAAAGTGATTTGAAAAATGGGGCCTGATTAGAAACACAAAACTGACTGTGGGAAGGGGTTAAATCAGAGGATTACAAAGTCAAAAACTGTGATTATACACAATAAAACATCTACTGAAATGATCAAACTAAACAGTCTCCATCAGAGAAAAATGAGTAACTAGTGGTGAAACCTCCCTGGGGTAATTGGAGTATGGGGCTCGATGGCTCTTGGGAATCTAAACTATCGTAAGGGCCAATATTTTCTGTCAGATGAGAAGACATATTAGACATTTAAAGTGAACTTTTTTATAATACTGCAGAGCTGAGGGGTCTTAAATTTAGATTTCGGGCATTTGGAAGAGATAATGGAGATCTTTTTGAAAGACTACCAGGGAGTTACAGAGTCACATAAGTGAGGCCGGCCGATCCCACCACAATCAAACTATCATAGAGAGTGAACTTGTGAAAAAAGAAAGAATATAAAAACATGTTACATCCCCAACAACAATGTATGTATGAGGGGAGAAATCCAACACTAAACCGGAGTCACACTCATATATGGTAGACCATTGGAGCTACTATGAGTTCTGACCAGAACAGTAGAGAAAGTATTAGTGCCCCCATTTCAGGAGAGATTGTGCAGTAATCTGAATTCCTGAGGATTGAAAACATAATGGAATTCATGACGTGGAGTGAATCCATGAAACCAGGGCTGGAGCCAACACATCTCCTGCAGGCGTGAATAAATGTATATTACAGCCATCAGCCACGCACAGCTTAGAGATATATCATGGCACAGTGTAAATTTTGTGTACGTTATCGCGATCCTATTTGAAGTTAGTTGGTTTGAAAAGAAATTGAACAGTCAGGATAAAGGGAAACTCGGCTGTTATTGTACAGAAATTCACACTTGGCCCTCACTGCACATTTAATGTTGTCGATAATAAAAGTGAAGTTTGGCCAGAAAGACTGGACCTGGTCTTGTAGGTACCATATGAGCACATTCAGCAGCACAGAAGGTAGAGAAGGTAGATTTATCCAATAAGATATCAGGGATCTAGGAACCCAACACCATCATTACCCTCCGCTTTCTCTTACAGGCCCATCATAATATTTTTCTTCAACTGATTTTCTCATTTGTCAGCACATTCTACATACGCTGTCATTTGGCTTTGTAGTTTACAGATCTGGGCAGGTAATGGACAGTGTCTTATAATCCCAGGGGGAGGTGGATCCTCCAGGTTGTAAGTTCTATAGAAAAGGGCTCTCACAATTTCCCAAAGTAATCTGAACATTTTCAGATGGAGGAGAATGTTGTGGTCTAGAGGCAAAATGGTGATCACACAATTGTGATACAGCTGGACTACATCACCGATAAAGCAGCCACAGACAGGGACTGAGAAGAATCTGTGACGACTTCTCTGTATTTAGTGGTTCCTACTCACCTGGGTAGTCATATGTAAGAATCTCCTCTTTACACCGCTCATCACCCCTCACATATGTCTCTGTAGTATTAATATGGGTCAGATCTTCACCCTGAAACAAATATTGTAAAAGTCACAGACAGATGGAGAAGTCTCATTACACAAGTATAAAATATATAATACTGGTGGATAAAAAAAGACTGAGTACAAGACCTTCACAGCAGTCTACATATCATAGGGGAGATCTCATGACACCTTCTCTCCATCTACCTGATGATCCTGAGGAACACTGGGATCTTCTTGTTTACAGTTCTGTGGAAGAAGAGGACGGGGACATCTCTCTGGTGTTGTCCTCTTACTGGATAGATCTGGAGGAAACACATACAAGGACTGAATTCATTCTTTACATACAATTATAGGCCGTGTGTGTTCAGTCCTGTCTATTACCTGGTGATGTGAGGGGCTGGGGAACCTCTATCATGATGTCCTTGTACACATCTTTGTGTCCTTCTAAATACTCCCACTCCTCCATGGAAAAATAGAGGGCGACATTCTGACACCTTATAGGAACCTGACACATACAATGATACCGTCATCCCCCCGATCCCTCCATAGCGTTACTGTATAATGTCCCAGCATTCCCAGCAGTGTCACCTCTCCAGTCAGCAGCTCAATCATCTTGTATGTGAGTTCTAGGATCTTCTGGTCATTGATGTCCTCATGTATCAGGGGGTGAGGTGGAGGCCTCGTGATTAATCTCTGGTTATGGAGAGACACATTAATAAATCTCACTACAGACATTTCCAGAGTCCTCACCTCTCCAGTTCTGTCCATCTGTTATTCCCATAGATAAGAATGATGTACTGGGACGTCATCAGAATCTCTCACCTCTCCAGTAAGCCGGAAGAGGATCTCTAGGGTGAGGTGTAATAACCTCTCTGCCATCTTGTCTCTGTCCATATCCATCTTTGATAGGGAAATCAGGAAAATTCTCTTATATAGAAGATCTTCACTGAGAGGATCCGACACTGTAGAGAGAAGAAGATGAGCCGATGTAACATCATAAAAATCATGTGTAATAATACATCTATTGGAGATAATAAGGGAAACATATAAGGAGATTTATTATTTTACAGAATTTCATTTTTTTCCCTTTACATCTAGTAATAAAACCTATATATTTTAGGCCACAGACAACAAGCAGTTTCTTCCTCGGAGTCTGTAGCTGAATACGCTTCTCATAGACTCATCTTCCATAAAGCGAATTCTCATCTAATTTTCTGACACTAGAATTGACATTGAGAATAACCTCGGCACTCAATGGTTCTTATAGAAAAATTTTTTTTTAATGCAGTCCAAAAACAAAAGTAAACGTTTCGGTCGATCTGACCTTAATCAAGAACTATTGGAAATAGCACAAAGAACAAAACAATAAATAAAAGAATAATAATAAATAATAAAATAAAAAAGCATATACAAATGGATCATTGTGCAATAACATGATAATATCTCTTGTTTAACCTGAACAATAAACATGCTGTCAAACAGTGCATAATATTTCGTCAAACCCCATTAATGCAGATACAACATCACAGTATAGAGCAAGTATATATACAAATTGAAGAGAGGTGACACCTCCTAGACTGCTGGATGGTATTCAAAGGTAGGAATTCAAAAGTGTGGAGATATGGTGACACTGGCTGCTTGGGTCTGCAGAAAAGAGCAGAGAGTGGCAGACTCAGAGTTATCAGCTGAGAGGGACTGTGGAGGCAGAGATAGACAGAATAGAGCTGGAGGTAGCATACCTGTGACCCAGAGTTACTGGTTATAAAGCGGTGCTGCAAATAGTGGCTTAGAGGAACGCGGTGTCCACCGCTAGTTCCTGGTGCTGTGCGCGTTGTCCTGCAAAAAGCAAACATGGCATCTAAGAAGGCGTGACAGAGTTAGGCTGAATGCCCTTCCTCCCCAAGTACTCGATAGTATGGGGCTGCCTAGTTCCTACAATACTGAAATGCCTAATAATGGTGTCTGGGCCTGCAATGTACGAAAGTCTATTAGGCCAGGCCATAGGTAGCGTCCAATAAGTTACCTTTTAACGCCCCATAAACATTAGACTAAAGTTGCATGGAAGCACTGATTTTGGGGGTTTTGGTTGACTATATAATGTATTTGGGGGCCTCCCGACAGTACCAGTCAGTCATACAAACCACAGGAAAGCTGGAATATTTGTGTGTATGGGGGAGTCTGGAGAGATAGCCGTCTGCCAAATGACCGATCAGCCAACACTTATCTCATGTGTATGGGGACGTTACTATTGCACAGGTAGTGATAATACACAGCACTACAGTAGTACAGTGCATCACCGGAGCGATCAGAGGCTTCCAATGTTCTACCAGCGACTCTACTTTGGATTGTGTTTACTTATTTCATTTTCAAATGTGTTGGAAATACTGGTTATTGTTATGGTTATGTGGTCATGTTTGACCTACTACTTGTTGCACAACTAGTACCCGGTGTTTGTATTTGTATTTCCTTTTCAAAACTTAATAAAGATAAATTGGTAAAAGGATAATCAAGTCACATTGCGTTTGATATTTTTTTCTTGAAAAAAAACTAGGTGAAAGTTTTCCGCCTAGTGTAGAAGCCTTTTTGGATACAAAACTCAAACAAAATATGCAAAAGAATTTACAAAGTCTGGAGGATGCTATCTCAGACATCAAAAAAACTAAGTTTGAAAGAGATATCAAAGACTACGAGTCAAATTCAATTTACACATGGAAATGAAACAAACCAAGAGCTACTGTTCAGAAATACAAGTCACACAATAAATTCAAAGGAAATAGCGGAGAGCGGAGGTCAGCTTCACAAATCCTAATGTATCCATGGGTTCCTCTAATTATAATTCTCTGAGGACTTATCTGATGCATCAGTGGCATCAACTAAAGACAGAACAAAAATAAATTCTCAAGTATTCCCCACAATCCAGCACAAAACACTGGAGACGGGCGGGCAGAAAGTACAAATGTGCCCGGACATGTGCGTTCCATGCCGAAGTGCATCACAGTCTCCTATCTGCGAATGCGCATGTCCGGAAGCATGCGTTCCACGCCGGAGCGTATAATGGTTTTGGATTGCATTCCACCAATATAGAAAAATCCTATCTCTGAGATCAGCGTCATGGGAGACTAAAAACAAGTATTGCACATCCTCCCATCATGCAATAGGCATGTAGATCTACTTTATCACTACATAAAATATGGGATGATGGCCCACAGTATATTCCTAAATGGTCAAATTTGACCCCTATTGCATAGAGATACACAAGGATCACCACACTTCTTAATTATGAAATAGTAGATGTAGGATATAACTGATCAGAAATAATTCTGATATAGAAGCTCAGATATATCGATGAAGCACAACAATATGTGAACCCCATTCACAGGGAACTGAGTAGCAATGGGTAGAGTATACAATCCAAAAATGTAATCCAGAATGGGGCTGTATTCATACAAAACAGGCCCAGGAAATTTGCTCATTGAGTCCCTTAGGGGCTCGTGAATCCTAAAAATCCCATCACTTTCCTTTTTGAGGATACATCTATTGTGATCACCACCTCTCACATTGGGTTTAACCACCTCAATGATGCAAAAGGAGATGTCTCCGGTTCCACCTCGATGTACACTGTTCATGTGTCTCGCTAATGGGGTGTCCGGACCATGGCATATATCACCAAAATTCCCCCCCCACACACACTCCTCCTAGACACCCTCTTGGTCTTGCCTACATAATCTAGGGGACAGGTGCATGTGGCCATATATACAAGTCCTGAGGTTTTACAGTTGGAATAATCCCACTGGAAAAAAGATTTTAATCGTGGAGGAACTCGAGAAAGATTTACATGGTCTCATCCAACTAAATGTACAACTTTCTCCACATCTAAAGAAACCGCAGACTCTTGTATCTAGCCAAGTCCCCTTCGGTGCAGGTTTTTTGTAGAAACTATGCACTAAATGGTCCCTAATGGACTGACCCTTTCTGAAAGTTATTGTGGGAGTAGATCACACAGCAACCTCAGGGCCGGGTCAGCCACAAGTATATCCCAGTGTTTTCTGAGGATATTAAAGATATGGTCACTCTGATTGTCATAAGTTCCTATTACTCGTGTTATCCCATCTTTTTCTTGGTCTCTTGGTTAGGTATGGAGGAGTGTCTGTCTCTCCCATTTTTTTTGCAAACGATGATGCGGAATCCAAAATGTACCATGAGTACCCTTTTTCCCTGAATCTGGTGTTCAGGTCTATGGCCTGTATATTAAAATCTGTGACATTATGGCAGTACCTTCTCAACCATAAAAATTGGCTCCTGGGTATTCCTCTTTTTATGGGGATGAGGTGGTTGATATCCCACTTCAATAGTATAATAGTGCTTGAAGGTTTATGGTAGTTGAGAGTCCCTAGGGTTCCATCCCAATCTTTCTTGATTAGTACATCCAGGAAAGGCAACTGGTAATAATTAAATTCAGATGTAAATCTAAGGCCCACTCTATTGATGTTGAGTTCCCTGACAAATTCAAAAGATTTTTGACTTGTCCCTGACCAGATGATAAAAATGTAGTCAATATATTTGTACCATACCCCAATATATGGATGCCATCACTTATGATCATCCCTGAATATTGTGGTTTCCTCCCACCAGCCCAGGAATAGGTTAGCATACGAGGGGGCACAGCGGCTCCCCATTGCAGTACCCCTGAGCTGGTGGAAGTACTTCCGGTCAAAAAGAAAGAAGTTATGAGTAATAGCGAATTTTAGAAGATCGTCCATGAAATCATTATGTCTGCTACACTCTACTGATCTCGATTTCAAGAAATGTCTTACTCCTCTGATACCATCCTCATGCGGTATATTACTGTACAAAGCCTCGAAATCTAGGTAAAGGAAAAATCATTTTCCAAAGGGATTATTCCAACTGTAAAACCTCAGGTGGCGCTGTGGGAACATTATACTGTGTGGGGGGCATCATACATACTGCATAAGGGGCATAATGGGGGCATTATACTGTGTGTGGGCATCATATATCCTGCATAAGGGGCATAATGGGAGCATTACACTGTGTGGGGGCATAATACATACTGCATAAGGGGCATAATGGGGGCATTACACTGTGTGGGGGCATCATACATCCTGCATAAGGGGCATAATGGGGACATTACACTGTGGGGACATCATACATCCTGCATAAGGGGCATAATGGGGGCATTACACTGTGGGGGGCATCATACATCCTGCATAAGGGGCATAATGGGGGCATTACACTGTGGGGCATCATACCTCCTGCATAAGGGGCATAATGGGGGCATTACACTGTGTGGGGCATCGTACATACTGTATAAGGGGCATAATGGGGGCATTACACTGTGTGGGGCATCATACATACTCACTAAGGGGCATAATGGGGGCATTACACTGTGGGGGCATCATACATCCTGCATAAGGGGCATAATGGGGGCATTACACTGTGGGGGGCATCGTACATACTGTATAAGGGGCATAATGGGGGCATTACACTGTGTGGGGCATCGTACATACTGTATAAGGGGCATAATGGGGGCATTACACTGTGTGGGGCATCATACATACTCACTAAGGGGCATAATGGGGGCATTACACTGTGGGGGCATCATACATCCTGCATAAGGGGCATAATGGGGGCATTACACTGTGGGGGGCATCATACATACTGTATAAGGGGCATAATGGGGGCATTACACTGTGGGGGGCATCATACATACCGCATAAGGGGCATAATGGGGGCATTACACTGTGTGGGGGCATCATACATCCTGCATAAGGGGCATAATGGGGGCATTACACTGTGTGGGGGCATCATACATACTGCATAAGGGGCATAATGGGGGCATTACACTGTGTGGGGGGCATCATACATCCAGCATAAGGGGCATAATGGGGGCATTACACTGTGTGGGGGCATCATACATACTGCATAAGGGGCATAATGGGGGCATTACACTGTGTGGGGGCATCATACATACTGCATAAGGGGCATAATGGGGGCATTACACTGTGTGGGGGCATCATACATCCTGCATAAGGGGCATAATGGGGGCATCATACATCCTGCATAAGGGGCATAATGGGGGCATTACACTGTGGGGCCAGTAAAGGGGTCCTGTACTATGAGAATAATACGTTTCCTCCCTTCCTGTCTCCATAGTTGGGTCGTATGTATCTATTACAGGAAACAGAACAAAAACCTTATGATTCTTATAAAGGGGCAACACAAGACCCCAAAAGAGTCTCCGTGCTGAAGGGGTTAATGCCCCCTGCGCCCAGTAATGGGGGTCTCCACATACCTCCACCTGCAGAGCCGCCACCACCACATATATGGCTGCTCTGTGCGCACAGGAGCTGTGATGAGGTCACAGGAGGGGAGGAGTCAGGGGTCACATGATCAGGGGCCTCAGTGGATGCAGGACTCTGCTGTGCTGGTTGTCATGGTGCTGGATGAGCTGAAGTTTATGTGTGGGGTCAGGAGGGGTTTACAGTGTGGATGTAGCAGAGCCGCGTGTGTACGAGGCGTACGGAGCAGAGCCGCGTGTGTACGAGGCGTACGGAGCAGAGCCGCGTGTGTACGAGGTGTACGGAGCGGAGCCGTGTGTACGAGGTGTACGGAGCAGAGCCGTGTGTGTACGAGGCGTACGGAGCAGAGCCGCGCGTGTACGAGGTGTACGGAGCGGAGCCGTGTGTACGAGGTGTACGGAGCAGAGCCGTGTGTGTACGAGGCGTACGGAGCAGAGCCGCGCGTGTACGAGGTGTACGGAGCGGAGCCGCGTGTGTACGAGGTGTACGGAGCAGAGCCGCGTGTGTACGAGGTGTACGGAGCAGAGCCGCGTGTGTACGAGGTGTACGGAGCGGAGCCGCGTGTGTACGAGGTGTACGGAGCGGAGCCGTGTGTACGAGGTGTACGGAGCAGAGCCGCGTGTGTACGAGGTGTACGGAGCGGAGCCGTGTGTACGAGGCGTACGGAGCAGAGCCGCGTGTGTACGAGGCGTACGGAGCAGAGCCGCGTGTGTACGAGGTGTACGGAGCGGAGCCGTGTGTGTACGAGGTGTACGGAGCAGAGCCGCGTGTGGACGAGGTGTACGGAGCGGAGCCACGTGTGTACGAGGTGTACGGAGCGGAGCCGCGCGTGTACGAGGTGTACGGAGCAGAGCCGTGCGTGTACGAGGTGTACGGAGCGGAGCCGCGCTTGTACGAGGTGTACGGAGCGGAGCCGCGTGTGTACGAGGTGTACGGAGCGGAGCCGCGTGTGTACGAGGTGTACGGAGCGGAGCCGCGTGTGTACGAGGTGTACGGAGCGGAGCCGCGTGTGTACGAGGTGTACGGAGCGGAGCCGCGTGTGTACGAGGCGTACGGAGCGGAGCCGCGTGTGTACGAGGCGTACGGAGCGGAGCCGCGTGTGTACGAGGCATACGGAGCGGAGCCGCGTGTGTACGAGGCGTACGGAGCGGAGCCGCCTGTGTACGAGACGTACGGAGCGGAGCCGCGCGTGTATGAGGTGTACGGAGCGGAGCCGCGCGTGTACGAGGTGTACTGCATCCTTTCGTTGATGAGGGTTTTTTCACTCGCCTGCCTCCCATTATTTTTCCCTCTGCCATTGACCAACATAATTTCAAGCCTGAAGAATCGCGCGTGTACGAGGTGTCCAGAGCGGAGCCGCGTGTGTACGAGGTGTCCGGAGCGGAGCCGCGTGTGTACGAGCTGTACGGAGCGGAGCCGCGTGTGTACGGGGTGTACGGAGCGGAGCTGTGTATCTTTCTCAGTCCTCACTTGTGGGAGCCAATAGCAATGCCCCCAAGGTGTGAAGAACATACAACCTCCTAAAGTGACCCCATTTCAGACACTGTACCCACCATGGAAGTCATCTGAGGGTGTAATGGGCAGGGCCGGTGTCAGCACCCGGCGCACCCAGGCAAGTGCCAGGGCCCTGAGCAGGTGGGGGGGGCCCACTCGCCGTTGGGCACCCAGCTGCGCTATGGGACCCGTGAGCGGAGGAGAGCGGTGCCAGCACCCGCCCCCGTCCTTGATCAGGGCCCCGGCATCCGGCACATTACTTACCGCTCCCCGTGCCTCCGCAGCAGTTCCGGTCTCTTCTGCGGCTGCTGCACTGTGACGTCTCAAGTCAGAGGGTGCGGTGACGTCTTTACACCGCGCTCTCTCCTGAGCCGTCACAGCGCAGAGTGGGAAGACGCTGAGGAGTCTGGAGCAGCGGCAGCAGGTAAGGAGAAGTGAGGTGAGTATTTGATTTTTTTTTTATTGTATGGAGGCATGGGGCATTATATGGTGGGGTGGGGAGAGGGGGGGTGTGACATCCTGACATCCTGCATGGGGCATTATGAGGGAGGTGTGTGTGACATCCTGTATGGGGCATTGTAAGGGAGGGGGGTGTGACATCCTGACATCCTGCATGGGGCATTATAAGGGAGGGGGTGTGTGACATCCTGCATGGGTCATTATAAGGGGGGGGTGACATCCTATATGGGGCATTATAAGGGGGTGGGGTGACATCCTGTATGGGGCATTATAAGGGAGGCGGGGTGTGACATCCTGCATGGGGCATTATAAGGGAGGAGGGGTGTGACATCCTGCATGGGGCATTATAAGGGGGGGTGACATTCTACATGGGGCATTATGTGGGGGGAACAGCCTGCATGGGGCATTATGTGGGGGGAACAGCCTGTGTGGGGAATTATGTGGGGGGAACAGCCTGTGTCGGACATTATGTGGGGGGAACAGCCTGCGTGAGGCATTATGTGGGGGGAACAGCCTGCATGGAGCATTATGTGGAGGGAACAGCCTGCATGAGGCAGTATGTCGGGGCGCAGCCTGCATGGAACGTTATATGGGGGCCAGTATTCTGTATGGAGCATTATATGGGGGCCAGTATCCTGTATGGAGCGTTATATGGGGGCCAGTATCCTGTATGGAGCGTTATATGGGAGCCAGTATTCTGTATGGAGCATTATATGGGGGCCAGTATCCTGTATGCAGCGTTATATGGGGGCCAGTATCCTGTATGGAGCGTTATATGGGGGCCAGTATACTGTGTGGAGCGATTCCCCGGTTTCTGAGCTATTGTAGAATTTACAATAGATATCGCTCATGTAATGTAGTAAGTGAAATCCTTGGCCTTGTACTATATATATATATTTCTCTGAGGTATCTGTGCATCATGAATCGTGGTATGTGTTAAAGGGGCCACTGAGACTTTTTCGCCCGGGGCTCACAAAAACCTGGGCTGGCCCTGGTAATGGGCGTTCTTATCCCACAGGTGTCTCACTGATTTCTTTACCACTCATTTGTGTGTAAATAATATTACATTTGCTCAGAGCCGCAGCGAGGGGTTCAGCCAGGGGCGGACACACCGCCGATGCAGCCGCACCCGGGCCCAGAGGTGGAGGGGGGCCCATGCAGGAAGGGGCGTACTGCTCAGGCAGTAGACCACGCAGCTGCTTTTGGGCCCCTCAGTCAAGGGGCCCGATTCTGCTTAACCCCGTCCACTCCCACCCATAATGATTTTTGATACCCAGGGCAGAGTGCGAGCATTGAAAAAGGGGACGCGTCATGCAGGAGAGAGGCCGCTGGCCAATGGACGATTCTCCATCAGACTGATGAGAGCGCTCATTGACTGCTGTCTGTCCTCCTGCAGGGTCTTACAGTGGGTCTTCTGTCTCCTGCTGTTCCCTTCCCAGCAGCATTTCCTCAAAGAGTAGAGGGTGGGGGAGGAGAGTCCACAGCATCCGACAGCACGTAGGGGCAGGAAGCTGAAATCAGTCCTGTCTGCTGTGTCCTCTCCTCCACAGTGCGTTCTGCAGCCCTTTTCAGAAGACCCCAATATCATAAAAGATTAGTATATGAGTGTATGTACATGTGTGCAGGGCTGCCACCAGGAAATTCAGGCCCCATACTGGCAAAATTTTCGGGCCCCCTGAGACTCCACCCAGGCTCCACCCCAGCTCCGCCTTCACTCCTCGAACCTTCATCAGTCACACCGTTCACTCTTGGAAAAACTCCACTTCTGCACCACATCCTTAGTAATCACACATTAAGGTTATGTGCTCACAGTCAGGAGCCGCCTGCGGCCCCAAAGCTGCGGGATAGCCGCGTGGCTTCTGCCCTCATTTTATGCAAAAGAGTAGCGCGATTTTTTTTTTTGTACATGCGGACTTTCCACATAAAGGTAAAGTCTGTGGAGAAAGTCCACATGTGAACCCGCAAGTCAAATTGACATGCTGCTGGTCTGAAAGATGTGCCGCATGTCAATTTCCGCGGGTAATCTGCAGGTGCACAGAATTGCAGAGTGGATATGGAATTTCTAGAAATCCATGCACTATGCTGTAACATCTGGCCGCTGTAGGTTTGATGCTGGATACGCACGCAGTGTCAAACCCGCAGTGGCTCTTGACTGTGTGCACAAAACCTAAAAATTCCCATAGAACACCAGATCACATACATAGCCAGCAGCTTTTGTTTTGGCCAAAAGAGTTTGTAAGCCAACACCATGACAAGGTGGGCTTTTCTGGCTGGACCCTGCTCTACTCTAGCCTATTAAACATTTCTGGAAATATCCTGTACTCTTTTTAGGTATATTTTTATTTATTTTTCTTTAAGGGAATGTATCACATACATTTTTTAAAATGACCAATAATAACACATACAAGGGACAAATACTGTCACACTATGGCCGGACCACATAGTGGCCGAATATTACCACATACAAAGAATACCGCCACACCATGACTAGACCACATATTACCACCCCATAGTGACCGAATAATACTACATACAAGGAACAAATACCACCAAACCATGGCCGGACCACATATTACCACAACATAGTGACCGAATAATACCACATACAAGGAACAAATATCGCCACACCATGACTGGAGTACATATTACCACCTCATAGTGACCGAATAATACCACGTACAAGGGAAAAATATCGCCACAACATTACCAGACCACATATTACTACCACATAGTGACCGAATACTACAATCCTGATCATTAATAAAAAAAAAATACTAATATTACCATAAGTGCCATTATACACAGGAGCTCTGTACATAGTATACAGTGTATAGTGTCAATGTACAGGTAATACAGGGATCACCAGTGACATTATACACTGGAGCTCTGTATATAGTGTCAGTGTACAGGTAATACAGAGATCACCAGTGACATTATACACCACAGCTTTGTATATAGTGTCAGTGTACAGGTAATACAGGGATCACCAGTGGCATTATACACCACAGCTCTGTATATAGTGTCAGTGTACAGGTAATACAGTGATCACCAGTGACATTATACACAGGAGCTCAGTATATAGTGTCAGTGTATAGGTAATATAGTGATCACTGGTGACATTATACACAGAAGCTCTGTATATAGTGTCAGTGTACAGGTAATACAGGGATCACCAGTGACATTATACACAGGAGCTCTGTATATAGTGTCAGTATACAGGTAATACAGGGATCACCAGTGACATTATACACAGGAGCTCTGTATATAGTGTCAGTGTACAGGTAATACAGGGATCACCACTGACATTATACACAGGAGCTCTGTATATAGTGTCAGTATAGAGGTAATACAGGGATCACCAGTGACATTATACACCACAGTTCTGTATATAGTGTCAGTGTACAGGTAACACAGTGATCACCAGTGACATTATACACAGGAGCTCTGTATATAGTGTCAGTGTACAGGGATCACCAGTGACATTATACACAGGAGCTCTGTATATAGTGTCAGTGTACAGGTAATACAGGGATCACCAGTGACATTATATACACCAGTGAGGCGTATGGAGCGTAGCCGCGTGTGTACGAGGCGTACGGAGCGTAGCCGCGTGTGTGCGAGGCGTATGGAGCGGAGCCGCGTGTGTGCGAGGTGTACGGAGCGGAGCCGCGTGTGTACAAGGCGTACGGAGCGAAGCCGCGTTTGTACGAAGCATGCGGAGCCGCGTGTGCACGAGGTGTACAGAGCAGAGCCGCGTGTGTACGAGGTGTACGGAGCGGAGCCGCATGCGTACGAGGTGTACGGAGTGGAGCCGCGTGTGTACGAGGCGTACGGAGCCGAGCCGCGCATGTATGAGGTGTACGGAGCGGAGCCGCGCGTGTATGAGGTGTATGGAGCGGAGCCGCGCGTGTACGAGGTGTACGGAGCGGAGCCGCGCGTGTACGAGGTGTACGGAGCGGAGCCGCGCGTGTACGAGGTGTACGGAGCGGAGACGCGCGTGTACGAGGTGTACGGAGCGGAGACGCGCGTGTACGAGGTGTACGGAGCGAAGCCGCGTTTGTACGAGGCATGCGGACCCGCGTGTGTACGAGGTGTACGGAGCAGAGCCGCGTGTGTACGAGGTGTACGGAGCGGAGCCGCATGCGTACGAGGTGTACGGAGTGGAGCCGCGTGTGTACGAGGTGTACGGAGCGGAGCCGCGCATGTACGAGGTGTACGGAGCGGAGCCGCGCGTGTACGAGGTGTACGGAGCGGAACCGCACATGTACGAGGTGTACGGAGCGGAGGCGCGCATGTACGAGGTGTACGGAGCGGAGGCGCGCATGTACGAGGTGTGCGGAGCGGAGACGCGCGTGTGCGAGGTGTACGGAGCGCAGGCGCGCGTGTACGAAGCGGAGTCGCGCGTGTACGAGGAGTACAGAGCGCAGCCGCGCGTGTACGAGGTGTACGGAGCGGAGTCGTGTGTACGAGGTGTACGGAGCGTAGTCGCGAGTGTACGAGGCGTACGGAGCGTAGCCGCGTGTGTACGAGACGTACGGAGCGGAGCCGCGTGTGTACGAGGTGTACGGAGTGGAGCCGCGTGTGTACGAGGTGTACGGAGCGGAGCTGTGTGTACGAGGTGTACAGAGCGGAGCTGTGTGTACGAGGTGTACGGAGCGGAGCCGCGTGTGTACGGAGCGGAGCCGCGTGTGTACGAGGTGTACGGAGCGGAGCCACGTGTGTTCGAGGTGTACGGAGCGGAGCCGCGTGTGTACGGGGTGTACGGAGCGGAGCTGTGTATCTTTGTCAGTCCTCACTGGTGGGAGCCAATAGCAATGCCCCCAAGGTGTGAAGAACATACAACCTCCTAAAGTGACCCCATTTCAGACACTGTACCCACCATGGAAGTCATCTGACGGTGTAATGGGCAGGGCCGGTGTCAGCACCCGGCGCACCCGGGCAAGTGCCGGGGCCCTGAGCAGGCGGGGGGGCCCACTCGCCGTTGGGCACCCAGCTGCGCTATGGGACCCGTGAGCAGAGGAGAGCGGTGCCAGCACCCGCCCCCGTCCTTGATCACGGCCCCGGCATCCGGCACATTACTTATCTCTCCCCGGCTCTCTTCTGCGGCTGCTGCACTGTGACGTCTCAAGTCAGAGGGTGCGGTGACGTCTTTACACCGCGCTCTCTCCTGAGCCGTCACAGCGCAGAGTGGGAAGACGCTGAGTAGTCTGGAGCAGCGGCAGCAGGTAAGGAGAAGTGAGGTGAGTATTTGATTTTTTTTTTATTGTATGGAGGCATGGGGTATTATATGGTGGGGTGGGGAGAGGGGGGGTGTGACATCCTGACATCCTGCATGGGGCATTATGAGGGGGGGTGTGTGACATCCTGTATGGGGCATTGTAAGGGAGGGGGGGTGACATCCTGAAATCCTGCATGGGGCATTATAAGGGAGGGGGTGTGTGACATCCTGCATGGGGCATTATAAGGGGGGGGTGACATCCTATATGGGGCATTATAAGGGGGTGGGGTGACATCCTGTATGGGGCATTATAAGGGAGGGGGGGTGACATCCTGCATGGGGCATTATAAGGGAGGAGGGGTGTGACATCCTGCATGGGGCATTATAAGGGGGGGTGACATCCTACATGGGGCATTATGTGGGGGGAACAGCCTGCATGGGGCATTATGTGGGGGGAACAGCCTGTGTGGGGAATTATGTGGGGGGAACAGCCTGTGTGGGACATTATGTGGGGGAAACAGCCTGCATGAGGCATTATGTGGGGGGAGCAGCCTGCATGGAGCATTATGTGGGGGGAACAGCCTGCATGAGGCATTATGTCGGGGCGCAACCTCCATGGAACGTTATATGGGGGCCAGTATTCTGTATGGAGCGTTATATGGGGGCCAGTATCCTGTATGGAGCAATATATGGGGGCCAGTATTCTATATGGAGCATTATATGGGGGCCAGTATCCTGTATGGAGCGTTATATGGGGGCCAGTATCCTGTATGGAGCGTTATATGGGGGCCAGTATACTGTGTGGAGCGATTTGCCGGTTTCTGAACTATTGTAGAATTTACAATAGATATCGCTCATGTAATGTAAGAAGTGAAATCTTCGGCATTGTACTATATACAGTACAGACCAAAAGTTTGGACACACCTTCTCATTTAAAGATTTTTCTGAATTTTCATGACTATGAAAATTGTACATTCACACTGAAGGCATCAAAACTATGAATTAACACATGTGGAATTATATACTTAACAAAAAAGTGTGAAACAACTGAAAATATGTCTTATATTCTAGGTTCTTCAAAGTAGCCACCTTTTGCTTTGATGACTGCTTTGCACACTCTTGGCATTCTCTTGATGAGCTTCGAGAGGTAGTCACCGGAAATGGTCTTCCAACAATCTTGAAGGAATTCCCAGAGGTGCTTAGCACTTGTTGGCCCTTTTGCCTTCACTCTGCAGTCCAGCTCACCCCAAACCATCTTGATTGGGTTCAAGTCTGGTGACTGTGGAGGCCAGGTCATCTGTCATAGCACCCCATCACTCTCCTTCTTGGTCAAATAGCCCTTACACAGCCTGGAGGTGTGTTTGGGGTCATTGTCCTGTTGAAAAATAAATGATGGTCCAACTAAACGCAAACCGGATGGAATAGCATGCCGCTGCAAGATGCTGTGGTATCCATGCTGGTTCAGTATGCCTTCAATTTTGAATAAATCCCCAACAGTGTCACCAGCAAAGCACCCCCACACCATCACACCTCCTCCTCCATGCTTCACGGTGGGAACCAGGCATGTAGAGTCCTTCTGTTCACCTTTTCTGCGTTGCACAAAGACACAGTGGTTGGAACCAAAGATCTCAAATTTGGACTCATGAGACCAAAGCACAAATTTCCACTGGTCTAATGTCCATTCCTTGTGTTCTTTAGCCCAAACAAGTCTCTTCTGCTTGTTGCCTGTCCTTAGCAGTGGTTTCCTAGAAGCTATTTTACCATGAAGGCCTGCTGCACAAAGTCTCCTCTTAACAGTTGTTGAAGAGATGTGTCTGCTGCTAGAACTCTGTGTGACATTGACCTGGTCTCTAATCTGAGCTGCTGTTAACCTGCGATTTCTGAGGCTGGTGACTCGGATAAACTTATCCTCAGAAGCAGAGGTGACTCTTGGTCTTCCTTTCCTGGGGCGGTCCTCATGTGAGCCAGTTTCTTTGTAGTGCTTGATGGTTTTTGCAACTGCACTTTGGGACACTTTCAAAGTTTGCCCAATTTTTCGCACTGACTGACCTTAATTTCTTAAAGTAATGATGGCCACTCGTTTTTCTTTACTTAGCTGCTTTTTTCTTGCCATAATACAAATTCTAACAGTCTAATCAGTAGGACTATCAGCTGTGTATCCACCAGACTTCTGCACAACACAACTGATGGTCCCAACCCCATTTATAAGGCAAGAAATCCCACTTATTAAACCTGACAGGGCACACCTGTGAAGTGAAAACCATTTCCGGTGACTACCTCTTGAAGCTCATCAAGAGAATGCCAAGAGTGTGCAAAGTAGTCATCAAAGCAAAAGGTGGCTACTTTGAAGAACCTAGAATATAAGACATATTTTCAGTTGTTTCACACTTTTTTGTTAAGTTTATAATTCCACATGTGTTAATTCATAGTTTTGATGCCTTCAGTGTGAATGTACAATTTTCATAGTCATGAAAATACAGAAAAATCTTTAAATGAGAAGGTGTGTCCAAACTTTTGGTCTGTACTGTATATATTTCTCTGAGGTATCTGTGCATCATGAATCGTGGTATGTGTTAAAGGGGCCACTGAGACTTTTTCGCCCGGGGCCCACAAAAACCTGGGCTGGCCCTGGTAATGGGTGTTCTTATCCCACAGGTGTCTCACTGATTTCTTTACCACTCATTTGTGTGTAAATAATATTACATTTGCTCAGAGCCGCCGCGAGGGGTTCAGCCAGGGGCGGACACACCGCCGATGCAGCTGCATCCGTGCCCAGAGGTGGAGGGGGGCCCATGCAGGAAGGGGCGTACTGCTCAGGCAGTAGACCACGCAGCTGCTTTTGGGCCCCTCAGTCAATGGGCCCGATTCTGCTTAACCCCGTCCACTCCCACCCATAATGATTTTTGATACCCAGGGCAGAGTGCGAGCATTGAAAAAGGGGACGCGTCATGCAGGAGAGAGGTCGCTGGCCATTGAACGATTCCCCATCAGACTGTTGAGAGTGCTCATTGACTGCTGTGTCTGTCCTCCTGCAGGGTCTTACAGTGGGTTTTCTGTCTCCTGCTGTTCCCTTCCCAGCAGCATTTCCTCAAAGAGTAGAGGGTGGGGGAGGAGAGTCCACAGCATTGGACAGCACGTAGGGGCAGGAAGCTGAAATCAGACCTGTCTGCTGTGTCTCCTCCTCTACAGTGGGTTCTGCAGCCCTTTCCAGAAGACCCTGATATCATAAAATATTAGTATATGAGTGTATGTATATGTGTGCAGGGCTGCCACCAGGAAATTCAGGTCCCTTACTGGCAAAATTTTCGGGCCCCCTGAGACTCCACCCAGGCTCCACCCCAGCTCCGCCTTCACTCCTCGAACCTTCATCAGTCACACCGTTCACTCTTGGAAAAACTCCACTTCTGCACCACATCCTTAGTAATCACACATTAAGGTTATGTGCTCACAGTCAGGAGTCGCCTGCGGCCGCAAAGCTGCGGGATAGCCGCACGGCTTCTGCCCTCATTTTATGCAAATGAGTGGCATGATTTTTTTTTTTTGTACATGCGGACTTTCCACATAAAGGTAAAGTCTGTGGAGAAAGTTCACGTGAACCCGCAAGTTAAATTGACATGCTGCGGGTCTGAAAGATGCGCCGCATGTCAATTTCCGCGGGTAATCTGCAGGTGCACAGAATTGCAGAGTGGATATGGAATTTCTAGAAATCCATGCACTATGCTGTAACATCTGGCCGCTGTAGGTTTGATGCTGGATACGCACGCAGTGTCAAACCCGCAGTGGTTCTTGACTGTATGCACAAAACCTAAAAATTCCTATAGAACACCAGATCACATACATAGCCAGCAGCTTTTGTTTTGGCCAAAAGAGTTTGTAAGCCAACACCATGACAAGGTGGACTTTTCTGGCTGGACCCTGCTCTACTCTAGCCTATTAAACATTTCTGGAAATATCCTGTACTCTTTTTAGGTATATTTTTATTTATTTTTCTTTAAGGGAATGTGTCACATAAATTTTTTAAAATGACCAATAATAACACATACAAGGGACAAATACCGTCACACTATGGCCGGACCACATAGTGGCCGAATATTACCACATACAAAGAATACCGCCACACCATGACTAGACCACATATTACCACCCCATAGTGACCGAATAATACTACATGCAACGAACAAATACCACCAAACCATGGCCGGACCACATATTACCACAACATAGTGACCGAATAATACCACATACAAGGAACAAATATCGCCACACCATGACTGGAGTACATATTACCACCTCATAGTGACCGAATAATACCACGTACAAGGGAAAAATATCGCCACAACATTACCAGACCACATATTACTACCACATAGTGACCGAATACTACAATCCTGATCATTAATAAAAAAAAATACTAATATTACCATAAGTGCCATTATACACAGGAGCTCTGTACATAGTATACAGTGTATAGTGTCAGTGTACAGGTAATACAGGGATCACTAGTGACATTATACACAGGAGCTCTGTATATAGTGTCAGTGTACAGGTAATACAGAGATCACCAGTGACATTATACACCACAGCTCTGTATATAGTGTCAGTGTACAGGTAATACAGTGATCACCAGTGACATTATACACAGAAGCTCTGTATATAGTGTCAGTGTACAGGTATTACAGGGATCACCAGTGACATTATACACAGGAGCTCTGTATATAGTGTCAGTATACAGGTAATACAGGGATCACCAGTGACATTATACACAGGAGCTCTGTATATAGTGTCAGTGTACAGGGATCACCAGTGACATTATACACAGGAGCTCTGTATATAGTGTCAGTGTACAGGTAATACAGGGATCACCAGTGACATTATACACAGGAGCTCCGTATATAGTGTCAGAGTACAGATAATACAGAGATCACCGGTGACATTATACACAGGTGAGAGGGTTAGGGAGCTGCAACCCTGAATTCAAACAGGGTGAAGATAGTCCACTGTACGGTGCCGGTCTGGCTGGTGAGCACAGCCATATGCAGAAAACTAAAAGGAGAAAATCGCCACTCCAACAGGTACAATATGAAAAAACTTTATTGTTTCATTTAAAAAAAGGGAAACAATTTAAAATTCTTATGCGTTTCTGGCGCTAGGGTTGCGCCCTTAGTCATAGCAGATGAGAAAAGGACAATGAAGTCATATATATACAAGTACAATGGAGTCACATGACACGAAATGAGAAATCAATTAGACATTAAAAAGGTGTGAAGAAAATCCAAGCCACAGTTCACATTGAGGGAGACGAGATCAAATACAGACAAGATGATCATTGCAAGCGTCACACAACAAGCCAGAAATGCAAAACACCATGATGGTGAAAAATAAGATAGAATTAGACCTCATACTCTTGTTCATGCATATCTGTATCCCCCTCTGTATATAAACTGTTTATTGCAGGACATTTGTGTGAAGACCACCGGTGTTAGCTGCCAGGGGATTATCCCATATAGGAACACAACACCGGGATTAAGTGTACAGGTGTGAGATCACAGGGTCAGAACATCGCAAATGCTATCAACTATAGCAACGGAAGGTGGGAGGATATACTGATTATAGAGGGACAGGAACATGTATACATGAGATGGATGCTAGATTCAGTATAGAGCATCGCAATAACAATGTCCAATAAACAGAGAAAACGCATCAATGTCTAAATTGTTATTAGAAATATTGTTCTTATCGATCTGACACACGTAAAAATATAATATAAAATAATATGCACAATAACCAGTATGGAGAAACTATAAACCTATAACAATGAACATATAAAGGGGAAAAAAAATATGCAAATCAAAATTCAATACATAGTAGAAAATTTACACGGAAATCCACCCGCATCTGATCTGGTGCAAAGTATAATATCCTGGTAAAGGATCATAGAGCCGCAGATATACCGAGCATTATCTGTCATATCAACGGGAGGCAAATAGATGCATCATTGTAAAACAGACGAGAACTAGTACAGAACACTGGTGAGATTACTGTGGAGCATTGTAATGGCGAATCAGATTACTGTGGAGCATTGTAATGGCGAATCAGATTACTGTGGAACATTGTAATGGCGAATCAGATTACTGTGGAGAATTGTAATGGCGAATCAGATTAGATGGAGCGTACAAATCCATGATATCCAGGAGCTGGATGTATAACAGATCAATGGCAATGGGAGACGTCTGCATAGAGTCTGATGGAGAACCTGATCGTGAGGCTATAGATGGAGCAAGCATTTCTATCTGTATCAACGAAAAACAGTTAATTACATTATAATAAAACTGACAAAAACAAATATCTGATGCAGAACTTAATCGTGAAGCTGTGGATGTAGCGGGAATTTCTATCTGTATCAACGAAAAACAGGTAATTACATTATAAAACTGATAAAAACAAATATCTGATGCAGAACTTAATCGTGAAGCTGTGGATGTAGCGGGAATTTCTATCTGTATCAACGAAAAACATCATTGAATTATATTGTGAAAAAACTGACAAAAATAAATATATGAGAAATGGAAGATAAATAAGCTGCAGAACATTGCAATGGAAATACTCAGTCATTGCTGAAAATCTTTAAGATATTTGCATCATTTCTGTGCGTTCTGCGAAGATGAATCAGCAATGATAGCGCAATATACAGAAAGGCAAATAAGTACACCGGCAAATAATAACCGGAAAAACACAAAATAAATTCAGAAAACCTGGAATGTCACCATATAGATGTCTGCTGGGAATAAACCAGTATGAATTTCATCAATAGATGTAAAACAGGTCATTGCGGAAATTCATTACCCGAAGGGTATTTAGTATTTACACGTCAGATCCAGAAGGCTTCACACATATTAAGGGGTTTCTGTCTGTTTCCACCCCTTACCGGATAACTAACTTTGTCATGACCAAAGAAAGAAAAATGTGTGAGATCATTATTCTCTATGGACACAAAATGTTTTGATGCCCCGGAGTATGTGCTATTAGAACTGTTGATATATGAAATCTGCTCCGGTGGTCTCTATGAATCCTACCAATTTGTATAAAACAATGCTGTCCACTATTCTGGAGGAAGGCATTTATTTGTCGGTGTTTAATAACAAAGCTCTGGCTCTTTCCTGATTATCCAATTTTTCATGGGCTCCCCAAAACACACATGGGTATCTCCCCTCCCCCACCCTTCACCCTATTATCTAGGGCAGAGGTCCCCAACCTTTTTTGCACCAGGGACCGGCTATAAGGAAGACCAGTTTTCCATGGCCCGGTGGGGGTGGGGGCGGGGCTTTGGTCATATGGGGGTGGGGTTATGGAGGGGTGGAGCTGTATGGGGAGGATGCTGGCGGGACCTCGGTGTACAGCGCTGCTAAGTAGCAGCATTGTACATTGAGCGTCAGTGTATACAGCGCTGCTGCTTAGCAGCGCTACACACTGAACACCGGTACCGGGAGCCGCGTCACTGAAGCCAGTCTGCTGCCCCAGCACGCCCCACATAACATGTTCTGCCGGGGGCGTGTCAGTGAGGAGAGCCTGCCGCCCCACCCCGTCAGGAACACACCATGCTGTGCTGTGGAGGGCCGCGTCACTAAGACCCGCCCGACGCCCCACCCCGTCCTGCATAATGTTCTCTGCCAGGAGCTGCGAGCTGTCACGGCTATGGCAGAAAACATTATAAATCCACACAGAGCGAGCTCTGACCAGGCGCAGGGCCGCGGAGCTAGCTGTCGGCGGTTGGGGACCTCTGATCTAGGGTATGGGTTCATTGAATGAGAATTTAACCAATGGCTGGTGAACATTTGTATCCTCTGGTTATTCAAACACCAGGCTATGTGAAAGATACTACGTCTGTCCTGAGGGTTTTTGACAGGTTCGTGTGGCAGGAAGAGTATAGGTTTGTCACCAGCAATGTTGTCAACCTGTATTCCTCCATCCCTCACACATTGGCCATCATTGCCGTTCAACACCATTTAAATAAATATAGTGGATATTCTGTGAATTTAAAAAGGTTCATTATAACATAAAATATTTGTTGTCCCACAACAATTTTATGTTTGATTCTAAATATTATTTACAAGTATTTGGAGCCCCCATGGGCTCCAAATTCTCACCATCTTTGGCTATTCTGTACATGTCGTCGTGGGAAGAAATTTAAATTTTTTCTCATGATAATCCATTTTTTGAGCACATTTTTTTTGCTTGGTAGATATGTTGATGATGTACTTTTGGTATGGAGAGGTGACTCCCAGTTAGTGTCACAATTTGTTTTGTAATTGAATTCCTATTCCTTAAATTTAAAATTCACTGTCAGCGAACCTATGATTTCCACTCCATTTCTGGATATTTTCCTGACAGGGATAGTAACATCTCATAAAGTGGACACCACACTCTATAGAAAAACTTTGTCAGGCAACACATTACTGTAGTCTTCCAATTCTCAACTTACTCTATACAGTTCGCAGGGATGACTCAGTATAGGTGGAGGGAAGCACTCTGATGCCCGTTCAGAGAATGTGACCCGCACTACACAAAATTTGTAACTTCCAACATAAGTGCTGATCCATCCTCCATGGATTCTTTTATGCCTACGAGGAGACCTGCCCACATACCCCGTGATGACATCACGGGGGCTGGTCTCCAGCCTTCATATTTTTATTAGATATCTGGTTTTTGCAATAACTTATCGTGGGTTGATCGTAGAGGCCCGAAAGTCATACCATATTTTCCGTTATGATTTTACCTTTCTCCAGAGACCACACATGGTATAGCTGCCATCTGCTATTTTGCTACTTTTGTGCCACAGCTCCCCAGAGGGGCTTACAGCGACGGGAAAATATCCATATTGTTCCTTAGCTGACCCTGCCACCCAAAATATAGGCTCCACTATTATCGGACATATGGAACTTTAGTTATTCCCTATTCTGTATCGGCTTTGGGCTGTCTGCAGGCCTTTGCTACATTCCCTTCGAAGCACTGGAAATACAACCTTCTCAGTTAGCGGTATATCTATCACAAGCCTGTGTTAATTGGGTTTGGTAGCACCTTTTGGGCCAGCATTAGCTTACAAGGCCCTTCTCATGTATGTGTTAACTTGCATAGAGGCCACTGGCCAAAGTGTCAGCTCTTCTCCCGTGGACAATTACTATAGGGAAGGAGGGAAGAGGAGTCTCAGAGAGAGACTTCTTAATATCTATGACAGGGGAGAAGAAAAGATTTTCAATATTTCCATGACAATCTGTTTTTCATTGATACAGATAGAAATGCTTGCTATACCTATAGCCTCACAATCAAGTTTTGCATCAGACTCTATGCAGACGTATCCCATTGCAATTGATCTGTTATACATCCAACTCCTGGATAGCAGGATTTGTAAATTCCATCTAATCTGATTCACCATTGCAATGTTCCACAGTAATCTCACCAGTGTTTTGTACATACTTGTTTTCGTCTGTTTTACAATGATGCATCTATTTGCCTCCCGTTGATATGATTGATAATGCTTGGAATATCTGCGGCTCTATGATCCTTTGCCAGGATATTATGCTTTGCACCAGATCAGATGTGGGTGTATTTCCTAACATCGGTGGTTTTCACACAAATTTCCTGCAATAAACAGTTTATATACAGGGTGGGATACAAATATGCATAAACAAGAATATGAGGTTTAATTCTATGTTCCTTGTATGTAGTATTATTTGGTCACTATGTGGTGGTAATATGTGGTCTGGTCATGGTGTGGTGGTATTTGTTCCTTGTATGTAGTATTATTCGGTCAATATATGGTCTACTCATGGTGTGTCGGTATTCTTTGTATGTGGTATTATTTGGTCACTATGTGGTGGTAATATGTAGTCCGGCCATGGTGTGACGGTTTTTGTCCCTTTGTATGTAATATTATTTGAAAAAATGTATGCGACACATTCCCTTAAAGAAAAATAAATAAAAATATACCTAGATAGAGTACTGGATATTTTAAGAAATGTTTAATAGGTTAGAGTAGAGTAGGGCCCTGCCAGAAGAGTCTCCTTGTCGTGGCGGCGGCTTACAAAATCTTTTGGCCAAAACAAAAGCTGCTGCTATGTATGTGATCTGGTGTTCTATGGGAACTGTTAGGGTATGTGCTCATGGTCAGAGCAGCTGCAGGTTTGGCAAGGTGTTACAGCATAGTGGATAGGATTTCTCCGCTCCGAACACCTCGTACACACGCGACTCCGCTCCATACGCCTCGTACACACGCGGCTCCGCTCCGTACGCCTCGTACACACGCGGCTCCGCTCCGTACGCCTCGTACACACGCGGCTCCGCTCCGTACGCCTCGTACACACGCGGCTCCGCTCCGTACGCCTCGTACACATGCGGCTTCACTCCGTACGCCTCGTACACACGCGGCTCCGCTCCGTACGCCTCGTACACACGCGGCTCTGCTCCGTACGTCTCGTACACACGCGGCTCCGCTCCGTACGTCTCGTACACACGCGGCTCCGCTCCGTACGCCTCGTACACACGCGGCTCCGCTCCGTACGCCTCGTACACACGCGGCTCCGCTCCGTACGCCTCGTACACACGCGGCTCCGCACGCCTCGTACACACGCGGCTTCGCTCCGTACGCCTCGTACACACGCGGCTCCGTATGCCTCGTACACACGCGGCTCCTCACGCCTCGTACACACGCGGCTCCGCTCCGTACGCCTCGTACACACGCGGCTCCGCACGCCTCGTACACACGCGGCTTCGCTCCATACGGCTCGTACACACGCGGCTCTGCTCCGTATGCCTCGTACACACGCGGCTCCGCTCCGTACGCCTCGTCCACACGCGCGGCTCCGCTCCATACGCCTCGTCCACACGCGCGGCTCCGCTCCGTACGCCTCGTCCACACGCGCGGCTCCGCTCCGTACGCCTCGTCCACACGCGCGGCTCCGCTCTGTACGCCTCGTCCACACGCGCGGCTCCGCTCCGTACACCTCGTACACACGGCTCCGCTCCGTACGCCTCGTACACGCGCGGCTCCGCTCCGTACGCCTCGTACACACGGCTCCGCTCCGTACGCCTCGTACGCGCGCGGCTCCGCTCCGTACACCTCGTACACACACGGCTCTGCTCCGTACGCCTCGTACACGCGCGGCTCCGCTCCGTACGCCTCGTACACACGGCTCCGCTCCGTACGCCTCGTACGCGCGCGGCTCCGCTCCGTACGCCTCGTACGCGCGCAGCTCCGCTCCGTACACCTCGTACACACACGGCTCTGCTCCGTACGCCTCGTACACACGCGGCTCCGCTCCGTACACCTCGTACACACGCGGCTCCGCTCCGTACACCTCGTACACACGCGGCTCCGCTCCGTACGCCTCGTACACACGGCTCCGCTCCGTACACCTCGTACACACGCGGCTCTGCTCCGTACACCTCGTACACACGCGGCTCTGCTCCGTACGCCTCGTACACACGCGGCTCTGCTCCGTACACCTCGTACACACGCGGCTCTGCTACATCCACACTGTAAACCCCTCCTGACCCCACACATAAACTTCAGCTCATCCAGCACCATGACAACCAGCACAGCAGAGTCCTGCATCCACTGAGGCCCCTGATCATGTGACCCCTGACTCCTCCCCTCCTGTGACCTCATCACAGCTCCTGTGCGCACAGAGCAGCCATATATGTGGTGGAGGCTCTGCAGGTGGAGGTAAGTGGAGACCCCATTACTGGGCGCAGGGGGCATTAACCCCTTCAGCACGGAGACTGTTTTGGGGTCTTGTGTTGCCCCTTTATAAGAATCATAAGGTTTTTGTTCTGTTTCCTGTAATAGATACATACGACCCAACTATAGAGACAGGAAGGGGGGAAACGTATTGTTCCCATAGTACAGGACCCCTTTACTGGCCCCACAGTGTAATGCCCCCATTATGCCCCTTATGCAGGATGTATGATGCCCCCCACAGTGTAATGCCCCCATTATGCCCCTTATGCAGTATGTATGATGCTCCCACACAGTGTAATGCCCCCATTATGCCCCTTATACAGTATGTATGATGCCCCCCACAGTGTAATGCCCCCATTATGCCCCTTATGCAGGATGTATGATGCCCCCACAGTGTAATGCCCCCATTATGCCCCTTATGCAGGATGTATGATGCCCCCACACAGTGTAATGCCCCCATTATGCCCCTTATGCAGGATGTATGATGCCCCAACACAGTGTAATGCCCCCATTATGCTCCTTATGCAGTATGTATGATGCCCCCCACACAGTGTAATGCCCCCATTATGCCCCTTATGCAGGATGTATGATGCCCCCACACAGTGTAATGCCCCTTATGCAGGATGTATGATGCCCCCCCACACAGTGTAATGCCCCTTATGCAGGATGTATGATGCCCCCCCACACAGTGTAATGCCCCCATTATGCCCCTTATGCAGTATGTATGATGCCCCCACACAGTGTAATGCCCCCATTATGCCCCTTATGCAGTATGTATGATGCCCCCACACAGTGTAATGCCCCCATTATGCCCCTTATGCAGTATGTATGATGCCCCCACACAGTGTAATGCCCCCATTATGCCCCTTATGCAGGATGTATGATGACCCCACACAGCGTAATGCCCCCATTATGTCCCTTATGCAGTATGTATGATGCCCCCACACACTGTAATGTCCCTTATGCAGGATGTATGATGCCCCCATTATGCCCCTTGTGCAGGATGTATGATGCCCCCCACAGTGTAATGCCCCCATTATGGCCCTTATGCAGGATGTATGATACCCCCCACACAATGTAATGCCCCCATTATGCCCCTATGCAGGATGTATGATGCCCCCCACACAGTGTAAAGCCCCCATTATGCCCCTTATGCAGGATGTATGATGCCCCCACACAGTGTAATGCCCCCATTATGCCCCTTATGCAGTATGAATGATGCCCCCACACAGTGTAATGCCCCCATTGTGCCCCTTATTATTATTTATTATTATAGCACCATTTATTCCATGGTGCTTTTACATGTGATAGGGATATACATAGCAAAAACATTTACATAATCTTAACAAAATGAGTCAGCGACTGGTACAGGAGGAGAAAGGACCCTGCCCGCAAGGGCTCACAGTCTACAAGGGATGGGTGGGGGTAGAGGAGGTCATGCAGTAATGTGGTGGGTGGTGGTTACTGCAGGTTTTAGGCTTGTCGGAAGAGGTAGGTCTTCAGGTTTCTTTTGAAGGCTTCCATGGTAGGCGAGAGTCTGATATGTTGGGGTAGAGAGTTCCAGAGTAGGGGGAATGCACGGGAGAAATCTTGTATGCGATTGTGGGAAGAGGAGATAAAAGGGGAGTAGAGAAGGAGATCTTGTGAGGATTGGAGGTTGCGTGCAGGTAAGTACCGGGAAACTAAATCACAGATGTATGGAGGAGACAGGTTGTGGATGGCTTTGTATGCCATAGTTAGGGTTTTGAACTTGAGCCTCTGGGCAATGGGGAGCCAGTGAAGGGATTGACAGAGGGGAGAGGCCGAGGAATAGCGGGGGGACAGGTGGATTAGTCGAGCAGTAGATTTTAGGATAGATTGGAGGGGTGCAAGAGTGTTGGATGGGAGGCCACAGAGCAGGAGGTTGCAGTAGTCAAGGCGGGAGATGATGAGGGCATGCACTAGTGTTTTTGCAGAGTCTTTGCTGAGGAATGCACGGATCCGGGAGATATTTTTGAGATGGAGTCGGCAGGAAGTGGAAAGGGTTTGGATATGTGGTTTGAAGGAGAGATCAGGGTCCAGGGCTACCTCAAGGCAGCGAGCTTGTGGGACTGGGGAGAGTGAACAGCCATTGACGTTAATGGATAGGTCAGTCGGGGGATATGAATGAGAGGGTGGAAAGATGATGAACTCTGTTTTATCCATGTTGAGTTTTAGAAATCTGGCAGAGAAGAAGGATGAGATGGCGGACAGACATTGTGGGATTTTGGTTAGTAGAGAGGAGATATCGGGTCCAGAGAGGTATATCTGTGTGTCATTATCATAGAGGTGATACTGAAAGCCGTGAGACTCTATGAGCTGTCCCAGGCCGAGGGTGTAGATGGAGAAGAGCAGAGGTCCTAGAACTGAACCTTGGGGGACACCGACAGATAGGGGGCGAGATGAGGAGGTGGTGCGTGAGTGGGAGACGCTGAATGTCCTGTCTGTTAGGTATGAGGAGATCGAAGATAGGGCCAAGTCCGTGATGCCAAGAGATGAGAGAATCTGTAGTAAGAGCGAATGGTCGACTGTGTTGAAGGCGGATGACAGGTCCAGAAGGAGGAGGATGGAGTAGTGTCGCTTGGATTTGGCGGTTAGTAGGTCTTTGGTGACTTTGGTCAGGGCAGTTTCAGTCGAGTGATGCGGTCGGAAGCCAGATTGTAGGCTGTCGAAGAGGGAGCAGGAGGAGAGGTGGGAGGACATTTCAAGGTGGACATGTTGTTCTAGTAGTTTTGAGGCATAGGGGAGAAGTGATATGGGGCGGAAGCTAGTCAGAGAGGATGGGTCAAGGGAGGGCTTTTTGAGGATGGGTGTGATTAAGGCGTGGTTGAGACATGAGTGGGAGACACTGGTTGTTAGTGACAGGTTGAAGAGGTGGGTTAGGGTTGGGATGAAGACTGTGGTAAGGTTAGAGATGAGGTGGGATGGGATTGGGTCAAGTTCGCAGGTGGTGAGGTGTGATTTGGAGAGTAAAGAGGAGACTTGACCTTCTGTAATGGTGGAGAAGTGGGGTTTGGAGGAGGAAGGTTGAGTAGATATGAGGAGGGGTTGTGCGGACTTAGGCAAAAGCTTTGTCTGACGGTGTCAATCTTCTGCTTGAAGAATGAGGCAAAGTCTTCGGCTGAGATGAGAGAAGAGGGAGGAGGCGCTTGTGGACGAAGGAGAGAATTGAATTTGTTAAATAGCTGTTTAGGGTTGTGGAACGGGGAAGATATGAGAGATGAGAAGTATGTTTGTTTTGCTGCAGTGAGTGTGGACTTGAAAATAGTGAGGGATTGTTTGAATGCGATGAAGTGCTCGATGGAGTGAGATCTTTTCCATCTCCGCTCTGCAACCCTGGAGGCCCGTCGCAGTTCTTTAGTAAGTTTGGTGTGCCAGGGTTGCCTGTTGATTCTGCGAGCTTTGGTATGTGTGAGAGGGGCGATCGAGTCGAGAGCTGCAGCTATTGTGGTGTTATATAAAGCGGCAGCAACATCTGCATTGTGTAAGGAATTTATGTCTGTAAGAGGGAGGAGGGATTCAGAGAGTGAGTGTAGGTCAAGGTGTTTGAGGTTTCTGCGAGGGTGTGTAAGTTCGTGGAGTGGGGATTGTGCACCTGGAGAGGAGAGGGTAGAGAATGTGAGGAGGTTATGGTCAGAGAGGTTAGATAGGGAACAGAGGCGGGTGAAGATGAGGTCCAGTGTGTGGCCATCTTTATGAGTAGCTGCAGAAGACCATTGAGCAAGGCCGAAGGAGGAAGTGAGGGATAGGAACTTAGAGACAGACAAGTGGGAAGTGTCAATGGGAATGTTGAAGTCGCCCATTATGGTAGTGGGGATGTCAGCGGAAAGGAAGTGAAGCAGCCAGGTGGTGAAGTGGTCTAAGAAAGTGGTGGCTAGCCCTGGAGGTTGGTAAATGACGGCCAGTTGGAGGTCAGAGAGGGAATAGATGCGCACACAGTGCACCTCAAAAGAGGGGAGTGTAACGGAGGGTGGCAGTGGGATTTGGGTGAAAGCGCAGGTATCTGACAGGAGAAAACCTACGCCTCCACCATGTTTGCCATTGGGGCGGGGAGTGTGGGAAAGGTGGAATCCGCCATACGAAAGTATGGAGGATGTATGATGCCCCCATTATGCCCCTTATACAGTATGAATGTCCCCACCCAGCGTAATGCCCCTTATGCAGTATGTATGCTGCCCCCACACACAGTATAATGTTGTCATAGTACCGCCTGATGTTCTGCAGTTAGAATAAGTCCTGAGGTTTTATAGTTGTAATTTTCCCTCTGGAAAATGCTTTTGCCTTTGCCTGCTCCCCTCCATGTATACTCCTATTTACTAATGGTATGTGACCCAGCTTTTCCGTCTTGACTCCCATGCCGATTTCTCTATACTTCTCTACTACTATTTACTAATGGTATGTCCCCCAAGTTACACCTGCTACCCCCTACTTTCATTTATGACCTTGTTTACTTAGTCTTTGACTATCCAGGATCTGTTTGAGCCCTAATCAGCTGATCAAGATGAGCACAGACCACTCCCCTCTGGTTCACAGCTGAATGCATTCTTTTACAAATATATTGTGGGCCAGGAGTCTGTGTCAGACTTTAGTCTGTGGCCATTACCTTAAGTATGGCCATTAGCTGAAGTATGAGAAATAAGAATTAATCCTGAAGGCAACTGAAGGTAACTGGATGCTAAATCCTAGTAAACAAAGTTTGTCTTTGTTTTCACTCTTACCCCCTTAATCCTTCACTTCTTACAACCACCCCTAATCCCTACACCTAGTAAGGAACTCTTCATCTCTCCCTCCATTCTCCTCATCCATCTCACCTCCTCCTCAGAGCTATTCCTCAACATACAGTACAGACCAAAAGTTTGGACACACCTTATCATTTAAAGATTTTTCTGTATTTTCTTGACTATGAAAATTGTACATTCACACTGAAGGCATCAAAACTATGAATTAACACGTGGAATTATATACTTAACAAAAAAGTGTGAAACAACTGAAAATATGTCTTATATTCTAGGTTCTTCAAAGTAGCCACCTTTTGCTTTGATGACTGCTTTGCACACTCTTGGCATTCTCTTGATGAGCTTCAAGAGGTAGTCACCGGAAATGGTCTTCCAACAATCTTGAAGGAGTTCCCAGAGATGCTTAGCACTTGTTGGCCCTTTTGCCTTCACTCTGCGGTCCAGCTCACCCCAAACCATCTCGATTGGGTTCAGGTCTGGTGACTGTGGAGGCCAGGTCATCTGGCGTAGCACCCCATCACTCTCCTTCTTGGTCAAATAGCCCTTACACAGCCTGAAGGTGTGTTTGGGGTCATTGTCCTGTTGAAAAATAAATGATGGTACAACTAAACGCAAACCGGATGGAATAGCATGCCGCTGCAAGATGCTGTGGTAGCCATGCTGGTTCAGTATGCCTTCAATTTTGAATAAATCCCCAACAGTGTCACCAGCAAAGCACCCCCCACACCATCACACCTCCTCCTCCATGCTTCACGGTGGGAACCAGGCATGCAGAGTCCTTCCGTTCACCTTTTCTGCGTCGCACAAAGACGCGCTGGTTGGAACTAAAGATCTCAAATTTAGACTCATGAGACCAAAGCACAGATTTCCACTGGTCTAATGTCCATTCCTTGTGTTCTTTAGCCCAAACAAGTCTCTTCTGCTTGTTGCCTGTCCTTAGCAGTGGTTTCCTAGAAGCTATTTTACCATGAAGGCCTGCTGCACAAAGTCTCCTCTTAACAGTTGTTGTAGAGATGTGTCTGCTGCTAGAACTCTGTGTGGCATTGACCTGGTCTCTAATCTGAGCTGCTGTTAACCTGCGATTTCTGAGGCTGGTGACTCGGATAAACTTATCCTCAGAAGCAGAGGTGACTCTTGGTCTTCCTTTCCTGGGGCGGTCCTCATGTGAGCCAGTTTCTTTGTAGCGCTTGATGGTTTTTGCAACTGCACTGGGCGACACTTTCAAAGTTTTCCCAATTTTTCAGACTGACTGACCTTCATTTCTTAAAGTAATAATGGCCACTCGTTTTTCTTTACTTAGCTGCTTTTTATTCGGTCGCCCATGACAGCACCACGTGAGAGAGAGAGGATCCGCCCATCAAGGACAGGAAACCTACGGGTTAAAAAGGGCGGCCCACTCTTCCCGCCTCAGTTTAGGTTTCCTGTCCATGATGGGGGACCTTGCAGGCTTACCTGCAGAAGATGGACTCCTGTCCCAGAGAGGGCCACAGCAGGTGGTTGGAGCCGGTCCGTCCCGGTCCTCTGGAGATGCCACGGCAGGGCTCATGGGGGCGCCTCCGTGAGCGTTGCGGCGGGCGCGACATCACCTCACGGGAGGTAGATGTCCGCCAGGTGTGGGGCCGCTAGCGGGCTCCCCCCCCCCCCCCCCCGCTACAGCTTGCAGGAGATCCAGGTCGCGCCCGTCACGGGCGCGACCTTCTGACGTGACTTCCGGTGCGCCGGGCAGGAAGCCCTGTGACATCACCGGAAGGGGCGGGGCTCGTTTGAATTCTTGGCGCGAGCAGCTGAACGCCGGGGGATTGAGGACCTGGCGGCGAGGAGCCCACCTGGATCCCACCTGGACCTGGGGAGGAACACCAAGGAGCAGGTAACGCCCTCCTGGGTAAAAAAAAAAAAAAAAAGGAAACACACACCCACACATGGTACCGGTATGGCCAGTATATAAATGGTCTGGTAACATACAGAGGTGCGTCCCAGCCCATTCTTACATTGTAAGCTATGGAAGATTCACAGGAGCTGTCACCTAGGCAACAACATCTGCTGCAGGAGCAGCCCTCTGGGGAGCCCTCACAACTAGTGGCGCAGCGTCATTCCCGGCTAGGGTCTGGTCGTACAGCTAGAAGAGCTACCACTAAGAGCAGGAAGGACGGTCCGGTGCGGCGTGATTCCTCGCCATGCATGCTGGATTCTTCTGCTTCTACGGTACCGAAGGTTCTGTGGGGTGAGTGGAATCTTCGTGAAAGTTCTACTAATGTTTCCTCCTTCTTTCTATCTATGACTTTCTTTTAGAGCAAGAAATGTTCCTCGAAGTCCAAGCACAGAGAGTGTGCCTTATGCAGCTGTCCGCTCCCTGATTCATATAGCAAAAGGTTATGTCAGCTTTGTATCAGCAAATTGATATCGGAGGAGACCCCAGATTTTTCCCTAGGCCTAAGAACTTTAATAAGGGAAGAAATAGGCAAAGCATTGCAAGGTTCAGAGTCTGGGCATATTCCTCAAGAAACCCAGCTGGGTTCAGACTCTGAGCTATCGGTCTCTTCCTCCTCCGCCTTCTCTTCCTCTGATAGTGAGCCAGATAGACAGTGCTTCCCCCTGAAGGAGGTCGATGCCCTAGTAAAAGCCGTCCGATCTACAATGGGGATAGTGGACTCGAGGGTAGAGAAGTCAGCTGAGGATGTTATGTTTGGTGGTCTGGGGCTAAAGAAGAGAAGGGTCTTTCCAGTAAATTCAAAGGTGAAAGACCTCATTGATAAGGAGTGGAGAAAGCCTGACAAGAAGGGTAGTGTTCCTCCATCCTTTAAAAGGAAATATCCGTTTGAGGATGCTATGTGTTCCTCCTGGTTAAAAGCACCCAAGCTGGATGTTTCTGTTACCAAAGCAGCGAAAAGAACTTCCCTCCCGTTCGATGATATGGGTGCATTGAGAGATCCCCTAGACAGACGGGCTGATACTTTCCTGAAAGGGGCATGGGAGACAGCTGCGGGAGCACTGAGACCAACAGTAGCAGCTACCTGTACGTCCAGAGCCCTGATGGTGTGGCTTGAACAGCTAGACAGTCAGTTGAAGGATGGGACTTCTAGGAAAGACATTATTTCTTCCCTTCCACTGGTTCAGGGGGCGGCAGCTTTTCTTGCTGATGCATCTGTGGACTCGGTGAGGTTGGCAGCAAAGTCAGCAGTACTGTCAAATGCGGCTCGGCGAGCCTTGTGGATTAAAAGCTGGCCAGGGGATTTACAGACTAAGTCCAGACTGTGTACAATCCCGTGTGAAGGGGAATACCTCTTTGGTCAGACCATGGACGACTTATTGGAGAAAGCGGGGGACCCTAAGAAGGGGTTTCCATCAGTACCTCTACCCTCCTTTAAGAGATCGTTCCGGAAGAGGAAATTTTTCCGGAAGAGATATTTCAGGGAGCAAGACAAGTCTGATGAAAGAGGTCGAAAAGGTAGAGGTCTACTCTTTGGTCCGTCTCCAAAAATTGAGCAGAAGCCAGGGGATACACAATCAGCCCAGGTGGGAGGGAGATTGTCATTTTTTGTCCCAGCTTGGGAACAGATTTCTCATAGTAATTGGATTTTGAGCCTGATTAAGTATGGTCTTTAAATTTCAATTTAAAGCATTGCCTCACAAAAGGTTCATGGTTGTTCCCTCCAGTTCTTCCCCAGAACGCCAGGCTGCCCTCGTTTCGGAAGTACAAACCCTAATAAGAAAGCACGTCCTGATTGAGGTTCCGGAAGCTGAAAAGGGTCTTGGTTTCTACTCCCTGCTCTTCTTGATTCCGAAACCGGATGGAAGTTTCAGGACAATTATAAATCTGAAATCCCTGAATAATTTCCTTAAAATACACACCTTTAAAATGGAGTCTTTAAAATCCGTAATAAAGTTACTTTTTCCCCACTGCTGTATGGTAGTGCTCGATCTCAAAGATGCGTATTACCATATCCCAATTCATAGTAATTACCAGAAATACTTGAGGCTGGCCATTGAAATAGACGGGGTGGTTAAACACTTCCAATACACTGAACTCCACTTCGGTTTAGCTATAGCCCCACGGGTTTTTACTAAAGTAATGGCGGAAGTTATGGCCCATATAAGAGAAAGGGACATTCTAATTATCCCTTACCTGGATGATCTCCTGATAGTGGGGAATTCGTTGGTTCAGTGCGAGACCCACCTGCAGGAGACCATGTCAGTCTTAAAGAGTTTTGGGTGGTTTCTAAATTTAGAAAAGTCTAGACTATCTCCACTCAAGGTACAACAATATCTGGGGGTCATATTAGATTCCAGGAAACAGCTATGTTGTCTTCCAGAACAGAAAATTGATAGAATCCGGGAGTTGGTAGAACAATGTATACGTAAACCTTCTATGTCACTCCGTAAGGCCATGTCACTATTGGGAACCTTCACCTCCACTTTTCCTGCGGTTCGTTGGTCACAATTGCATTCAAGAGCCTTTCAGTGGGATGTGTTGTACAATAACGCAGCTTTAGAGGGGCATCTAGACCGTAAGTTTACGCTAGGTCCTCGTGCCATATGGTCCCTTCGTTGGTGGTTACGACAAGACAATCTTGCTAAAGGGGTTCCCTGGGAATGTAGTCCAACTGCAGTCTTGTCCACTGATGCAAGTGCTACAGGTTGGGGAGCTCACTTTGAAGGGAAATTAGTGCAGGGAACCTGGTCAAGCAGTGAGCAACAGTTGTCATCAAATGTTAAGGAGCTTCTGGCGGTGCAGCATGCGTTCAACGAGTTCCTTATATATTTTCAGGACCAGCATGTCCGTGTACTCTCGGACAATCAAGTCACGGTAGCTTACATAAACCACCAAGGGGGAACCCGCTCAAGAAACTTGATGAGGGTAGCGAACGCACTTCTGCTGAAAGCCGAAGATCACTGTCTCTCTCTTTCGGCTACTCATCTAAAAGGCAAGGAAAACATCACAGCGGATTTCCTCAGCTGTACTTCTGTAAAAGAGGGAGAGTGGTCCCTAAATACACAAATATTCTCCAGAATCGTAGAAATGTGGGGCCTTCCGACTGTGGACTTATTCGCAACAAGAGCCAATCGGAAAGTGGAAAATTTTTGTTCCTTAGACCCCAGAGAAGGACCCCTGGCAGTGGACGCCTTCATGGTTCCCTGGAGATTTCCTCTGGCATATGCCTTCCCTCCCATGATCCTGCTCCCAGCGGTGATAAGAAAGATCAGGCAGACCGAGCCAGAGTGATACTCATATGTCCCTTTTGGCCCAAAAGACCGTGGTTCCCTTGTCTCCGGAAGATGTCCATATCAGATCCCTGGGTTCTTCCGGAGATTCCGGACCTCCTCACTCAAGGGCCACTTTCCCATCCTCCAACCCCGAGCCTACATTTGACGGCGTGGAATTTGAGAGGGTGTTATTGACCAACAAAGGATTCCCCGCAAATGTAGTGAATACTCTCCTGGCTAGCAGAAAACCTGTTACCACCCGTATTTATGCCAGGACCTGGAGGAAGTTTCTGTCCTTTGCAGAAGTTAAGGTGGAGGAGGGGCCCCCTATTGGGAAAATTCTGGAATTTCTGCAGCGAGGCTTAGAATTAGGTCTCACTACCAGTACCTTGAAAGTACAGGTGTCGGCGTTGGGAGCTTTATTTTCTTCCAATATTGCAGATAACTATTGGATAGCCAGTTTTTTAAAAGCTTCCTTTAGGTGTAGACCCATTACCAAAGTAAAGATGTCTCCCTGGGATTTGAATTTTGTCTTGGATGCCTTGACCAGTCCTCCTTTTGAGCCACTAGATTTAGTTTCCCCCAAAATTATTTTCCTAAAGACGGTCCTGTTAGTAGCCCTAACTTCAGCCAGGAGAGTCAGTGACCTACAGGCCCTTTCAATATGCCCTCCATTTACGCAAATTCTGGACGATAGGATTATATTAAAACCTGATCCAGCCTTTCTTCCTAAAGTGGCTACTCGATTCCATAGAACCCAGGAAATAGTTCTCCCAACTTTTTGCTTTCCGCCCAAAAATCAAAAAGAGGAGAGACTTCACACTTTAGACGTTAGGAGGTGCGTACTAAGGTACTTAGAAGTATCACGTGGCTTTAGAAAGGATAAGTCCCTATTTATTTGCTATCAGGGGGCTAGGAAGGGTTGTAAGGCCTCAAAGGCTACAATCGCTAGATGGATCAAGGAGGCCATTTCCCTCGCATACTCCTCAGGGGATAAAGAGATGCCGGAGGGATTGAGGGCGCATTCTACCAGAGCGGTATCAACCTCCTGGGCGGAGAAGACAGGGCTTTCCATTGAGGAAATTTGTAAGGCTGCCACTTGGTCTTCTCCCTCTACTTTCTATAGGCACTATAGATTGGATCTGGGTGGCTCTGCAGATCTCACTTTCGGGAGAAGGGTGCTTCAAGCTGTGGTCCCTCCCTAATTTCCTTCGTCTCTGTAATTCTCTCACGTGGTGCTGTCATGGGCGACCGAATAAAGCCTTAGTTACTTACCGGTAACGGGATTTTTCGGAGCCCATGACAGCACCTTTATATTCCCTCCCTTCACTGGTGTTGTGCACTCCTGTAGATTTGATTTCTTTTTGTGCACCCTTGCGGGAAATTGATGAAAAGTAATGTACTTAATGTGATTATGTTTTGTTATAACTAACCTTGGCGGTACTCTCATGCTCTGTTAACTAAACTGAGGCGGAAAGAGAGGGCCGCCCTTTTTAACCTGTAGGTTTCCTGTCCTTGATGGGCGGATCCTCTCTCTCTCACGTGGTGCTGTCATGGGCTCCGAAAAATCCCGTTACCGGTAAGTAACTAAGGCTTTTCTTGCCATAATACAAATTCTAACAGTCTATTCAGTGGGACTATCAGCTGTGTATCCACCAGACTTCTGCACAACACAACTGATGGTCCCAACCCCATTTATAAGGCAAGAAATCCCACTTATTAAACCTGACAGGGCACACCTGTGAAGTGAACACCATTTCCGGTGACTACCTCTTGAAGCTCATGAAGAGAATGCCAAGAATGTGCAAAGCAGTCATCAAAGCAAAAGGTGGCTACTTTGATGAACCTAGAATATAAGACATATTTTCAGTTGTTTCATACTTTTTTGTTAAGTATATAATTCCACATGTGTTAATTCATAGTTTTGATGCCTTCAGTGTGAATGTACAATTTTCATAGTCAAGAAAATACAGAAAAATCTTTAAATTATAAGGTTTGTCCAAACTTTTGGTCTGTACTGTACAATCCTTTGTCTCCAAACACAGACAGCCACCTCATGCCCTCTCCTGCTCCCACGTACTAATGCTTTCTCTGCTCCTCCTCACTGCTTGCGACATCTCTCCACATCCCGGCCCTCCTCACCACATCCCTACAATCACTTCCACCTCCTACCCACAATCTATCCCAAACTCTCGTAACCCTTCTAACCTTATACCCATCCGCCCAGCCCCTGCTTCCCCAGTCCCCCTAACAGGAGCACTATCTTCATCACTAACAACCTTTCCTTCCTCGGCATCACTGAAACCTGGCTCAACCCCTCTAACACGGCCTCTCCTGCTGCACTTTCGTACCGCGGAATTCCACCTCTCCCATACCCCCCGCCGCACCTGCAAGCACGGTGGAGGAATAGGTTTCCTCCTCTCAGATAACTGCTCCTTCACCCATATCCCACTGCCACCCTCAATTACTCTCCCCTCTTTTGAAGTGCACAGCGTGCGTATCTACTCCCCCCTCCAACCCCCAACTGGCTGTCATCTACCGCCCCCCAGGATCAACCACCACTTTCTTTGACCACTTTACCACTTGGCTAGTTAATTTCCTCTCCGTTGACATCCCCACTATCCTCATGGGTGACTTTAACATCCCCATTGACACTTCCCTCTCAGCGGCCTCTAAGATTCTATCCCTCACTTCCTCCTTCGGTCTAACTCAGTGGTCTTCCACACCCACCCACAAAGACGGCCACATGCTGGACCTCATCTTCACCCGCCTCTGTTCCCTATCTAACCTCTCTAACTCGCCTCTCCCTCTCTCTGACCACAACCTACTTACATTCTCTACCCTCTCCTCTCCAGGTCAACAATCCCCACTCCACAAACTTGCACACCCTCGCAGAAATCTCAGACACCTTGACCTACACTCACTCTCTGAATCCCTCCTCCCTCTTACAGACATTAGTTCCTTACATGATGCCGATGTTGCTGCCACTTTATACAACACCACAACAGCTGCAGCTCTCGATTCGGTCGCCCCCCTCACACATACCAAAGCTTGCACAATCAATAGACAACCCTGGCACACCAGCCTAACTAAAGAACTGCGACGGGCCTCCAGGGTTGCCGAGCGTAGATGGAAAAAGTCCCCCTCCAATGAGCACTTCATTGCATTCAAACAATCCCCCACTACCTTCAAGTCCACACTCACTGCAGCAAAACAAACATACTCCGCATCCCTCATATCCTCCTGTCTCACAACCCCAAACAACTATTCAACACCTTCAATTCTCTCCTCCGTCCCCCAGTGCCTCCTCCCTCTCCTCTTATTTCAGCCGAAGACTTTGCCTCATTCTTCAAGCAGAAAATTGACACCATCAGACAAAGCTTTTGCCTAAAGCCCCCACAGCCCCTCCCCACACCTACTCAACCCTCCTCCTCCAAAACCACCTTCTCCGCCATTACGGAAGATCAACTATCCTCTTTACTCGACAAATCACACCTCACCACCTGTGAACTTGACCCAATCCCGTCCCACCTCATCCCAAACCTTACCACTATCTTCATCCCAACCCTAGCCCACCTCTTAAACCTGTCACTAACAACTGGTGTCTTCCCCTCATGCTGCAAACATGCCTTAATCACACCCATCCTCAAAAAGCCCTCCCTTGACCCATCCTCTCTGACTAGCTATCGCCCCATATCACTTCTCCCCTATGTCTCAAAACTACTGGAACAACACATCCATTCTGAACTGTCCTCCCACCTCTCCTCCTGCTCTCTCTTCGACCGCCTACAATCTGGTTTCCGACCGCACCATTCTATTGAAACTGCACTGACTAAAGTCACCTACTAACCGCCAAATCTAAGCGACACTACTCTGTATCCTCCTCCTCCTAGACCTGTCATCTGCCTTTGACACAGTGGACCATTCCCTCTTACTACAGACTCTCTCATCTATCGGCATCACAGACTTGCCCTATCCTGGATCTCCTCATACCTAACAGACCGGACATTCAGTGTCTCCCACTCACACACCACCTCCTCATCTCGCCCCCTATCTGTCGGTGTCCCCCAAGGTTCAGTTCTAGGACCCCTGCTCTTCCCCATCTGCACCTTCGGCCTGGGACAGCTCATAGAGTCTCATGGCTTTCATTATCACCTCTATTCTGATGACACACAGATATACCTCTCTGGACCCGATATCTCCTCCCTACTAACCAAAATCCCACAATGTCTTTCCGCTATTTCATCCTTCTTCTCTGCTAGATTTCTAAAACTTAACATGGACAAAACAGAATTCATCATCTTTCCCCCATCCCAACTGACCTATCAATGTCAATGGCTGTCCACTCTACCCAGTTCCTCAAGCTCGCTGCCTTGAAGTAACCCTGGACTTTGAACTCTCCTTCAAACCACATATCCAAGACCTTTCCACTTCCTGCTGACTCCAACTCAAAAATATCTCCCGGATCCGCACATTCCTCAACCATGAATCTGCAAAAACACTAGTGCACGCCCTCATCATCTCCTGCCTTGACTGCTGCAACCTCCTGCTCTATGGCCTCACTTCTACCACTCTTGCACCCCTCCAATCTATACTAAACTCTGCTGCCCGACTAATCCAGCTGTCCCCCCGCTATTCCCCGGCCTCTCCTCTCTGTCAATCTTCACTGGCTCCCCATTGCTCAGAGAATCCAGTTCAAAACCCTAACCATGGCATACACAGCCATTCACAACCTGTCTCCTCCATATATCTCTGACCTAGTCTCCCGTTACATACCTGCACGCAACCTCCGATCCTCATAAGATCTCTTTCTCTACTCCCCTCTTATCTCCTCCTCCCACAATCGCATACAAGATTTCTCCCGTGCTTCCCCCCTACTCTGGAACTCTCTACTCCAACACATCAGATTCTCGTCGACCGTGGAAGCCTTCAAAAGGGGCCTGAAGACCCTCCTCTTCCGACAAGTCTACAACCTGCAGTAACCACCGCTGCATGACCAGCTCTACCCTCACCTAATGTATCCTCACCCATCCCTTGTAGATTGTGAGTCCTCACGGGCAGGGTCCTCTCTCCTCCTGTACCAGTCGCTGTCACATTGTGTTCAAGATTATTGTACTTGTTTTTGCTATGTATACCCCTTTTCACATGTAAAGCGCCATGGAATAAATGGCGCTATAGTAGTAATAATAATAATAATAATGTATACATGCATGTAGGGGAGCAGGCCTTACTACACTGTGTTCCAAATTATTATGCAAATAATATTTTCTCAGATTTTCCCAAATTACCTATATGAATTGCAGTCATTGTAATTTTCCAGTCAAATAACTATTAGAGTACAATTGAAAGGTTTTTGTACAAACTGCCTATGATAACAGTATATTTTTAAAAAAATAAAACACTCAAAATGCACTCAAAATGCATGTTCCAAATTTTTATGCACAGCAGAGTTTTCAACCTTTTCATTTTAATAAAGAACAAAAAAATGGTCATTTTTGAAATTATAAGCATTAGCAGGTTATTACAAACTGAAATCAAACAGTTTTCAACTCAAAACTTTATTCTAGGTGATGTTACATTTGCACATAGGACCCCTTGTTCGAAAGGAGCTTCTGAACTCTCTCGTCCATTGAATTTGTCAGGTTTTGGATGGTTTCTGCTTCAATTGTTTTGCATGAGGACAGAATACCCTCCCAGAGCTGTTGCTTAGATGTGAACTGCCTCCCGCCATCATAGACACTCCTTTTGATGATGCTCCAGAGGTTCTCAATGGGGTTGAGATCAGGGGAGCATGGGGGCCACACCATAAGTTTGTACCCTTTTATGCCCACTCCATCCATCTGGACCATCGAACTGTTTTGTTCACCGATGAGTGCCGTGCAACGCTCGATGGTCCAGATGGATGGAGTGGAGGATGGCTGGTTGATGGACACCCCATGCAAACACGGCTACGGCGCCAACAAGGAGGAGGTGGAGTAATGTTTTGGGCTGGAATCATGGGGAGAGGGATTGTCGGCCCCTTTAGGATCCCTGAAGGGGTAAAGATGAACTCCATAATGTATGTTGAGTTTCTCAAGCAGCACTTCCTGCCATGGTTCAAGAAGAAGAACCGTGCATTCCGCAGCATGATCATTTTCATGCATGATAATGCACCGTCTCGTGCTGCACATAACACATCTGCATCTCTGGCTGCTATGGGCATAAAAGGGGACAAACTTATGGTGTGGCCCCCATGATCCCCTGACCTCAACCTCATTGAGAACCTCTGGAGCATCATCAAAAGGAGTGTCTATGATGGCCGGAGGCAGTTCACATCTAAGCAACAGCTCTGGGAGGGTATTCTGTACTCATGCAAAACAATTGTAGCAGAAACCATCCAAAACCTGACAAATTCAATGGACGAGAGAGTTCAGAAGCTCCTTTCGAACATGCGGTCCTATGTGCAAATGTAACATCACCTAGAATAAAGTTTTGAGTTGAAAACTGTTTGATTTCAGTTTGTAATAACCTGCTAATGCTTATAATTTCAAAAATGACCATTTTTTTGTTCTTTATTAAAATGAAAAGGTTGAAAACTCTGCTGAGCATAATAATTTGGAACATGCATTTTGAGTGCAGTTTGAGTGTTTTATTTTTAAAAAAATATACTGTTATCATAGGCAGTTTGTACAAAAACCTTTCAATTGTACTCTAATAGTTATTTGACTGGAAAATTACAATGACTGCAATTCATATAGGTAATTTGGGAAAATCTGAGAAAATATTATTTGCATAATAATTTGGAACACAGTGTAGATGTCTAGTCTTTGTACAGTAATATTCCGCATGAGGATGGTATCAGAGGAGTAAGACGTTTCTTGAAATCGAGATCAGTAGAGTGTAGCAGACATAATGACTTCATGGAGGATCTTCTAAAATTCACTCTTACTAATAATAACTTCTTTCTTTTTGACAGGAAGTACTTCCACCAGCTCAGGGGTACTGCGATGGGGAGCCGCTGTGCCCCCTCGAATGTTAACCTATTTCTGGGCTGGTGGGAGGAAAACACAATATTCATAGATGATCATAAGTGGTGGCAACCATATCTTGGGGCTTAGTATAGATATATTGACGACATTTTTATCATCTGGTCAGGAACGAGTGAAAAGTTTCTTGAATTTGTCAGGTAACTCAACATCAATAGAGTGGGCCTTCGATTTATATCAGAGTTTAACCTCTTTACCCCCGAGGGTGGTTTGCACGTTAATGACCGGGCCAATTTTTACAATTCTGACCACTGTCACTTTATGAGGTAATTACTCTGGAATGCTTCAACGGATCCCCCTGATTCTGAGATTGTTTTTTTGTGACATATTGTACTTCATGATAGTGGTAAAATTTCTCCGATAACACTTGCGTTTATTGGTGAAAAAAAAACGGAAATTTGGTGAAAATTTTGCAATTTTCAAAATTTTAATTTTTATGCCCTTAAATCAGAGATATATGTCACACAAAATAGTTAATAAATATCATTTCCCACATATCTACTTTACATCAGCACAGTTTTGGAACCAAAATTTTTTTTTATTAGGGAGCTATAAGGGTTAAAAGATGACCATTGATTTCTCATTTTTCCAACAAAATTTACAAAATCATTTTTTTAGGGACCACATCACATTTGAAGTCACTTTGAGGGGTCTTTATGACAGAAAATACCCAAAAGTGACACCATTCTAAAAACTACACCCCTCAAGGTGCTCAAAACCACATTCAAGAACTTTATTAACCCTTCAGGTGCTTCACAGGAATTTTTGGAATGTGGAAGGAAAAAATGAACTTTTAACTTTTTTCACAAAAATGTTACTTTAGATCCATTTTTTTTTTTTTTTTTTCGCAGAGGTAATAGGAAAAATGGACCCCAAAATTTGTTGTGCAATTTGCCCTGAGCACGCAGATACCCCATATGTGGGGAAAAAACACTGTTTGGGCGCACAGCAGAGCTCGGAAGAGAAGGAGCGCCCAGGTGCTTCACCGAAGTTTAGAACATTGAGCCGTAAAAATACAATTTTCACATTTTTCCCACAAAAATGTTTTTCAGCCCCCAATTTTGCATTTTCAGAAGGGTAACAGGAAAAATTGCACCATATAGTTTGTTGTGCCATTTCTCCTGAGTAAGCCGATACCCCATATGTGGGGGAAAACCACTGCTTGGGCATTCGGCAGGGTTCGGAAGGGAAGGAGCGCCATTTGACTTTTTCATTGTAAAATTTGCTTGAATAATTAGCAGACACCATGTTGCGTTTGGAGAGCCTAAACAGTGGAAACCCCCACAAGTAACACCATTTTGGAAACTAGACCCCCTCAGGGAACTAATCTAGATCTGTGGTGAGCACCTTGAACCCCCAGGTGCTTCACCGAAGTTTAGAACATTGAGCCGTAAAAATAACATTTTCACATTTTTCCCACAAAAATGTTTTTCAGCCTCCAATTTTGCATTTGTGGGTAACTGGAGAAATTGCACCATGCAATTTGTTGTACAATTCCTCCTGAGCACGCAGATACCCCATATGTGGGGGGAAAACCACTGTTTGAGCGCACGGCAGGGTTCCGAAGGGAAGGAGCGCCATCTGACTTTTTGAATGTAAAATTTACTTGAATACTTAGCGGATGTGCCCCTGGTGTGCCTAAAACAGCGGAAAAAACCCACAAGTGACACCATTTTGGAAACTAGACCCCTCAGGGAACTTATCTAGATGTGTGGTGAGCACCCTGAACCCCCAAGTGCTTTGGAGAAGTTTATAACATGGAGCTGTGAAAATAAAAAAAATCTAACTTTTTCCACAAAAATGTTTTAGCCCCCGTTTTTTTTATTTTCACAAGGGTAAGAGGAGAAAATTGACCCCAAAAACTGTTGTGCAATTTCTCCTGAGTACGCCAATACCCCATAGGTGGGGAAAATACAGTGTTTGGGCGCACGGCAGAGTTCAGAAGGGAAGGAGCATTGTGTGACTTTTTGAACGCAAAATTGGCTGGAATTGAGAGCGGACACCATGTCACGTTTGGAGAGCCCCTGATGTGCCTAAACAGTGGAAACCCCCCCACACGTGACCCCATTTTGGAAACTACACCCCTCAAGGATTTTATCAAGGGGTATAGTGAACATTTTGAACCCAGAGGTACGACACAGAATTTGATAACTTATTCAATATGATGACCTAATGTTATCATTAGTGTTGAGCGCAAGTGCTCGCTACTTGAGTCTACATCAGGTACACGGGTATGCACCATGTATCGTGCGTGCTCGAGTGACATGCTCGAGTCCCCGCTCGCATGTTTCATGGTTATTAGACACCCCAAAAAAACCATGCGGGGATCGCTCGTGCATAGCAGGCAATCCCCGCAAGGTTTTTTGGCCATGAAGCATATGGGGCAGAGACTCGAGCATGTCACTTGAGCACTCACGATACTCAGTGCATACCCAAGCACCCGATGCAAACTCAAGTAGCGAGCACTTGTGCTCAACACTAGTCGCCATATCGTCATCTTTTTTTTTTTTTAACTTTTGAAAAAAATCCCTACCCAACCCTAACCCTAGAGTTTATTTTTTGCGCCGTTCCTCGTGCAGTATAAGTGATTAGACGACTTTATTCTTCGGGTCGGTGCGATTACAGAGATGCCAGAATCATATCGGGTTTTTATGATTGACAGCTGTCACACACTAAAAGACGCATTTATTTGTAAAATCTAGTTTTTGCATCGCCATATTTTGAGAGCTATAATTTTTCTATATTTTGGCCGACAGTCATATGATGGCTAGCTTTTTGCGGGATGACTTGACGTTTTTATTGGTACCATTTTCAGGCACTTGACAATTTTTGATCGCTTTCTATTCCGATTTTTGGGAGGCAGAATAAACAAAACACAGCAATTCCAGAATTTTTTTCATGGTTTTTTTTTTATGCTGTTCCGCGTGTGGTAAAATTGATAAGGTAGCTTTATTCTTCGGGTCAGTACGTTTACAGCGGTACCACATTTATATTGTTTTTCTATGTTTTGGCGCTTTTACACAATAAAAGACATTTTATAGAAAAAAATATTTTTTTGCATCGCTTTATTCTGAGAGCTATAACTTTTTTATTTTTCGGCTGATGGAGCTGTATGGCAGCTTGTTTTTTGCGGGAAAAGATTATGTTTTCAGCGGTAACCTTTTTATTTATATTCGTCTTTTTGATTGCGTGTTATTTCAGTTTTTGTTTGGCCGTATGATGATAAAGCATTGTTTTTTGCTTTTTTTAATTTTATTTTTTTACCGTGCTCACTGAAGGGGTTAACTAGTGGGACAGTTTTATACATCGGGTCGTTCCGGACGTGGCGATACCAAATATGTGTACTTTTTTGTTTTTTGATTTCTTTTTTCCATAATATTTATTGATGGGTACATTATATTTTTATTTTTGGTGGATTCTTTTTTTTTATTTTTTTTTATAATATTTTTACAATTTTTTTTTTTATTATTTTCATTTTTTAACACTTTGTGGACTTTTATTCTGTGTTCCACTCTGGGACTTTCACTTTTTTTTATTCTGATTGCCTGTATAGCACAGGAATGCTGCACCATTCCTGTGTTGTACAGGCTGTCAGTGCTGCACAGGGAGAAGATTCTTTTGTCATGCACTGCGCATGTCCAAAGAATCTTCCTGCTCTCTGGTGACCCGGATGTTGTCATGACGAGATCGGGTCGTCATGGCAACATCCGGGAAGCCGCGGCAGACAGCGCTTGAGGCCGGAAGAGGAGGTGAGTATCCTGATCACCTCCCCTTGCCACCGCAATGCTGTGATCGACTTCGATCGCAGCATTGAGGGGGTTAATGTGCCGGGAACGGTGCGGGACCGCTCCCTGCACATAGTACCGGGTGTCAGCTGTGACAATCAGCTGACACCCGTCGACGATCGCACCGCTTGTGTGCGGGCGCGATTGCCGTATGACCTAATAGTACGTCATTGGTCTAATAGGCCCAGGTCACCAAGACGTACAATTAGGTCATACGTCAGAAAGGGGTTAAATATTGCCAGTTGCCTTTCCTGTATGTACTAATCAAGAATGAAGGGGATGGGACCCTAGGGACACTCATCTACCATAAACCTAGAAGCACTAATAAACTATTGAAGTGGGATAGTCACCACCCCATCCTCCTTAAAAAAAAGCAATATCCAAGGGCCAATTTTTACGGTTGAGATGAGACTGCTCTAATGTCACAGATTTTAATATACAGGCAATAGACATGAACACCAGATTCATGGAAAAAGGGTACCTACAGTACATTTTGGATTTCACACAATTATTTGCAGAAAATCGGGAGAGACCGACACTCCTCCATACCTAACCAAGAGAGCAAGAAAAAGATGGGATAACACGAGTAATAGGAACTTACGAGAATCAGAGTGACCATATCTTTAATATCCTGAGAAAACCCTGGACCTGAGGGTGCTGTGTGATCTACTCCCACAATAACTTTCAGAAAGGGTTGGTCAATTAGGGACCGTTTAGTGCATAGTTTCTATAAAAACCTGCACCCAAGTGGACTTAGCTGGATTGAAGAGTCTGCGGTTTCTTTACATGTGGATAATGCTGTACATTTAGTTGGATGAGACCATGTAAATCTTTCTCGAGTTCCTCTACAGTTAAAATCTTTTTTCAGTGGGATTATTCCAACTGTAAAACCTCAGGACTTTTATATATGGCCACATGCACCTGTCCCCTAGATTATGTATGAACGAGCAAGAGGCAGTCTAGGAGGAGGGTGGGGGAAGGGGCTTTTGGGTAATTTATGCCATGGTCAGGACACCCCAATTAGTGAGACACATGAACAGTGCACATCGAGGGAAACATCTCCTTTTGTATCATTGTGGTGGTTAAACCCAGTGTCAGAGGAGGTGATCACAATAGATGTATCAAAAAGGAAAGAGAGTGGATTTCCAGACTGGATTCACGAGCCCCTAAGGGACTCGATGAGCAAATTTCCTATGCCTGTTTGTGTGAATACATCCATATTCTGAATTACATTTTTGGGTTTTATGCTCTACCCATTTCTACTCAGTTCCCAGTGAATGAGGGTCACATACTGTTTTACTTCATCAAGAGATCTGAGCTTCTATATCAGAATTATTTCTTATCAGTTATATCACACATATACTATTTAGTAATTAACAAGTGTGGTGATCATTGTATATCTCCAATTATGTAATGGGGGTCAAATTTGGCCATTTAGGAATATACTGTGGGCTCTCATCCCATATTTTATGTAGTGATAAAGTAGATCTACATGCCTATTTCATGATGGGAGGGTGTGCAATACTTGTTTTTAGTCTCCCATGACGCTGATCTCAGAGACAGGACTTTTCTATATGGGAGGAATGCAATCCAGATTCAATATGCACTCCGGCACGTCCGGACATGCACAATCGCCAAAAATTACCCTAGATGCTCTCCGGCGTGGAATGCATAACTACGGTCATGCGCAGTGAAGGATACGAGTAGCGTGGCAGCAATCAGTTTATCTGCCGTTAAACTTTATAGCTAGTCACTTCCGGACATGCACACTAGGAGATGGACATTATCGGACCTCTCGCGCATGAGAAGAAGCTCAAGCGCAGTACATTATTGTAGACAGACTCCATTCTGTATATCCTATGACAATTCACTTTTAGGAAAGGGAATGGTTCTCCTAGTCTGGGGAGGGGTTTTGGGATATTTAAACATGGACACCTGGCTGTTAGGCACACTATGCTGAACATCATGAATTAACATCCTTGTATCAAGCCTCCTGATGAAGCTGTTGGGGAAACACGTTGAGGCGGATTATTGAAACATTCTCAGATGAGTACCATACCCTTTCCTTTACATATACCTTGAGACATACGTGGTCCTATTTAATGTATCAGTGTATTGTTTGAGATATATATATATATATATGTATGTATGTATGTATGTATATGTATCAGGGTTATGTATCAGGGTTATCTAGGGCTTCTGAGGGACAGCCACCGGTGAGTGGGGATGCCATTGTCGTCTCTTAGGGGTGCCAAACTCCACACTTAGGCTGTAACAGCTTTGTTTAGGTACAGGATAGGGTAAGCCATTCAGCTTGTAGTTTTAAGTATATATATGTTAGTCCAGTTTTTAGTGCATATATTTTAATTTGGGGGGCGGAGGGTTTCCCACAGTACTACCCATTAGACACACAATTTTGTACCACCCATCTCACCGACTACCCCATGGCAATTAATAAAAACTCAGCACCATTCTTGGTGCAGATACTAATGAACCCAGAACCTATAAGATATTTACCACACAATAGTTGGATAGGCAGGGGCATATCATCCATAGTGGCAGCCCATGTGGCCACTATAATGCCTGTGAATTGAGAGTGCTCGGTGCGGGTCAGCAATGGGCACCCTCTCCTTCCCAATCATCAAAATTTCAGCTACATCCACATTCCTGTGACGGTAATACCATTGAATACGATAATGAATCAGGAAGTCGAAAGCTCACTTATCCATCATTCAGCCTTCGCCTGTGAATCTGAGTCTCTGTGCACTGCAGGCAGAATGATGTCACTACATTACACCTGTAGTATGGAGCCTCAGTACTCACACTGCACAGACCGGAGCAGTGCACCCAGGAACGGGGTTGGTTGAGGTGTGTGTGTGTGTGTGTGTGTGTGTTTTTTTTCTTAAGTAATTATGGTGGCATCATATTAAGTGAAGGGCTGTTGGGGCTCTCATAGAGAGTGGGTGGCTGCTGGGGGCCGTTAAACTGTGTTGGGTGCTTTGATGGACTTTAATGGCCTCCATATTGAGTGCGTGTCCTCATTTTGTTTAGCAGGCTATTGTGGCCATAATACTCTATGAGGGGCTGTGGGGGCCATCATACTGTGTGGGGGCCATTATACTTTGTAGGAGCCTCATTCTGAGCTACATGGGCATACAGGAGAACAATTTCCTGGTGATGAGTCAGATAGGGAAAATTAAGTGAGAAATACCAATTTTTGGTCTACCTGGTGACTTGAATTGATATGGTGTTGTGTGCCCAAAGGTAGATGTAGCACCCTGAGGACTCGGCTGCTACAGGGGTATTACACCTCAAGCCAGAGGTGTGGTATTCCACTCCCGGGTAAGGATGGAGTATGGAACTGAGCTAGAAGGCTGCATGCACTACATACATCCCATTTCCGGGGGACAGATCAACGGTACTCCCACCAGTTTATGTGCAGGTACGACAGCGTCTGTCCCTGGCTGGAGTGGGAGGGGGGTGAAACATCCCAGTAGTGTAGGGGCAGATAGGGGGGGTAGTCTGGGTAAATGTAGGAGCTCATTGGGTGCTGGTCACCTGAGCTCACACATAGAGGGAGTATATAAGGTGGGCACCATCTTAGGACAGGGTCAGTCAGTCAGTCAGAGAGTCAGCAGTAACTCCAGGAGAGGAGAAGGAAGAGGGACCCAGAGGAGCAGGACGAGAGGGGACCCCAAGATCCCAGAATAAGGACAAAAGGGTGAAGGGTCGGCAAAAGGGTACCGGATCCCAAGCTGGCGGAGGCCAAAGCAAACCTTAGCCAGGAACCGGAGGTCGTGGGCAGGATCTGCCACGACCCTCACCAAATCCACCAGAATGGCACACCGAGCATAGGGTCAGGGAAGTCAGGGAAGGTTCAACCAACAAGAGACCCGAGGGAGCCGGACACAGGTGGATCCCTGGTGGGAACGGCCAGAGAGAGAGAGAGAAGAAGGGAGCTCAGGACCATACTCAGGAATTGCCCGGGAGTTGACCGAGTCCCGCACCTGGTGGACGCAGCACGGCTTGGGTGGTCACTGCTGTACAGAGTGACCCGAGCAACACCAGTGAGTAAAAACACTGAAACTGCATTTCATGCCTCTGAGTCTCCTTGCTGCACCTTCACAACCACCATCCTCCACGTCTGACCCCCTGAGGCTATACCCCTCCCGTTGGGGGTTATACTACCACAGCTGCACACACACCACCAGCCTCAGCGGACCATCCTGCAGCGGCGGCCTTTTGACCGCAAATCAACGGGTGGCGTAGTCGACACTAAGAACATCTGCAAGGACTGCCGCACACTGAGTTTGACACCCTGGGCACGGACCGGGTCACAGCCACTCGGAGACTACAACCCCCATCTGATCCGGCTCCGGGTATCCCTAACAACATGGCCCAGGGGGCGCGTCAACTTTGGCGTAGTCGGCAGGATCACGTGCCCGCAACAACCGGGTACTGCGTGCCTGAAGAAAAATTCGCATTTACCTCAAAACGAAGTCTCCCGCCAATTCCAGAGGGTCCCCGCCATCGGACGCCATCTCGGATCAGTTCCCGCCATTTGCCCGTCATCTGCAGTCTTTTCCCGCCATCTGCAGTGTTTCCCGCCACTGGGAAGCGGTTCCCGCCATCTGAGAAGATTTCCCGCCTTGGCAGAGCGGACGCCATTATGGGCGTGCCAGAGGATGGCAAGAGGCCACCTCCCATCGTGGGCCAGGATCGGAAATGGCGCCAAAAGTGGAAACCGCCCCCACCAGCAGAGACTGTGATGATTGATATGTCCATCAGCGTGAGGGAACTGCCCCTGGAACTGGCAATCACAAAGTTGCCCCAGGACGACCCCCAATGTGGGCGGATACAGAACAAAAGGAAGAAGATGGGAGCAGCCTGGAGGAGTCTGGAGGAGCCGTACCCGGAGATGGAGGGAGAGGCAGGCAGCACCGACCCAGTGGTCAGGAGCCTGTTGCAAGCGACAACCCCAGAAGGCCTGGTGGAGATCCTGGCACAGCTCCCCCGAGACCGGGAGCGTGCACAGACCGCACTGGAGGGCTTGGCTCAGAGGATGGCCCGAGTGCAGCGGGACGTACTGGCCGCATGGACCCGAGAGATGGCCCTGCAGGCTGGAGCCTGCCAGCGAAGCATGCCACCCGCAGCGAGGAGCAAGTCCACCTCTGAGGACGGCGAAGGAGGGACGACGGCCGGAGACGACGCCGCGGAGGGAGCCGAAGAGATGAAGGCAGGTAATGGGGACGACAATATCCCGTGCCCAGAAGCCGTAAACCTGCCCCAGCTCCCCGTCGCAGAGCCCGAAGCCCCACTTACCGTTCCCGTAGCCGCTGCGTCATCGCTCCAAGCTAGGCCTCAAGCGGCCGGAGCCGCGGCCACGCCCCCTGTGACGTCACACGCCTCGATCCAGAGCGCGGCCAAGCAGGAGACGCCACCGGCCTGGTCGCAAGGCCGAGTGCCCCCGGGCGCCGCAGTGCCAACAGCGCCCTCTACCTCCACTGAGCCACCGGCCTGGTCACTGGGCCAGGTAACCCCGGGTGCCGCCGTCTTCACGGTGCCCTTTACATTCAGGGTGCCCCAGGCCTGGTCGCAAGGCCTGGTGAACCCGGGCGCCGCCACCACAACAGCGCCCTCAACGTCCACAGCGCCACACCTGGGTGAAGACCTATTAGCCCAGCACACATGCCCGGATGGGCAGCCCTTTGTGTGGCCACCGGAGTTCCACCATCCCCGACTCCGGAAAGAAAGACCCCTGGATGAGCCCCTGATCCCGGCTCCGGCGCCCGCCAAGATCACCCCACTCTCGTTGGAGGAAGCGCAGTTTGCGTGGGACCCCACCGGAGAAGACCTCATCGGGTTCACCGAGGAGACCCGGGCAGCCGCAGCCCAGCGTGCGGAGTGCTGCCAGCAACAATTGGAGGTTTTTGCTAGAGAGCGACGAGAGAGGCGGGTCCGCGAGGAGCGGCTCCAAGTGAAGAGCGCCGAGCAGAAGAGCCGAGCCCGCAGAAACCCCCGTGCTGCCCACGGTCCCCGTGCCAGCGGGACTGTAATAAAATTCCAGTTGGAGCACGGGTGGGGTTTCATCCGGGACCACAAGACCCCCGGCGACGTCTTTGTCACCCGCAGAGACGTTGAAAGTCATCTACTGGAGGGACACAGAGGTCGTGACCTATACCTGGGTGATGAGGTCACCTTCACCCGGCATCAGTGCGCCAAGGGCCCGTATGCCGTGCACGTGCATAGACTTACTGAGAAGGAGCTACGGGGTGAGGAGGATCAAGAGGACCCGGACGGGTCTAAAGATTACCCTCAGCCAAGAGCACACCGCCACTGATGAACTGTAAATAGAATATGTAAATAGTTACCCGTGTGGGTACAAAAACTGTTGCTACCAAAGTGTAGTCCCCGTCGGGACCAGCAAGTGAATACCCGTGTGTCCCTATCCCTTAACAGGCTGAGGACTGTGAACAGCCATTCCTTTTTCCCACTGACCGAGGACTGAGAGCGGTCATTCCTTCCCTTTTCCCCACTGGTCGAGGACTGAGAGCGGCCATACCTTCCCTTGTATATAGTTGCGCTTTCTAAGGCGCCCCCTACCGGTTTTATAGGAAACTGTGTTTTTTCTACAGGAGACTGTTGCACTATACCCGGTCACAAGTTGCACCGTGGCTGGAGGAACAAGAATGTTTAATATGAAAAGTTTAATATGAAAAGTTTTATGATATATATAGTGTTTTATATGTTTATGATGTTTTGAAAAAAAATTGTATGTTTTTGGAAGTTTGTATTCTTTTACAGCCCGAGGACGTGCTGTGATTTACCAGGGGGGAATGTAGCACCCTGAGGACTCGGCTGCTACAGGGGTATTACACCTCAAGCCAGAGGTGTGGTATTCCACTCCCGGGTAAGGATGGAGTATGGAACTGAGCTAGAAGGCTGCATGCACTACATACATCCCATTTCCGGGGGACAGATCAACGGTACTCCCACCAGTTTATGTGCAGGTACGACAGCGTCTGTCCCTGGCTGGAGTGGGAGGGGGGTGGAACATCCCAGTAGTGTAGGGGCAGATAGGGGGAGTAGTCTGGGTAAATGTAGGAGCTCATTGGGTGCTGGTCACCTGAGCTCACACATAGAGGGAGTATATAAGGTGGGCACCATCTTAGGACAGGGTCAGTCAGTCAGAGAGTCAGCAGTAACTCCAGGAGAGGAGAAGGAAGAGGGACCCAGAGGAGCAGGACGAGAGGGGACCCCAAGATCCCAGAATAAGGACAAAAGGGTGAAGGGTCGGCAAAAGGGTACCGGATCCCAAGCTGGCGGAGGCCAAAGCAAACCTTAGCCAGGAACCGGAGGTCGTGGGCAGGATCTGCCACGACCCTCACCAAATCCACCAGAATGGCACACCGAGCATAGGGTCAGGGAAGCCAGGGAAGGTTCAACCAACAAGAGACCCGAGGGAGCCGGACACAGGTGGATCCCTGGTGGGAACGGCCAGAGAGAGAGAAGAAGGGAGCTCAGGACCATACTCAGGAATTGCCCGGGAGTTGACCGAGTCCCGCACCTGGTGGACGCAGCACGGCTTGGGTGGTCACTGCTGTACAGAGTGACCCGAGCAACACCAGTGAGTAAAAACCCTGAAACTGCATTTCATGCCTCTGAGTCTCCTTGCTGCACCTTCACAACCACCATCCTCCACGTCTGACCCCCTGAGGCTATACCCCTCCCGTTGGGGGTTATACTACCACAGCTGCACACACACCACCAGCCTCAGCGGACCATCCTGCAGCGGCGGCCCTTTGACCGCAAATCAACGGGTGGCGTAGTCGACACTAAGAACATCTGCAAGGACTGCCGCACACTGAGTTTGACACCCTGGGCACGGACCGGGTCACAGCCACTCGGAGACTACAACCCCCATCTGATCCGGCTCCGGGTATCCCTAACAACATGGCCCAGGGGGCGCGTCAACTTTGGCGTAGTCGGCAGGATCACGTGCCCGCAACAACCGGGTACTGCGTGCCTGAAGAAAAATTCGCATTTACCTCAAAACGAAGTCTCCCGCCAATTCCAGAGGGTCCCCGCCATCGGACGCCATCTCGGATCAGTTCCCGCCATTTGCCCGTCATCTGCAGTCTTTTCCCGCCATCTGCAGTGTTTCCCGCCACTGGGAAGCGGTTCCCGCCATCTGAGAAGATTTCCCGCCTTGGCAGAGCGGACGCCATGATGGGCGTGCCAGAGGATGGCAAGAGGCCACCTCCCATCGTGGGCCAGGATCGGAAATGGCGCCAAAAGTGGAAACCGCCCCCACCAGCAGAGACTGTGATGATTGATATGTCCATCAGCGTGAGGGAACTGCCCCTGGAACTGGCAATCACAAAGTTGCCCCAGGACGACCCCCAATGTGGGCGGATACAGAACAAAAGGAAGAAGATGGGAGCAGCCTGGAGGAGTCTGGAGGAGCCGTACCCGGAGATGGAGGGAGAGGCAGGCAGCACCGACCCAGTGGTCAGGAGCCTGTTGCAAGCGACAACCCCAGAAGGCCTGGTGGAGATCCTGGCACAGCTCCCCCGAGACCGGGAGCGTGCACAGACCGCACTGGAGGGCTTGGCTCAGAGGATGGCCCGAGTGCAGCGGGACGTACTGGCCGCATGGACCCGAGAGATGGCCCTGCAGGCTGGAGCCTGCCAGCGAAGCATGCCACCCGCAGCGAGGAGCAAGTCCACCTCTGAGGACGGCGAAGGAGGGACGACGGCCGGAGACGACGCCGCGGAGGGAGCCGAAGAGATGAAGGCAGGTAATGGGGACGACAATATCCCGTGCCCAGAAGCCGTAAACCTGCCCCAGCTCCCCGTCGCAGAGCCCGAAGCCCCACTTACCGTTCCCGTAGCCGCTGCGTCATCGCTCCAAGCTAGGCCTCAAGCGGCCGGAGCCGCGGCCACGCCCCCTGTGACGTCACACGCCTCGATCCAGAGCGCGGCCAAGCAGGAGACGCCACCGGCCTGGTCGCAAGGCCGAGTGCCCCCGGGCGCCGCAGTGCCAACAGCGCCCTCTACCTCCACTGAGCCACCGGCCTGGTCACTGGGCCAGGTAACCCCGGGTGCCGCCGTCTTCACGGTGCCCTTTACATTCAGGGTGCCCCAGGCCTGGTCGCAAGGCCTGGTGAACCCGGGCGCCGCCACCACAACAGCGCCCTCAACGTCCACAGCGCCACACCTGGGTGAAGACCTATTAGCCCAGCACACATGCCCGGATGGGCAGCCCTTTGTGTGGCCACCGGAGTTCCACCATCCCCGACTCCGGAAAGAAAGACCCCTGGATGAGCCCCTGATCCCGGCTCCGGCGCCCGCCAAGATCACCCCACTCTCGTTGGAGGAAGCGCAGTTTGCGTGGGACCCCACCGGAGAAGACCTCATCGGGTTCACCGAGGAGACCCGGGCAGCCGCAGCCCAGCGTGCGGAGTGCTGCCAGCAACAATTGGAGGTTTTTGCTAGAGAGCGACGAGAGAGGCGGGTCCGCGAGGAGCGGCTCCAAGTGAAGAGCGCCGAGCAGAAGAGCCGAGCCCGCAGAAACCCCCGTGCTGCCCACGGTCCCCGTGCCAGCGGGACTGTAATAAAATTCCAGTTGGAGCACGGGTGGGGTTTCATCCGGGACCACAAGACCCCCGGCGACGTCTTTGTCACCCGCAGAGACGTTGAAAGTCATCTGCTGGAGGGACACAGAGGTCGTGACCTATACCTGGGTGATGAGGTCACCTTCACCCGGCATCAGTGCGCCAAGGGCCCGTATGCCGTGCACGTGCATAGACTTACTGAGAAGGAGCTACGGGGTGAGGAGGATCAAGAGGACCCGGACGGGTCTAAAGATTACCCTCAGCCAAGAGCACACCGCCACTGATGAACTGTAAATAGAATATGTAAATAGTTACCCGTGTGGGTACAAAAACTGTTGCTACCAAAGTGTAGTCCCCGTCGGGACCAGCAAGTGAATACCCGTGTGTCCCTATCCCTTAACAGGCTGAGGACTGTGAACAGCTATTCCTTTTTCCCACTGACCGAGGACTGAGAGCGGTCATTCCTTCCCTTTTCCCCACTGGTCGAGGACTGAGAGCGGCCATACCTTCCCTTGTATATAGTTGCGCTTTCTAAGGCGCCCCCTACCGGTTTTATAGGAAACTGTGTTTTTTCTACAGGAGACTGTTGCACTATACCCGGTCACAAGTTGCACCGTGGCTGGAGGAACAAGAATGTTTAATATGAAAAGTTTAATATGAAAAGTTTTATGATATATATAGTGTTTTATATGTTTATGATGTTTTGAAAAAAAATTGTATGTTTTTGGAAGTTTGTATTCTTTTACAGCCCGAGGACGTGCTGTGATTTACCAGGGGGGAATGTAGCACCCTGAGGACTCGGCTGCTACAGGGGTATTACACCTCAAGCCAGAGGTGTGGTATTCCACTCCCGGGTAAGGATGGAGTATGGAACTGAGCTAGAAGGCTGCATGCACTACATACATCCCATTTCCGGGGGACAGATCAACGGTACTCCCACCAGTTTATGTGCAGGTACGACAGCGTCTGTCCCTGGCTGGAGTGGGAGGGGGGTGGAACATCCCAGTAGTGTAGGGGCAGATAGGGGGAGTAGTCTGGGTAAATGTAGGAGCTCATTGGGTGCTGGTCACCTGAGCTCACACATAGAGGGAGTATATAAGGTGGGCACCATCTTAGGACAGGGTCAGTCAGTCAGAGAGTCAGCAGTAACTCCAGGAGAGGAGAAGGAAGAGGGACCCAGAGGAGCAGGACGAGAGGGGACCCCAAGATCCCAGAATAAGGACAAAAGGGTGAAGGGTCGGCAAAAGGGTACCGGATCCCAAGCTGGCGGAGGCCAAAGCAAACCTTAGCCAGGAACCGGAGGTCGTGGGCAGGATCTGCCACGACCCTCACCAAATCCACCAGAATGGCACACCGAGCATAGGGTCAGGGAAGCCAGGGAAGGTTCAACCAACAAGAGACCCGAGGGAGCCGGACACAGGTGGATCCCTGGTGGGAACGGCCAGAGAGAGAGAAGAAGGGAGCTCAGGACCATACTCAGGAATTGCCCGGGAGTTGACCGAGTCCCGCACCTGGTGGACACAGCACGGCTTGGGTGGTCACTGCTGTACAGAGTGACCCGAGCAACACCAGTGAGTAAAAACCCTGAAACTGCATTTCATGCCTCTGAGTCTCCTTGCTGCACCTTCACAACCACCATCCTCCACGTCTGACCCCCTGAGGCTATACCCCTCCCGTTGGGGGTTATACTACCACAGCTGCACACACACCACCAGCCTCAGCGGACCATCCTGCAGCGGCGGCCTTTTGACCGCAAATCAACGGGTGGCGTAGTCGACACTAAGAACATCTGCAAGGACTGCCGCACACTGAGTTTGACACCCTGGGCACGGACCGGGTCACAGCCACTCGGAGACTACAACCCCCATCTGATCCGGCTCCGGGTATCCCTAACAACATGGCCCAGGGGGCGCGTCAACGACATCAGATGGTACGTTCTGAAGGAAAACAAAGATATAATAGCAGTGGGAATCTGGATTCCAAGGCGAGAGCAAAACAGAGACAAAGAGCATAGAGTGGAGTAGAGAAGGAGATCTTGTGAGGATTGAAGGTTGTGTGTAGGTAAGTACCGGGAGACTAGGTCACAGATGTATGGAGGAGACAGGTTGTGGATGGCTTTGTATGTCATGGGTAGGGCTTTGTACTGGAGTCTCTGGGTAATGGGGAACCAGTGAAGGGATTGACAGAGGGGAGAGGCTAGCGAATAGCGAGGTAACAGGTGGATTAGTCAGGCAGCAGAGTTTAGTATAAATTGGAGAGGTGCGAGAGTGTTAGAACAGAGGCCACACAGAGCAGGAGGTTGCAGTAGTCGAGGCGGGAGATGATGAGGGCATGGACTATGGTTTTTGCAGATTATTAAGTAAGGAATGTACTGATCCGGAAAATATTTTTGAGTTGGAGTCGGCAGGAAGTGTAAAGGGTTTGGATATGTGGTTTGAAGGAGAGATCAGAGTCCAAGGTTACCCCGGGGCAGCAAGCTTGCGGGACTAGGGAGAATGAGCAGTCATTGTAGTGAGATGTGATCTTGAGAGTAGAGCGGAAAGTTGATCTTCCGTGATGGCGGAAAAGCTGGTTTTGGAGGAGGAGGACTGAGTAGATATGAGCAGGGGCTGTGGGGGTTGTCGGCCAAAGCTTTCTCTGATGTTATCAATCTTCTGCTTGAAGAATGAGGCAAAGTCTTCAGCTGAGATGATTGGAGAGGAAGGATGTGCTGGGGGATGGAGGAGAGAATTGAAAGTGGTGAATAGCTTTTTAGGGTTGTGAGACAGGGAAGCTATGAGAGATGAGCAGTATGTTTGCTTTGCTGCAGTGAGTGTGGACTTGAAAGTATTGCAATGAAGTGCTCTTTGGAGTGGGATCTTTTCCATCTCTGCTCAGCAACTCTGGAAGCCCGCCTCAGTTCTTTAGTCAGGCTGCTGTGCTTTGTGAGCTTTGGTATGTCTGAGAGGGGAAGCCGATTTGGGAGATGCAGATATAGTGGTGTTATATAAAGCGGCAGCATCTGCATTGTGTAAGGAGCTTATGTTTGCAAGAGGGAGAAGAGACTCTGAAAGTGAATGTAGATCAAGGTGTTTAAGATTTCTGCGAGGGTGTGCAGGTTTGTGGAGTGGGGATTGAGCACCTCGAGAGGAGAGGGAAGAGAATATAAGTAGGTTGTGGTCAGAAAGAAGGAGAGGTGAGTTAGAGAGGTTAGATAGGGAACAGAGGCGGGTGAAGATGAGGTCCAGAGTGTGGACATCTTTGAGTGTGTCTGTGGAGGACCATTGAGCGAGGCCGAAAGAGGAAGTGAGAGATAGAAGCTTAGAGGCAGATGAGAGGGAAGTGTCAATGGGGATGTTGAAGTGACCCATGATGATAGTGGGGATGTCAGCGGAAGGGAAATGATATGGACGATTCCTTATCTTAGACTAACAGAATTTAAGCAAACAATTGTCTGGAGAGGAAACTACAGTGTCGCCAAACTGGGACATGAGTTCTCCTACGAAGAACTGAAGATGAAATGCCACAGCAATATTCATTCTCTTTAATAGTGAGCACACGTGACCGCCGAGCCGCAGCAGTAGCCGTGCTGCGGCAACATTGTGAGAGCTATTAAGGAGAATGAATATTCACTGCTCCCCACATCCATGGGCGTGGGAAGCAGCGAATATTCATTTTCTTTAGCAGCGAGCACAGTGTAGTCTACAGTAGGTGGCTCCTGCCTCCTGTGCCCCGCTACGCTGCCGCTCCCCCACCAGCCACAGTGTATGTGTGTGTGTGTGTGTGTGTGTGTGTGTGTGTGTGTGTGTATATATATATAATATATACATACATACATACATACAGTACAGACCAAAAGTTTGCTGCGGAATATGTTGGCGCTATATAAATAAAAATTATTATTATTATATAACATATAAATGTGCATATGTAGCAGAGCTGAGTGTGCGTGCACTGTCCTTGCAGCCGTGTTGTATATGCAGTACAGACCAAAAGTTTGGACACACCATCAAGAGAATGCCAAGAGTGTGCAAAGCAGTCATCAAAGCAAAAGGTGGCTACTTTGAAGAACCTAGAATATAAGACATATTTTCAGTTGTTTCACACTTTTTTGTTAAGTATATAATTCCACATGTGTTAATTCATAGTTTTGATGCCTTCAGTGTGAATGTACAATGTTCATAGTCAAGAAAATACAGAAAAATCTTTAAATGAGAAGGTGTGTCCAAACTTTTGGTCTGTACTGTACTGTGTGTGTGTGTGTGTGTATGTATGTATGTATATATATATATATATATATATATATATATATATTTATATTTATCGCTTATGAACGGTACTCACAAATCAGCTGGGAGCTGTGGTTACCACAGGGGATGATGGACCTACTTATAATGATTTGCTGGACTGTTGTAGCTTGTAACAAAAGTTAAGTACCGACACGTGTAACCGGTTCTTGACTCTGCATAATACAAAAGAAGCATCCATGAAGTGTTGTGCCTGCTATCTGATGTATATCAAGTTCTTGTACAGTAAAGCTTATTTTTGTACTTTGGTCTCCCTCATTCATCTCCATACCATCTGGTCCGGGTTATATATATATATGGTTATATTTATGTTTTATATTGGGATCTGTGATTTCAGTCTACTCCACTGTGTATAGGATGTCTATAGGATAATAGAATATAGTAAAGTTGTTATGGACGTGACTCAACCAATATTGTGCAGTGAGTCTGTATAGTGACCGATTTTTCTTGTTGCTAAAACTGATCTATTTTTTTTCATGTTAAACTTTTTTTTAAAACTTTTTTTAAACAACTCTCATTAGTGCGATCATACAACATACAAGCCTCTGATTGCTCAGATAATGCACTGTACTACTGTAGTGCCGTGTATTATCACTGCCTGTCAGTGTAATACTAACGGCCTCATACACATGAGATAAGTGTTGGCTGAACGGTCATTTGGCAGACGGCTATCTCTCCTGACTCCCCCATACACACAAATATTCCAGCTTTCCTGTGGTCTGTATGAGAGAGTCTCCTCCAGACTCCTCTAGCGGAGGATTATCTACAGGAAAAACAAACGGATTAGCCTCTGAAATTCAGGATGCCAGATCCTTCTCTGCCCTGACATCATCTGTCGGGAGGCCCCCAAATACATTATATAGTCGACCAAACCCCCGAAATCAGTGCTTTCATGCAACTTTTGTCTAATGTGTATGGGGGCGTTAAAAGTGTAAAGGACATATTGATACTCATGCTAGAGCAACTCCATTTTGTCGGCTTGCTTTAAAATCATGTTATTATCACTCCTTGCATAACATACATTCTTTCTTTCTCTTCCCATGGAACTTCTCTCACACTAACTTTTTCTCAAGAGAACATTTTGTCAGACACTCTGTTATCTAACTTGTTTAGGCCAGGTTTGACCTTGTAAAAGGCCCGACCTAATAGACTTTTGTACATTGCAGGCCCAGACACCATTATTAGGCATTTAAGTATTATAGTAACTAAGTAGCCCCAAACAATCGAGTACTTGGGGAAGGAGGGGCATTTAGCCCAACTCTGTCAAACCTTATTAGATGCCATGTTTGCTTTTGACAGTAGCAAGTGGTTAAACTACCATGGTATCGTTGTAACTAGACTGCCCCATATTATCAAGACCTTGGGGGAGAAGGGGCTTTCAGCAAAACTCTACCAAACCTTCTTAGATGCCATGTTTGTTTTTGTCAGCAGCAAGTGGTTAAACTGCCAGGGTTTGTGTTTCCGCCGCACTTGTGCCATCCCTGCGGTGAACATCTATGTTCTGGTGCCCAAAAGAGGTTTTTTGTTTTTCTTAAATGTTTAACGTATTAAAAAATAAGAAAATTTATTTTTGCATGTTTTTTTCTTTTTACAAGAATTGTTGGTACCAATTTTCTTTTGAAACATTTTAATATCTGTTTTTTTTCTGGTGTTTTTCTTGTAATATAGGAAAGTCTAAGGCCAGAAATAAACTCCATAAAACACTGTACATGGAGACTTTGGTATCAAATAATTTCTGTCCGAGGTGTTTGTGAAAATAAAAAAGGTTTTCTAAATGCCTCAAACTTCTATGTGTGAATGAGACATAAGATCTAACGAGATAGAAGATTACAGACCAGGAAAGACGGGAAACATTCATATAGACGGCCGGTGGAGATGTAGTCAGTGATGGACTCTGGCCAAATATATTTACAGAGCCGTAGTAGCAGATGAAGATGTCGTCTTCATCATGAAGTATTTATTTCTCATGTCACGTGTAATGAATATCTCCTGCAGTATTGCTAATGCCGATTCTAGTGTCGGTAAATGAGATGAGAATTAGCAATAAGGAAGATGAGTCTTTGAGAAACGTGTTCAGCTACAGACTCCAAGGAAGAAACTGCTTGTTGTCTGTGGCCTAAAATATATAGGTTTTATTACTAGATGTAAAGAAGAAAACTAGATACTGTAAAATAAAAAATCTCCTCATATATTTCCCTTATTGTCTCCAGTAATTGTATTATTACACAGAATATTTATGATGTTACATCGGCTCATCATCTTCTCATTCAGGTCTCTACAATTTTGGATCCTCTCAGTTCTTTTATAGAAGAGAATTTTCCTGATTTTACCCATCAAGGATGGATATGGACAGACACAAGATGGCGGAGAGGATATTACACCTCACCCTAGAGATCCTCTTCCGGCTTACTGGAGAGGTGAGAGATTCTGATGACATCACATTACATCATTCTTATCTATGGGAATAACAGATGGGCAGAACTGGAGAGGTGAGGACTCTGGAAATGTCTGTACTGAGATTTATTAAGGCGTTTCTCCATTATCAGGATTACACAGTAGTGAAGAAGACCTCTAGTGAGCGCTGTCAGGACCCTATGTCTGAGGAATGGAGAAGACCCCTGAGCCCAATCACGGGGCCTCCACCTCATCCCTTCATACATGAGGACATCAATGACCAGAAGATCCTAGAACTCACCTACAAGATGATTGAGTTGCTGACTGGAGAGGTGACACTGCTGGGAATGCTTGGACATTATACAGTACGCTATTAAGGGATTGGGGAATGATGATATCATTGTATGTGTCAGGTTCCTATAAGGTGTCAGGATGTCGCTGTCTATTTCTCCATGGAGGAGTGGGAGTATTTAAAAGGACACAAAGATCTGTACAAGGACGTCATGACAGAGGTTCCCCAGCCCCTCACATCACCAGGTAATAGACAGGACTGAATACACACGGCCTAAAATTATCTGTATGTAAAGAATGAATTCAGACCCTGTATGTGTTTCTTCCAGATCTATCCAGTAAGAGGACAACACCAGAGAGATGTCCCCATCCTCTTCTTCCACAGGACTGTAAACAAGAAGATCCCAATGTTCCTCAGGATCATCAGGTAGATGGAGAGAAGGTGTCATGAGATCTCCCCTATGGTGTGTAGACGACTGTGAAGGTCTTGTGTTCAGTCTTGTTTTATCCACCAGTTTTATATGTTTTCTACTTGTGTAATGAGAACGGTGGAGATGGCAGGATTAGAGCTGATCATAGATGTGACTTCTCCATCTGTCTGTGACTTTTATAATATTTGTTTCAGGGTGAAGATCTGACCCATATTAATACTACAGAGACATATGTGAGGGGTGATGAGCGGTGTAAAGAGGAGATTCCTACATATGACTACCCAGGTGAGTAGTAAACACTAAATGCAGAGAGGTCATATAGTCTTCTCAGTCACCGGCTGTGGCTGCTTTATTGGTAGTGTAGTCCGGCCGTATCACAATCGTGTGATCAGCATTTTGCTGCTAGAGCATAACATTCTCCTCCATCTGAAAATGTTCAAATGACTTTGTGAATTGTGAAAGCCCTTTTCTGTAGAACTTACAACCTGGAGGATCCACCTGCCCCCTGGGATTAGGAGACGCTGACCTTTACCTGCCCAGATCTGTAAACCACAAAGCCAAATGGCAGCGTACGTAGAATGTGCTGACTAGTGAGAAAATCACTTAAAGAAAAATATTATGATGGGTCTGTAAGAGAAAGCGAAGGGTAATGATGCAATAACAACCGAGTTTCCTTTTATCTAAACTTTAAAATTTATTTTAAATCTAACTTCAAACAGGATTGTGATAAACTATACAGAAAACATTACACCTGTGCCATGATATATCTCTAAGCTGTGCGTGGCTGATGGCTGTAATATACATTTATTCACGTCTGCAGGAGATGTGTTGGCATGGCTCGAGCCCTGGTATGTTGGATTCACTCCACGTCATAAATTCCATTATGTTTTCAATCCTAAGGAATTCAGATTACTGCACAATCTCTCCTGAAATGGGGGCACTAATACTTTCTCTAAACTCCAGTTTATTGTTGGAGGTCTCTCCCCAAATATACATGGTTGTTGGGGATCTAACATAGAATAAAAAAAATTCTTTTTTTTTACAGGTTGTGGTGGGATCGGCCGGCCTCACTTATGTGAGACTCATTACACCCTGCTAGTCTTTGAAAAAAGATCTCCATTGCTTTTTCCAAATGTCCGAGATCTAAATTTTAGACACCTCATCTCTGCACTATTATAAAAAGTTCTCTTTGAACGTCTAATATTTCTTCTTGAAACTCATCTGATAGAAAATATTGTCCCTTACGATAGTTTAGATTCCCAAGAGCCACCGAGCCCCATACTCCAATTACCCCAGAGAGGTTTCACCACTAGTTACTCACTATTTACTAATGGAGACTGTTGAGTTTGATAATTTCAGTAGATGTTATTGTCTATACTTACAGTTTTTGACTATAGTAGTTGGTGCCCAAAATACTCTGATTTAACCCCTTCCCGCAGCCAGTTTTGCGTTTTAATCAGGTCCCATTTTTCTAATCTAACGTGTCACTTTATGTGGTGATAACTTTGAGATTCTTCACAAAGGATAATAGGAAACAAATGGACCTTACAAATTATTTTCTAACTTCTCTTGAATCTGACAATCCCCTATATATGGTTGTACACTACTGTCTGGGCACATGGCAGGTTAAGAAGGGAAGGAGCGCCATTTAGCTATTTGAATGCAGATCTTGCTGGAATAGTGTGCAGACACAATGTATTGGGGGCGCTGTTCATGGTCACATGGCAGCTCAAAAGATGACTACCACAAACAGGCTTGGCGCTATCTACTTCATTTTCTAGATCCCAGGGATCGTCTTGCTCATCACTTATTTAACCCCTCTACATGGATCTGTTCTTACACAGAAATCCTTAGGCTTGGGCCACGGTGTTACCTGCTGTTCTGTGGAGTGAGATGGGAAGAAGAATATTCAGGTAGTTGGGTCAGAACCAGGAGGGCAGAGAAAATACAAAATCAGAAGACACAAGAGTAGTCAGTAAACGGGCCGAGGTCACAACAGGAAACAAATACACAAGCCGGGAGCGGAGCACAGAGGACTGAACCAGAGGAGGACAAGGCTGTATCTGGCAGCTTCCGGCAATATGCTTCCAGCTTTAGTAGGGTGCGGTGCTTTCCAAATGGCTGAAGCAGGGAGCAGATTACTCCAGCTGGACAGCACACACCATACTGCCAGACTGGATAGTACTACAGGTCCCAGCAACCCTAATCTTAGTGGCTGGACAGAGTCTGCGCCGCCCAGAGCTTCTGGTTCTGACGTCTCCTCCATCACCAGCGCCGTCTGCAGAATGAGTGTGCGGTAAAAATTTCTCTACTGGTGACAGAAGCAGACGTCGCAGGAGCAGATCCCAGAGGAGATGGGACCCACCATTTGCAGAAGCCCTAATATGACAAAATGTCAGAAAACCCGGAAAGTAAAAATCCCCATAAAGTGAATTCATTTTGGAAATTATAACCCTCAGTGAATTAATCTATAAAAGTTTTGATTATTTTGACTACATAGGCACTTTCTGAAAATTAGCACGCAGTGGATGTTGGAGAGTAATAATTGCACATTGGCCATTTTTTTTTACCAAGCACATAGTGCCCAGATTGAGCTCCAGGAGACACACACCGTAAATTAAGTGAGTTATTCTCACTATAGTAATGCCAAATACATGGATGCTAAATGTTGTTTGGGCACACTGCAAGGCTCAGAAGCGAGGGGGGATTTGACTTAGAAAGAGTGGATTTTGCTGGATTGGTTTATGGAAGCCATGTTGATTCTAAAGAGCCTTTGAGAATCTAATAATGTGGAATCCTCTGTTTGACTTGAGTGGGGACTTGTTTTTTGTGAGATGAGTAGAAGTTTTTATTGATATTATTTTTGCCTACATAACATTGTTTGGTGGCTTCTTATTCCATATTTAGAAGGTAGAATGAACAAACAGTTGGACACCACGATCCACTGGTTCATCCTATGAGGTTTTCTATTAGACTGTGAACTGTCATTCGGTCAATAACTTGCCATTTCTACAGACATTTTAAGTACAATTAACACAAGAATCCCACTGAAAAATAAATAAAGATTGCATACCACTTCTAAATCAATCTAAACAAACACATCCTTGGGCTAAATGCTAATCCAGGGAAATGAAGGGATATATGCTCAAGTTTAAAAATCAATTTTATTAGACACAAATCTAAAAAATAGAGGAATATTTAAAATCCTCTATTTTTTAGATTTGTGTCTAATAAAATAGATTTTTAAGCTTGAGCATATATTTTTTCATTTTCCTGGACTAGCATGTAGCCCAGGGATCTGTTTGTTTAGACATTTTAAGTAGAAATGTTAAAAAATATAAATTTCAAGGATATTTTATTAAAAATTAATAATTTTTTTTTTTCTTGGCAGATGACTGTACCAGAAGATCAGATGGACAGAAGATTTTTAAATTGGATGATGTTGAGATCCCACAGGATACAATTGAAGTGAATGCCATTACTCCAGATATACCATCATCCCTTCACAGCAAAGATCTATCATCTAATTCTATGAAACATGTCCTGTCTGCTGATTCATTACCGACTACTAAGGAAAATCAAAATAAAATAAGCATTACAATACAAACTGCTCCTAATGCAAAGAAATCATTTTCACATTCAGAAAATGGAAACAGTTTTACCCTCAAAAAGCATATTCTTAAACATCAAAAAATACACACAATGGAGAATAGATTTTTTTATTCCAAATGTGGAAAATGTTTTAACCAGAAATCAGTTTTTGTTAATCACCAGAGAATCCACGCAGTGGAGAATTCATTTTCATGTTCAGAATGTGGGAAATGTTGTAACCAGAAATCAGCTCTTGTTCGTCACCAGAGAACTCACACAGGGGAGAAGCCTTTTTCATGTTCAGAATGTGGGAAATGTTTTAACCAGAAAGTGCATCTTGATAGACACCAGATAACTCACACAGGAGAGAAGCCCTTTTCCTGTTCAGAATGTGGGAAATGTTTTAACCAGAAATCAGATCTTGTTACTCACCAAAGAACTCACACAGGAGAGAAGCCTTTTTCATGTTCAGAATGTGGGAAATGTTTTAATCGTAAAATGGTTCTTGATTGCCACAAGAGAACCCACACAGGGGAGAAGCCTTTTTCTTGTTCAGAATGTGGGAAATGTTTTAACCAAAAATCAGTTTTGATTAGGCACCAGAGAACCCACACAGGGGAGAAGCCTTTTTCATGTCCAGAATGTGGGAAATGTTTTAACCTTAAATCAGCTTTGGTTAAACACCAGAGAACTCACACAGGGGAGAAGCCTTTTTCATGTTCAGAATGTGGGAAATGTTTTAATCGTAAAATGATTCTTGATAGTCACAAGAGAACCCACACAGTGGAGAACCTTTTTTCGTGATCTTTTTTTTTTTAATCCAATACACTTTTGAGATTTTTTTCACTATTTTTTTTTTTGGATAAAACAAGAAATCAGTACATACAATAGTGAAATAAAATAACATATCATAGGGATGACATACATGCATCTCTCCTATATATCCTTTCAGCTTGCCCATTACCATCTGATAACTTGCAGTTACTATATCTTACAATTAACATTCCACATTCTTGAAATCTCTTATATAACTATAATATTGTAATAAACATTATAATCCTATACACATATAGGTGTGCTATATTACCCATACCACATGTTAGGGAATTCCAATACACATTACAATGAAACATTAGACCTCGCCAGTCCCCCCCCCCCCCATCCCATCAGTTAAATTGTCTCTCCAGCAATAACCCTCTTGATGGCATTCCTGGTGTATCCAACCATAAGCCCTATATTTTCTCTAATTTATTCATTGAGTTTTGTTTTTTACATACCCCTTTTTCTAATCTGATAATATTATTTATCCTATTTTTGAGTTCACTCATTTCTGGAGGTGAGGGGTTAATCCATTTGGATGCAATATGTTTCCTAGCTTGAAATAAAATATGTGAAATCCCTATTGAAATTGGGTCAAATTCCATATCATCCTCTAATATACCTAATAGGCATTTTTTGGGGTCTGGTTGAATATCTATTTTATATACCCTCTTTATAATAGACAGAACTCCTTTCCAGTATTTACCTAACTCCCGGCATTCCCATAGCGTATGTAATAGGCCGCAGCATCCATGTTACATCCTGGACATTCAGCATCAGTCCGGTATCCTATGTTACATAGGAATCTAGGCGTCTTATATTTCCTATGTATTAATATGATCTGGGAAAATCTCAGCCTCATTTACAGATAATTGGGGTACCAGTTCTAATACCGCTCTCCATTGATCCTCAGAAATTGGACCTATATCTCCATCCATTTTTGTCTAGCTGGAGAAGGAAATATTTTTAAATAATTATCAAGAAGGACTCAGTAAATATCAGAAATACGACCCTTAGTATTTCCCTTCTCTAATACCAACTTAACAAAAGTATTATTTTCTACCCAAAAGGGCGTCCATCTTGATTGTGCATTAAATGAATGCCGAAACTGTAGATATTTCTAGAATTGTTTATTTGTCAACCCAAATCCCCCCATTAATTCATTAAAGGACTTAAGTATCCCTTCAGACAATATGTTTTATATCGTATATATGTTTTATATCGTATATATTCCTTTATCCACCCAACTCCGGAATCCCTCTAATTTATAGACCTCTGCATATTCATTATTAAACCATATAGGTGTATATTCATTGCAGTCTCCTATTTCCATTATATCTTTACCCCTATCCCGGACCTTGTAGAGTAGAGCAAGTGTAGGGTATATTGATTTCTTGTGTGCGAGGTCATTCAGTTACATAGTTAGTAAAGCCGAATAAAGACTTGCGTCCATCAAGTTCGACCTGTTAGTTCTGTAATTGCTAAAGTTGATCCAGAGGAGGGCAAAAACCCCAAATGATTTAGCCAATCTTCACCTGAGGAAAAATTCCCTCCCGACTCTGAAACCAGCAGTCAGAATAAATCCCTGTATCAACCTACTATTTTATTCTATTTTTAAGTATATGCAGAAATCTGCCTGGTATCTAGAAAAGCATCCAGTCCCCGCTTGAACTGGTTTAGTGAATCCGACATTACCGTCTCCTCACTCAGTGAATTCCATATTCTCACTGCTCTTACCGTAAAGAACCCCTTCCTATGCTGGTGCTGAAACCTTTTCTCTTCCAGTCTTAGTGAATGCCCTCTTGTTACCGTAATATCCCTCCTTTTGAACAAATCCCAGGCAAGGTCTCTATACTGTCCCCTAACATATTTGTTCACATTTATTATGTCCCCCCTCAACCTTTCTCTTTTCCAGGCTGAATAGTCCTAGTTTTGCCAACCTCTCTGGGTATTGCAGTCCCTCCATTCCCCTTATTAATTTTGTTGCCCTCCTTTGTACCTTTTCAAGCTCATTTATATCCTTTCTATATATTGGGGCCCATAACTGAGCACAGTATTCCAAGTGTGGTCTGACCAGTGCTTTGTACAGTGGAAGAACAATGTTCTCATCCTTTGCAGCTATACCTCTTCTGATACATCCCATTACCCTGTTTGCCCTTACAGCAGCGGCCTGACTTTGGGCACTCCAATTTAGTTTGCTCTCAATCAAGATGCCCAAGTCCTTCTCCATCTCTGAATTCCCCAATGATTTCCCATTCAGTGAGTACTGGTGACTTCCATTTTTCCTTCCCATATGTATGACCTTACATTTCTCCTCGTTAAACCTCATTTGCCATTTAATGCTCCACCTACCCAGCTTATCCAAATCCCTCTGTAGGTCTTCACTATCCTCTTTTGTATTAATTGTTTTACATAACTTTGTGTCATCTGCAAATATTGATATTTTACTATTTATCCCGTTGACTATGTCGTTAATAAAGATATTAAATAACATTGGGCCTAGTACAGACCCCTGTGGTACCCCACTAGTGACGCTTACCCAATCTGAGTATATTCCATTTATAACCACCCTCTGCCTTCTATCCTTTAGCCAGTTAGCTACCCACTTGCAGACATTTTCCCCCAGCCCCATCATTCTCATTTTGTATACCAACCTATTATGTGGCACGCTATCGAACGCTTTTGAGAAGTCGAGATACACGACATCCACTGGTTCCCCCTGATCTACTCGAGAGCTAACCTCCTCGTAGAAGTCAATCAGGTTTGTTTGGCAGGAACGATTCCTCATGAATCCATGTTGGTTCGGGGTTAATAGATTATTAGCATCAAGATGCTCCATGATTGCCTCATTAATAAAGCCTTCAAAAATTTTGCCCACAACGGACGTCAGACTCACCGGCCGATAGTTTCCGGTGTTACTTTTTGCTCCCTTTTTGAATATTGGCACTACATTCGCCTGTCGCCAATCAAGTGGTACAGACCCAGTCTCAACAGAGTCCTTAAATATAAGATATAACGGTCTGTCTATCACATTACTTAGTTCCCTTAGTACCCGTGGGTGTATGCCATCAGGTCCTGGTGATTTGTTTATTTTAATGTTACTGAGGCGTTTCTGTACCCCAGCTTGGGTTAGATTTGTCATACTTAGTGGAGGATTAAGCTTGTCACTTCTCATTTCGCCTGTTAGTTCTTTTTCCTTTGTGAAAGTTGACGAAAAAAATTTATTTAATAGATTAGCTTTATCCTCATCTTTCTCTATGATTTTGCCTTCATCACTTTTTATCGGTCCAATATTATTCGATTTAATCCTTTTACTATTTATATACGTAAAGAACAGTTTGGGATTTGATCTACTTTCCCTAGCAATACGTCTCTCTGTTTCCTCCTTTGCTATTTTTATTTGTTTTTTGCAGGTTCTCGTTTTTTCCTTGTAACACATTAGTGCCTCCTTGCTGTTTTCCTGTTTTAATCTCTTGAATGCCTCTTTTTTGCTATTTAATGCCCCTTTTACGTTCTTATTCAACCATATTGGTTTCCTCTTATTTCTGGCCCTTTTATTCCCATACGGTATATACCTCTCGCACTGAGTATTCAGAATTCTTTTGAAGGTTTCCCATTTACTATTCGTATTTCCTTGATTAAGAACTTTGTCCCAGTCTATAAGTTGAAGGTTTTCTTTCAGCTGATCAAACTTCGCCCTCCTAAAGTTTAATGTTTTAGTTGTTCCCTTATTGATAACCCTACTGAAGGGCATTTTGAAATTGATAATATTATGATCGCTATTACCTAGGTGCCCCCCTATCTGTACCTCAGTTATTCTATCAGGCCTATTAGTCAATATTAAGTCCAACACGGCCTTCCCTCTCGTTGGTTCCTGCACTAGTTGGGAGAGATAATTATCCTTGATATTTGTCAAGAACCTTTTTCCTTTCTGAGATCTACAGGTTTCTGTTTCCCAGTCAATATCCGGGTAGTTGAAGTCCCCCATTACAATCACCTCATTATGTTTTGCTACTTTGTCTATTTGTCCTAATAGCAGTTTCTCATTCTCCTCTGTTATATTGGGTGGCTTATAGCAGACCCCCAGTAATATTTTATTATTATTTTTTGCCCCCTCTATCTCTACCCACATGGACTCGACCCCCTCTTCTCCCTCTCCTATATCTTCCCTTAGTCTGGGCTTTAGACGTGACTTTACATATAAGCAGACTCCTCCGCCCTTCCCCTGTTTCCGGTCCCTTCTAAATAAACTATAATCTGTTAAATTTACCGCCCAGTCGTAGCTATCGTCTAGCCAAGTCTCTGTTACACCTACGATGTCATACCTCTCTTCCGATATAAGCGCCCGCAGCTCATCCGCCTTATTGGTCAGGCTTCTTGCGTTGGTCAGCATGCAAGATAAAACTTTGGGGTTATTTAGCATCCTATTCTTCTCTAACTGTACTATCCCCACCCCCCTCTCCACCCTCATTATATTCACTTCTCCCCTTCCCCCTTGCTTGCCTCACATCCCACCTATTTCCTTGGTTTCCCCCCCCCCGTCTCTAGTTTAAAAACTCCTCCAACCTATTAGCCATCTTCTTCCCCAGCACCGCTGCACCCTCCCCATTGAGGTGCAGCCCGTCCCTACGGTAGAGCCTGTAGCCGACAGCGAAGTCGGCCCAGTTCTCCATGAACCCAAACCCTTCTGCCTTGCACCAACTCTTTAGCCACTTATTCACCTCCCTAACCTCCCGTTGGCGCTCCTGTGTGGCTCGCGGGATTGGTAGTATTTCTGAGAAAACTACCTTGGAGGTCCTTGCCCTAAGCTTCCTACCTAGATCCCTGAAATCATTTTTAAGGACCCTCCATCTACCACTCACTTTGTCATTGGTGCCAATGTGGACCATGACCGCTGGGTCTTCGCCAGCCCCACCCAGTAACCTGTCAACCCGATCCACGATGTGCCGGACTCGAGCGCCAGGGAGGCAGCACACCGTTCGGCGATCCCGGTCTTTGTGACAGATTGCCCTGTCTGTCCCCCTAATAATAGAGTCACCCACTACCAGAACCTGTCTAGCCTGCCCTACACTTCCCCCCTCCCCCTCATTACTGGAGCATACACTCCCCCGGCGGTCAGAGGATCTGTCGTGCTCCAATAATGCCGGTTCTGAACCAGCCTTCCTATATTTCTTCCCTCTATCCCTTCTAACTGTTACCCAGCTCCCTGCCTGTTCAGCCTGCGCTTCCCCACTAAGCTCCACCCCCAGTGTTGACCCATTGAGTGTCTGCTCGGTGAGCAGCAAACTCCGTTCCATGTTGTCGATGCTCCTCAATACCGCTATCTGAGCACTTAGATCCAGGATTTGGGCTTCCAAGTGCACGATATGCTCACATCTCTCGCAGCAGTATGGATCCCTGAGCGGTAGCTCAGGGAATGCATACATTGCGCAAGATGTACACTGCACGGCTCCGGCCAACATGGACGTCATTTTAAATATGGGGATACAGTCAGTATATATGTACAAGTACAAAACACAATTATTTATATATAGGTGTATGGACGGGGATCAATTAGGGATGTGCAAGTGTATCGATTAGATATCGGCGCGGGATCAGTTAAGTATGGACGGGGGATCAATTAAGTATCAATTAAGTATGGACGGGGGATCAGCTGAGTGGGTCAGGTGGATTAATTAAGTATGGACGGTGTGTCAATTAACTATGGACTGGGATCAATAAGTATGAACTGGGGAAATAATTAATTGTGGACTAGGGAATCAATCAATTAATTATGGACAGGGGGTTTAATTAAATAAGATGGGGGGTAAAGCAAATAAATAGGTATGGACGGTGGGTCAATTAACTAAGGACTGGGGATCAATAAGTATCAATAATATCAATAAATATGGACTGGGGAAATAATTGTGGTCTGGGGAATCAATCAATTAATTATGGACAGGGGTTAATAAAATATGGTGGGGGATAAGGCAAATAGATAGGGACTGGGGATGAGTAAAAGTGGACAAGGGGAATCTATTAAATAGGACAAGGGGGATCAATCATTTAAATGTGGTCAGGGGGATCACTTTAATATGGATGGGGGGTGGTCGGGGATCAATTAAATGAGGACGGGGGGTCAATTTAATGTGGTCAGAGGGATCAGTTAAATATGGACGGGGGTGTTCAGGGGAATCAATTTAAATATGGACGGGGGTGATCAATTAAATATGGACTAGGGAATACAATACAAATACAATACAGTACAGTACACACTTGGGTTCAGTAGGGCCGCTTATCGCGGCCTCCTGCCCCTCACTCACCTCCTCTAGGGACGCTGCACGCTATCACAGCGCGCTTGTCCCTCCGGTCGCCTCTTACCGGTCCTCCTGATCACCTCCTGGTCACCACCACCTGGCACCCTCCGCTGGCCGGCACTGCACGCTGCCACAGCGCTCTCTTGCGCTCGTCCCTCCGGTCGCCTCCTACTGGTCCTCCCGGTCCGCTCGGTCACCTCCGCCTGGCTCTCCTCCCTTCCCAGGAGCTCTCTCCACACACAGCACAACTCTTGCAGCACACGGCAGGCTCCGCATCCACCACTTCCTGTCAGGCCTCCTCCCACTTCCTCCACTATATGAATAGGAATATTCCACCGTGTTCTTGAGGTAATTAACCCCTTAATACTATTTGGGTTTGCAGCGCTATGCTTCCCACCCAAATGTTGCAATATAATACATTAGTGCATTAGGAATCGCCAATCCACCAGATTCCTTGTCACTTTGTAGATATTCACATTTTATCCTAGCTGATTTCTTTTTCCATATAAGAGAATGAAACTTGCTATGAATTTTCTGAAAATGGGAATTATGGATCCAAATAGGGGCATTATGCAGAATGTATAAGAGTTGGGGCATCAATGTCATTTGTAATAAGTTCCCTCTTCCTACAGCTGATAATGGTAATTTCCACCACGCATCGATTTTCTTTTAATACTTTTCCAGAAGAAGATATAGATTCAGTACAATGTAATCCGGAGATCTTATCGTTATACTTATACTCGGTATTAGAATTTCTCAACCGTTTGTATTCGTGTATGTTCTAATATGCTCGAATCAGGGATATCATCAAATGGTAGAATAACCGACTTATCCCGATTAATGGACAGTCCTGACCATTCACCAAACTCTCCAATAATGTTCAGAATAGGATCAATAGACTTCTGGATATCACCTACAGTAGAAACCAGAACTTTACATACAATACATAAAAAGACACATCTGCATGTTTTTTTCAATATCTGACATGAAATCAGAATAAACCTTTCCCGTTTTAGGTCAATTAGGATTACCATCATTTATAATATTTGCCAAATGCCAGAATAATGAGAGAGAGAATATTTTAAGGAATTTTTATAACTTACTGCAAAGTCAAAAGTTTACATACATTTCAATAGCATTTGGTACCATTGCCCTTAAACTGAAAGACTTGGATCAAACGTTTGGGATATCCTTCCACAAGCTTCTCACAATAGTTGGTCGGAATTTGGGCCCATTCCTCCTGACAAAACTGGTGTGACTGATCCAGGTTTGTAGGTCGCCTTGCTCGTCTCTGCCTTTTCAGCTTTGCCCATAAATTTTCAATAAGATTGAGATCAGGGCTTTATGATGGTCACTCTAAAACATTGACTTTGTTATCCTTAAGCCACTTTGTTACCATTTTGGCAGTATACTTCATGTCATTGTCCATTTGGAAGACCCATTTCCGCCCAAGCTTTAACTTCCTGGCTGATGTCTTGAGATGTTGCTTTAGTATTGCCACATGATCTTCTTTTACCAGTACGTCCATCATAATTGCACGACAGGAGTTAAGTCCTCTGTTCCTCTAGGGACAGGAAACACATGAGAGGTTAAAAGCCCCACCCCCCCATCACACCCTCAGTGTTTTTCTTGTCCCTAGCAGGACAGGACGATATGGGAGGTTTCCGAAGATAAAGCGTTACCTGAGAGCTAGGGGGATTGGGGGGTCTCAGAACTCTCCCCTTCCTTCAGTCCAGAGGCTCCATGCTGATGCCCCTTTGCGGGGTCCCTCAGCCAGAAGACCGCCACTTACCGCTGTATCCCCCGGGGGCTCTGAGCGTTGCGCTGTGCCGGCGTGCGCTCCACAGAGGAGCGCGGTGTATGGCTTCCGGCGGGAGGTGGAGTCATCCAGGAACATCCGCTTTGGGGCCGGCGTGCGCTCCAGGGTGGAACGCACGCCGCACGCTGTGCGAGACTTCCGGTGGGCGGAGTCAGAAGAGCGGACGTCCGCTTTGGCCTTCTTGCGTTCCAGGGTGGAACGCACGCCGCTTCTTCTCCTATATGAGAGGGGCTTCAACGCAGGTGCCCGGAGGCAGTGATGAACCTCCAGGGCATTGAGAAAGCCACGCCCCAGCGATAAGCCATCACCTGGATCAGGTAAGACCCTATTAAAGGGTGCACCTCTGCCACACACACACTGACACCATGGAAGCTAATCCTTCACGGTCAGAAGCCCCCTCAGAGTCCCTGGGCAGTGTGAGTACAGGCTTAAAACCCTTCTCTGGATAGATCAGAGTATTCTAGGACAGGGTTTTATAGTAAATCTCCGGTGTCCTTTTATATGTTTTTATGGATTAGGAGAGGGGAACCCAGAGGTCTGGATCTTCTTCCAAAAAGTCAAGACGATGTGTAGACTGCAACACAAAGCTTCAGGACTCGTATAAAAAGCGGCTGTGTAAATAATGTATAGCCGAGGTCCTAAAGGAAGAAAAAACTTCTTTTTTGACGGATATAAAATCTATGATACGTGAGGAGGTCCAGAGTACAGTCTCGACCCTCATGTCTTCCCATACACAACCGTCACCCCAGATAGTACAGCCTTCTCCTCATCAGAAAAGACCTAGGTGGGAGATGGAAGAGGTGTCTGAAGAAGGAGAATATTCAGACTCAGCATCAGAGCACAGTTTAGAAGAGGATGAGGATCGCTTCTCTCAGTTACCCTCACAAGAGAGAAAGAAATATATCTTCTCTACAGAACATACGGACGAACTGTTAAAGTCCGTCAGGCATACTATGAACTTGGAGGACACTCGGGTCTCCCATTCCAGACAAGATGAAATGTTCGCAGGTCTGAGAACTCGGAGAAATAGAGTGTTCCCTGTAAATGAGCATTTAAAATCAATGATTATGGAGGAATGGGAAGAAGTGGAGAAAAGACTCATTGTGCCAAGAGACTTTAAATCCCGTCTTCCTTTCAATCCGGAGGATATCAAACTCTGGGAGGAGATCCCTAAAGTAGATGTTCCAATAGCGAAAGTGGCTAAAAAAACATCCATCCCCTTTGAAGACTCGTCTTGCCTCAAGGACTCAATGGATAGGAAGGCTGAGAGTATGCTCAAGAGGAGCTGGGAAGCTTCAGCAGCCATAATTAAATCAAATATCGCAGCCACTTCAGTAGCAAGATCCATGTGCCTTTGGTTGGACGAGCTGTCAGATCAAATTAGGTCAGACTCCCCTGTAGAGATGCCATCAGACTCTCTTCCCATGTTAAAGCTGGCAACGCAATTCATGGCTGATGCCTCGGCCGAATCGGTCAGATTCGCAGCTAGATGTAGCGTATTATCTAATACAGCTAGACGGGCATGATGGCTAAAGACGTGGTCGGGGGATAGCCACTCAAAGAATAAATTGTGCTCAATTCCCTTTTCGGGTGCTCGGGTCTTTGGTCCAGCGTTGGACGAGATCCTAGAAAGAGCATCCGACAAGAAAAAAGGATTTCCCGAAGATAGGGTTAAAAGATACCGGCCCTTTCGTGGACCCCGTCGATCCCCTAAATGTGATTACAAGGGTAAGGGTAAGATGGGGAGATGGTCTTACAGGAAAGGAGGAAAGGACAGAGCAGATCAGGAGTAGGGGGCAGGCTTCTTTTCTTTCAGGACAAGTGGGCATCCGTTACAAAAAATCAATGGATCCTACATTCCTTAGGGGAAGGTTTCAAAATAGACCTCTCCCATACTCCCCCTCGTCGTTTCCAAATCACTCGTCCTCGCTCCCCCGTAGATCTCAAGAGTCTATGGCAGGATATATTAGTCCTTCAATCCCTACACGTGGTGAGACAGGTTCCCCCTTCAGAGCAAGGTTTAGGCCATTACTCCTCCCTCTTCTCGGTGTTAAAACCCTCGGGCAAACGCCGTACGGTTATAAACCTCAAGCCCTTAAACCAGTGGGTGGAATACAAAAGATTCAAAATGGAAACTATAAAAACCAGCATTCCATTGATAGAGAAGGGATTGGTAATGTGCACCCTAGACCTCAAGGATGCATATTACCATGTTCCAATTCACCCAAGTCACCAGCAATACCTAAGGTTCGCTCTAGAACAGGAGGGCACAGTACACCACTTTCAATTCACTTGCCTACCCTTCGGTCTATCCTCGGCCCCTCGAATATTCACAAAGGTTATGACAGAAGTAGCGGCCTTCTTAAGAACACAGGGGATTATAATCATCCCTTACCTGGACGATATATTGTTGGTGGCAGAGTCAGAGTCTCCTCTTCTTATTCAACAAGAACATACGATCGAAACCCTGGAATACTTGGGATGGAAAATCAATTGGGAAAAATCAAACCTCCATCCAAGTACTACAAAAGTATTTCTAGGGGTACTCTTAGACTCCAGTCTTCAGAAGTCCTCCTTGCACCAGGAGAAAAGACAAAAAATAAAACTGGAAATTTACAGCTTCAAGAAACGGAAGACCACCTCAATCAGATACGCCATGCAGGTCTGAGAACTGATGACCTCATGCATTCCAAGCGTGAAATGGGCACAGGCCCGTTCAAGGCCATTACAGAAGTCGATCCTGTCAGTTTGGAACAGACGACCATCGGGGTTAGACAAGAAAATGAGGCTGTCAAGAGAGCTAAAAAACTCCCTTTCCTGGTGGACAGACCTTTCAAACTTGGAAAACGCGGTAGACTGGATCCTTCTTCCTTCAATCCAGATCCATATGGATGCCAGCCAAAGTGGCTGGGGAGCAAGCATAGGAAACAGATATCTACAAGGGACGTGGCCCAAAGAGATGCAACACAGGTCGTCAAATTTCAGAGAGCTAAAGGCGGTCTGGGAGACTCTTCAAAGATGTCAGCATTTGCTCAGAGGAAATCATCTAAGAATTTTCTCAGACAACAGCACCACCATCGCTTTTCTTCGTCGACAAGGAGGTCCAAAAGGAAAATGGTTACAATCCTTGGCGGCAAGAATTTTCTACTGGGCGGAGAGAAATGTCCTTTCAATATCGGCTATTCATCTAAGGGGGTCCGAAAATGTGGTAGCAGACTTTCTCAGCAGGGCAAGAGTTGGTCCCTCAGATTGGGAGCTGAATCCGGAGGTGTTTCATCAAATCATTCAACGATGGGGCACCCCGTTTATAGACCTGTTCGCAACAAGGAAAAACAGAAAGCTGCAGCGCTTTTTTTCCTTGGACCCAGCCGACAGTCCAGAAGGAATAGATGCCCTTTCTCAGTCGTGGGGGACAAAACTGGTGTACGCCTTTCCTCCAGTCCCTCTCATCTCAAGAGTACTAAGGAAAATCCAACAGGAGAGGGGAGCTCTTATTCTGATAGCGCCCTACTGGCCCAAAAAGAGCTGGTTCCCTCTGCTATACCGGATGGCGGTGGATCTCCCATTCAGACTCCCAGCCAGGAGAGATCTTCTATTGCAGGGTCCCTTGTTACATCCGAACATCCAATTCCTCCAATTGACAGCATGGAACCTGAGAGGCGGATCCTAGCCTCTAAGGGCCTTTCCCATCGGGTAATTACGACTTTACAGGCCTGTAGGAAACCAGTAACGTCAGCCATCTATGCTAGGATTTGGAAACAGTTCTGTAACTTTGCAGGTCAGTCTGTGGGAAATTCGACTCACCCGAATATCCCAGCGATATTGGATTTCCACCAAGAGGGATTTGATAAGGGTCTGAGGCCAAATACGTTAAAAGTTCATATCTCGGCCCTGAGTGCTTTTTTGGACTACTCCTTAATAGACCACCCATGGATATCAAGGTTCATAAAAGCAACCGCTCGTTTAAAACCCACGATAAGGAGTCTAGTACCGCCGTGGGATCTGAACCTTGTGTTGAGGGCTTTATGTAAGTCTCCCTTTGAACCACTAGAAGAAACATCAATAGACCTGCTTTTTATGAAATCAGCCTTTCTTGTTGCAGTTACTACAGTGAAATGGGTAGGCAAGATCCAGGCTCTCTCAGTTCTGGACCCATACCTTAAGATTCTGGAAGACAGATTGGTTCTTAAACTGGACCCCTCCTTTCTCCCTAAGGTGGTGTCCAGCTCAAACCTGAATCAGGAGATAATACTGCCGTCTTTCTGCCAGTCCCCCAAAAATGAAAAGGAAAAATCCTTCCATACCTTGGACGTCAGGAGGGCAATTGTTCGTTATATAGAAGTCACAGCCCCCTGGAGGAGAGACTCAAACCTTTTTTTGCAATTTTCGGGTGTGAATAAGGGCAAGAAAGCTTCTAAGCCGACTCTAGCAAGGTGGTTGACAAAGACTATCGCCCTCACATATGAATCTGAGGGGAAGGATCCACCAATTTCGCTTAAAGCTCATTCTACTCGGGCAATCTCCGCTTCTTGGGCAGAGAGAGCTGGAGCGTCAGTGGGCCAAATTTGCCAGGCAGCAACCTGGGCCAATATATCCACATTTAGTAAACATTATAAATTGGATGTGTTGTCCGGTCAACATTTAGCCTATGGCCTTAAAGTCCTTCAGGCAGTGGTCCCGCCCTAAATGTTCTGTCGGGGTCGTAGCGACATTCCACTCGTCCTCCAGTCACTCCAAATTAAGGCTATGAGCATGGGTCAACCATTCAAAGAATGAGTCAGACAACAAGCTGGTTCAAACTCAGAGCATGCTCAGAAGGCTACTAGCAAGCCACGATCTCAGCAATGTTCCTCTTTATTTCCGCATGCACAAACTTAAATACACTACATAATGGGGAGGGGAAAGGGGTTGTTCGGGGCGGGGTAAGCCATAAATGGATTGTTCGGGGTGGGGTAAGCCATAAATGTCTAGTATCCGGCCACTCCTGATTGGTCCACGTCTCCTTAACTCAGTCTCTGGGCAGACAACAGTCAGTTGATGTTTTGGTTTCGTTTCTCTGAAACAGGTGCTTGGCTGATACTGGCACCATCTTAGCATAAATTTCAATCTAAGTAACACGTAGCAAGGAAAGCTTATTGTTATAAGACACAAAATGGTGGTTAGTACATAAGCAAAGCGTATAAAAGTATAAAAGTAGAGAAATATATATTCTTTTTTACCCTGACATTCCCCCCTAAACACTAAGCTTTCCCTTGCTTCGGGGCCTTTGAGACTGTCCATGTGTGGGGAGAGGGGAGGTGGATTTCTTCACCCAATTATCTTAGAAGCTGCCCCCTTATGGGACGCCCCCAAACAATTGAGCCCTACCCTAAGTGACACATGGAGTTCTCCCAACTGACCCTAAACTAGATCTCTCAATTGGACTCTGTCATGGGGGGTTGGAACAGCATTGTTTATAGCTTTCCTGTATAAGGGGACTATGCAGCATACCATGTCATTCCTGCGCAATTCCCTATGTCACAGTAATCAAATCGATACGTCTGGATTTTTGCGTATCTACCCAAAATGTGGTAGCTGTCCACCCTGGGACAGACAGTAAGCATATGGAAAGGATATAGAAGAAGGTAGTCATCTTTTATAGGCTCGTTTTGTCTGTCTTGCAGTGGGAGGCGTGAATCCAGGTGCTCTTGCCCTCAAGCTTCAGAGCTGTAGGAGTAGTCAGGATCACAGTGTAGGGGCCCTCAAATCTGGGTTGGAGACAGTCTTTCTGGACAAACTTCTTTACGTACACCAGGTCGCCTGGGGTGAAATCATGTACCGCATCACCTGTGGATTCTGGGAGAGAAGCAGATACTGTAGAGCGGGTGTTAGTCAATTCTTTAGACAGAGCAATCACAAATTTTACTACTCTATCATGTGTTTCAGACAACTCTTGGGGCCTAATTTTTCCTATTTTAGGTGGGGTCCCGAACAAAATTTCATAGGGAGTTAGCCCATGTTTAGCTTGTGGGGTGTGTCTGATATGATACAATACTATAGGGAGTAGGTCGGGCCAGGGGAGGGGATGATCTTGGGTCATTTTCAAGAGCTGGGTCTTGAGTGTGGAATTCATCCTTTCCACTTTGCCTGAACTGGCAGGATGGTATGGAGTGTGGAGGCTCAAATCTGTTCCCAACATGTTCCAAAGTTCTTTGTAGATATTTGCTGTGAAAGCTGGTCCTTGATCCGATTCTATGACTTGGGGAACTCCAAATCTGCAGGCAACTTCAGTGATCAGTTTCTTGGCTGTGACTTTAGCAGTCATGTTGACAAGCGGGTAGGCCTCGGGCCAGGCTGAGAACATATCCACGGCTACCAAAACGTACTCATATTTTCCTGCTTTAGGCATTTGGATATGGTCGACTTGTATTCTTTGCCAAGTATAGTCTGGTTTAGCCAGGTGTTGGAGAGGGACCCGTGCCGCACACGTTGGGTTGCAGGTAGCGCAGACAGAGCAAGATTTTGAGTATGCAGTCACAGTGGAAGAGATTCCGGGTGCAAAGTACAGTTTCTTGATACATGCCAAGGCTTGATTCTTTCCTCTGTGTGTAGGCCCGTGAGCCCATGCTGCCACGGCTGAGTACATGCGCCTAGGCAAGCAAGGTTTTCCGTCCACTTGGTAAAGAGCTGAGTCGACCTTTAAATCTTTACGACCTGCCAGCACGGCTCCCGCCGCTTTCCATTGCTTGACTTCTTCAGTGGGGGTCTTCCTTTGCTCTTCACACAATTTTTCTTCAGGCATCCTGACCCCCCTGGATTCCACTCGTGTCTCCGCTGGACTTGTATGGTCTTCCGCCGGCTGTTCTTTGGCCCTTGCTCTAGTGAGCGCCACAGCTACGGTTTGGAGGGTCTCCCCCATCTCTTCTTACTTTTCCTGCCACTTTGATGACACATTCTCCACTGCTGCAGTCTTGGCTGCTTGGTCAGCTAGGTGGTTGCCCCTGGCTTCCCTGGAATCTAGTCTTCCATGAGCCTTGACCTTGATAACAGCAACCTGAATGGGTAGTTCCAGGGCCTACATTAGGGCCTTAATCCATGAGGCATGTTTCACTGGTGTACCTGCAGCTGTGATGAATCCTCTAGACTTCCACAAGAGTCCAAAATCATTGCAAATTCCATGTCCATACCTAGAATCGGTATATATGTTTGCCGTTGTTCCAGGTGGCAGGCTTCTGTGAGAGCTACAAGTTCAGCTTCTTGTGCAGACATGTATGGTGGTAGAGCTTCAGCCTTGAGGACTGTTAGGTCTGTTGTGACAGCATATCCCGTGTGGAACTTCCCTTGAGGGTCTGTGAAACGGGATCTATCAGTCCATAGGTGAAAGGCAGGGTGTGCGAGCGGATGTGCCACCATATTCTCTGGAGCAGAAGTCTCTTCCTGCAAAAATTTTTATACAATCATGAGGTTCCACCAATGGACCTTCACCCTGTTCGTCTTCCCCCCTAGAAGGTGGAAGGAAAGTGGCAGGGTTGGACAGTCTCTGAGAAGGTGATTAGGGCTACCACATTCCCAACACAGTATGCGTCCTTCAGAATCACGAGATTGTCTCTTGTCTCTAGGTGGCCCCTTGTCATTTCTTCTGTCTTGTTTTCTATATGTGGGAGGAGTATCATCACCTGTGCCTTTAACCATTACCCACTTGATTCCATGTTGGTTGCCGGGGGGTGGGTAGCTTTCTTGAGCTTGATATACCATGGCAGGAGCGGCTTTCTTCTTTGGCTTAGTATCCTTTTCCATTTTTAGCATGGCTTTTTGGAAAGCTTTGACAATGTCCACCGCGTCGTTAAAAGAAGAAGAACGAATCTCGGGGCGTACCCTCAGAACGTCATCTCTGAGAGCGTCTTGTAGGCCATCTACTAGGGCCTGAACCAACAGGGCGGCCTGCGTCTTGACGTGAGGACTGTATCCGAGATCCTCAAAATGCATGCTGAGTCTTGCAGCATATCTTTCCACAGATTCATCAGGGTCTTGTTGAACATCTTGTACAGACCCAGCTTGATCTGACAAGCGATTCTGAGCCCAGGCTTTTAACTGTTTCATGTATTCTAGGCCGGATTCATACGTACTAAGGAATCCTGCTTTTGTGGAATCCATGGCCTTTTGAAAGCTCTCCGTTTTCGGCTAAGTGAGCCTGGCATTCTGCAGCCAGAGTGGAACCAGCAGCAAGGGCAATTTTACGAGCCAATCCTCCAGCATGGCTCATACGGGTGTTTGCAGGGTTGACTATGGCCCCCACCCGATGTGTAAGGATGTCACCATAGCCTATTGACAGAGTGACAGGGCGTCCTGATGGGTCTACTAGGTTCCAGGAGCGGCAGGGGTCCCAGACTTCTGAGGGGCTGGGGGGTGGTGCTCTTTCAGCAGTTGCTTGGAGCAAGGGCCGGAGTATGGGTAATGGATGTGGGGTGGAAGATGCCATAGGAGACGTATGGGGTAAAGGGGGGGGGCGCTGGAGTATCTTGAGCCCATCCCTCATCTGGCTCCGTATCGTCTTGAGTAACAGTATGTTGGCGGAGGGAGAGCAGTCTGGCCTGAAATTCTGGGGACTTGAGGAGGATATCCCCAGGGTTATGGGCGACCCCCATGGGGAACAGAGGGAGCGCCTCAGCATCGTGGACTGGAGCAGAGGGTATCACATTAGTTTCAGATGGGTGCTCTGGGACTGCGGGCTTTTCCACCCGTGCTGGCGGCTGGTAATAAGCACCGGACGGATCTAATAGTGGATATAGGCCGGATTGGGGCTTTCCGGGCCTCCCACAACAAGTAAAAGGTGTAGTAAGATGGCCGTTGGAGGGAGGAGTAGGAGTGGGAGTGGGATTGTTCTTGGAGGCAGGCTGGGCATCGTGCCATGGGCGGCCCGCCCGACAGACACAGCAGAACTTCGCCCAGGGCGGGTTCTGCTCTTCGCACATACGACACGTCCATCCTTCCGATGATTTAGCGTCGGCGCCATTATAGGGTGGTGGCTGAGGGCTCGGTGTAGTGACAGGCATCAACGGGGTTACGGCCAATTTAGGGTCACATAACAAATCACATTCTGCAGCTTTCATGTATCCGAACAAAGGCTCGGCATTCTCTGTTCCCCCCTGCACCATCTACTCTAAGATGTGTCTGAGCCTGGTGCAGGTGTCCTTCATCACTCAACTTCCCTTATTTTGTATAACGCATTCCTTCTACACTGAAGGCTGAAGTCTGCCCGTACTGGGTAGTCTTATCATTTAATACAGATTCCTAACATTCTTAACAGCCTCCTTGCTTTCCCGTGACTCTAGTAGCTGGATAACTCCCACAGCACCATCCGGCAACTTGCCAGGTCTTTCAGATTTGAACATACGCAACATTTTCTTATAGAATGCAATGATCTGTCGCGACTCAGATCACTGATGCAGTCCACAGGTCGCCACCGGTCAGTGTAGAGCACTCCTCAATACACTGGTGAGATAGAGAGACACCTCAATCTATCCCCTTCCCTAACCTTGAATGGCGACTTTACAGTGCGACTCACCACGGCACCCTGATTACAGGTCACCACCCGTCAGTGTAGAGCACTCCTCAATACACTGGTGAAATAGAGAGACACCTCAATCTATCTCCTTTCCTAACCTTGACTTTACAGCAGTCTCTGTGGTAGACGAAGAGCACTCCTCAATTCGTCACAGATTCTTTCTTCCTTACACTACAATCTAGGGATGGCTTGGAATCGACTATCAGTCAAGGGAGGCAGCTATCTAAGAAAAGTACAGTGACCGGGGGAGGAGGAGGTGGTGTTCACACGAGCACGCGCAGGCATGCGACGTCACTCGGTCTCACAGTTGCTGGTACGGGACGTGGCGCGGGACGCCTGAGGTCTCACCACTCGACCGGTCACCCACCCAGATCCAAACTGACAATCCCACAGGAACCGCTGCGGCTGACACACAGGCAAGTGAGACATATAAAATACATCTCGACTTACCGTGTTCGATGGAGGTTGATCAGGCCTCAAATTCAGCCGCCGCAGTCACCACCAGGGAAGTCAGCAATATGGGTCCGAGAGGGCGGCGTACCGCTAGCCACGCCCCACGTTGGGCGCCATTTTTCGGGGTCGTAGCGACATTCCACTCGTCCTCCAGTCACTCCAAATTAAGGCTATGAGCATGGGTCAACCATTCAAAGAATGAGTCAGACAACAAGCTGGTTCAAACTCAGAGCATGCTCAGAAGGCTACTGGCAAGCCACGATCTCAGCAATGTTCCTCTTTATTTCCGCATGCACAAACTTAAATACACTACATAATGGGGAGGGGAAAGGGGTTGTTCGGGGCGGGGTAAGCCATAAATGGATTGTTCGGGGCGGGGTAAGCCATAAATGTCTAGTATCCGGCCACTCCTGATTGGTCCACGTCTCCTTAACTCAGTCTCTGGGCAGACAACAGTCAGTTGATGTTTTGGTTTCGTTTCTCTGAAACAGGTGCTTGGCTGATACTGGCACCATCTTAGCATAAATTTCAATCTATGTAACACGTAGCAAGGAAAGCTTATTGTTATAAGACACAAAATGGTGGTTAGTACATAAGCAAAGCGTATAAAAGTAGAGAAATATATATTCTTTTTTACCCTGACAGTTCCATTTCTTTGATTTGGTATGTCTCCTGTCGTGCCGTTATGATGGACGTACTGGTAAAATAGGAATTATTCTTACCGTTAATTACGTTTCCAGGAGTCCATCATAACGGCACCATATTTCCCGCCCCGCTCTTGACACTAATGTGAATGTAACATTGGTATATGTATATAATAAAATAGAGTTGCATCCATCCTGGTTTGGTGATTAGTACTAACACTGAGGGTGTGATGGGGAGTGGGGCTTTTAACCTCTCATGTGTTTCCTGTCCCTAGAGGAACAGAGGACTTAACTCCTGTCGTGCCGTTATGATGGACTCCTGGAAACGTAATTAACGGTAGGAATAATTCCTATTTTCTCATGATGCCATCTATTTTGTGAAGTGCACCAGTCCCTCCTGCAGCAAAACAACACCACAACATGATGCTCCCACCCCGTGTTTCACAGTTGGGATGGTGTTCTTACGCTTTCAAGCTTCTTCCTTTTTCTTCCAAGCATAATGATGGTCATTGTCAGAGACGTCAGTGACGACACCAGGGAGATCACTGTCACTTTGTCAGGATTGAGCAGAGATTCGCTCACACACGATCCCGATTACTCACTATGTAGCTATCGGCAATCGAGCAGAAAGCGTATGGCGTACACACCTCTGGATTCCAACGCATGGAATATGTGTATACACCCCCGTACGGTTACTGACAGCTTCACGATAGCCCAATTATTATTATTCGCTGCCACGCCGACCCAATTTGAAATATAATACAGGCCGGGTCGGACGCCTGCATTCTGGTAGCGCATGGCTTCGGGGGAGGGAACGATTGATTACAGGGCAAAAGAAACGGAACTATTAAATTTTATATTTTTAATCCAAAAGGGAGGCAGTGTTTATGAAAACTATACAAAGATTTTACAAATGGACATTTACAGTACAGAATATACAGTTACAATGAATAAACAGGATTAAAGAAGACTTGCGTACTAGACAGATCACAGAGACGATTCAGTATAGCTGGAGGGGGGATGCTCCACTTGATTTGACCGTTATAGAATCTATACCCCTGGCAATGAACACTGACCCCCCCTTCGGCTGCGTATTTTATGCGGAAGGGGGAGTCATGCCCACTCACCCCCTGTGATGACCTCACGTGGGCTGGGCTCCAGCCTTCATTTTTTTTATTATCATCTCTATCTTCTGGGCTAGCTTATCGTTGGTTGATCACAGAAGCTTGTAAGCGACGCCATATTTTCCATTATGAATTTACTTTTCTGTAGAGACCACACATGGTGTAGCTGCAGTCCTTTATTCTGGTACTTTTGCACTACAGCTCCCCGGAGGGGCATACAGCTATGGAAAAGATGTGTATTGGTCCTTGGCCGACCCTGCCACTAAAACTATGGGCCCCATTATTATCGGACATATGGAACTGCAGATATTCCATATTTCATGTCGGTGCTGAAAATCCTGGAGATTGCAGCTGGGAATTGTCCTGGTTATTGTGAGTAGTGTTTGAACTTAACAAGCTGTGTCTTCCTCTTCCAGGTGTGAATTTATCTCAGGTTTGTATCACTGGAAAACACACTCTCATGTTAATTGGGTTTGCCACCTCTCTTTTTACTGTCATCTGCCTCTTAGCCACTTCTCATGTGTGTGCTAATTTGCATAGAAGCTACTGGCCAAAGTGTCATCTCTTCTCCTTTGACAAATACTATAGGGGAGGGGAGGATGAAGAGGGGTCTGGGAGTGCGAAATTATTAATATTTTCTTAATATTTTTATGACAGTCATTATGACCCAAAAGTTAAATTTTAGTTTTATCAGACTACAGGACATGTCTCCAAAAATAAAGGTCTTTGTTCCTGTGTGCATTTGCAAACATTAATCTTACTTTTTATGTTTCTTTTGGAGTAATAGCTTCTTCCTGGCAGAGTGGCCTTTCAGCCCATGTTGATACAGTACTCGTTTCACTGTGGATATTGACACAATCTTACCAGCTTCCGCCATCATCTTCACAAGGTCTTTTGCGTTTGTCCTTGGGTTGATATGCACATGTTGTACCAAAGCACGTTCATCTCTAGGACACAGAACCCGTCTCCTTCCTGAGATACCGCTGGACATTCCCATCTTGTTTGTACTTGTGTATAAGTGTTTGTACAGATGAACGAGGTACCTTCAGGTATCTTGTAATTGTACCCAAGGATAAGCCACACTTGTGCAAGTCCACAATTCTCTTCCTGATATCTTGGCTGATTTCTTTAGACTTTCCCATGATGCTACACAAAGAATCAGTGTGTTTCAGGTGTACATGAAAATACATTTATAGGTGTGTCTCTAATTAACTGAAATGTTGTCAGACAATCAGAAACTTCCAAACACATGACATCATATGGGCAGTCCAGAATTGTTTAAAGGCATAGTAATCGTAGTGTATGTAAACTTTTGACTTTGCAGTAAGTAATAAAAATGCCTTAAAACATTCTCTATCTCTCATTATTCTGGCATTTGGTAAATATTAAAAATTATGATAATCCTAATTGACTTAAAGCGGGAAAAGTTTATTTTGATTTCATGTCAGATACTGATGAGCGAGCTAACAAACAGGCAATCCCTGCATGTGTCACAGCTGTGTAACAGCCACGACACATGCAGCCGTGGTGGCTGCAACGGAAACGCCGAGCACGCCAAAACTACTCAGCAAGTACCCAAGCGTGCTCATTTAAAGGGTTAAACGAGCCCCCTCGCTCATCATTAATGTCAGATATTGAGAAAAACATGCATATGTGTCTTTTTATATAGTGTATGTAAACTTCTTTTTTTAACTGTATATATATCAGTAAATCGTCAGCATAGAGTGAAACTCGTTCATCTAAGATACCATATTTAAAGCCTACACTATCCGGACTAGCACTCAACATACAGGCCAAAGGTTCAATGGCTATCGCGGAAAGGAGGGGAGACGGGGCATCCCTGCCGTGTGCCTCTCCCCAACGTGATTGAAGCAGATAAGAGACTGTTCTTATTTTAGCCTGAGGTCCCGAGTACAAAACCTGTATGTATAATAGGAATTTGGGACCCACCCCAAACCTTGTAAGAACCTCCCACAGGTATTTCCATTCTACGCCATCGAATGCTTTAGCCGCATAGAGAGAGAAAGAAAGAATAGCTTTATGTCCTATTATTACATCTGATTTCTGAATATTCAAAAAAAGTCTTATAATAAATTCATTGCTGTGGACAAGTTTGGAATAAAGCCTGATTGATCCTGATGAATAATCTCTGTAATAATGTAAAATAATCTATTTGCCAGGGCCTTTGCAATAATTTTAGTGTCTACCGATAGAAGAAAAATGGGACGATATGACAGCATAGATTTTGGTGTGTGACCTGATTCCAATGCTTCATTAAAAGTATCTAATAGTTTAGGGATTAGGAGATCCTTATATTTTTAAAAAACTTCATATAGCAGTCGATCAGAGCCGGTGCCTTTTCATTAGTAGTGGACTGTAATTCATCCTCAAGTTCAGACATTGTCAGTGGGTTTTCTAGGAGCTACTTTCCTCTTTAAACTTTAGGTAATTTTATATCATCAAGAAACAATCCAAGTTCGTCCTCATTACCTCTAAATCTTAATTCATAAATATTAGAATAGTAAGTATGAAAGGCATTTAGCACATTATTGTTTTCCGTTATGGTGTCTCCATTTTCTGTAATCAGCTGAGTGACATCAGAAGGACCCTCTTTTATTTATTTTTATTTATTATTTATTTCTTGTGATTTATCTACGGTAGAAAGAAGATGCCCCACATTTCCCCCTGTTCAAAATATTTTTGCTTTGTAAAGAACTGCTTGTTTTCCGCCTTAGAGATAAGATGATCATGAAATAATCTCTGAGCTGCCTCTTACTCCCGGCCATTACCAGCTGATGGGTTTAGGGTGTATTGCACCTCAGCCTGTTGCACCCCATTTTGGAGATCTTGTGTGAATTCTTTAGTTTTATCTTTGTATCTAATAATATCTCTTATAAGTGTTCCTCTAACATCGGCCTTCATGGCCTCCCATAGTTTTATTATTTTTTTTTTTTTTGTTAACGTTTTATTGGTTTTATTGTAAAGATAATACAAAACACATCCAAACATAAACACAAGAAATAATCAATCCAAATGGGTCTTGCTGTTGATTCTTGAGCTTTCAGCCATACCTTGTGACATAGACCAATCCTTCCTTTCTAATTTGTTCTTATTCTCCTCCTCCTTCCTTTCCCTGATCTACATGCTATTGATTATTAATCTTTGTCTAACCATTTCACACCTTTATGCAAGTTGGTTTCTCATTATGTGTTCTAATTAGGGTTGAGCGAGTATGTTCTGTTCCGAGTATGCTCGGGCCGAGCTCCGAGTATTTATAGCTGCTCGGTGATATGGTTGAATCGCTCCCGTGTGCATGATTTGCAACTGTTTGACAGTTTTATTACATGTGAGGAATGTGTAAGAAATAGACATTCCTCACATGTAATAAAACTGTCAAACAGTCACAAATCATACACACGGGAGCGATTCAACCATATCACCAAGCAGCTATAAATACTCGGAGCTCGGCCCGAGCGTACTCGGCGAAAGGGTTAATAGAACATACTCACTCAACACTAGTTCTAATATCTATTACTTTTCCCAATAGATTCTTATGTATCAAACAATATTTGCAGAATCATCTGTTGGGTCTTGTAGGAGTTTTCTTAGGGACCCTCTCAATCTCTCAGCATGACACCAAACAGAGTTAACACACGACGTTACAATATGTGATTTCTCCTTGATTACAGTGTTTTCCAATAAAAGTTTTCCATTTAACAAAGTATTTGCTCATGAGTTTATTTTTTTCTGCTTCTATTCTTTCTAGATATAATAGATTTTTTAATTGTAAGGTGAAATCCTGTAAAGTCGGGATTGAAGGTTCCAACCAGCAGCCTAGTAACATACGCTTTGCCAATAGAACCAAAACATAGAATAATGGGGGGATCTTAAACGAGGAACTTCCTTCTTTCGTTTTATCTCTAGGCCAGTAGTGAAACAATATCATCGTAAGAGGGAGTTGTGTTTTAAAGTTCCACATTTCTTTAATGCAATCTAGAATAGCCCCCAGAAGATGCGTAGTTTTGGACACAGCCAAAAGTCCATGTAACAAGTCCGTAGAAGGGGTTTTACATTTAGGACAATAACTAATTCTATCAGGTTTAAGGGGCATTTTGGGGAGATCAAAGGCGTATCTTGCTTTATGAATGATCTTAAATTGGGTTTCCCTCCACATCTCATTAGTTATTGCTTTACTGTTTTTCCCCAACCTTCTCTTATCTTAACTCCAATGTCTTGATCATTAAATTGTTTCTCCCAGTGTTTGAAAAAAAAATTCAGTATTTACTCCCAACATCACATCCCTCATTGCAGAAAGATAGATGATGACGTCCTCGTGGCCCTCACTAAGCAATCAAAGTCATTAGTAGTAATTTCTAGGGAGGTGTCTTTCAGGTGACTCATTATATAGTGTCTAATTTGTTACAATTGCAATGTCTGATTAGGGCTTAGAGGAAATTTCTCAATCAACTCATCATCTTGATTTTTGATGTTGATCCCTCGTTTATTTAAAAAAGTTCTATCAGATCCTATTTTAAAGAATTACCCACCAACATTAGCCAATATGGATTCAATCGTCACGGGTATTTCATTGCCCCTTCTATTCCCCCTGTTCTCAATTGCGCACATATCGGAGAATGGTCTGAGATTCCCTTGGGTAAATATTTCACTTCATGAATTAACAGATTCAGAGATTCTGGTCCAATTGCCAAGTCAATCCTTGACAAGGAATGGTGTGACATTGAGTAGCATGGATATTGTCTAATTGATTTCTCTGTCTCCAAATATCCACATACCCAATTTCTGAAAATAATCTAGCCATCCCCGTAGAGGAGGCCGGGTCAGGTATGTTACCCGTATGCAGCCTATCCCAATGTGGGTGGAAATAATTATTGAAATCTCCAACCAACAAAACTGGAGTCGTAGGAGATTCCAATGTAAAGTATAATACGTTTTTAATAATTTATCCTTATATGGAGGAGGTTTATATAAAGCTTCTAAAATGATTTTAATTCCGTATATATAGCCTATTATACCAATATACCGTCCTTCAGTATCCATGACAGTTTTAAGGCATTTAAATGGGATTGATTTATGAATCAAAACAGATAACCCTCCGGCATGAGAAGAAAATACTGAATGAAAAGCATGGCCTATCCACGACCTATTAATGATTTGTTTTGTTTCATGGGTCAAGTGTGTTTCCAACAAACAGACAACAGCTGGTTGGTATTGATGTAACCAGTATATACAGCCACCTCTTGGTTGGGTCTCTCATGCCCCGCACCTTCCACACTATAATATTTACAAGCTTAGCCATATGTGCGCAAGGAAACAGAATAACCAGTAGACCATTTTGAGCTGTTCCTCCACCCTCCCTTCTTTTTTTGCATGTACCCCTTTTTAACACATAACATAAATAACTTCTAACATTGCTATACAACCAATCAAACATTACAGACATTTCTCTCCGGAGGGGAGATTGGGAGCCTTTATAAGTCCAAAGCCTGACTTAAAAAGAAAAGCTCTCCTTCAAAACCTTTTCAGAGATTCCCGCGGTCCATATCAAATGGCATTAAGGCCAAAGCGAAAGTGTTGATGTTTATGGAGGTCCGGATTTTTCCGCTTTCAATTTAGCTTCGCTGATGTCCAGCCATTGTGTAGTTTCCTGGGGAGATTCATGGATGAGCACCTTTCCTGAGACAACGATCCTCAGGTGTGCCGGATACATCACAGAATATGGGAGTAGTAAGTCTCGCAGTCTTTTCTTTACAGGTGTAAATTGTGCTCTGCGTTTCTGCACTTCAGCAGAGAAGTCAGGAAAGATGGCCACCTTGGTCTTTTCAATGGATAAGTTAGGACAGTCACGTGCTTTGCGAAGGATTGTGTCTCTATAGTGTAGTAACTTCAATACAAAGGGCCTTGGCGGAGCTCCTGGTGGAGGGGGTCTGAAAGGCACCCTATGAGCACGCTCTATTGCCAACATGGGAGACAGAACCTCTCTTCCAAACACATCCCTGAGCCAGGTCGCCATATATTCAACTGGGTTTTTGCCTTCAGCTCTTTCTGGGACTCCTTATAGGAGTAGATTTTTTCTACAGGGTCTCTTCTCCAATCATCTGTTTTATTAAGCAGGGTAATCAGATTTTGCTTGTATGTTTTCATATCCTTTGCATAGGAGACAATTGATCCTCAATATTACTAATTCTGCCCTCTGTTTCTTTAATTCTTTCAAACGCCCTTTGCAGGGACTTGTTGGACATATTGACCACAGTTAGCACATCTCTCATGGTGGGTTCCTGGTCTGTGGTATGCTCTATGTTTACTGCCGGCACCAAGTAAATTCCTTCACTTTATGCCCTGGACAGTTGCTGCTGAATATTTTTGCTGCATCATTTGCTCTTTATCGGGAGCACACGGTTCTCCCTGCTCCTCCTGTTCCTCCCCCGGCTGACCTTAGGCTATGTGTCCACGATGCAGAAATGAAGCAGAAAATTTCTGCAGCATTTCTGCATCTCCCTGGCAGAAAAAACGCATGCAGATTGTGCATGTGTTTTTCCTGCAGAATACATGCGGATTCACATGCGTACCCACATGCGTTAACGCATGTGTTTCCGCATGCGGACTGACAAGCACTTTCCAGGCGATAGCATCACTGGGAAAGTGCTTGACAACTAGGTCACACTGTATAAATCCATGCAACCGGCATGGATTTATACAGTGTGACCGTAAAAATAAAAAAATAAAGCTATACTTACCTCCAATGCCCCGCCGCGTGAGCTGTCGCGCTCCTTCCTGGTTCCTTCCTGGCTTGCCGGCATCTCGCGAGACAGCCTGCGGTCACATGACTGCGACGTCATCTCAGGTCCTGGAAGGAGAAGCGCTGCGGGGGCCGCCGGACAGGTGAATATAAACTTTATTTATTATTTTGTTCTTTTTTTTACAGGTACAATGGTACCCAGGTCTGGATGAGAGTCTTCTTTCCTCCAGAACTGAGTACCATCCGCACATTGAAACGCATATTATCCGCTTGTACAAATGTACAGACACGGATTCTATGCGTCTCAATGCAAGTCAATGGCGGCGCTTCCGCAAAATTAATGAACATGCTGCGGATTTATGAGCGCTGCAGAAAAATCCGCAGCATGTGCATTGACATTGTGGAATGCCATTGGGGACCATGGGGTGCGGATTACCATGCGTTTTTGATGCGTTTCCGCTGCGGAAATTCCGCAGCGGAAACGCATGAAAAACGCATCGTGTGCACGCAGCCTAAAAGAGAATCCTCTACGGCTGCCTTTGTCACACGGGCAAAGCATCTCAGATGAGATGCGGCCTCCGACATCTTATCTCCCCTGTTGTGCTTCTTCGGCCGGCGCCATGTTGGACTGGCTGTCCTCCTTGCCAGTGCGGCTCTTTTGACGGGTCAGTCTCCTCGGGGACCCCCGATATCAACTCCTCACAGGTAGCGGAGTGTGTTAGGAGGTAGGATTAGCGGTATAAATCTTTTAGTCGGTACAGGCTGGGATTACAGGATTATGAGCAGGAGCTCACATAAAGCCTCAGGCCACAGCTAGTACCTTGTTTTTTTAGTATTTTTTTTACGATGTTCACTGAAGGTGTTAACTAGTGGAACAGTTTTATAGGTTGGGTCGTTCTGGACGCGACGATACCAAATGTGTGTACTTTTTCTATATTTTTTCCTCATAAAAAATATTTATTTATGGGTACAATATACAGTACAGACCAAAAGTTTGGACACACCTTCTCATTTTAAGATTTTTCTGTATTTTCATGACTATGAAAATAGTACATTCACACTGAAGCCATCAAAACTATGAATTAACACATGTGGAATTATATACTTAACAAAAAAGTATGAAACAACTGAAAATATGTCTTATATTCTAGGTTCTTCAAAGTAGCCACCTTTTACTTTGATGACTGCTTTGCACACTCTTGGCATTCTCCGTGCTTTACTGTAGGAATGGTGTTCCTATTCATCATAGGCCTTGTTGACCTCTCTCCAAATGTAACGTTTATGGTTGTGGCCAAAAAGTTCAATTTTCATCAGTCCAAATTACCTTGTCCCAGAAGTTTTGAGGCTTGTCTCTGTGCAGTTTGGTGTATTGTAGACAAGATACTTTGTGGCATTTGTGCAGTAATGGCTTTCTTCTGGCGACTCGACCATGCAGCCCATTTTTCTTCAAGTGCTTCCTTATTGTGCATCTTGAAACAGCCACACCGCTAGTTTTCAGCGACTCCTGAATTTCAGCTGATGCTATTTGTGGGTTTTTCTTCCCATCTCGAACAGTTTTCCTGGCAATTGTGGCTGAAATTTTTGTTGGTTTACCAGACCGTGGTTTGGTTTTTACAGAGCCCCTGATTTTCCATTTGTTAATCACATTTTGAACGCTGCTGACTGGCATTATTAATTCCTTGGATATTTTTTTGTATCCCTTTCCTGTGTTATACAGTTCAACTACCTTTTCCCATAGGGCGTGATCGCGCCCCCACAGCCTCTATGCGATCGTGATCGCCATGTCGTAATAATACGTAGTCACTCTGACTTCATGGCGCCTGCGCACAAGATCCCTGCAGTACAGTGAACATAGATGGCAGGAAGAAGTGCACCTTGGGTGAAAGAAGAAGTGCGCAGGCGCTGGATTTGGTCGCGGCAACTGCACGTCAGAGGGCACGGACGTGCAGGGGGGGACATTGTAATTCACGCAGGAGAAAGGATTTCTTGCGGGCCCCGGGACGGGAACGCATCAGAAACTTGCTGTGAAATGTTTTTTTATTACTACAACAAGACCGCTAATATGAGGCATACAGGTAGGTATATGTGACACCCCAGGGGTCTGGTTGCCACAGTGATAGAGATATTATGTCTGAGAGCAGGTGGGAGGTCCTTTGGTCAGGGATCCTGTGCATGCCACACCTCCTGCCCAGTCTTGGGAGGGGAAGAACTTCCCCTGTATAAACCCGGGGCTGAGGCAGGGTGAGTGAGACAAGGAGAGTGGAGAAGAGAAGCAGCATAGGAAACAGCAGAGTTACTAGGAGTCAGGGGCTGGCAGCTACAGAGCTCGCCCTGACTAAGAAGATTCTTTACCGGACCCGGAGTCCGAGGCTGTGGGGACTAACTCCTACCCAGCAGCAGAATCCGTCGGGCAGGGGATTTCAGGTCCTCTGGCCCAGAAGCCCGAAGGCACGGTCACACGCGTGGGACCAGCACCGCCATCGTGGAGCGGAAGCCATTAGAAGGCCCCGAGTCACCGGCCATACGGGTGAGCACCACACGGTACACTCAGGGACGTGGGCTACTTACATCAGCTTCTAGCAAGGTAGCCAGAAGAGTACAGTCAGTTTGGGAGGCCTACAACTACGCCTGGCCAGGGGAGATCCCATCTGCTCAAAGACTGACCAGGCCCCGTTTGCTAGCAAGTACTCCGGGAGGGTCTGTCGTTGTTACCAGTAAAGACCCTGAACTACACCGTACCGTCTCTGAGTGGTTCCTGCTACCCCCATCATCCACGTCGGCTGCCCTGAGGCCATACCCCTCCCGTTGGGGGTTATACTATCACGCTGCACAATCCTACCACCGGCCTCAGCGGTCTGCCCTGCAGCAGCAGCTTCCTGGCTGCACTCAACGGGTGGCGTAGTCATCAACTATTTACTACTAATAGACTGCCGTCTAGTTTGACTCCCTGGGCACGGACCGGGTCACCGCCACGAGATTACAACCCTCCACGGATCCGGCTCCGGGTAAGCTCCCGCGTGCGCACCGCAGCGCGACACAGGCCCAGGGGCGCGTCAACTTTGGCGTAGTCGGCAGGATTTCGTGCCCGCAACCACCGGGTACTGCGTGCCTGAAAAGCAAAGACTGTTCAAACTTACCAGTGGTGAAGGTTTCCCGCCATCCGGCGCCATCTTCTACCTTCTTCCCGCCATCCGCGAAGTTTTCCCGCCATCCGGCGCCATCTTCGACCTTCTTCCCGCCATCCGTGGAGTTTTCCCGCCATTGGACGCCATCTTGAGGACGCCGCGCGGGAAGAAGAGGGGCGTGGACTCCTAAAGCGCGCGAGAACTGAAGCCCCGCCTCACGTCCGGACGTTGCGAAAGGTCCTGGAAGGAGCCCAGCAGACGCCGACGTCACAGGAGCGCGACGGAAGGTCCTCAACCCTGACGATCCACTGCGGAGCCGCGGCCTACGGAAGAGGATCATCGCAAGGTAGGCCACGGTCCACTAGGGGGGAGGAAGATGTCGGATACGGAGGAGAGCTTCACTGCCTCAACCCCCGCCAGCGCTACCGCTGCTGCAGTTATGCCCTTCACCATGCCCTATATCCCGGGAGCAGCTTGGCTACCCCAGTACTCAGGGGAGTCACATACCCTGCATGACTTTAGAGAAAAGCTGGATAGCCTCTTCCAGGTGTACCCCCTCACAGAAGAGCAAAAAGTGAGCATCCTGGTGGCCCAACTAACCGGGGCAGCCAAAAGGGAAGTAAAATCCTGGCCACCTGGGAGGAAGACTGTCGCAGGGATACTAACCCGGCTGAAGGACACCTTTGATACCCGCACCTCAGCCGAGATTAAGCTTAGATTCTACGGGTGCAAGCAGCGAGCGCATGAGAGTATAAGGGACTATGCACTAAACCTACAAGAGGCCCTGAGGGCCATAAAGCAGACCGACCCTGATGGGGTGGGAAACGAGGACAGGCTGTTGACTGAACAATTTATAGAGGGTTTATATTGCAATGCCCACCGAACCCAGTTGCGGGCAATGGCCTTACAGGATCCCCATCTGGACTTTGCACAGTTCAAGGACAGAGCCATCCGGGTGCTCCGAGAACCGGCACCAGGTGGCGTTGTGACCCACAGACGCCCCACTACCACTTACTACCAGGAGGCGGCGCCCTTGTCAGCAGGGCCTGTGGGAGCTGATGCGCAGGCTTTGGACAATGACCCGGCTCCAGACCTACACCATCAGGTCCAAGAGCTAGCTAAGAGCGTTGCTGCGCTAACCCGAACTGTGCAGTCTTTACAGGTTTCCACCCCAGGGAAGATCCAGCTGGCATCCGGACCGGAGGACATCCCGTGGCGTCGACCAAGGAGGACCCCACCGGCCAGAGGAAGACCCAGTGACCGATACAGTGAGGACGGACGACCCATCTGCCGCCGCTGCAATCAACCCGGACATATGGCAAGGTACTGTTCTTTAAACGGGCACAACCTGGGGTAGAGGGCCAACCCCCAGGAAAAAGATCACCAGGCCCATCGAACTGGCGCGACAGATATGTGGGAGGACGTCCAGTCTTGCCTGTGGTACTGGATGGCATTCCCATGAGTGCCCTACTGGACACCGGGTCACAGGTCACCACCATCCCGTACGTGCTCTTCAAGCAGTACTGGAATGACTCGGATATTACCCGCTACCCCGACGACGACTTGAGTATCATCGCCAGCAATGGTCAGCCCGTGCCACAGATCGGATTTAAAGAGGTGACCATCAAAATTGGTAGAGTCGAACTGGCCGCACAGGGACTGATCATTGTAGATATCGATAAACATGAGAGTCACCCAAAAATAACTCTAGGAACTAATGTAATTGAAAATTGTCTTGCAGAGGTGATTTTCCTTTTACAGCAGGTTGCCAAGAATGCCAGCTCCGGCGAGCAGCGGGTGCTCCAGAAAGAGATCCGGGCACTGATGCAACGGCAACAAGTGGAACTCTCCGGCGGTGAGATTGGTAGCGTAAGAATGTGTGACCCTTTTCCTATTGCCATGCCCCCAAAAAGTGAAATGATGATTTGGTGCCGGGCAGCTATTGGTCTGAGAGGTAGAGATTACCAGGCAATGGTAGAACCAGTTTACTCAGACAGTAGGCCCACCATTTTGACAGCACGGGGGGTGGTCAATGTACGCCATGGGAGGGTGCCCATTCGCATAATAAATATCGGGGAGAGGGAAGTGTACCTGCCCCGGTATGCCACGCTAGCCAAATTATATACCACTAATCAAAGTTCTATACAATCTGTGGAACCCTTGCCTCCATCTCACCCGGAGGAAGGTAACGGCTCTAAGAAAGACATGGAGGACTGGTGTCAGCAACTACATTTGGGTACTGACTCCACTCCCTCACATCAGAAACAAGGAGTCTATCGGGTGGTTCAAGAGTATGAGAGAGATGAGAGAGTGTTTAGTAAACACCCGTTAGACTTCGGGCGAGTCAAGGGGGTAGAACATCGCATCCCCACGGGAGATCATCCTCCCATAAAAGAGAGGTATCGACCCGTACCCCCTGCACATTACCAACACGCCAAGGGGATGCTTAGAGATATGAAGGAGGCTGGGGTAATCCGGGATAGTTGTAGCCCCTGGGCAGCCCCATTAGTTTTAGTCAAAAAGAAAGACAACACCATGAGGATGTGTGTAGATTACCGGAAAATCAACCGTATCACACACAAGGATGCGTACCCCTTACCAAGGATAGAGGAGTCATTGGCTGCTTTAAGATCTGCTAACTTCTTCTCTACCTTGGATCTCACTAGCGGGTACTGGCAGGTTCCTGTAGCAGAGGCGGACCGGGAGAAGACCGCATTCACCACCCCGATGGGACTTAGCGAGTTCACCTGCATGCCGTTCGGACTCTGCAACGCACCAGGAACCTTCCAACGCCTAATGGAGTGTTGTCTGGGCCACAGAAACTTCGAGACGGTCCTGTTGTACCTGGACGATGTCATCGTATATTCCAAGACGTATGAGGACCACCTGAAACACCTGGCGGAAGTGTTCGAGGCTCTGGCGAGTTACGGCCTAAAGGTGAAACCCTCCAAGTGTCACCTCCTGAAACCAAAGGTGCAGTACCTGGGACACGTGGTGAGCGCTGACGGAGTGGCTCCCGACCCCGATAAGATCACCGCAATTAAGGGATGGCCAAGCCCCTCCAGCGTAAAAGAAGTGCGGCAGTTCCTCGGGTTGGTAGGCTACTACCGAAGGTTTATTCCCGGTTTCACCAAAAAGGCAGCACCTATGCAGGACCTCCTGATAGGCCAGTCCCGGAAGGCCAAGAACCAGAAGCCGCCCTTCAAATGGGAAGAGCTGGAAGAAGAGTCCTTCCGCCAGCTGAAGATGGCCCTCACGGGGGACGAAATCCTGGCGTACCCGGATTATAGCCAGCCCTTTATCCTCTACACCGACGCCAGTAACATCGGGCTAGGAGCCGTACTGTCCCAGATCCAGCAGGGGAAGGAACGAGTAATCGCCTACGCCAGCCGAAAACTGCGACCCACCGAAAGGAACCCCGAGAATTACAGCTCATTTAAGTTAGAGTTCCTGGCCGTAGTATGGGCAATCACTGAGCGCTTTAAGCATTACCTCGCTTCTTCCCGGTTCACCGTGTACACGGATAACAACCCGCTGACACACCTGGACACGGCAAGACTCGGTGCCCTGGAGCAGAGGTGGATGGCCCGTCTGTCCAACTACGAGTTCACAATTAAATACCGGGCAGGACGCTCCAATACCAACGCGGACGCCCTGTCCAGGATGCCCAACCTGCCGGACGGAGGAGAAGATCCGGAGGGACTGGAAGAAGTTGAACTCCCTGCGTTCCACCGTCATGGGACTATTCAGTATTCCCACCGGGTAAGGAGTAAGCAGGCTGCTACGTTGAACCCCTTACCCCACTACAACTGGGCGGAAACGCAAGACAGCGACCCTGCCGTCCGACTGGTGAAGGAGATGCTGACTCGGCCGGAGGCTCGCCTTGAACCAGACGCTCCGGAGGAAGCCAAACAACTATGGGCAGAGAAGAGTCGACTGTTCCTTTACAAAGGGAAGTTGTGCCGCAGAATGGTTAACTCCCGGACGCATGAATTACTCTGGCAAGTAGTGGTGCCACGAAGAGACGCAGCCATGGTGATGGAGGCATACCACGACGGAGCTGGACACTTTGGGTGGAAAAAGCTGGAGTTCCTGCTGCGCGAGCGGTTCCACTGGGTAGGCATGAGGGGAACCATCGAGAAGTGGTGCAGAGATTGTGGCCCGTGCAACCTGAGCAGGAAGGACCGAGCCAGCCAGAAGACTCCCCTGCAGTCCATCGTCACCCGGCAACCGTTGGAACTGGTAGCCTTGGATCATGTAAAACTGACCCCAAGCAGAAGTGGCTACGTCTACGCGTTAACCATCGTGGATCATTACTCCCGGTTCTTGGTTGTCGTCCCCGTCAAGGACTTAACGGCTCAAACAGCAGCTAGAGCCTTCCAGCAGCACTTCTGCCGTCCACACGGGTACCCGGACCAAGTGCTGACGGACCAGGGACCTGCCTTTGAAGCAGAGGTCTTTCAGGAATTCTGCAATCTGTATGGCTGCCGGAAGATAAGGACGACACCCTACCATCCGCAGACTAATGGACTTTGTGAAAAAATGAACCAGGTGGTAATGGATCTTCTAAAAACGTTGCCCCTGGAAGAACGCAGTCTGTGGCCTGAAAAGTTGCCCGATCTGGTGGACCTATACAACCACATCCCGGTAGGTTCCACCAACTGTACCCCGGCTTACCTAATGAGGGCAAGACCTGGTAAGTTACCTGTTGACCTGGAAATGGGAGTCCTGACCCCCGAGGACACTTCACCAGAAACAGACTGGGACACAGAGAGGCAGCAGCAGTACCGGAGAGTACAGGAGAGCGTGGAGCGAAGTCTCTGTCAGGCTAGGGAAAGACAAGAGAAAACTTACAACCAGTATGCTCCCGCTGTTCCCCTGGTACCCAGAGAGCAGGTCTTGAAGAGGAAGAGACGGCTCCACAAGTTGGACGACCAGTGGGAGAAGGACCCGTACACCGTACTGCCCTCAAGCCACGAGAACCCGAAGGTTTGTACCATCAGTAAAGACGGAGGGGAAACCACAGCCATTGTATCCTGGGACCACCTGAAGAAGTGTCCCGAACAACTGAGGAACCCTGAAGAGGAACAAGAAGACCATCGACCCGTGGAAGAAAGGGAAGATATGGTTAGTACCGTGCTCGGGGACTTCCCTCAGTCTTGGACTCAAGTCAATGGTGCAGTTGTGGTACCCGTACTCACCTTCCTCCAACCATCATCCCAAGAACCTACGGAGCAACGGGTAGAGCTGGAAGAACAGCCGGTCCAGGAGGCAGAAGACTCCACACAAGCAGAACAGGAGAATCAACCCTCTGCTTATAGTGAGCCTGCCGTACCCCTAGTGAGACAAAGAGCCGGTAGACAGCTGCCCAGTTTACCCTTGACAGCTCCTACACCCTGTAGTTCAGGGCCAGACAGTCAGCTCCGTAGGTCCACTCGGGCCACTAGAGGCCAGTTACCCGCACGCTGGAGAATTTAAAGTGTATAAATTGTTTTATTTATGTTTTTCTGTGTATTGTTGCTTGTGAATAATTTTGTGTTTCCAGTTGTTTTTAGGAAACCTTGGTGGATTTACCGGGAATCCTTGTATATAGTTGGAGCGTAACCCAGGATGGACTAGAGACTGTTAAGGACTCGGGGTAGGACAGACCCCTACCTGGTTACGTCTCCCTGTGTTGGTGAAATGGACACCTTTGCTTTTCTTCAAAGACTGCATCCGGTTGCGGACACGCCGTAACCATCTTATGTGTTTTTCTTATAGTATTGTTATTGTTATACTTTGTTATGTTTTTCTAAATGTGTTTAGTCCCGGAGTACTAAATTTCACTAGGGGGGAATGTGACACCCCAGGGGTCTGGTTGCCACAGTGATAGAGATATTATGTCTGAGAGCAGGTGGGAGGTCCTTTGGTCAGGGATCCTGTGCATGCCACACCTCCTGCCCAGTCTTGGGAGGGGAAGAACTTCCCCTGTATAAACCCGGGGCTGAGGCAGGGTGAGTGAGACAAGGAGAGTGGAGAAGAGAAGCAGCATAGGAAACAGCAGAGTTACTAGGAGTCAGGGGCTGGCAGCTACAGAGCTCGCCCTGACTAAGAAGATTCTTTACCGGACCCGGAGTCCGAGGCTGTGGGGACTAACTCCTACCCAGCAGCAGAATCCGTCGGGCAGGGGATTTCAGGTCCTCTGGCCCAGAAGCCCGAAGGCACGGTCACACGCGTGGGACCAGCACCGCCATCGTGGAGCGGAAGCCATTAGAAGGCCCCGAGTCACCGGCCATACGGGTGAGCACCACACGGTACACTCAGGGACGTGGGCTACTTACATCAGCTTCTAGCAAGGTAGCCAGAAGAGTACAGTCAGTTTGGGAGGCCTACAACTACGCCTGGCCAGGGGAGATCCCATCTGCTCAAAGACTGACCAGGCCCCGTTTGCTAGCAAGTACTCCGGGAGGGTCTGTCGTTGTTACCAGTAAAGACCCTGAACTACACCGTACCGTCTCTGAGTGGTTCCTGCTACCCCCATCATCCACGTCGGCTGCCCTGAGGCCATACCCCTCCCGTTGGGGGTTATACTATCACGCTGCACAATCCTACCACCGGCCTCAGCGGTCTGCCCTGCAGCAGCAGCTTCCTGGCTGCACTCAACGGGTGGCGTAGTCATCAACTATTTACTACTAATAGACTGCCGTCTAGTTTGACTCCCTGGGCACGGACCGGGTCACCGCCACGAGATTACAACCCTCCACGGATCCGGCTCCGGGTAAGCTCCCGCGTGCGCACCGCAGCGCGACACAGGCCCAGGGGCGCGTCATATAGATTTACATTTCTATCAACTTTACACCATTTTAGAGGTCAGATAAGTCCCAGCGGGTGACAGATTCCCTGTAACTTATCTACTACAGCCTTAACTGATGACTAACACAGACTCTCGTCATATGGTATGAACTGTGTACCCACTTACAATTTCGACCTTTTTTCCACAATTTGTGATGTCAACAAATCCATCAGGAATATCCCTGTTAGAAAGCATTCTGACAATGATCGAATTAATGTACATTGTGGTGAATTGAATCCAGAAAACGCCTTCAGGTCTCATAACAGTACTGCTGATAATCTCAACAAGATGTCATCAGTGTACCAAATCCAAATTTATATCCAGTACAAAAACGCAAACCAGCTATGGATCAATTACAAAATAAGAGAATCAGAGCTGAAGACGCTTTCTGAAAAATTCCAAGATGGATGAATTTATACCAGCAATATCCAACCCAGTTTACAGTGCGCCTTACAACAACTCAGAACCAATAACAACTTATCAAAACCTCAGACATAGGAGGATCAGTGGTTGTCACGGATAAAAGGATTATGTGAACTGGGTTGAAGATATGCTGTTTGACAATAATGTGTAAAGGCGTTTATCAGGTAATCCAACTCAGTCTGTTAAAACTAAACTTTTTACTTTGTTGGAACAAGGTTTCAGTTTAGGGTTTTTTTCAAAGAAAGAAAATGGAGTATCTCAAAATAGAAACTCCTGTCATGCCAATATTGTATGCTCTGCCCAAAGCCCACAAAGAAATATATCCACCCCCTATGAGACCAATCGTGTCTGGCATTGGCTCTCTGGGTGAGAGGTTTGAGGAGTGGGTTGACTGGCTCCTCCAGTCCCTCGTCCAGAGGGCACCTGGTTTCCTTCAGGATAGTACTGACATGTTGCAGGACATGAGTGACATCATATGGCAACCATAATAATAATAATTTTTATTTTTATAGCGCCAACATATTCCGCAGCACTTTACAATTTTAGGGGGGGCTTGAACAGACAAAAAGACATTACCAAATAAGCATAACTCAGATATTAAAAGGAGTGAGGGCCCTGCTCGCAAGCTTACAGTCTATGAGGAAATAGGGGAGACACAAAAGGTAAAATGTACATACTTCGTATAATACAGCCATTATATGCTAAGTAGGGTAAATACATAACACTACATGAACTGGTCGCCAGCCAGTATGTGTACAGTACAGACAGAGGCTAATCAGTGCATGGATGGTATGAACATGATTTTGAAGAAAATTTTGATATGGGCCAAACTGGGACAGTTAGACAAGTGTGATAATACGATAGACCAGTCTAAAGAAATGGGTTTTTAGGGCACGCATAAAACTGTGGGTATTGGGAATTAATTGAATTGTCCTGGGTAGTGCATTCCAAAGAATTGGCGCAGCACGTGAGAAATTTTTGAGACGGGAGTGGGAGGTTTGGTTTAAGGAGGATTTTAGCTTTAAGTCATTGGCAGAATGGAGGGCATGGGAAGGGTGGTAGACTGAGCTGAGGGAGGAGATGTAGAGTGGTGCTGAATCGTGGAGAGCTTTGTGGGTAAGAGTGATAAGTTTATATTGAACTATGTATTGGATGGGCAACCAGTGCAATGACTGGCACAGGGAAGAGGCATCGGTGTATCGGAGAGGAATATGATTCTGGCTGCTGCATTCAGGATGGATTGGAGAGGGGAAAGTTTAGAAAGAGGGAGACCGATAAGTAAAGAGTTGCAATAGTCCAGACAGAAAGAATAAGAGCTACAGTAAGAGTTTTTGCCGAGTCAAAGGTAAGCAAAGTTCTGATTCTAGAGATGTTTTTGAGGTGTAGAAGACACGAGCGAGTGATTTGATGTGAGGAGTGAAGCAAATATCTGAATCGAGTATGACCCCAAGACAGCGGGCATGTTGCTGGCGAGTAATGATAGAGACAGAAACGGAGATGGCAATATCGGGCACAGGTAGGTTAGTGGAGGGAGGAAATACGAGCAGTTCAGTTTTTGACAGATTCAGTTTTAGATAGAGGGAGGACATAATGTTAGAGACAGCGGAAAGACATTCACTGGTATTTTGTAATAATGCAAGGGTGATGTCTGGAGAAGATGTGTATAATTGGGTGTCATCAGAATAGAAATGCTACTGAAAACCGAATCTGTTGATTGTCCAATAGGAGCAGTGTATAAGGGGAAAAGAATGGGGCCTAGGACTGATCCTTGAGGGACCCCGACAATAAGGGGAAGGGAAGATGAGGCGGCAAAAGACACAGTGAAGGAGCGGTCCAAATTTTTCTTGGATAGCTAAAGCAATGAAAAAAGAAAAAAAACGTAGCACTCACCGGTCTTCTTGTTAAAAGGCCATAAATGTATTATTCTATTCTCCCCCTGTACCATTTTTAATGGAATAATAAATTTATGGCTTTTTAACAAGAAGACCGGTGAGTGCTACCTTTTTTTCTTTTTTCATTGCTTTGGATATTTACTCTACTATTGGTAAGCACCTGGTCTTGTTGGAAGTTGTGGACTCTCTTTGTCTCTCATTTGGATTGCGGTCCAGGGTATTTGTTCACCAGTTGCACAGGTGCGGACTTTCTCTCTTGGATAGCTTCTCACTGAATACATCGATCCCCCACAAAATAGCTCCTTATGCTCTAAATTTTCACTTTTCACATGAAAAAATACAGTAATTTTTCACCAGATTTACAATTATTTGTTTTGGATGTTGTACATTTGCTCATACAAAACAATTATTTTTCGTTTAATGAAACATTACATGCAAATCAATGGAGTTTCAATGGGGGCAAAATACTCCCCCTCTTTAGCCAACTTAGTTATGAGCTGGTGGGAGGAGTCGTATGTATACAGCGTGGACAATCCATATAGAGACTTTATATGGTGATGCGGCAGATACATTGATGATATGATTATCATATGGAATTCCGATGTATCTGCCATACAAAATTTGATAATTTCAATTGCAACCCATTTAACTTAAGATTTACTTTCCATCAAGAACGAACACACATAGATTTTTTAGATTTAAATCTGGTTGGCATTCCCTATAAAACTGTGATCACCTCAACTTTCAGAAAAGTACAGCAGGTAATACAATCCTGCACACAAAGAGTCATCATAGAAGACACACAACTAGAGGTATACCTGTAGGGGAGATAATCCGGACAAAACGTATTTGTTGCAAGGAAAGCGACTATTAGAGAAGTAAGAAACATCAGAAATAGACTATCCGAGAGAGGTTATAGGAATTAGAGGCTAAATAGAGCCGAAAAAATAGTTGAGGACAAAATCAAAAGGAAGTCTCCGCTACACTTGTCCTGCAATACAGCAGTCAGTTTTCACAATTAAAAGAATCTATTATAATAATTTATCCATTTTGAAAGAGGTCCCAGATATAGCTAAAATAATCAAAGGTGGGTGTAGTAGTATCCAGAAAAGCACCATCTTTGGATCGAGCCTCTCCTCTAGTTTTGACAACTACACAAGCCGCTTCCTCTAGTTTTCTACACTTTAAGGGTTTTATCAAGTGTGGAACAACATCCGGCAAAACATGCAAATACTCCCACAAACGTCAGAATTTTACTGCCTCAAGTAACAAAAACACCGATCAGATCAAAATGTTTCTTAATTGCAACACGAGCAGTGTAATATACATGATGGACGCACGGCCTGCAATCTACAATATGTTGGCAGCACAAAACGCCGGTTACAGGCTGGAATCAGAGAACGTATTAATGATATCGAGAACAAAGGTGCAAATAGAAACATATCACAAATCTCCAAACATTTTATACAGGAACATCAAAGTCATCTCGGCACATTAATCATTTATGTAATTGAGAAAACACATGAACCCCTTAGAGGTAGTGATACGGAGAAGATACTGAGAACCAGGGAGGCATGGTGGTCTGTCAGCGAAACACCGGGGTACCGCATGGTGTAAATCTGAGAAGGGACATCATGCTTTTCCATTACATCTCCATCTCCACCCTGCTCTTCCTCTCACACTTCTTATCATCATTTGCTGTTCTCCATCTCTTGATCACCAGGATTAGAGCCTCCATTAGTCTCTCCATCTGCCTTGAAACACTGCGGCCTCGGATCTTTATATACGGAAAAACTCAGTTCTTTATGGGGGCCGTATACAAGTTTACTGAAAATCCACGCTGTGACAAGTCTGTCTCTCCCCGAATGATCTGTTCTCCTTCCCAGCATATGGCTGACACGCCAACTTGTCTCCACCTTAGATACCCAGTGATTGTTAGCGTGCGGCTTCCACACATGTTGTTCTAATAGGAGTTTTTTCTTATCCCGCTGATTTTGAATCATTGTCTAAACCTCTGCTTTGTATGCATTGCAGTCTATTGTTAGATTACCGGTCTTGTGTATTTTGATGCCATATAGTGAGTAAATGTCATCATTAAGAATTGTTATAAAACACAAAAAAAACTGAAAAAATATAAAAATGTACTATATTATCATACTTGTGCTCCTCTTTGTTTGTACACACAGTCAGAGTCTTTCAATCAAATTTATGTAGCCTGCATTAGAAATAATAAATCAATACCAAATTTGGCATTTTATTTACCCTAAGGCTGTGTGCCCACTATGCGTTTTTCAAGCTTTTTTGCCGCGGAATTTCCGCTGCAAAAACGCTAAAAAAATGCTTGGTAATATGTGCCCCATAGTCCCCAATGATAATCCGCATGTGCCTTGCACATGCTGCAGAAATTTCTGCTGTTGATTATCATTGCGGAAAAATATGCAGCATGTCCATAAATTTTGCGGACACGCAACGTAATTGCCGCCATTGACTTGCATTGAATCGCTTAATATCCGCATGACTACATGTGCACATGCGGATATTAAGCGATTCAATGTGCGGATGGTACCCGGGTCTGGAGAAGAGGAGACTCTCCTCCAGACCAAGGTACCTTAGTACCAGTAAAAAAAGAATTTAAAATAAAAAATAAACATATACTCACCTTCCGATGCCCCCCGGTGTTTTTCTCCAGTGCGTCCGGTCTTTTGTACGGCTCGCGGTGGTCTAAAAGGACCTGCGGTGACGTCATTTGACTGCCGACGTCAGCGCTCGCGTGGCCTGTCACATGACTAAATGCCGTCACCGCAGGTCCTTTTAGACTACCGCGAGCAGTAAAAAACACCGGACGCACCGGAAAAAACACCGGGGGCCATCGGAAGGTGAGTATAATATTTATTTTTTACCATTCTTATTCTTTTTTTTTTAACTATTACTTGGTCACGCTATATAAATCCATGCCGGTTGCACTCTTTTTCCTCTGATCCCTCTCATAATGGCTGTGTACTAGTAGGTCTCTCAAGTTCTTGGAACGTCGTGCTGTTATTGCAGGGTTTGCAGGTAATTAATTCTTCAGAACGGGATCAACTTGTAGTACTCGCCAATGTTTTTTAATAATCACTAAAATATTTAGATTTGAGAGTCCTCAGTGGTTGATGCCTTTTAATGGCTAACTGAAAAGATGGTAACAAATTGCAAGCTTTCGAGACTACTCAGGTCTCTTCATCAGGCATAGTATACCACAAAATCTGAAGAGTCACATATTTATACAAAATATTGCGTAAAGATATGTGACTCTTCAGATTTTGTGGTATACTATGCCTGATGAAGAGACCTGAGTAGTCTCGAAAGCTTGCAATTTGTTACCATCTTTTCAGTTAGCCATTAAAAGGTATCAACCACTGAGGACTCTCAAATCTAAATATTTTTCTATCTACTGGCTAACACAGTACAAGAATATATATTTTCCCTATAATAATTACTACAAATTCAAACCATTTCTTACTATAGTTAGCAATCAATCGTACCTGGTTTTTGTCCATGTCACTATCCTTAACTTTCTGATTTTGGTACAAAAGTTAGTTTCTAGAGATTTTCTTAGCTCTTAAATAGCCTTGGTTAATTTTTCTCCGACTTTAACCTCTCGCCTGGAATCTACATCGTAGATGTCTTGATTTTTCCTTAAAGGCTTTCTCTTCAGAACAAATTCTTTTAATCCGTAAAAACTGGCCTACTGGGATTCCCCTAATGGTAGAACTAGGATGAAATGAACTGGCACGAAGTAATGAATTTGTAGCAGTACTCTTTCTGTAATCTTCCGTTGACAAATTTCCATCTGATTCAGTGTGGATTTTGATGTCCAGAAACTCCACATCTCGACCTGTTTTAAAAGTAAAGTTTTAAATTTAAATTTGTTTTTGTTGAGTCTGGACATTACTTCATTCAGGGTGGACAATGACCCTTCCCAAATAAACCACACATCGTCAATAAAACGCATCCAGTGATGTATATTTTCTATTCACGGTATCAAGTCGTCCAAAAAAATCTCTCGCTCCCATGCCCCTAAAAATAAGTTCACATATGAAGGGGCACATGTGGCCCCCGTAGCTATTCCTTGCAGTCTTAAATGCACTTTATTATTAAAAATGAAACATTTATGGGTTAAAACGAAATCAATGAGAATCAAGATTAGTTCCGCCATGTCAGATTCAATGTTACTCCCTCTCAGAAACCAAGTAACTGCAGTTAGCCCGTCGGTATGCCTAATGGAGGTATACAGAGATTCAATATCTGCTGTTACCATAATCATGTTCTCAGTCAGATGCATGTTGTCTAATCTCCGTAAAGCCGCTGTGGTGTCTTTAATATAAGACGGTAAAGTGGTTACCAGAGGTTTTAAAAATAATCAATGGTTTGCCCAATTAGATCACAAAGGCCTCCACTGCCCGCTACAATGGGTTTTCCAGGGGGATCCATTGGATCCTTCTGAATTTTCGGAATTAGATATAGAGTTGGCAATCTGGGATTTAGTTCTTTGATCACATCGGCCATTTTTTTAGGGATCATTCCTTCTTGGTAAGATCTCTCTAGAATGTTGATCAATTCCATCTGAAAGGCCGACATAGGTTCAGCTGGTAATTTCCTGTAACAGTTGGTATCATTCAACAATTTATATGCCTGTTTTTCATGCACAGTATTGGGCCAGATAACTAAGTTACCACCTTTATCTGCCCCCTTAAATACAACATCTCTCCAATCTTGCATTTCTTTTAATGCTGTTCTGTCTGCATTGCTCAAATTTGAGAAAGTATTTTTAGTGTTAAGTTGCCTAATTTCTGCTGATACAAGTTTGGTGAAAATGTCTACTGCTGGACATAAATTTAGAGCCGAAAATTTTTTGGATTTATTGAAAAGTTGTATGGGGAAAGTACTTACCTCTGCTGCAATAGTCGTGTTTTCTTCTGCTAGTGATTCCAAGATCTGTAAAGCCTCAATTTCTTCTTTAGTGGTAAAAATTTCTTCATTATTGGTTTTATGATGAAGTTTTTTCAATATAAGTTTTCTGGCGAAGAAATGAACATCTTTGATTGCTAGAAATGGGTCTAAGGGTTGAGACGGAGAAAAGGTTAATCATTTTTCTAACACATTTATTTGTGCCTCTGTGAGAATATAGGTCAAGAGATTAATCACCTTAAGTTTATCATTCCTTCGGTTTCTACCTCCTCCTAGGTAGGTGCTCCAAATTTCTTTTTCTTATCAAAAAATCTCGTTTTCTGACCACAATAACTGGCACCATCCAGTCCATCCTGGTCCCTATTGGATGATGTGCTTTCTGCTGCTGAGGACAGCGAATTTGAGGATATACTTCGCGTCAAGGATGTTTTTCTATTCAATTTCTTGAATTGCCATCTGTATACTTTATTGGATTCATAATCCGCCTGATCTCTGGCGAATTTTTTCAATTTGCCTTGACTTATATTATGTTCCCATTTTTCCAAGTCCTTCTCAGTATCTTTTAGGCATTTTTCAAGATTCTTAGTTGACATATCTTTATGCATGACTTTTTCTATTTTTTCAATCTCATTATCCATTTCCACCAATAGAGAGGTATTTTTGTCCACTTTGATCTTAATGAACAAAATGGAACATGTAGTTGCTACTGTGATCCATTTACTAACAAGGGTTTCATCTTCAAGTTCAAAAGTGGGAAAAAGCTGGATTCTCAGACTCCTAGGAATTATTTTTTGATCTAGATCTCAAGTGAAGTTTTGGTCCACCAAAGTTTGGTTTTCTTGAATAATAGATTTTTGTATTGACGTATAGTTTCTTTATTTGAAGTGGAGGTGTCACTAAAACCACATGTACTACCTTTTTAAAAAATTTCTATAGCCTTAGATTGCCAGACCAGTTCTCTGGCTTTAGCCCCTTAAGCCCCGAGGGTGGTTTGCATGTTAATGACCAGGCCAATTTTTACAATTCTGACCACTGTCACTTTATGAGGTAATTACTCTGGAACGCTTCAACGGATCCCCCTGATCCTGAGAATGTTTTTTCGTGACATATTGTACTTCATGATTGTGGTAAAATTTCTTTGATATCACTTGCGTTTATTTGTGAAAAAAACGGAAATTTGGCGAAAATTTTGAAAATTTTGCAATTTTCAAAATTTTAATTTTTATGCCCTTAAATCAGAGAGATATGTCACACAAAAGAGTTAATAAATAACATTTCCCACATGTCTACTTTACATCAGCACAATTTTGGAACCAAATTTTTTTTTTGTTAGGAAGCTATAAGGGTTAAAAGTTGACCAGCGATTTCTCATTTTTCCAACAAAATTTACAAAACCATTTTTTTAGGGACCACATCACATTTGAAGTCACTTTGAGGGGTCTTTATGGCAGAAAATACCCAAAAGTGACACCATTCTAAAAACTGCACCCCTCAAGGTGCTCAAAACCACATTCAAGAAGTTTATTAACCCTTCAGGTGCTTCACAGGAATTTTTTGAATGTGGAAGAAAAAAATGAACATTTAACTTTTTTCACAAAAATGTTACTTTAGACCCAATTTTTTTTATTTTTACAGGGGTAACAAGAAAAAATGGACCACAAAATTTGTTGTGCAATTTCCCCTGGGCACACAGATACCCAATATGTGGGGAAAAAACACTGTTTGGGTGCACGGCAGGGCTCGGAAGGGAAGGAGCGCCATTTGACTTTTTGATTGTAAAATTTTCTTGAATAATTAGCGGACGCCATGTTGTGTTTGGAGAGCCCCTGTGTGCCCAAACATTGGAGCTCCCCCACAAGTGACCCCATTTTGGAAACTAGACCCCCAAGGCACCTATCTAGATGCATAGTGAGCACTTGGAACCCCCAGGTGCTTCACAAATTGATTCGTAAAAATGAAAAAGTGAAAAAAAAAACCACTTTTTCATTTTTATGAATCAATTTGTGAAGCACCTGGGGGTTCCAAGTGCTCACTATGCATCTAGATAGGTGCCTTGTGGGTCTAGTTTCCAAAATGGGGTCACTTGTGGGGAGCTTTAATGTTTGGGCACACAGTAGCTCTCCAAACGCAACATGGCGTCCGCTAACAATTTGAGCCGATTTTCCATTCAATTTGTTAGCGGACACCATGTCACGTTTGGAGAGCCCCTGTGTGCCCAAACATTGGAGCTCCCCCACAAGTGACCCCATTTTGGAAACTGGACACCCCAAGGCACCTATCTAGATGCATAGTGAGCACTTGGAACCCCCAGGTGCTTCACAAATTGATTCGTAAAAATGAAAAAGTGAAAAAAAAACACTTTTTCATATTTATGAATCAATTTGTGAAACACCTGGGGGTTCCAAGTGCTCATTATGCATCTAGATAGGTGCCTTGGGGGGTCTAGTTTCCAAAATGGGGTCACTTGTGGGGGAGCTCCAATGTTTGGGCACACAGGGACTCTCCAAATGCAACATGGTATCCGCTAACAAATTGTCGGCTCAAATTGTTAGCGGACATCATGTTGCGTTTGGAGAGCCCCTGTGTGCCCAAACATTGGAGCTCCCCCACAAGTGACCCCATTTTGGAAACTAGACCCCCCAAGGCACCTATCTAGATGCATAGTGAGCACTTGGAACCCCCAGGTGCTTCATAAATTGATTCGTAAAAATGAAAAAGTGAAAAAAAAAACACTTTTTCATTTTTATGAATCAATTTGTGAAGCACCTGGGGGTTCCAAGTGCTCACTATGCATCTAGATAGATGCCTTGGGGGGTCTAGTTTCCAAAATGGGGTCACTTGTGGGGGAGCGCCAATGTTTGGGCACGCAGTAGCTCTCCAAACGCAACATGGCGTCCGCTAACAATTTGAGCTGATTTTCCATTCAATTTGTTAGCGGACACCATGTCGCGTTTGGAGAGCCCGTGATGTGCCTAAACATTGGAGCTCCCCCACAAGTGACCCCATTTTGGAAACTAGACCCCCCAAGGCACCTATCTAGATGCATAGTGAGCACTTGGAACCCCCAGGTGCTTCACAAATTGATTCGTAAAAATGAAAAAGTGAAAAAAAAAACCACTTTTTCATTTTTATGAATCAATTTGTGAAGCACCTGGGGGTTCCAAGTGCTCACTATGCATCTAGATAGGTGCCTTGTGGGTCTAGTTTCCAAAATGGGGTCACTTGTGGGGGAGCTTTAATGTTTTGGCACACAGTAGCTCTCCAAACGCAACATGGCGTCCGCTAACAATGTGAGCCGATTTTCCATTCAATTTGTTAGCGGACACCATGTCACGTTTGGAGAGCCCCTGTGTGCCCAAACATTGGAGCTCCCCCACAAGTGACCCAATTTTGGAAACTGGACACCCCAAGGCACCTATCTAGATGCATAGTGAGCACTTGGAACCCCCAGGTGCTTCACAAATTGATTCGTAAAAATGAAAAAGTGAAAAAAAAAACACTTTTTCATTTTTATGAATCAATTTGTGAAACACCTGGGGGTTCCAAGTGCTCACTATGCATCTAGATAGATGCGTTGGGGGGTCTAGTTTCCAAAATGGGGTCACTTGTGGGGGAGCTCCAATGTTTGGGCACACAGGGACTCTCCAAATGCAACATGGCGTCCGCTAACAATTTGAGCCGATTTTCCATTCAATTTGTTAGCGGACAACATGTCGCGTTTGGAGAGCCCGTGATGTGCCTAAACAGTGGAGCTCCCCCACAAGTGACCCCATTTTGGAAACTATATCCCTCAAGGATTTTATTAAGGTGTATAGTGAACATTTTGAACCCAGAGGTACGACACAGAATTTGTTTACATTAGGTCATCATATTGAATAAGTTGTCATTAGTCTTGAGCGCAAGTGCTCGCTACTTGAGTTTGCATCGGGTACTCAGGTATGCACCATGTACAGCGTGTGCTCGAGTGACATGCTCGAGTCCCTGCTCCGCATGTTTCATGGTTATTAGACACCCCAAAAAAAACATGCGGGGATCACTCGTGCATGGCAGGCAATCCCCGTAAAGTTTTTTTGGCCGCGAAGCATATGGGGCAGAGACTCGAGCATGTCACTCAAATACCCACGATACTCAATGCATACCAGAGCACCGATGCAAACTCAAGCAACTTGCGCTCAACACTGGTTGCCATATCGTCATCTTTTTTTCTTACTTTTGAAAAAAATCCCAACCCCATCACAACCCCAACCCCAGCCCTAACCGTAGCACAACCCAAACCGTAGCACAACCCTAACCGTAGCACAACCCTAACCCTAGCACAACCCTAACCCTAGCACAACCCTAACCCCAAACCCAGCCCTAACCCTAGCCCAATCCTAACCCAAGAGTTTATTTTTGACGCCGTTCCTCGTGCGGTATAAATGATTAGACGACTTTATTCTTCGGGTCGGTGTGATTACAGCAATACCAGAATCATATGGGGTTTTTATGACTGACAGCTGTCACACACTAAAAGACGCATTTTTTGTAAAATCTAGTTTTTGCATCGCCATATTTTGAGAGCTATAATTTTTCCAGATTTTGGCAGACAGTCATTTGACGGCTCGTTTTTTGCGGGATGAGTTGACGTTGTTATTGGTGCCATTTTCAGGCACGTGACATTTTTTGATCGCTTTCTATTCCGATTTTTGTGAGGCAGAATAAACAAAAACCAACAATTCAGGAATTTTTTTTTTTTTTATTCTGTTCCGCGTGTGGTAAAATTGATAAGGCAGCTTTATTCTTCGGGTCAGTACGTTTACAGCGGTACCACATTTATATCGTTTTTCTGTTTTGCACTTTTACATAATAAAAGCAATTTTATAGAAAAAATAATTTTTTAGCATAGCTTTATTCTGAGAGCTATAACTTTTTTATTTTTCGGCTGATGGAGCTGTATGTTGGTTTGTTTTTTGCGGGACGAGATGACGTTTTCAGCGGTACCATTTTTATTTATATTTGTCTTTTTGATCGCGTGTTATTCCATTTTTTGTTTGGCGGTATGGTGATAAAGCATTGTTTTTTGCTTCGTTTTTTTTTTTTTTTTTTTTTACCGTGTTCACTGAAGGGGTTAACTAGTGGGACAGTTTTATAGGTCAGGTTGTTCTGGACGCGGAGATACCAAATATGTGTACTTTTATTGTTTTTTTTGTTTTTTTTTAATAATAATATTTATTGATGGGTACATTATATTTTTATTTTTGGTGGATTATTTTTTTTATTTTTTTTTTATATTTTTGCAATTTTTTTTTTCACTTTCTGACACTTTTTTACTCTGTCCCACTCTGGGACTTTCACTTTTTTTTCTCTGATCGCCTGCATGGCACAGGAATGCAGCACCATCCCTGTGCCATGCAGGCTATCAGCGTTGGACAAGGAGATGATTGTTTGGAGATGCACTGCGCATGTCCAAACAATCTTCCTGCTGTCTGGTGACCCGGATGTTGTCATGACGACATCGGGTCGTCATGGCAACACCCGGGAAGCCTTTGCAGACAGCGCTGGAAGCCGGAAGAGGAGGTGAGTATCTGCGATCACCTCCCCTTGCCCCCGCAATGCTGCGATCGACTTCGATCGCAGCATCGCGGGGGTTAATGTGCTGGGAGCGGTGCAGGATCGCTCCCTGCACATAGTATCGGGTGTCAGCTGTGACAATCAGCTGACACCCGGCGGCGATCGCGCCCGCACAGCCTGTGTGCGTGCGCGATTGCCATGACGTACTAATACGGGTCTGGCTCTTAAAGCCCAGGGCACAGACGCGTATTAGTACGTCAGATGTTGTTAAGGGGTTATGATCCATTTTGGATTTAATCAAACAATTTTTTACTTGGACACTCTGTAACGACAGAAATAATTAATATATCAAAAAAAGTTCAGTATCACCAAAAATTTAAATTCAGTGGTGTTACCCTACATGCGGAACAGTGCAAAAAAAAACAATTCCTGAGCTGTTGGTTTTTGTTTATGCTGCCTCCCAAAAATTGGAATACAAAGCAATCAAACAATGTTGTGTGCCCGAAAATGGTACCAATGAAAACGTCAACTTGTCATGCAAAAAACAAACCTTCACATGACTTTGTCGGTCGAAATATGGAAAAATTATAGCCATCAAAATATGGCGATGCAAAAACTAGTCTTTGCAAAAATAAGTGTATTTTAGTGTGTGACAGCAGCCAAACATAAAAACACGATATAAATCTGGTATCACTGTAATCGCACCGACCCAAAGAATAAAGTAGTCTAATCATGAAGAACGGCATAAAAAATAAATAAAATCAATTCTTCACCTGCTGCTGATTTGTTCTTTATGCCTCCCAAAGATCGAAGTAAGGCTCGGCTCACACATATCCTGCATTGTGCACTGAGGCCTTACACCGGGGTTTCTGTGTAAATCTCTGAAATACGTGATTGAGACGGAACCCCCGGCGGAAGACTCCCTGTAATGAGTGAGATGGAGGCACCGTGGACGCAGTCTGGCCTGTGATCCCACGGTGTCTGTCTTTTAATTAGATGTGCATAAAAGTGCCGTTAGCCACAGTTTTGTGAACCTCTGAAAAAAAGGACACCGCTAAACAGAGGCCAGATAGAGTCCAGAGTAACTCTGCTGCCTCTTTATAGTGAATGGATACTTCGGGGTAGGGTTAGGGTTAGGATTAGAGTTACAGTTAGGATTAGGGTTGTTTTAAGGTTAGGGTTTGTTAGGGCTGGGATTTTTTCAAAAGTAAAGAAAAATATGATGACGATATAGCGACTAGTGTTGAGCGCAAGTGCTCGCTACTTGAGTTTGCATCGGGTGCTTGGGTATGCTCCGAGTATCGTGGGTGCCTGCCATACATGAGCAATCACCGCATGTTTTATTTGGGTGTTTAACAACCGTGAAACATGCGGGGCGAGGATTCGATCATGTCACTTGCGCACCCACAATACTTGGTGCATACCCAGGTACCCGATGCAAACTCTAGTAGCAAGTACTTGTGCTCAAGACTAATGACAACTTATTCAATATGATGACCTAATGTTATCAAAATTCTGTGTCGCATGTCTGGGTTCAAAATATTCACTATACCCCTTGATAAAATCCCTGAGGGGTCTAGTTTCCAAAATGGGGTCACTTGTGCGGGGTTTCCGCTGTTTAGGCACATCAGGAGCTCTCCAAATGCGACATGGCGTCCGCTCTCGATTCCAGCCAATTTTACATTCATAAAGTCACACAGTGCTCCTTCCTTTCTGAACCTTCCATGCGTCCAAACAGTGGTTTTTCCCCACATTTGGGGTATCAGCGTACTCAGAAGAAATTGCACAACAGTTTTTGAGGTCCATTTTCTCCTCTTACCCTTGTGAAAATAAAAAATTTGGAGCTAAAAGATCATTTTTGTGGAAAAAGTTTTGTTTATTTTCACGGCTCTATGTTATAAACTTCTGTGAAGCACCTAGGGGTTCAGGGTGCTCACCACACATCTAGATAAGTTCATTGAGGAGTCTAGTTTCCAAAATGGGGCGGTTTCCACTGTTTAGGCATATTAGGGGCTCCCCAAACACGACATTGCATCAGCTAATTATTCAAGCAAATTTTACATTCAGAAAGTCAAATGGTGCTTCTTCCCATCCGAACCCAGCCATGCGCTCAATCCATGGTTTTGCCCCACATATGGGGCATCAGCTTACTCAGGAGAAATTACACAACAAATGGTATTGTGCAATTTCTCCTGTTACCTTTATGAAAATGTAAAATTGGGGGATAAAAAACATTTTTGTGTGAAAAATGTGAAAATGTTATTTTTATGGCTCAATGTTATAAACTTCTGTGAAGCACCTGGAGGTTCAAGATGTTCACCACAGATCTAGATAAGTTTCCTGAGGGGTTCTTTTTCCAAAATGATGTCACTTATGGGTTTTTTTTCACTGTTTAGGCACATCAGGGGCTCCCAGAATGTGACATGCCGTCCGCTAATTATTCAAGCAAATTTTACATTCAAAAAGTCAAATGGCGCTCCTTCCCTTCCGAACCCTGCCATGTGCCCAAACAGTGGTTTTCCCCCACATATGGGGTATCGGTGTGCTCAGGAGAAATTGCACAACAAATTTTGTGGTCCATTTTTTCCTGTTACTCTTGCAAAAATAAAAAAAAATAATTTCTAAAGTAACATTTTTGTGAAAAAAAGTTAAATGTTTATTGTTTTCTTCCACATTCCAAAACTTCCTGTGAAGCACCTGAAAGGTGTCACTTCTGGGTATTTTCTGACATAAAGGCTCCTCAAAGTCACTTCAAATGTGATGTGGTCCCTAAAAAATTTTTTTTAAATTATGTTGGAAAAATGAAAAATCGCTGGTCAACTTTTAACCCTTATAACTTCTTAACAAAAAAAAAATTTGGTTTAAAAATTGTGCTAATGTAAAGTAGACATGTGGGAATTGTTATTTAGGAACTATGTAAAGTAGATATGTGAGAAATGTTATTTATTAACTATTTTGAGTGACATATCGCTCTGATTTAACCGAATGAAAATTAAAATTTCGCCAAATTTCAGATTTTTTCACAAAGTAACATCGAAGAAATTTTAACACTATCATGAAGTACTATATGTCACGAAAAAACAATCTCAGAATCAGTGGGATCCGTTGAAGCATTCCAAAGTTATTACATCATAAAGTGACAGTGGTCAGAATTGTAAAATTGCAAAAATTGGCCTGGTCATTAACGTGCAAACCACGTTTGGGGGTAAAGGGGTTAACACAACAAAAACAAAAATTAAATGGAGCAAATAATATATATTAAACCAAAGGAAAGTATCAAAAGTATCAGACAATTGTCTAGTACCAATAAGATGGTGACATATCTATACTAGGATATGAATGGCAGAACATTTGGGAATAATCAGAAACCCAAAGCAGAAACACCAAACATGAGTTTGGTCAAAAACCTTTATTTCACAAGCAATTGGTTACATGGTGGCACTGCAGAAGCGGGTGCCCACACTACATAAAATACAGTGATTGTATAATACACAAACTGTTATATATGTACAGTAGGTGATATCCAGAAGTCTATTGATCCTATTCTGAACATTATTGGAGAGTTTGGTGAATGGTCAGAACTGTCCATTATTTGGGATAAATCTGTTATTCTACCATTTGATGATATCCCTAATTAGAGCATATTAGAACATGCACGAATACAAAGGGTTGAGAAATTCTAATACCTTGGTATAAATATAACAAAAAGAACTCCGGATTACATTGTACTGATTCTATATCTTCTTCTGGAAAAGTATAAAAAGAAAATAGATGTGTGGTGCAGATTACCATTATCGTCTGTAGGAAGAGGGAAACTTATTAAAAATGATATTGGTGCCCCAACTCTTATACATTCTGCATAATGCCCCTATTTGGATCCATAATTCCCATTTTCAGAAAATTCATAGCAAGTTTCGTTCTCTTATATGGAAAAAGAAATCGGCTAGGATAAAATGTGAATATCTACAAAGTGACAAGGAATCTGGTGTTTTGGCGATTCCTAATGCACTAATGTACAGTGGGGGAAAAAAGTATTTAGACAGCCACCAATTGTGCAAGTTCTCCCACTTAAAAAGATGAGAGAGGCTTGTAATTGACTTCATAGGTCGACCTCAACTATGAGAGACAAAATGAGAAAACAAATCCTGAAAATCACATTGTCTGATTTGGAAAGAAATTTTTTTCAAATTTTGGAGTAAAATAAGTATTTGGTCAATTACAAACAAGCAAGATTTCTGGCTCTAACAGACCTGTAACTTCTTCTTTAAGGGGCTCCTCTGTCCTGAACTCATTACCTGTAGTACTGGCACCTGTTTGAACTTGTTATCAGTATAAAAGACACCAGTCTGCAACCTCAAACAGCCACACTCCAACTCCACTATGGTGAAGACCAAAGAGCTGTTGAAGGACACCAGAAACAAAATTGTAGCCCCACACCAGGCTGGGAAGACTGAATCTGCAATAGGCAAGCAGCTTGGTGTGAAGAAATCAACTGTGGGAGCAATAATTAGAAAATGGAAGACATACAAGACCACTGATAATCTCCCTTGATCTGGGGCTCCACACAAGATCTCACCCCGTGGGGTCAAAATGATCTCAAGAATGGTGAGCGAAAATCCCAGAACCACACGCGGGGACCTAGTGAATGAGAGAGCGGGGACCAATGTTACACAGGCTACCATCAGTAACACACTACGCTGCCAGGGACTCAGATCCTGCAGTGCCAGACGTGTCCCCCTGCTTAAGCCATTACATGTCCGGGCCCCTCTAACGTTTGCTAGAGAGCATTTGGATGATTCAGAAGAGTATTGGGAGAATGTCATATGGTCAGATGCAACCAAAGTAGAACTGTTTGGTAGAAACACAACTCGTCGTATTTGGAGGAGAAAGAATGCTGAGTTGCATCCAAATAACACCATACCTACTGTGAAGCATGGGGGTGGCAACATCATGCTTTGGAGCTGTTTCTCTGCCAAGGGACAAGGACGACTGATCCGTGTATATGAAAGAATGAATGGGACCATGTATCGTGAGATTTTGAGTGCAAACCTTCCATCATGGGCGTGCAGAGGGGGTGAATATTCATGCCCTTTAATAGCGGGCACACGCGATCGCTCAGCAGCAGGAGCCGGGCTGCTGATACACTGTGAATATAGAATCCGGCACTCATTCAGTAGTATGAAATATAATTCTTAATCAAATAATTAAAGTTCCTTTAGAGATTCATGAAAAATGCAATCCACAACATGTGACGTTTCGGTCGTTCAGCCACGACCTTCATCAGACTCTAATGCATACAAAAAAACAAAATATATGTACAGAAACATTATGTGGATAAAAAATAAGGGAAAGGGTAGAATTCAAAAACATCATACAGGAAAGACGGACAATAAATCATTTCATTAGAGCATGTGGAGGATAATCTCTACTATAATCACAATGTAATACAATATTCAATGATATAGTACAATGCAGCGTGATGATCAAGCCTCATCAAAAGCAAAGGTGTAAGTAAATATGGTGTACCCGAAAATACTCCATAGGGAGCCTGAGAATCATTAAATCAAAAGAGAAAAAAATGCAAAAAGGAAAAACAGGGGAAAAGTTTATAACCCACTTGTGGTGTCATATAATAAGATCTGGACCATTAAAATAGAAAAAAACTTTGGAAAGGGAGAAAAAAGGGGAATAGACACTGAGCTGTTGATATACTGTGTGCCGCTATTAAGGAGCGCCTACGGGCGTGGGGAGCAGTGAATTTTCATTTTCTTCAGCAGCGGGGACAGTGCAGGCTGCAGCAGGCGGCTGCTGCCTCCTGTGCCCCGCTCCTCCACCACAGTATTATATGTATATATATATATATATATATATATATATATACACACACATACACACTATACCCCCCCCCCCCCAGCAACATTCGGACTATAAGACGCACCCATTTTCCTCCAAACTTTTGGAGGAAAAAGGTGCGTCTTATAGTCCGAAAAATACGGTAAATACTGGAAAGGAGTTTTGTCTAATATAAAGAGGGTATATAAAAATAGATATTCAACCAGACCCAAAAATGCCTATCAGGTATATTAGAAGATGATATGGAATTTGATCCAATTTCTATAGGGATTTCACATATTTTATTTCAAGCTAGGAAACATATTGCATCCAAATGGATTAACCCCTCACCTCCAGAAATGAGTGAACTCAAAAATAAGATAAATAATATTATTAGATTAGAAAAAGGGGCATATAAAAAACAAAACTGAATGAATACATTTGAGAAAATATGGGGCTTATGATTGGATACACCTGGAATGCCATCAAGGGGGTTATTGTTGGAGAGACAATGACTTATGGGGGAGGGGGGTATTGGGAGGTCTAATGTTTCATTGTAATGTGCATTGGAATTCCTTAACATGTGGTATGGGTAATATAGCACACCTATATGTGTATAGGATTATAATGTTTATTACAATATTATGGTTATATAAAAGATTTCAAGAATGTGGAATGTTAATTGTAAGATATAGTAATTGCAAGTTATCAGACGGTAATGGGCAAGCTGAAAGGATATACAGGAGAGATGCATGTATGTCATCCCTATGGTATGTTATTTTATTATTGTATGTCCTTGTTTCTTGTTTTGTAAAAAAAAAAAATGAAAAAAATCTCAATAAAAATTTATTGGATTAAAAAAAAAAATAGAATAGGAAAAAAGCTTCTCCCCTGTGTGAGTTCTCTGGTGCTTAATCAAAGCTGGTGTTTGGTTAAAACATTTCCCACATTCTGAACATGAAAAAGGCTTCTCCCCTGTGTGGGTTCTCTGGTGCTTAATCAAAGCTGATTTTTGGTTAAAACATTTCCCACATTCTGAACAGGAAAAGGCTTCTCTCCTGTGTGAGTTCTCTTGTGGCTATCAAGAATCATTTTACGATTAAAACATTTCCCACATTCTGAACAGGAAAAGGGCTTCTCCCCTGTGTGGGTTCTCTGGTGCTTAATCAAGCCTGATTTCTGGTTAAAACATTTCCCACATTCTGAACAGGAAAAGGGTTTCTCCCCTGTGTGGGTTCTCTTGTGACTTTCAAGAATCATTTTACGATTAAAACATTTCCCACATTCTGAACAAGAAAAAGGCTTCTCCCCTGTGTGAATTCTCTTGTGACTATCAAGATTCATTTTACGATTAAAACATTTTCCACATTCTGAACAAGAAAAAGGCTTCTCCCCTGTGTGAGTTCTCTTGTGACTATCAAGAATCATTTTACGATTAAAACATTTCCCACATTCTGAACAGGAAAAGGGCTTCTCCCCTGTGTGGGTTCTCTGGTGGCTATCAAGATTCGCTTTCCGGTTAAAACATTTCCCGCATTCTGAACATGAAAAAGGCTTCTCCCCTATGTGGGTTCTGTGGTGCTTAACCAAAGTTGATTTCTGGTTAAAACATTTCCCACATTCTGAACAGGAAAAGGGCTTCTCCCCTGTGTGGGTTCTCTGGTGGTTATTGAGATATGCTTTCAGGTTAAAACATTTCCCACATTCTGAACATGAAAAAGGCTTCTTCCCTGTGTGGGTTCTGTGGTGCTTAACCAAAGCTGATTTCTGGTTAAAACATTTCCCACATTCTGAACAGGAAAAGGGCTTCTCCCCTGTGTGGGTTCTCTGGTGGTTATTTAGATACGCTTTCTGGTTAAAACATTTCCCACATTCTGAACATGAAAAAGGCTTCTCCCCAGTGTGGGTTCTCTGGTGGTTATTTAGATATGCTTTCTGGTTAAAAGATTTCCCACATTCTGAACATGAAAAAGGCTTCTTCCCTGTGTGGGTTCTGTTGTGCTTAACCAAAGCTGATTTCTGGTTAAAACATTTCCCACATTCTGAACAGGAAAAGGGCTTCTCCCCTGTGTGGGTTCTCTGGTGGTTATTTAGACACGCTTTCTGGTTAAAACATTTCCCACATTCTGAACATGAAAAAGGCTTCTCCCCTGTGTGGGTTCTGTGGTGCTTAACCAAAGTTGATTTCTGGTTAAAACATTTCCCACATTCTGAACAGGAAAAGGGCTTCTCCCCTGTGTGGGTTCTCTGGTGGTTATTTAGATATGCTTTCTGGTTAAAACATTTCCCACATTCTGAACATGAAAAAGGCTTCTTCCCTGTGTGGGTTCTGTGGTGCTTAACCAAAGCTGATTTCTGGTTAAAACATTTCCCACATTCTGAACATGAAAAAGGCTTCTCCCCTGTGTGGGATCTCTGGTGATTAACAAAAACTGATTTCTGGTTAAAACATTTTCCACATTTGGAACAAAACAATCTATTGTCCGCTGTGTGTATTTTTTGATGTTTTAGAATAGACTTTTCGAGGGTAAAACTATTTCCATTTTCTGAACGTGAAAATGATTTCTTTGTTTTAGGAGCAGTTTGTTCTTTAATGCTTATTTTATTTTGATTTTCCTTAGTAGTCGGTAATGAATCAGAAGACAGGATCTGTTTCATAGGATCAGATGATTGATGTTTGCTGTGAAGGGATGATGGTATATCTGGAGTAATGGCATTCACTTCAATTGTATCTTGTGGGATCTCAAGATCGTCAGATTTAAAAATCTCCTGTCCCTCTGATCTCCTGGTACAGTCATCTGCCAAGAAAAAAACAATTATTAATTTTGAATAAAATATCCTTGAAATTTATATTTTTGAACATTTCTACTTAAAATGTCTAAACAAACACATCCCTGGGCTACATGCTAATCCAGGGAAATGAAGAGATATATGCTCAAGTTTAAATATTCCTCTATTTTTTAGATTTGTGTCTAATTAAATAGATTTTTAAACTTGAGCATATATCTCTTCATTTTCCTGGACTAGCATGTAGCCCAGGGATGTGTTTGTTTAGATTGATTTAGAAGTGGTATGCAATCTTTATTTATTTTTCTATGGGATTCTTGTGTTAATTGTACTTAAAATGTCTGTAGAAATGGGAAGTTATTGACCGAATGACATTTCACAGTCTAATAGAAAACCTCATAGGATGAACCAGTAGAGCGTGGTGTCCAACTGTTTGCTCATTCTGCCTCCAAAATCTGGAATAAAAAGCCAAACAATGTTATGTAGTGTAGGGTTCGGTACTCACTTAGCCACGTTAGAGGTAGGCACGGGACACTGTCTCTTTAAAAATGTCCAAGGCAGGTTTATTATGCTGCATAAACCGCACTTCCAGAAGTAAACAAAAGAAAACCTTGTTCAGCACAGTGTAACAAAACAGAAAGGAAACAGTCCATCCAATATGGCGGATTCACCCGCTCACAATCAGTGTCTTTTTACCCTCAAACACTCTGGAGGTCTCCACACCTCCAGCCACAGACACTGAATGAGACACTTGGTCTCCATTTTATACACACGCCCTGGGGCGGGGATATGTGAGCAGCCAATCCCCCCATCTCTTATGACTGCTCGAAAAAAAAGGCCCTGATACGCCCTATTAAAACTATCAGCACTATGTGTGCTGGAGCATGCTTTCCCGGTTTCACATCACTGAAGCTGCCAACTTCAGCGACACATATCTTCCCTCAAGGACATGTCCGGCGGCCCTCTTACAGTAGGCAAAAATGATACCAATAAAAATTCCACATTATTAGATTCTCAAAGGGTCTTGAGAATCAACATGGCTTCTGTGGCGCCCCTGCGGGTTCAGTTGCCACAGAGGTACTGAATCTCACCCAGAGGTGTGGTACCTCACTCTCAGGTAAGGTGGGAGTACTACCCGGGACCCACACACACGCATCCAATACACTCCACTTCAGTAGGGAAGGGCGAGATTGCTCCTAAGGGAGAGCACAGTTCCTGGTCCCTAGCTGGAGGGTGGAACCATGTAGTGGGTATGGGAAGAGGAAGTAGATCAAGGGAGCACCGACAGAAGGAGTATAAGAAGTAGGGGAACCATCTAGGAGTTCAGTCAGTCCAGTTCAGAGGAGAGAGAGTTGGGAGCAGGAGCTCAGGTCAGAGGAGTGGAGAAAGGAACAGGGCCCAGTCTGAGAGGCCCAGGAGGAGAGACTGAAGAGAAGAGAGGAGCGGTGAGGAGGGCTCCAAGAGGAAGTGAGGGGATCCCAGGGGCACGGAGAGTGCGGATGCCACCTGTGCACCCGAATCTACACGGACGTGGAGGGATCAGGCCGCAGAGAGGGGACTGGCCCCTAAACTAGTAGAGAACAACCAGGCTCAGCTAGATAACCGGAGGCTGCTGCATTTTCAAGGTGCTGCAGCCAACAACCACAATTACATCGCCGAAAAGGTGGCCACATAGGGTCCAGGGGATTGCACGTCGCCCGACAAGACCCGAGGCTACTGGCTTGGGACACTGATTGTGAGGCGCAGGGCGGGAGGGTGAGAGCCAGAGCAGTGAGACAACCGGGAAAGGTACATAGAACGGGGTCCCGTGCAAGTTATCCTGAAATACCTGAGAGTTTGCTGGATCACTACCCCGGAGGACACAGGACGGTATGGGCGGTTATAATCCGGAAAGTGCAACCTGAGGAACTTAACAACTGTGAGTAAAATCTGAAGACTGCACCCCACTGTGTCCTTGAATAATTGCTGCGCCATCACCAGCCCTGCACTACACTGCACCAACAAACATCTACCTCATAAAATCCCCATCTACTGCCCTGGAGCTAAGCTCTGCCTGTGGAGAGCTGAACCAACTCTGCTGCGTCACCATCAGCTCCAGAGGATCTGCACCGCAGCGGCGGCTCCATATAGCCGCATACCACAGGTGGCGTCACGAACATTATCTCTAAAAACTTTATTCCCCTTTTACTTTTCCCCTTTAATTGACCACCCTGGGTCACGGACCGGGTCACCACCACCGTGACCTCTCCCAGCATCGACCAGGACGGCTACCTAGTAGCCTACGGCCCAGGGGGCGCGTCACTTCCATAAACCAATCCAGCAATATCCGCTCTCCCAAAGTCAGATCTCCCCCTCACTTCTGAGCCTTGCAGTGCGCCCAAACCACATTTAGCATCCATGTATTTGGCATTACTATAGTGAGAAGAACCCACTTAATTTACGGTGTGTGTCTCCTGGAGCACAATCTGGGCACTATGTGTTGGGTAATGAAATGGCAAATGTGCAATTTTCACTCTCTAACATCCACTGGGTGCTAATTTCTGGAAAGTGCCTGTGGAATCAAAATAATCGCTACGTCTATAGATTAATTCACTGAGGGTTATAATTTCCAAAATGGAGTCACTTTATGAGGATTTCTACTGCTCTGGTTTTCTACCATTTTGTTATATTAGGGCTTCCGCAAATGGTATGTCCCATCTCCTGTGGGATCTGCTCCTGAGACATCTGCTTCTGTCACCAGGAAGCGTCTTATTCATTCTGCAGGCGGCGCTGGTGATGGAGGAGACGTCAGAACCAGAAGCTCTGGGCAGCGCAGGTTCTGTCCAGCCACTAAGATTAGGGTTGCTGGGACCAGTAGTACCCTCCAGTCTGGCAGTATGGGTGTGTGTGCTGTCCAGCTGGAGTAATCTGCTCCCTGCTTCAGCCATTTGGAGAGCACCGCACCCTACTAAAGCTGGAAGCATATTGCCGGAAGCTGCCAGATACAGCCTTGTTCTCCTCTGGTTCAGTCCTCTGTGCTCAGCTCCCGGCTTGTGTATTTGTTTCCAGTTGTGACATCGGCCCGTTTACTGACTACTGTTGTCTTCTGATTTTGTATTTTCTCTGCCCTCCTGGTTCTGACCCGGCTACCTGACTATTCTTCTTGACGTTAAAGGGTGATGAGCAAGGCAATCCCTGGGATCTGGAGTAGATAGAGCCAAGCCTGTTCGTGGTGGCCATCTTTTGCGCTGCCAGGTGACCATGAACAGTGCCCCCAATACTTTGTGTCCGCAAAGTATTCCAGCAAGATCTGCATTCAAATAGCTAAATGGCGCTCCTTCCCTTCTTAACCTGCCTTGTGCCCAGACAGTAGTGTACAACCGTATATAGGGGATTGTCAGATTCAAGAGAAGTTGGAAAATAATCTGTAAGGTCCATTTGTTTCCTATTATCATTTGTGAAGAATTCCAAAGTTATCACCATATAAAGTGACACACGTCAGATTTAAAAAATGGGGCCTGATTAGGAACACAAAACTGCAGGAAGGGGTTAAATCAGAGTATTTTGGGCACTAACTACTGTAGTCAAAAACTATGAGTATAGACAATAACACATCTACTGAAATGATCAAACTCAACAGTCTCCATCAGTAAAAAATGAGTAACTAGTGGTGAAACCTCTCTGGGGTAATTAGAGTATGGGGCTCGGTGGCTCTTGGCAATCTAAACTATGATAATGGCCAAAATTTTCTGTCAGACGAGTTTCAAGAAGAAATATTAGACATTGAAGGAGAACTTTTTATAATAGTGCAGAGCTGAGGTGTCTTAAATTTAGCCCTCGGGTATTGAGAAGACGTAATGGAGACCTTCTTTTAAAGGGAGTTACAGAGGCCAATCCCACCACATTAAAGCTATCATACAAAATGAACCTGGAAAAAAATACAGAATAAAAGATATGTTACATCCCTAACAACAACGTATTTATCAGGGGAGAGAACTTCAGATCTAAACCGGAATTGCACTCATTTATGGTGGACCATTGGAGCTACTATGAGTCCTGAGCAGAGGAGTAGAGAAAGTATTAGTGCCCCCATTTCAGGAGAGATTGTGCAGTAATCTGAATTCTTTAGGACTGAAAACATAATGGAATTTATGGCGTGAAGTGAATCTATGAAACCAGGGCTGGAGCCAACACATCTCCTGCAGGCGGGAATAAATGTATATTACAGCCATCAGCCACGCACAGCTTAGAGATATATCATGGCACAGGTGTAATGTTTTTTATGTAGTTTATCGCAATACTATTGAAGTTAGTTGGTTTGATAAGAAACTGAAAAGTCAGGATAAAGGGAAGGTTTGTTGTTATTGTACAGAAATTCACACTTGGCCCTCACTGCACATTTAATGTTGTCGATAATAAAAGTGAAGTTTGGCCAGAAAGACTGGACCTGGTCTTGTAGGGACCATATGAGGACATTCAGCAGCACAGAAGGGAGAGAAGGTAGATTCATCCAATAAGATATCAGGGATCTAGGAAGCCAACACCATCATTACCCTCCGCTTTCTCTAAGAGGTCCATTATAATTTTTCGTCAAATGATCTTCTAACTTGTCAGCACATTCTACGTATGCTGCCATTTGGCTTTGTAGTTTACAGATCTGGGCAGGTAACGGTCAGCGTTTCCTAATCCCAGGGGGTAGGTGGATCCTCCAGGTTGTAAGTTCTACAGAAAAGGTCTTTTACAATTACACAAAGTAATGTGAACATTTTTGGATGGACTAAAATGTTGTGATCTAGAAGTAAAATGGTGATCACACGATTGTGAAACGGCCGGACTACACCACCGATAAAACAGCCACAGACGGGGACTGAGAAGAATCTGTGACTTCTCTGCATTTAGTGGTCACTACTCACCTGGGTAGTCATATGTAGGAATCTCCTCTTTACACCGCTCATCACCCCTCACATATGTCTCTGTAGTATTAATATGGGTCAGATCTTCACCCTGAAACAAATATTGTAAAAGTCACAGACAGATGATGGAGAAGTCACATCTATGATCAGCTCTAATCCTGCCATCTCCACCGTTCTCATTACACAAGTATAAAACATATAATACTGGTGGATAAAACAAGACTGAACACAAGACCTTCACAGCCGTCTATACATCATAGGGGAGATCTCATGACACCTTCTCTCCATCTACCTGATGATCCTGAGGAACATTGGGATCTTCTTGTTTACAGTCCTGTGGAAGAAGAGGACGGGGACATCTCTCTGGTGTTGTCCTCTTACTGGATATATCTGGAGGAAACATACAGGGACTGAATTAATTTTTTACATATAATTAGATAAGATAATTATAGGCTGTGTGTATTTAGTCCTGTCTATTACCTGGAGATGTGAGGGGCTGGGGAACCTCCATCATGACGTCCTTGTACAGATCTTTGTGTCCTTCTAAATACTCCCACTCCTCCATGGAGAAATAGACAGTGACATCCTGACACCTTATAGGAACCTGACACATACAATGATATCGTCATCCCCCCGATCCCTTCATAGCGTTACTGTATAATGTCCCAGCATTCCCAGCAGTGTCACCTCTCCAGTCAGCAGCTCAATCATCTTGTAGGCGAGTTCTAGGATCTTCTGGTCATTGATGTCCTCATGTATCAGGGGGTGAGGTGGGGGCCCTGTGATTGAGCTCAGGGGTCTTCCCCATCCCTCAGACACAGGGTCCTGATAGCGATCACTAGAGGTCTTCTTCACTACTGTGTAATCCTGGTTATGGAGAGACACATTAATAAATCTCCCTCCAGACATTTCCAGAGTCCTCACCTCTCCAGTTCTGTCCATCTGTTATTCCCATAGATAAGAATGATGTAATGTGACGTCATCAGAATCTCTCACCTCTCCAGTAAGCCGGAAGATGATCTCTAGGGTGAGGTGTAATATCCGCTCCGCCATCTTGTCTCTGTCCATATCCATCCTTGATAGGTGATTCAGAAAAATTCTCTTAATATAGAATATCTTCACTGAGAGGATCCGATATTGTAGAGACCTGAATGAGGAGAAGATGAGCCGATGGAACATCGTAAAGAATTCTGTGTATTAATACAATTACTGGAGACAATAAGGGAAATATATCAGAAGATAGAATGTGTAGGTGTTGTATTCTCTAATCTTTTATGGAGTGGAATATAAGTTGATTGGCTGACTTAGACATCTCTTCCATACTTCCAATCACTGACTAAGTTGGCCACTGCTTCAGTAAGAATCACCCAGAAACCCAATCAGCAATGGTATTTTTATTATTTTACAACATTCTGCTTTTGTCCCTGACATACTAATAAAACCTATATATTTTAGGCCACAGACAACAAGCAGTTTGTTCCTCGGAGTCTGCAGCTGAATACATTTCTTATAGACTCATCTTCCAGAAAACTAATTCTCGTCATATACAGTGGTGGCCAAAAGTATTGGCACCCCTGCAATTCTGTCAGATAATACTCAGTTTCTTCCTGAAAATGATTGCAATCACAAATTCTTTGGTATTATTATCTTCATTTAATTTGCTTGCAAGGGAAAAACACAAAAGATAATGAAGCAAAAATCAAATCATTGATCATTTCACACAAAACTCCAAAAATGGGCCAGACAAAAGTATTGGCACCCTCAGCCTAATACTTGGTTGCACAACCTTTAGCCAAAATAACTGCGAACAACCGTTTCCAGTAACCATCAATGAGTTTCTTACAATGCTCTGCTGGAATTGTAGGCCATTCTTCTTTGGCAAACTGCTCCAGGTCCCTGATATTTGAAGGGTGCCTTCTCCAAACTGCCATTTTGAGATCTCTCCACGGGTGTTCTATGGGATTCAGGTCTGGACTCATTGCTGGCCACCTTAGAAGTCTCCAGTGCTTTCTCTCAAACCATTTTATAGTGCTTTTGGAAGTGTGTTTTGGGTCATTGTCCTGCTGGAAGACCCATGACCTCTGAGGGAGACCCAGCTTTCTCACACTGGGCCCTACATTATGCTGCAAAATTTGTTGGTAGTCTTCAGACTTCATTATGCCATGCACACTGTCAAGCAGTCCATTGCCAGAGGCAGCAAAGCAACCCCAAAACATCAGGGAACCTCCGCCATGTTTGACTGTAGGGACCGTGTTCTTTTCTTTGAATGCCTCTTTTTTTTTCCTGTACACTCTATGTTGATGCTTTTTGCCAAAAAGCTCTACTTTTGTCTCATCTGACCAGAGAACATTCTTCCAAAACGTTTTAGGCTTTCTCAGGTAAGTTTTGGCAAACTCCAGCCTGGCTTTTTTATGTCTCGGGGTAAGAAGTGGGGTCTTCCTGGGTATCCTACCATACAGTCCCTTTTCATTCAGACGCCGACGGATAGTACGGGTTGACACTGTTGTACCCTCGGACTGCAGGGCAGCTTGAACTTGTTTGGATGTTAGTCGAGGTTCTTTAGTCGGAAGACACAGGAACATTCAGGTCTTTGGAGATGGACTTGTAGCCTTGAGATTGCTCATGCTTCCTCACAATTTGGTTTCTCAAGTCCTCAGACAGTTCTTTGGTCTTCTTTCTTTTCTCCATGCTCAATGTGATAAACACAAGGACACAGGACAGAGGTTGAGTCAACTTTAATCCATGTTAACTGGCTGCAAGTGTGATTTAGTTATTGCCAACACCTGTTAGGTGCCACAGGTAAGTTACAGGTGCTGTTAATTACACAAATTAGAGAAGCATCACATGATTTTTCAAACAGTGCCAATACTTTTGTCCACCCCCTTTTTTAGGTTTGGTGTGGAATTGTATCCAATTTGGCTTTAGGACAATTCTTTTTGTGTTTTTTTCATTGAAGACAAATTAAATGAAGATAATAATGCCAAAGAATTTGTGATAGCAATCATTTTCAGGAAGAAACTGAGTATTATCTGACAGAATTGCAGGGGTGCCAATACTTTTAGCCACCACTGTACATTACACATGGCATGAGAAATAACAACTTCATGATGAGGATGAGATCTTCATCTTCTAATACGGCTCTAGAAACAAATTTGACCAGAGTCCGTCACTAACTACATCATCACCGACTGTCTGGATGAATATTTCCCGTCTTTCCCAGGTTGTAATCTTTTATCACGTTACATCTCATTTATAAGAGCTTGTTTGTAAGAACACCAAGACAGGAGTTATTTGATGCTAATGTCTCCTTGTACAGTGTTTTTTTTCCTGGATATTATGTTTCTTTTAGCATTTTTATGTTAGCTTCCATATATTACATGAAAAACACTAAAAAAAAGAAAACCAAGTGTAAAAACATAAAATAAAATTAAGGGATGGCGGCACTGTGGATCATTATATTGTATGTGGGGGGATGGTGGTACTGTGGGATCATTATATTGTATGTGGGGGGGATGGTGGTATTATGGGAATATTATTATTGTATATGGGGGGTTGGCGGGACTGTGACAACATTATACTGTATGTGGGAAGATTGCGGCACTGTGGGTACATTATACTGTATGTGGGAAGATGGCGGTACTGTGAGAACATTATACGGTGTGGGGAAATAGAGGTACTATGAGAGCAGGGGTGGATTAAGAGTAGCAAGGGCCCCGGGCAGTTTAGAAGGCGCGGGCCCCCCCCCCTCCCACACACACACACCTGATGTATCACGTGACATGTCACATGATCCCCTGTGATAGATCATGTGATAGTTCACGTGAAATTAATTTGGCACAATATTAATTATAATAATTTTTTTTAGGCTGTGTGCCCACTACGCGCTTTTCAAGCATTTCCGCAGCGGCAATTCCGCTGCAGAAATGCTTAAAAAAACGCTTGGTAGAAGGTCTGCCATGTTCCCCAATGATAATCCACATGTGCTGTGCACATGCTGCGGAAATTTCCGCTGCGGATTATCACTGTGGAAAAATCCGCAGCACTACCAATTATTTTGCGGAAGCGCGGCGCTTTCACTGCCATTGACGTGCATTGGAACACATGGAATCCGCATCACTGCATCTGTACATGCAGAATCCATGCGTTTCAATGTGCGGATGGTACCCAGGTTTGGAGAAGAGGAGACTGTCCTCTGGACCCGGGTACCATGGAACCTGTAAAAAAAGAATAAAATAAAAAATAAATATCATACTTACCTTCTGATGGCCCCCAGTGTCTTTATCCGATGCGTCCTGGCTTGCCGGCAGCTCACGATGGTCTGAAAAGGACCCGCCGTGACGTCATTTAGTCATGTGATGGGTCACGCGACCGCTGACGTCGGCAGGC